>NC_141695.1:878574748-879195581 GCF_964263255.1 Lissotriton vulgaris | reverse complement strand
CTGTAGTGTTTCCACTGTAACACTGTGTATATTCACAAATGCTAACACACTGCCTCTGAGATAAGCCTGTCTGCTCGTGCCAAGCTACCAAGGGGGTGAGCAGGGGTTATTAAGGAGTGTTATCCCCTTATCCTGACTTAGAAGTAAGGGTCCCTATTTGGACAAAGGTGAATACCATTGCCAACTAGAGACCCCCAGATCTAACAATCATGTTTCCATAGGAAAAGCATTTATTGACTTGCCTATAACTTTGAGGCCGGTTGACAAATCTTTGCACAATTTACCAAAAAAAGTGTACCAGTGATCCTTGTAGTGCATGGAAAGATTGGGGGTAACCCGTCAAGCAGGGTTAAGAAAAAGGGGGGTTAAAAAAAGGGGGGTTTCCCATATTAATTCCCATAGGAATTGTCAACACACCTTTAGCCCGAACTGCTGGATAGAATTACACCAAAGTTGGCAGAAAGCTAGATTTGGTTATGCAGATTCCTCTTTTTCTTATTTGGTGTAAATCTCTTCAGTAGAAATTTGTGAATTCACTGTAAAAATTAAAATCGAAAAAACACAGGTTACCACACTTGTCTTTAATTAAGCCCCGTATGGGCCAGGTCCTGGGGGAATGCCAGTGAAATAGGAAGGGGGCACACATGGCTCCCCTCAATGGGCCTATGAAAGCACCAAGGACCACAGGGCTTATGAATGCCCCAGGGACCGCCATCTTGCAGGGGCATTGTTTTTTATGCATGTGGGGTGTGCCCACGTAGTCCCCCGCAGCTCCGGGGACTACCACCTACCGGGGCAAATCTTAAGATTAAGGTGGGGGGCCAGTATAGCCTCCCCCACAGCCCCGGGGACCACCAACCCCTTGGGGCTAATCATATCATCAGTGATGTAATTTCAGATGTCATGAGTGATGTCATGAGTGATGTTACTGACCATGTCATGAGTGATGTAATATATGAGGTCATAAGCAGTGCATTGCGGGGGCATAAGTTATAGTTAGCTCAGCTAATTATAACTGCTTCATTTCTCTGGTTTTATACTTACCATTAACATACTCACAGTTGCGTTTTAAAGGCATGCATGGTAAAGGCATATGCGTGGTAAAAGTTTTTAGGGTAAAGACATGCGTGGTAAAAACTAATGCATTGTAAAGACCGCATTGATGAGGCATGTGTGATAATCCATGCCTGGTTCCGGCATACTAGCCATGAAGTAGTAGTGCTACAGTGATGGGAAATCAGACTTCCAACCTTTTGACATTGACTCATATAACAGGATGAGCTTAATTTCTACTCCTCATGTGTTTCTTTGGGTAGTCACCAGCAGGCTTCAGCAGGTGGCATCTGCCGCTATAAACCTGTGGGTGAATAACTATACGTATGGGAAATGGGCACAGTAACTGTTTCTAAATGTTAAACCCTGCTTATTAGAGTACAGGAATTTATCTGAGTCATAAGCACACCCCTGTGCTGGTGGAAGTGTTCTTTGTAGGGAGTGTTTTTATACCTGCTCACACAAGATGAGCCTAAGTGACCCACTCAGCACTGTGCCTTGTATTTTCCAGCATGTGATTTTAAAGAGACCTAGACCCCAATAATCAGAGGCCCACAAATTATTCAGCTTCTCAATTCATTGCATACACAGTAAATACTAATTGCACAGTGTTCAGAATTCATTGGGTGCTCAATTTGAACCACATTCCAATTTACACATCATGATAATGGACAACACCATCCATCCTAATAGTGTGGGTTATTCCCCATTGCAAAATTTGCTGTATTTGTCCATTGATTTCGACAGGTTCTACTTGGCTAAAATTGTCCAGAGAAAAACCCTTGCTGTGTCCAAATTTACCCTGGGTTGTAATACCAAGTAATGCTCACATTGGAGTCTGTGCCTGATTTGGGATCAGCACATAAATGCAAATTGTGGCCTGGGACTAAAAATTATTAGAAAAGCAGTTGCTGTTCTAGCTTGCAGGGTTCTCAAACACCCTACTGATATCACTTTAACTCGTAATGTTGTCTATAAATAGAATATTCATAACCCATACCATACATATATTAATTGTAAAGATTGGAAGCTGGTCATGAAGTTGCAGTCAGCCGCCATTGTAAATCACTCCTGTCCATTCGTCCGTACATTTGACTAATTACTCTGAAAGAGGATAGTAGGCCGCCTTAATTTTTTAATCGCTCTGCCAGCTCTGTAGGCTGGACGGAAAGTGAATAGGGTCAGTATTGCCGATTGAACCCTATTCGTATACAGCCTAACCTTTAGTGCAAGAAGTACTGCAGATTCAGACTTGCCCAATCACGCCTCTCACTCGAAAGTGGGAAATTGGGAGATTTTCCAACAAATTATTGTCTCTGAAAAGCTTAAGTGATTTGTTCAAAAGCCATACTTGACCGTAGGTGAGTGTCATGGTCAGTTACTTGTCAGTGGCACTTGCCTTGCAATTTACTCTGCCCAAGCTGTGCTATTCTTTTCTTTAAAACAGCCTGTAGGGATCCTCCCTGATTCCCCTGAAGGCTAATGTCAACGTTTCCATCGCTATACTTTGTTTGCTGTGTTAAAGTTATCCTACCTTTAAAGTTGGGCCTGATCCGGGCATCATATCCAGAGATTTTACCCATCAGCTTATCCAGGAAATCTGATGGCGACATGGGGGTCAGTTTAGGAGGAGAGCGGACCGAGGCGCTGACCTCTTTGGATGCAGCCAAACTGGAAAAGAAGAAATGAAAGCATGGTGAATAGTGCACAGGTCATTGTTATGCATCAATACACAGAAGAGCATAGCTTACATATGTCAGCGCAAACATTCAATTACTACATGGCAAAACACACGTGTGAATTGATTTTTTATAGAGCATATCTAGACCTCTTTTGAGCTTATGTAGTATATTCCGTCGAAAACCAGACATTGGACCCCTACTGAATTTTACTATTCAACACCTTTTCAGCCTGACTAGTACATCACATCTAAACACTGTTGCTGAAGCACATCTTCCTTAACCATACCTTCTTGATGGTAAACAGATCCACTGTTGGATTTTCCTATCGTTTTAAAGCTTCATAAAGTAATTGAATTACTCCTTCTTGATAAACCAGTAAGTTGATCTGTATGTACGTAACAAGTACAGATGGTAGCTTATGACAAAGTAGTCTGCCAAAACATATCCTCCAAACTGTTCTACTCCACAAGCCAGCCTCTCTGAATGATAAATATCTTGCTACAAACGTTTTGACATGCACCTAATCCACCTGTCATACATTTGCCCCATATATGCTAGGACTAGAATTAATTGGATTTATCTGGTGTCCACAGGGTTAAGTACTTGGCCCACTGCTTTTTTTCTATACATACTACATCTTTCAATGCACTTTTTCCTCCTTTGATGTCCCTTATCATCTCTACCTGGTGATGATACCCAAATCTTTTCTTTTCCAACTTTTACCCCTGCTCACTAAAATGAAATTTCTGACTGTCTCAATTCCACCCAGCCGTGGAAGGCACTCTAATCTCTTCTGTTGAACTCTTCTAAGAAGGAAACTATCTCTTCCACTATAAAAAATGCAACCACAACTACATACACCCAATAACATTTTCCCACGGAACTCTCATCCCAACTTCATCAGCTAGAAAGCTTGGCTTAACAATCATCCCTACTATGTATATAAGTCCTTCATAACAACGTCCCTGAGGAAGGCCAGAGACCCAGTAGGGCTGAGACAATTGGCTGAAACATGACGGTAGGAGCAGAAGGGGTGTTGGAGTGATAATGTCTCCCACACACCCATCTATTAAATTAAATCCCAAGCGGGACCTACAATAAAATGAACTTAATGGTTATCACTGAGGCAGTTTTGTAAACTTCTTTTCTTTGCATTTTTGGAATCCCTCATTCTGGAGAACTGTCTCTTTTTCATTTTCTTTTTCTTCTTTCTCTGAGAAAATCAGTGCTCCACCTTGTTGGTCTGCACCAGGGTGTATGTAGCGGCCCAATCATGAAGCAAGCCACTATCTAGTGGGTGGGGGCAGCCTTTAACAAGCCTGTTGGTTTGCTTTTAGACTCTGATTGAGAAAGGGAGTTTCAAAACCTCTTTCTGCTCTTTCTCTCTCTTTTTTTTCTCTCTCTTCCCCTTAGGTGGTTATTGTACTGTCAGGAAGGGGGTACTTTCAAGATTACCAGTCCACTGTGTCTCCACAGAACTGGTCATAGCTTCTTCTTTTTATGAGTTTAGCCCTTCATAACAACCATAGCTATTGTATGTAGCTAGATATCACGTTCAGAACATTCACCAAACATACACAAACACCCCCCATGCATAATTAAATAAATATTTATTCACCACAATAGTCTTTAGTAATCCAGACTACCACAGCAATTTATTTGCAGACCTCTCAAACATTAATGTTCACCTCTGGAAAAGATAATATATTTCATGACAGGGACCTTTAAGGTTATACCCCTAACTTACACTGTTGTCACCAGGTTGGATGACTATCTGCTAAAACAGGGCCTTGTATTAACTACTTGTCCTAGAATTCAAAGTTATGAGTTGTTTAGCCTTTAACAACATAGCTGACTGTAGCCTCTTCCACAGCCCATAAGCATGCAAATGAACACACCACACATGGAGCTCTATAACAGACGTCTTTATTTCTCAACATACGACCACACACAGCACACATTGCGCCATAACTTTTAAAACCACACCTTAACACCTCCCAGCAGATTACGTAATTCCTATTTAGGGTCCTTCCAGAACCGCAAGAGTCTTGGTGCACATAAAATCACAACACTACATCTCCCGCTTTGTCAAATAAAAAGTACAAACAGCATTAGCATCATAGTTCCTCAATGAGTCTTCGAGTCACTCCACTGGTTGGGCAGATCGGGTGGGATGACGTATTTGATGTACACCTTGATTATATAGCAATGACATAGATACTTGATCTGGACTTTCAGGCAGGGTCGCCTCACGTACGATCTCAGGAGCTGATGACCACTGAGGTAAGTGTCTTGTGTGGCTGGACTTTCTGGGATGATGCACTGTCACTATGTGTCCTTTACAAGTTACAACCCTCAGAGGGTCGACATCAAAAGGAGCATCTGTTTTCTGCTTCCTTTTTTGTTTGACATTACCCAGTTCCCTGTGTCGGAGACTGTTTCCTGGGTACGTTGGTGATGATGGGCATAGGTTTTCAACCTGCACTTTCAAGAAAAGTCTGTGACACGAACCTCATCGGCATTCCTCGATTGGTCCGATGTCTATTGAAGTAGTTTGGTTCTTCTGTCTCTTTGAAATAGAAAGATGGCAGGACTCTCAACAGTTGTGGAGTGAGGAGTTGATTGATAAGCATGAAGGACTTGACACAGGGCTTGGTTTAGATTGATTACTTCAATTGATGGCCATTGAATTACCCTCTTGTGGGTGCCCATGAATCGTTCAACAACACCATTGGCTTGGGGGCAGAGAGATGTACCCTTTTGATGCTTCACATTACGTCGAACAAGAAACTCCTTGAATTCTTTGCTGTTATCAGATTTGAGAATAGTGGGGATGCTCCATGCTGTAAATATGTCATCAAGCCACTCAATGACTTTTTCATGGGTTGCCAAAGTTACGTCGTCCAGCAAAGGAAAGCATAAATATTCATCAGTGGCTACCATGAGGTGATGTCGATTCCTAGAGGCCCAAAGAAGTCAACTGCAACTCTCTCCCAACCCTGTGCAGGAAGGTCAGACAATGTCAATGGATGCTGCATCACCTTGGGGGATAAACAGTTGCAAAGGTGACACGGTTTCAGCTCTTTTTCAACTCATCCATCTAGGCAAGGGAACCACACTTGGTCTCTTAGAGCTCTTTTGGTGGCTACAATGCTATAATGTCCTTCATGAGCCAGCTCAATGACTTGCTGTCTCAGACTCGCAGGTATGCCGATACTCAAGCCTCTCAATATTATTCCTTATTTGGTAACAGATAGCTCATCCTGTATATTTTAGAATTTTGGGTTTCAACATCATCAGCTAAGGGTCAACTACTTTTTTCCAAGATTGCATTATAGTCGCAATCATGTCTTTGAGGACAAGCATGTCTTTATTAGCATCAATAACCTATTTAATGGATAGAGCTTCTGGTGTGCTGGACTTCATAATCAAGTTGAGATGCTCTTCAGCTGCTTTTGATGTTGAACTGTGGCGATGTAGCGGCATTCATGAAAAATAACCTGCAAGGTTTTGATCTTTCCCCAGCTTAAGTACAATCACATAGTTGATCTCTTGTAGTTGCAACCGTCGGTACACAGACAAAATATCGATTTTTAAATATCGATATACAAAAATATCGAAGTTTAAATATCGATGGGACAAAATATCGAAGGTAAGTAATATCGACAGTCTTAATATCGATATTGGTATGATATCAGTAATATCGAAGTTGTAAATATCGATGTCAATAATATCGAAATTAATAACTTCGATGTTACTAATATCAATTTTTAAATAAATTTAGTGTATATTATATTGTATTTATTATGTTTTATTATTTATTTTTAATGTAATTTAATTAAATATTGTCTTTTACTACTGTAGCGGGTTGTGGGTTTATAGGGGAATAGGGTGGGAAGTAATTTAATTATGTTAAATTAATTATTAATTAGTAGGAATTATTAATTAATTAATTTAGAAATAATTTTTAATTATTTTTAATTAATTGATTAATTGAGAAATATGTTCTGTAGCGGGTTATGGGTTTATAGGGGAATAGGGTGGGAAGTAATTTAATAATAATTAATTAATTGATATATGTTTGTACATATTTGTATTAATAATTAATTGGTAATTAATTGCTATTAATTCGTTAATTAATTAATATAATTTTTTACATGTTTATAATTATTAATTAGTTGGTAATTAATTAATATTAATTATTTAATTACATTAATTATAGTAATTTTTTTATATATAATTTATTGTTATTCTTAATTAATTAATTGGGAAAAATAATATTAATTATTAAATTAAATTAATTACAGCAAATGTGCTAATATATTTACTTTATTGTTATTGTTAATTAATAATTAATTGGTAATTAAATAATATTAATTAATTTTAGGTAAAGGAGTAACTTTAGGGTTCAGGGTCAGTTTTCAGTTTTTGGGTAAAGGGGTATTTTTAGGGTTCTGGGTCAGTTTTCAGTTTTTGGGTAAAGGGGTATTTTTAGGGTTCAGGGTCAGTTTTCAGTTCATGGGTAAAGGGGTATTTTTAGGGTTCAGGGTCAGTTTTCAGTTTTTGGGTAAAGGGGTATTTTTAGGGTTCAGGGTCAGTTTTCAGTTTTTGGGTAAAGGGGTATTTTTAGGGTTCTGGGTCAGTTTTCAGTTTTGGGGTAAAGGGGTATTTTTAGGGTTCTGGGTCAGTTTTCAGTTTTTGGGTAAAGGGGTATTTTTGGGGTTCAGGGTCAGTTTTCAGTTTTTGGGTAAAGGGGTATTTTTAGGGATAAGGGTCAGTTTTCAGTTTTTGGGTAAAGGGGTATTTTTAGGTTTCAGGGTCAGTTTTGGGTTTTTGGGGTACAGGGATATTTTTAGGGTTCAGGGTCAGTTTTGGGTTTTTGGGTACAGGCGTACAGGGTAAAAACAAAAAAATATTACATTAAATCAAATAAATTACATGAAAAAAATTAAAATTACATTAAATTATTAAGTGTTTTATTTATTTTAAATGTATATGTATTACTTTTAATTTTGTTTTAATATTTTTATTTTATAGTTGTAAAATTATATGTATTTTAATATTATTTTTACATTATTATTAATATTTTTTAAAAAACGGTATTTTTGATTCCGATATTTTTGTACTACGATATTATTTTTTCGATATTTTTGTACTTACCTTAATGAAGATAGGTTTCCGATATTTTTGCTGTCGATATTTTTGCTCCGATATTTTTGCATTTCGATATTCTGTCTGTCGATATTATGTCAGACATTCGCAACCGTCACCTCTCGAAACAAGGGGTATCTTAGCTTTTGGGTTTCCAATAATAGTGAGAAAAACCTGTTGGTCAGTGATGACAGAGAAACATTTTCCATATAAAAACAGATGAAAATGTTCACGCACCCACACTGCAGCCAGACTCTCCTTTCTGGCTTTAAATAGGTACATTCTGTTTTGAAAGGCTTCTACTGGCATAGGCCATAATGTGTCTCTGATCATTTGGATGCCCATTGTGTTGAGCAAGAATTGCCCCCAGCCCCATGGGCCTCACATCTACTGTGAGCTCAGTATGTGACTTGGGATCAAAATAGGCTATTTCAGTTCCACTATCAATTGCATGTTTTATATCTCTGAAACTGTGGTCGCATTCAGGAGACTCCTGGAATGGGACATTTTACTTTGTTAAGTCTCTCAATGGGGCACTAATTGTAGCAAAGTTACAAATGTATCTTGAGCAATAACTGGCCATGCCTAGGAAGGATTGCAGCATGGTTACATCTTGTGGGGGCAAGTAGATGACAATGCTTGCAGTTTATCTATTTCAGGAGTCATTCCCCCATCTGAGAATATGTGCCAAAAGAATTTAAACTTGGTTTTATAAAACTCACACTTTGCTGCATTCAGAGTGAGACCTGCATCAGCAGGCAATTGGCACACTTGTGTCAGAGCATTGTCATGCTCCTTTTGTGTTTTCCCAAATACCAGTTTATAATTATTGTAAGCTTGAAATCATGTGTAACAGGTTGAATTACTCTGCCAATGACATCCGGAAATATCTCCTCAGCAGAAGATACTCCAAAACTCAGTCTTTTGTATCTGAATAAACCAGCATGAGTTGAAAAAGTATTAATGTAACTATAGTCTCTTCCACCTCGAGTTGATGGTATCCTTTGTTCAGGACAAGACGGGAGAAGACTTGGGCTTCATTGAGCTGCATGATCATGTCCGCTCTGTCGGGGCTGGCCAGGATGTCTTTCCCTCTCAATTGGTTTGTTGACCTGGCTCGTATCAACACAAATACTTAGTGCACTTCCACTGTCTTTTTTTGGCACCACAACTATGAGCGAAACCTATGGCGCAGGACTGGTGGAGCATTCAATGGTGTCATGCTTCAACAGTGTTTCTAGTTCTTTCTCAATAGTTTCTTGCAAGTGAAAAGCGACTCTGCATTGCCGTTTGGCAACTGGGCGAATGTCCTCATTAATATAATATTGCACTTTCATTTTCTTAAGTCTTCCTAGGCCATGAAACAAAAACGGGAACTGACTTATGATTTCAGACTGAGCACAGATGTTGGAGTTGAGAGATATCAGTTACATGTCGGCAGCAGTGGCAAAGCTAATTAGGCATACACTCAATGAAGTTTCCTGAAAAACAGGAATCAGCGCTTGCACTAACATTGTTTTGATGTTTCATGGTTGCTGTAAATTACCACTGCCTTTGTAAAGGTTTAGAAGCAGCCCTCAGGTACAGTGTTAGCCGACACCGGTAAGAGCAATGGTGTGGTCGTGCAGTGCGGGGTGGTGGGAGAAGTTGACAGACGACGGGGTAGGTAAAATTAAATAAAAAAATTAAAAAACACTTACCTTGAGCTCGCCTGCACAGTAAGTGATTTTATTAATTTTTTTATTTGATTTTACCTACCCATTGTCTGTCAACTTCTCCACCCAACCCGCCCCACTGCTAACTGCTCATACTTGTGCCAGCCGCCACGGCTTGTGTATACCTTTGTGATTAACAGGGTAAGGCGTGGCAATGAAGATAAGCTTTTAAACTACTCTACTGGCATGATATTAATTGACACAGCACTGTCTATAATGAAGGTTATGGGGAACCGTTCACCTTTAATGTAATTTCAGTATAGTGTCCAAATGAAATTTCTTTCTCCATTTCGTGCTTCTCTTTTGAGCTTCTTTGCAAGCAGCTAATCCTACATGTGCATGACGGGATTTAAAGGATATCATTAACACATATCTGTCTTCTTCACTAGCACTTTATAATGATGTTGAAGAGCCTTTATATGATGAACTTGACGATGAATGACTCTGCTTGGTTTCTACTTGTCGTAACTAATGTTGCCTTTTGGCCCAGTGGGCTTGGCAAGAATGTTTCTGGAATCTTCAAGTGCCCATTTTCTCTTCTCCCTGTGACAAATTAGGTTTCTCTTTCTCTTTGCAGAGCCTTATAAAGTGGCTTTCTTTCCCTCAGCCTTTGAATATCTGTCCTATTGCTGGACATATACCTTCATGGTGAAATGAAAACTCACATCAGAAACATAACGTTTTTGTCTTGAGAGACATCGACTTATGTGCATCTGTTTTGCGCTTATGCTTCCTTTCATAATCAACACTGATTCATTGTGCGCTATTCCTTCTTCCATGTCAGCAGTTTGCCAAATGTTCATTCCCCTGCTCTTGAAGCCATTAGAATTTTGTCTACTTTGAGTGCCTCTCTCAACATGCGTCTCCTCGAGGAATCTGAAAGACAGCCATCAATGACTCTAAGGCGCATGGCTTCATCATTAAAGTCACAGAACTTACAGTGTTTGATAAGTGCATCAAGTCTTTCAACAAACTCATCCATCATTTCACCAGCTTATTGTTGTGCTTGGTTGAAGATGTAACTTTCAAAGTCGGCATTCGGCATCGGATTGAACTTGGCTTCCAACTCTTCTTTTATCTTTTGGTATGATGTTGCATCAGTTTGTGAGATCTTCTTGAGTACTTCTTTCGTTCCATCACCAGCAAGATTTTTCAAATATTTGATGATTTTCTTGTCATCTTTTCCCTCTCGTGCATCTACGAAGTCATTGAACGTTTTGATTCATGCAGACCACCTGGCAACGATGTTCTGTTTCTTTTGTTGCCATGAAGAGCATGTCCTGTTTAGGCAGAATTATTTGTGCAAAGCAGAATCTCTCCATGCAATACCACCGTTGTTTGAGCCTGGACGTCTTGTCCGATTTTGAAGTCATAGAGCACTTCACTTGCTTGTGTCAGTAAGTATGTTTCCTCTTTCCTACCTGTTTTTAACTGCCTTTAGCATTTGCTTCATATGGATGATGGCTCTGTGTTATGGCACAGCACAGTACCTCTTCTTTCAGCCTTACTTGTGGGTTCTGGAAGGCTTTTGGAACGTGCTCCTCTGCAGAGCCTTCAACTTCTTTGATGGCCATGTTTGGACTGGACCATGGCTTTGACTCCACATATGCCAACTTCAGACTGCTTTGCATCTACTTGGGGCACACGTGGCACACGAATCACTGACAGATTATCGATTTCTAAAAAATCGACCTACTATAACATCGAGTCTCTAATATCGATAGCACTAATATCGACACCCTATACTTAACATGAAAACTACAATAATATCGAGCAAACTATATCGATGCACAAAAATATCGTCTACAGAAATATCGTTAGCATTATTTTCGAATACCATAATATCGACACTCAATACTACATATAACACACTACAATAATATCGAATACAAAAATTTCGATAGCACTATTTTCGTCTATATCAAAATATCGATAGCTAAATTATACTCCATTTTTTATATATAACACCAATAAATCTATTCTCTAAGTAATACACACATTTCTAATGACTTCACTAATGTATTTTCAAATTATTAAGTAACATTTAGTGTACAAAATTGTGTTTTCGCAAACTGACGAAATTTGTATATAAACTCTTTGTAAACATACTAATTTAATACTTAGTACTCATTTTACATAATCTTTATTTATTACAAGAGTTTTTTTTTACATAAATATATCATTTCAATTCCTCAACATAAACTATATAAGAAGATATATCTTAAATGTTTTACTTAAAAAAAATTCAAACTAACCAATAGTAACTCGTCTTTACATATCTGACCAATCAGATGGCAAACTTAATTACACATAGACTATATAAACCAATCACAAACAGCCATACAAGTTGCAGGAAATATTCTTCGTGACCACATACTGCCAATTTTGGGAGCACCATCTATATTCTTCTCTTCAAGAAAATTCGTCCTGAAACTACAAGTAAGTAATCATATAGCTCTGTTAATAAATTCTAATGTTTTTGTCTATTAATTATAGACCAAGATTTGTAACCTAATTTGTTATTTCTTTATGTACTTTACCTTTAAACAGACTCTACAAACAAATCAAGTTATACTTCAACTTCAAGATACAGGACACTTTAAATTTAAAAAAGGTATCTACATATGTTTAACATTTACTTAACGTTCTTTGCCAATTATTGGCCTAATTTAAAACTCTATACTTTGTTTCTTAGCCTGTAAATCTTAATACATAGTGTGAAGCCAGAATTTTTTGAGGAAAAAACGTTACAATGCTGTGTAAAAAATGTTTTCTTCCTGTTCTTAAATATGTTTTTATGTGCTTTTACTCAAAATACATGTGTCATCCTCGGTTCTTTTTAGCAATTAAGTAACAATGCTTTATAACAAATGTGTATTATTTATATAACATATAAACGCATTAGTAATTTTCATCAACTTTCTCTCTAAACAGAACTCAAAGGTACAGAAAAGAGATAATTCACATCAAAGAACAAACATTCTGCTACTACTATAATTCTCTTGGTAAGATCATAAATAAAACATAACTAGTCTTTATAAACTCTATGGAATGTACTAGAAATAAAATGCCTCTTTTTATGCATCTGTTAGTATAATCTTCCTGTTCTTAAATATGTTTTTTTGTGCTTTTACTCATAATACATGTATCATCCCCGGTTCTTTTGAGCAATTAAGTAACAATGCTTTATAACAAATGTGTATTATTTATATCACATATAAACGCATTAGTAATTTTCATCAACTTTCTCTCTAAACAGAACTCAAAGGTACAGAAAACAGATAATTCACATCAAAGAACAAACATTCTGCTACTACTATAATTCTCTTGGTAAGTTCATAAATAAAACATAACTAGTCTTTATAAACTCTATAGAATGTACTAGAAATAAAAATGACTCTTTTTATGCATCTGTTAGTATAATCTTTGAAATTTCTCTTTTTAAATTCAAATAAACAAAACTATTTTTAGAGACGTTATAACGTAAAACAAAAGTTACCAAAAAACAAATTGTAACTTTTCCTATAACATACTTAATTATTTCTCAACAGACCATGGCAATAGAAGAACAACATCTAACTGAACAAGCATCTACTTTCGATAAATAGAACATTACTGGTGGTAAGTAAATTACTAGAAGAATACTAGCTTTATTTAAAATCTTTTATACATTTCAGATTGTATTAATATTTGTATATTAACTTTTCTAGATACCAGAAGTCAAGAATGACTGATGATGCAACATTTATTACATCTCAGAAAGGCAAATTTTTGTTATGCTATATGGGCTACATTTATACTCAGGAGAAACAAAAAGACCTTAAAGTGAATTGGAAGTGTACAAAATATTACTCCAATAAATGCTATGGCCGTGCTACAACAAGGGAAACTAGTGTTATAAATACCACTGAACATAATCACCCACCAAACATCTCGGAAATAGAAGTGAGATCCACTCTTGAAAATATCAAGGAATTAAGTACCAGATCAGAACTACCTACCAACGTAATTCTGAAAGAATTACTACCTAAAGTTCCCAAAGAAGCAAGAGGTCAGCTACCATCTATTGCTACCATTAAAAGAACAATAGCAAGAACAAAAAAAGCAAGTAGACCCAATATACCAACTCCTAAAACTTTTGAAGAAGTCATAATTCCGCCAGAGCTTGTAATTACTCATAATGACGAGCCATTTATATTTTATGATAATCATAGCAAGGACAAAAGAATAATCATGTTTGCAACTAATAACAATATAAAAAAATTAACTGAAAGTAGTACTTGGATGATGGATGGTACTTTTTCTATATGCCCAAAACCTTTCTACCAGTTATACACAATTCATGGGCAATATCATAATACCTGTATCCCCTTCATATATTGTTTATTACCAAACAAACAAGCCACAACTTACTCAGAAATCTTACAAAAAATAAAGGAACAAAGTTCTGACTACTTCCCAATGAAAATCATCATAGACTTGGAGCAAGCTATGATTAATTCTATTTTGAAAACTTACCCACACACATCCATTCAAGGATGTTATTTTCATTTCAATCAATGTCTTTGGAGACATTTACAAAAATCTGCCCTTAGTGTTGAGTATGCAACAAATATAACTTTTGCATGCCAAATCAAACATCTCATTCCTCTGGCATATGTACCAGTAACTGATGTGGCGGAACATTACAATTTGTTAATTGAAAGTCCTTTCTACACCCAAAATGAGCAAAGACTCGCCCCACTTTTAGATTACTTTGAGGACAACTGGGTAGGAAGACTACATAGGTCAGGCCACAGACGCCAGCCAAAATTTGCAATTCCCTGGTGGAATGTCTATCTACCAACACTCAACAAAGAGGCAAAAACGAACAATGCTGTTGAAGGTTGGCACAATGCCTTCCTCTCTTCTACTGGACGTACAACACCCACATTACACAAGCTAGTCACAGCTATACAAAAAGAGCAAAGCTTTCAGGAACTACGTATGCAGCAATCAGTCATACAACTGAAACCAAAACTCTCTAGACAAACTGCTCAAATGTATTTATATCTTCAACAGCAAGTCCAACTATATCCTACAACAAGAGGACTGGAATATTTAAAAATGATAGCCAAAACATTGAACTAATTGCTATAACTAAATTAATTGATAGAGATCAAACAATATCCTTAATCTAAAAAAACACATATTTTAATATAATAAAAAAATATTTATTTAGTCTAATTTATTTTTTAACACTATTCTAAAAAGACTAAATAAATATATTATTATATCACAATATTTGTTTTTAAAAACTGCTTCCATCCAAATAAAATAACATAAATTTATAACTTACCTTTAAATAGAACATCATAAAGATAATCCTTTACCGACAATACAATGTGTAAATATCAAAGACTTAATCCAACAAATCATTAATTATGTTTTCTTTAACTCTGCAAAAACTATCCATCATCCAAATTAAACAACTATTTAAATGCCATTTAAAATAACGACTGTTATCTTAAAGTGTGAAAAATATTTCACAGAACTCAAAATATAAAGGAAGAATGTAAATCATCTCCGTTCTAACAACTGAAACACACTTCCTTTCCCAAAAAAAAAAATTATCGGAAACGGAAATAGCTGTTTCAAAATACGAGAGAAAAAAAACAGCTAAACAATCCCACCGACATAACACTAACGAGTATCCCAGAATATATAAACATAACATTCCTATTTATTTTTAATTTAATTAAATTAAACCACATACTCATTAACTCCAACTATTTTAAATGGCTCAAAAAGTCGTGAACGAAAATACGTATTGATTCCACTCCATTATATGTAAATAGTCGTACTTTAATTACCAACCCCAAAATAACAAAATATAACCTTTAATTTTAATTTACAATACTTTAAAAATATAAAAGTTGATTCGTACCTACTCAAAAGTGAACCTGCTTCCAACCGCGACTTTCCCTTTACCAAAATAGCGCAAAAAGACAAAGAGTGGTTACAAAATAAACTATCCAAATTATATGTAACTGTGAAAAGTACTACTATAAATGTCCATTATTGTTATATATATGGCTCGAAATTATGTGTAATGTTAAAAAAATTGTATAGTATATTGTGAATAGAAAATGTTTTTGCCTGTATATTAATTATATATTACATACTTTTAATATTTATTACATTAAGTATGAAAATATAAAAATATTTAATGTAATATTTATTAAAATTATTATATAACTAAATGTGTAATATTGTATTTGTTTATCAGATTTAATTGTTTACAATATGACTAATATGTGAAAATTGTTATTATTAAAACGTATTTATTAATAATAATAATCATACATAAGAATATTGTAATGTTAAAAGAATCATTGATGATGATGTACATGTTCTAATTAGGATATTTATATTATATTATAAATTTAAAAGTGTTCATATGTTAATATCATCATCAGTATATCACTATATGTATTAAAAATGTGTGACTTATGTTTTTCATTACACATGTTTGATGTTTTATTAAGAAACAATAATAGTATTATGTATGTATATTATCATACATTGCATTATGTGAACTAACCATTTTTTCTCTACAAATTAAAAGTACTTGTCAAGATAATTACTGTAAAATGTGATTATTAAAAGAACATTGTCCTCCATTTTTGTTTATATGTATACCAAAGATAGCTTAATAAAAAGTATATATGTTCGTATATTTCAAGTGTTGAATAAAAAAATTTACAGGAAAGAAAACTGGTGTCATTATTTTGTATTACCTATGACAAAATCATTTTTATGTATTTTTGCAAATGTATTATAACTGTAATGTTCTATCTATTTCTATATACCACATGTAAATAAATAACATACTATACACTGAAGTTATAACAATTATTATTCATACACCCATATACATATAATATCAATATTTGAAAGACACATAATTAAATTTTTAAATATTCCGACTCCAATAACCATTTACTTTAGGTAATTGCTTCTCAAAAACCGTGATTAATTTACAATTCGAAATGCAATCACCATTTAATTAGAGTAAGTGCAGGACACAGAACATATTAAATTTACTCTTCCAACTCCAATTAACAATTAATTTAAGTAACTGCAGGACATTAAATAATAATTATTTACTATAAAAAATCAAATGTTAAAAAATGAATAATGTAATATCATTAAATTTAATTTAATATAATAAATTTAATTTAAATAGAATCTTAATTTATGTTTTCCCTGTACCCCTATAACTAAAAACTGACCCTGAAACCTAAAAATACACCTTCACCCACAAACTAAAAACTGACCCTGAAACCTGACAAAACCCCTTCACCAACAAACTAAAAACTGACCCAGAAACCTAAAAATACCCCTTTACCCACAAACTGAAAACTGACTCTGAAACCTCACAAAACTCCTTTACCCACAAACTAAAAACTGACCCAGAAACCTAAAAATACCCCTTTACCCACAAACTGAAAACTGACTCTGAAACCTCACAAAACCCCTTTACCCACAAACTAAAAACTGACCCTGAAACCTTACAAAACACCTTTACCCACAAACTAAAAACTGACCCTGAAACCTAAAAATACCCCTTTACCCACAAACTAAAAACTGACCCTGAAACCTTACAAAACCCTTCACCCACAAACTAAAAACTGACCCTAAAACCTAAAAATACCCCTTTACACACAAACAAAAACTGACCCAGAAACCTAAAAATACCCCTTTACCCACAAACTAAAAACTGACCCAGAAACCTAAAAATACCCCTTTACACACAAACCAAAAACTGACCCTGAAACCTAAAAATACCCCTTTACCCACAAACTAAAAACTGACCCAGAAACCTAAAAATACCCCTTTACCCACAAACTAAAAACTGACTCTGAAACCTCACAAAATCCCTTTACCCACAAACTAAAAACTGACCTTGAAACCTTACAAAACACCTTTACCCACAAACTAAAAACTGACCCAGAAACCTTACAAAACTCCTTCACCCACAAACTAAAAACTAACACTGAAACATTACAAAACTCCTTCACCCACAAACTAAAAACTGACCCTGAAACCTAAAAATACCCCTTTACCCACAAACTAAAAACTGACCCTGAAACCTTACAAAACTCCTTTACCCACAAACTAAAAACTGACCCTGAAACCTTACAAAACACCTTCACCCACAAACTAAAAACTGACCCTGAAACCTAAAAATACCCCTTTACCCACAAACTAAAAACTGACCCTGAAACCTTACAAAACTCCTTTACCCACAAACTAAAAACTGACCCTGAAACCTTACAAAACACCTTCACCCACAAACTAAAAACTGACCCTGAAACCTAAAAATACCCCTTTACCCACAAACTAAAAACTGAACCTTAAACCTTACAAAACCCCTTCACCCACAAACCAAAAACTGACCCTGAACACTTAAAATACCCCTTCGCACATACACAAAAAACAGACCCTAAACGCACAAAATGTACCTTTGATAAAACTACCCACCCTGATCCACTATAAAGTCTACATCCCACTCCTAAAAATATGATACATTTATTTATTTAATATCTACTACATTATATATTTTTGATTCTTTTTACTACATACACAAAATACCTCAATTTAGAACAACAACATAATAGTGTTCATAATTTCGTATTTAAATAATATTTATATAAAATTTCGAATCGAAACTAAAATTAAATACAAGGCGAAATTTTTACTTCTATGATTAGAGTATACTTTGTTTATACACTACCCACCCTTATCCCCTTGGAAGTATACATCCCACTCATAAAATAATTAGACAAATATTTTTAGAAAATATATAAAAATATTATAATTACAAATCTATTTTAGTACATACACAACAGCAAACTTAAAAAATAGGTACTATATTCGAATAAAATCGATATCATTTCACATAATTCGAAATATTAATTTAAATTTTAGAAATTTCGCAAATTTATATGAAATTGCGAAATTTTAATTTATATAAATACCCTAAATATTTTTAAAACACTACCCACCCTTATCCCCTATAAACTCTACATCCCGCTCCTAAATTTATTGTACAAATATTATAAAAATATAATGTAATATTTTAATATTTATAATTCTTTTTTGTACATACACAAAAATTAATCATAATGTTTAATGTACTCCCTAAATTTCAATCAAATTTCGACTACTACAAATTTTTTTTTTAAAATATCGAAATTTTGAAATCTAAAGGAAATGCGAAAATTAAAATTTTACTATTTCACTATACTTTTTTAAAACACTACCCACCCTTATCCCCTATAAACTCTACATCCCGCTCCTAACATTAATATACAATTATTTAGTAAAAAATGAAATATTTAGATATATTTACACAATTTAATAATATATATCCAAAAGCAAAGAACAAATAATTTAACAATACTCAATAAATTTATATAAAATTTCGCTTTTTTAAATAATTTGAATAAAATTTCGCAAATTTAAAATTTTACTTCAAATGCGAATTTTATTATTCCATATTTACACTATACTTTTTTAATACACTACCCACCCTTATCCCCTATAAACTCTACATCCCGCTCCTAGACTTCTAACTAAAAATAATAAAATTAAATGTAAAAATTACCTTATATATAAACAACATTTAACTAGATCATTACTTAACATACTTTAAAACATCACTTTTACATATCGATATTTTTGACAATCGATATTTTCAGCATCGATATTACTGATTTCGAAATTCATGTCTTCGATATTTTTGACACACACATAAATCGATATTTTCTACGACGATATTTTTGTTTTCGAAATTTCTTACCATCGATATTTTGGACTCGATAATATGGTACATCGACATTAACAACTCGATATTTTGACTGTCTACCGTGGCACACACAAGCAGTATGCTGCACTGCTGAAAACTCTCAGGGAGAGCAGCCTTTTTCCTATGGGGCATGCATTGCCTACTTGTCGCCAGTTGTTGAATCTTCCCCAGCCTGCAAATGAATACGACACAGACGGAGCTCTATACAGATGTCTTTATTCCACCATATACTATCATACACTGCACTCATTGCCTCTTAAATTTTATATCCACACCTTAACACCTCCCAACAGATTATGTAAATCCAGTTTAGAGTCCGTCCCGAACCTCAAAGGTCCTAGCACGCATAATATCACAGCACTACACTGACATCCTTGTTAGTTACTTACCTCTCAACAATATTCCTCCGAGTGAGATCAACTCCAGAAGCTCCTTTGAGTCCCTCAGATATCTTATATATCCTTTTTATTGTTTTTTATATACTTGCGAGCACTACATGATAGTGAAGTTGGTGTAGAATTAGCCTGAAATTACAGACCTTGAACTATATTTGCAAAGGGTCTTCATATAAACATCCTGGCCATTTATAAGATGTACAACTCTTGAAATAAATGAGGCTAAACCTGAGCTTGTATTAGCTATTGACAAACAAATACAAATCTGAGAAAAGTATGCAAATACATAACATGACAAGGTATCCCTAAAAAACCTAGCATTGGCACAGCCAATCTGTCTCCCCATTGTGGCCTCTTTGCTTTACCAATGGCATTTAGCCACACAGCACAGCATCACCAATGTGGTGCAGAGCGGCTAAAGTTACCCCCCCCCCCCCAAAAAAAACCCTTTGATGTGGTGACCCGTGCCATTTTGTAGGAACACACACCCTTTTTTCTTATTAATTACCAATACATGTTGGATTCGTAATTAGAGAATAAAAGAGTCAAATGTGTTTTTTTTTAAGTGATTAAAGTGAGCCAATGGCCTGTGGCAAGAAACAGAAGTAACTGGGTGGGAGGTAGCGGAACGAAAGCAATGGGGGAAGCTACACGTGGTAACAGGAAAGCAGCAAGGGGAGGGTGGTTCTCTGAGGGCAGAGGCAACACAGAGAAAGGTGGGGGATGAATGTGAAAGCAACATGGGGTTGAGTTGGGGGATGGATATGAAAGCAACACAGAGAGGGCTGAAGGGGCATGAAAGCAATATGGAGAGCGCAGGAGGAGGGTAGGCAATGGGTAGAGCACACAGTTCTATGCGACAGGGCAACAGAGAGCAACATGGGGGAGAGATGGGTATGAGGAATACAGATAAAAAACAAATGCCCTCTACTTGAGTCCTCAATTGAGAGGATGTAGTATAACATCCAGAGCTTACAACTTTGGAACTGGGGAACCGGGTTCGAGTCGCTATGCTAGCTCTCCCTGTGGCTAACCAAAAGAAACAATGCTGAGACATGCTGATCAAAAAAAAAAAACCATGCTGAAACACAAAAAATGCTGATTGATTTGGAGAGATGTGGCGTAACTTCCAGAGCTGCTGACTTTGGAACTGGGGAACCAGGTTTGAGTCTCAACATTGGCTCTCCCTGTGCATACAAAAAAATACAATGCAAAGACATGCCAATCTGAAAAAATAAAATAAATAACGGCAAAGGAACAAAAAATGCAGATTGGAAACAAAATACAGAATGGAAACAAAATGCCAAATACTGATACACTTTTTGACAATCGTTGCTGAACTTCTTTCGGGTGAACGCATACAGGAGGAAAAGCTGACATTTCAAAAACACGAGCAGAAACAAAATAAAAAAAATAGTGTACTTAAACAAACCTACATGCACAAAAGGGCGTGCCTACAAAAAATAGGGGCATGCTCCATGGAAGGGATCGACACATAAAAAGGAGGCACATATAAACAACATTGACCACAGAGAAGCAATCCTTTGCGAAGGACAAGCAACACAACAAATTAAAAGTGATGGGCGGCCTGTAAGCCCATAGCAAAGATACAGCATGCCTTGAAGAGACAGTAAATGCGCTGCCTAGGCGAGACCTAATAAGAAGTCACTGGGATCTATTTTTAATCCTCTTATTCATAGGCCAATGCCTAAACATCAATCACAAATCATAATACATCCTCAATCACATGTTTAATTAAATTGTTGACATGGATCAACTCCTTTCCAAATGAAGAACACAAAGCTGCCATTGTCAGAGCTATGACAGTCCCCAAAGTTAAAATATAGTGATCTGGTGTTCACAGGTACTATGGAACAACAAAAATAAGTTAAAGGTGCTGCATAATCATAATTTGGTTGTACGGTTATTTTTTGCTAGCCCAAAACATCCTACATAGCACTAGTTTGGAGAGGAGATGCCCACTTACCACCAGTATCGCAATAACAATTGGCATGAGTTATATTTAAATTGCTGATGATTACCCATGAGATGCGGTATGAGAGTGTTCAGGTAGATTTTTTTCTCCAATTTAGTAGAGCGTTGCTGCATAGCAACAAAGCTCTAATCACGAAACCCAAGGTTAACGAGGCAAGAGTTGCCGCCTAAGCTTTTACAGCTTCGCCTTCCGCAGCCTGGAACAACCTTCCTGAGACTCTGAGATTATAGCAGTAATTAGTGCTATTCACAACAAGGCTGAAGACCCTTCCGTGGTGATTTGCTCCATTGCCAGCTGACTTTAAGCGCTTTTATAGTCCTTTGAGTTTTAAGCAGTGTAAAGCGAAGATGATGATTGAGCGTTACCATTCAACTATAAATCAGACCTTAGCCAGGGCTGTATGTCAGAATTTCGAGGTCGGAGATTTTGTTACAAAAATATTGTGACCTAAACATTGAGAATCAATATATCTTAAAGGTAAGCATATACAGCTTAGTGTAGATTTTGGCCAAAATCATGAGTTAGGTGCAAGCATGCACTGAGATTCGACGTGGCCGAATACTGGGCCATATTATCAAGGGGGTTTATCTCCGCTTTTTTGGCTTTAAAAGCCAAGAAAGCGGAGATGAAATTATCTCCCTATTACCTAGCTGTCGCTAACACCAGTTAGCGACAGCTAGTAGGAGATAGCGACCATCTTGGGCCCCACTTTGCATGTCAGTGATATTTATCACTAATGACATGCAAAGTGGACGTGCCAAGATGTTAGCGACTGGAAACAGTCACTAACATCGCTATCTCCTTTTACCAACTTTTGGAGATATTCGCGCTAAGCGCGAATATCTCCAAAAGCTAACACCTGCCCTGAGCCGTTCTTAGCCATGTTATCCAATGGGAGGTGGATAACATGGCTAAGAGCATTAGCTCGGAAATGCATGAATATCGCTGACTTTTCAGCGATATTCATGCTTTGCGGCCGATTTTTATCGCATTTGCGATAAACCTTGGTGATACCAAGGTTTATCTGCGATAAAAATCGTCGCAGCTCAGCGGTAAATTTTTGTCTCAAACCAAGCAATAGCGATAATTATCGCTATTGCTTGGTAATATGCCCCACTGTTTCCAATTGATGTCTCCACACATATTTACTCCTATTACAAGTGAAGTCCCTCGGAATGGGGAATAACTGTGTGGCTATGTAATAACTGTGTGATAATCTCCAATTTCTGAGGAGTTTAATGCACACATTTATCACCTGCTCTGAGAAGATGTGCAGGCTTTTGCCTGGGATGGGGAAGAAGGTGAGTTTTATGGGCGTAAGGGAGGAAAAGGGAAGGTTATTTCTGGAAAGAGGAAGAACATACCACAAAGCCACCAGACCACTTCTCAAAGTAACCAATAAACCATATCAAGTCATTAATTATACCACATCTGAACATATTCATTAGACCACATCCCAACTTATAATCAGGGGGCCATCTTACACGATATAATTAACTTGCATCCCAATGTATTCACCTGACCAGGTTCCACTTAGCTTCTAAACCACAATTTGAAACAGGTCCTTGACAGCTTTTCAACCATTTGACTACGTCTGAGAATAGGTGTTAGGCAGCATTGCATCTGAGCCACTAGACCAGAATTTAGTACAACCACTAACACCACTTGCTTCAAGAGTGTCCACCTGTTAGGCTGCACTCAACATTTATTCTAAGAGAAAGTGAGAGAATTGCGGATGCTCTCGGATTCACTGGCACAAACATCAAACATATCACTTTCAAGGAGGTCAACAAGGGGGTATATTGTTGCTTTATTGGTAACACTTAAACAGATGCATAGTTTGGGTAGACCACTATAATCGCATAGGGCTGATTCAGAAAGATAAAGGACATTCTAGTCCACCCGGGGAGGGCAGCAGGGAAACAGTTTCCGGATACTCAAGCCAGATAGCAGTTATAAGACCCATCAGAGTTTATGAAAAGCCATAGGTGTTTGAACTTCTCACCCTTCCTCCTCCTATGGAGAATTACACAATCTACCACGTGAAAGGATTTTTTGATTGGCCTCAAGCCTAACCACAATGGGTTTGGGCCATATTGATGGCAAACATCCCTTTTTAGTACTAACAAGAAGTGTTCAGTGTTGCTTCCATGTCAGCAGAGAGGTCAAGCACTGGTTGAGACAGAGGTGTAAATCCTCTCAGTGTGTGATGATGATGATACCAAGCTTTAGAGAGACCGACAATGCTCACCAATTGCATCCTGTCCATTCCCCAGTCTGCCGTAATCATCAATCCACACTTACCGTCCAATGCCACTGTTGTTCTGACTGGGCTTTCACCCCAGTCACTCTCACTGCAAAGCAGGTTAATACATTAACTGTCTATCAGCGAAGGACTGATATGTTACAGTAGGACACACCTGATAAGTCGTTTAAAAAAACATTATATCTTGTTCTAGAACCAGCCCTGCACTGCTCCAATAGTTCAACTTCTCGAATATAGTTATATTCATATGGTAGTCAGTGTGCTTGTCATGTCTCACCCCTCCCTATTCTACGTCATTTTATATATTTATTTTGCTATGTGCCAGGGTTAGGCCCAAATAACAGAACTGCACATTTTTCTTTCATTTTCCAAATTTTGCACAATAACATTTCTGCTGTGACCTTTTGCACATATTCGTGTGTGTGACAATATTGGGTTAGTTTCTCTGAAACTACTTCTATTTACACATCTACCTTTGCATAACATTATCACGATGCATTGACCACCAGATACAAGGCCTTTTCATGCACAATGTACAAATGTCATTCTATCTTCATCCATGGCTATCTACATATCCATAACATTGCTAATGTACATGTACATCACAAAGATGCTGTCTATTGTAAATAATGAGCATCCCAAAAAATTAGCAGAGGCGGCATTTCAGTTGACACCGAGGGTCCCTGCATGCTGAGACTTTACCACGCAGTGGTCTGACATCTACATGAGGGGTGTCCAGTTCATGACCAAGACGGGGTCCTACATTCTCTCCTGCCAGGTAATGGGGTTGGATCATCCCTTGGGGGGGGGGGTTTTGGCTTCACACCTACACACAATCTAGGTACAAGCAGAGTGGAGTTGCATAGTAGGAGTACGCCTGATTACTGCATTGTATCATATGCTTGCATATATACACTATTTTGCACCATGGTAGAACTGCTTCTAATGTTTACTCTTTTGGTGCTTATAATTATTTTCATCTGCTTCTGTCTACTGATTTTCACAGCAGATATACAAAAATAACGTTGGTTCAATAAATATGTCGAAAAACGTCGCATTGTCTGTTCTCTGTATATTTCTCTGAGAACAAGTAAGCATGAGTGACTGAGTGAACTATTCTGATCTGTTTCCATGATCCCTGAGGGGCCAGGGTTGTCTTATTTAGTGGTTGCCAGACAACATACGCTCCCTGGTTAGGTTAGGGGGGCTCATGGTGGCACTGTGAGCTAGCTGGACCATAGGTCAACATATTCTGTAGGTGGGTGCTCGGAATCAGTCTGGGCACCTCACCCAAAGTTTATGTTATCCAACAAACGTGCAGGCCCTACGTATTAGTGGGAACTACACGACAATTTAAATATCTCTATTATGGCCTCCACAAACCCTTCTCTCTCTCTCTTAGACTAATGGACTGGAAAGCCTGAGATTAATGTGGCTCATACCCTGTAAAACCTGCACTGGAGTGAAATGAAAAACAAAAGCTGCAATTATTAATTGAAGTTTTATTAAAGCGCAGCAGTTGTTTTGGATGATAATGTCATGGAAGTTCCCAACCCCCCCTAGCAAAGAAAGTTAGTATTAATTTCCATTAAAGAGGTATAAATGGGAACACAGTGTGATTGTGTGACCAAAGAACAAGAGCATTGATGACTCCTTAGTCACAAAATATACTGCAACTATTGCACACAGATCCAAAACAAAGAAATTGATGACAGACTAAAGAAAGTTAGAGAAGGAGTAGCATCTTCACCCCTAATGGAGGAAGCTCTAACAATTACAACCCATCTTTCCTTCATACAGTCGCTGCCTTTCAAGAAATCTCTACTCTCTGCCAAACTGACTGTCAATTAATTGAGAGAGACACCTTCCTCCACAAATATTCCTTTTTTAGCTTTTTCTCCCTCCAATATTTTAATTCACTAAGTTTGATCAACCCTTGCTACCCTTTGTTCTGTTTTATGTATTTTTGCAGAATACTTCAACGCCGAGGCTTACTGGAACAATCAAAGGTAGGCGACATGGCAGTACGTCTGAAACCTCCAAATGGTGAAAGAGCCATGCTTTTTATTAAGTCTGCAAAGAATGCAAGTAGGCCGGACTCTAGCGCCTTGAGACCCTCACAAGCGAGTAGCGCCCTATATAAACCCCTGACTGATTGATTGACTCTGGCCTCAAGTTGGTCTATACTTTGCCTCTATGCATGTTTTTTTTAAACATGTTTTTATTTATTAAGAGTTCAAACCTTCCGGCTTCCAAAAGTCAGTATAGAAATAGCCATCTCTTAATGCAGATCGATCTTATAAAAGAACAATGAATGTACGACAGACATTTTTGAAATATAGCTAAGATTAGAGCGGAAGAATATACATAAAGGAATAATACCTCTTACACTAGAAGCGCAGACAGATTGTGAGAAACTGCATCACCTCTATTCATGTTAAGCGTCTAATGCAGGAGTATAGCGACCAAATACCTGTGGCTCGCTTTGCTTTTTGTGCTGTTATGCTTGAATTTTGAATTGGTAAAATTAAGCAGAGTTCTCAAAAGGGTAGAGTGATTGCTGAGTGCTACATCGGCCCTTAATAGGTCATCAGTGTTGATGGAGCGGTCATCAGATAGAGCTTTGCTAATGTTCATGTGCTGCTTAATATCGCTTGAGGTTAATGATGCCAGACGTAAGTTGGATTATTATTGTGATGATGGAGAAGTTTTGCATAGTGACCTTTGAAATCAAGTATGAAATGTGGTGGGGTAAATGTTGGGAACAGTTCTGTAGGGTAAATTATTATGGAACCCCAGACGCCAGTGACAATCTCCTCCTACCTGTGGTTTTTTGGTCTGTCGATGGTCTACCCTGCAGCTTGAACATCCATGTAAATGACCATGTCATAAGTGATGTATTATGTAAGGTCATAAGCTGTGCACATGTGCACAAGTTATAATTAGCTCACTAACTATGATGGCTGAATTTTGCTGGTTTTGTACGAGTGACACATGAGCCGAACTATAATGTTTCTGTAAACTTTGTTTTTTTCAGTGGATTTCTAAGGTTTTTATTTTTCCATTTCCTAACTATAATATCCCTGTAACCTTTGTTGTTTTTCAGTGAATTTCTAAGATTTGTTAAATGATAATTCCTAACCGTAAAGTCCCTGTAACCTTTATTTTTTCTGTAAATTTTTATGGTTTTTAGGTCTCGCCTAGTGAGCGCTTGCGCTTGTTCCGAGACATACTGGATTCAGGATTTGGGCATGAAGCTCTGACCACTTTCCCCCACCTTTTTAATTGGCTTCTGTCACTGTCCTTTGTAAATGGTGGCTTTTCATTGGTCAATAGACTTAGTAGTCCTTCCTTAGTACAATTTTTTCTCTTCCTGTAACCTCCCATGAGGCTGCCCCTCTGACATGCATGTTGCTCAGTATGTTTAATTACTGCCTCTGAGCACTATTTTCTTAAACTGCTTTCTCCTGCCTGCTATTGCAGGCAGGACACTCGTCCCCCAAGCTCTTTTTCTGTTTTTAACCAGCATGGCACACCTCCTCTGAAATAACGAAGGCAGTGCCTTTTTTTATCTGTCGCTCTCCGAAATCGGCTGCATACCTTTATTTTTCATATTTCTTTGCTTTCAGAAATAACAAGTATTCGCAACTTACCAAACTCTTTGTCGCTCTCTTGATGCCCGGTATGTCGGGCGTTGTGCTATGACTTTTTAATATGCTCTGTCCCATCACCTCGAACCCCCCACGGATGTCCGCACTTCATGGTTCGTGAAGCACAGCAAAGCAGCCCGGCACCCCGCACACACCAAGATTCCATTGTTTTTATTTTTAGCATGTCATGTGCACTTTCAGTTTAATTTTTCATTGTCATGCTATTCTTCCAGTTAGGGAATCAGCTCATCAAATTTTCTTTCCAAGAATTAAGAGGAACTGGGTTTGCAAGGGGATGTCTGTGGGGTTCATGGGACCCCCTTTCCCCTATCTAGAGGGCTGCCATCAGGGTCAGTGCTTCTCCTGACAGCTTCTTTGCCTCTGTCTGTAAAACTGCGTGGGAGCAGAGGCAAAGGGATACCCACAGTTGCATGGTGCCACGCCCCCATGCAAATAATGGAACGCCCTCTGTTGAGATTGCTGTTGCTTTATGTGTGTTAGTGCTATCGGTATTACAGAAGGGGGTACACAAGTGTCTGCGGCTCCTCTGAAATACTAAAGTGCCCCACGGATGCGCAAAGTGGTCCCAAATGCCTGTTGTACCCCAGGGCACTTCTGTAATACTGCCCCTGGATGTTTGGGTTCGAGGAACTTTATTCTGATTGGCCCAGGGAGCTTCTTTTCCCTTGGGCCATCGTGCTCCCACTGTAGTAAGACTACCACTGGAGCAACTGATCAGATTGGCACCCTTAAGTGTTGAAACGCGTAACTGTATCGAAAAATAAACTTTGTTGATTGTAATTTTCCTTTCTGAGCGTGCATCATTACCAGTTTTGCTACAAGAAATTACGGACCGGCTTGGGGCTTCTGCCGGCTTTGTGCACCACCTGGCGAAGGGATGGACCCACAATGGAGAAATGCATATATATATTTATATAGATAGATATGTATATCTGTAGATATATTTATATATATATATATATATATATATATATATATATATATATATATATATATATATATATATATATATATATATATATATATATATATATATAATATATATATCTATATATATATATATATATATACAAACATTCAAACATACATACACATATATGGCGAAGCTAGTGCTTCTTCATTTTATGATATAGGTGAGATGGGATTTACAGGTTTCAGGTGGAAAGAATGTTATGTCTTTGAGCCAAGCTTCAGACGTGGCTTGAATGAGAATGCAGAGTTGTGCACACAGTGCAGATCTCAGAGAGCTCACACACGCTATACTCTGAGCTCCTAATAATAGGCTGGCTGTTCACTAATGTGTTTACTCATCTAACACAGGCTGATCACAAGCTCTCCTTCCTGCCAAGTACCAAACATCGAGATATGGAGAGGATGCATGAACTAGCACAAGGTGTATCCTTGCTGTAAATTGAAATGATACTTCTCCCTTTTTATTTATACTTTTTTCTACACTTCCTCTCACCTGCCTATTTTCCATCTTTCCCTGCCTGCTTTTGTTTCCCTTCTTTTTCCCTTAATTTCGGTATTACTCCTTGCTTACTTTTCTGTCTTTCCTTTCAGTTTAATCTTAATGGTGTTTTTGTACCATTTATACCTAATCTACCCAGGATATAAAATGGAAGACAGTCTGCTTTACAATTTAGAATTGTGTTTGGCTTGGGGTTGTGCGCTGCACTTTGAAATTTGATGTAGCAGAATCGGCATATGCCACTTCTTGTTGCCTTCGGTGGGCTGTGTTAAAAAGTAACTATTTTCACATCCATGTTGATATCAAGCACATCTTTAATTGTTTCATGTGTGAAACACCTGGCATGAGGGACATCGGTGAATGTGTGAATTAGGAAAGGAAAGAAAAAAGAAAGATGTCTGTTATACAATGAAAGGTGGGGAAGACCTCTGTCATCCATCCGTTCAGGTTAGGCCCTAACCAGGCCTAGATCATAGTGCTTAGTATTTAAAAAGTAGGACATGTGTGGTTACGTTTTACACGTTCCAGCAGTGAAAAACTCCTAAAGTCGTTTTTACTGTTGTGAGCCATTTCACTCCCATTGACAAACACTGGGTTTATTTTTTTACATTTAATAAGTGCTAACTTCAGATTCAGAGCAGACAAAGATTTGCTGTCTACACTCAAATGAATTTTAATTTAACATCCTATTTAATATTGAATTCACATTTTAAGTTACTATTCCGAAAATGTCACCTTTAGAAAGTTGATTTATTTTTGTCCCAGCCAACTTTGTCTCTACGCCAGTGCTCTGGGTCACATGAAGTTTAATGGATCGGTTGTTGGGGTGTGTTTATTGCTTCCAGACAGTGAGACAAAGTGGGTTTCGGTATGTCCAGGATGGCAGGGGATGGTATTTTCCCAGCCTTACTCTTCAAATGGCTTTGCCTACAGAACACGCCAAGGAACCTGACACCAGACATGCCCTACCTTTTTCCACCAAAGGCAGTTTGGAGCTTGGACCAAGAAAAGGCAAATAATTGACTAGAGCCAGTTTAGGGGATACGTCAGGGAATTGCCCCACTCAATGGCTGGCACAAGGTATAAAAAGAGGACCTCCAGAACCACTCATCAGAACAATTGTGTACCTGTGGAAGATTCTGAAGAAGGACTGACCTGCTGCCAGAACGACTATCCTGCTTGAGGAACTGCCTTGTTGCCTGAAAAAGGAAGATTGAACCTTCTTGCCTTGATCCCAGGCTACATAGAGTGACTTCAAGGGTCAGTTGGGTGACCTCTTGTGTGAACTACAGGAACACAACAAGCTTCCATAGGCCTATTCTGCTTCCTAGCTGACCAGACCCAACTTCACCTGACCTGGTCCCTACTGCTGGCCTCTGTGGGAGTGAGTCCCGCCTCACAAAGTGTTGTCCTTCAGATCTGGGACCCTTGACTTCAGCTACAGTGTACTCTTCCTGGTGAAAGTGAAGGTTTTACCAGAACCGATGCAATGCGGCACAGCCCGTCGCAGGAACTCGCGTCTCAGCACCTCACAACTCTTGATCAGTGACTTCCCCAGAACTCGTGCAGCACAACACAGCCTGATGCAGGAACTTGCACCGCAGTACCTCACAGCTCCTCAACAGTGGCATCACTGGAACTGGGCACTGCACAATGCATCCCAATGCAGGACACTGCACTGGCGCACCTCGCAGTTCTGATCGATGGCTTCACAGGAATCAGCACAGCACTACGCAGCCTGACGGAAGACATTGCATCAGAGCACCGTGCAGCCTGACCCATGGTTCTGTAAGACACCATTGGTCAGGATGCCACAAGCTTCGAATCAGTAGCTCACTGGAACCTACATAACGCAGCGCAGACCGACGCAGGATCTTGCACCACAGTACCAAGGACAAAAATGGTACAACTCCCAGTGGCCTGCACTCTATCCTCTACCCGGTCTGCACTCCATTGTGGTCAGCCTTGAACTTGGGTCTTTGTCCTGGTCCAGTATGACCTTATACCTACAGAAGGTGCTTTCTGCTTCTCTGCACTGTTTTCACTTCAAACTGTAGAAACCTATATATCCGATCCTACTGAGTGGAATTTTGTTTTTCTGGTATCATGTTATTCCCTAAAGATTGCTTTGGTTTTCTAAAGTGGTTTTCAGATTTTTGGGAGTCGTATTTTCACTTTATCACTGTTTGTATGCTCAAAAAATACTTTACACATTGCCTGTAATTTGAGCCTGACTGCTTTTGTGGCAAGCTACCAGAGGGTTAAACGCAGGTTAATTTAGTGACTTTTGTGGTTCACCCTGACAAGGATTGTCGTTGTTGCCTGAGAGAGGGTCCACGCCTTTGAACTAGCAACCCGATTTCTTGTCAGTCACCCTGTAGGTTATCTATCACGCATGCATGTCTCTATACGTATTCTCTGTGTGTACATTGTTCATCCTATGTGTGTTGTCTTTGTGGTGCGCATTGGTGCCACTATATGTCGTTATCTGCTGGTTTACTTAAGGTTCCTTTACATAATTAGGCCACTGTAATAAAAGTTTTTGTGAACGTAGAGGCTGTGTGCGTGGACGCCTTGCAATGTGCTCTTCGGTGCCTGTTATGTTATGTGTCTGTCTTTGAATGCTCTTTAAAAAGCAAGGCTCTAACATGCTTGACCTACTCAGTAATCCCCACAACCTTTCTTGTTTTCTCTTTTCTTTCTCCTTCTTTCCTGTTTCTGTATTTAGCATTCTTCCCTTCTTTTTTATCACATGCTTGTCTTACATTGTTGCAATGTCTGTTGATGCAAAACAAGTATCAAGTTGTCATTTTTGGCATTACATGTCAAGTATGGACGTAGGAGACACAACATTTCCAGGTCGAATGTTGGACAGGGGTCGACATTATCACCAACGCAAACACATTTACCTGTGCATTATAATCTGAAATCTGAAGTCTATTTAAATATGTTTAAAGATAAAAAAATTACATGGTTTGAAGTCAAATTATTACAAAGGAAAAGCAAATGATGCAAAATAGTAATAGTTTATAAGGAGGTTTTCTGGTTCAGGGAAGATATTGCTGTGGAAAGCTGATTTGACCTGGTATTTAATTACTTTTATAGTTGGCATTAATGGATACGCGTGTCCCTTTAGTAATGCATCTGATATATGGCATCGTTAATAGGCCACTCACTGGGGTCATGTGACAGAAATAGGGCGGTTTCCTCATATTTGCGTTGACATAAGTGCCGAGCTAACCCTGAAACCACTAAAACGAAACTTTTAAAAAAATACTGCTTCAACGCAGGTACCTGATTCTTCCTTCTCCTCAGTTTATCGTCAAAGTAAGCGCTGAGATGCCTCTGGGCAAGTCATGCGCGCTACAAGAGCTAATTAACATAACATAACATAACTATCTCCTAGTTCATAAAGATGCGCTTTCAGTTAACGTCCAGTTTACAGCTGTTCATTCTATTCGATTTAGAATTGTTTATACATTTGTGCTTTTTGAGCCTTTGTTTTCTTGAACTGTGTTGAACACAGATGACTGTCCATTTATGTGGCACCAAAATCCATATTATCAACAGATTCATCGGACACTTCCTTCTTTCACTCTTGTGGGAGCACCAGCTGCCAAGGTACCGCCATCTTCTACATTTCATCCGAGGCTTTTGATGTCACTGTTGTCTAGGGCAGCGATTCTTTAGCTGTGGGCCAAGAACCCCAACCGGGGTGCACGAGGACTACTAAGGTTGTCCGCGACAGTTTCACAAAGTTAAATATTATTAAAATGAATGAATGAAAATTAATAAATTATATAAAAATAAATTGGCTAAATTGAAAACATTTTCTATATTTGATTGTGAGTTTAGTGTACCCATAATTTCAATAATGATTGAGTAGGGTTCAACAGAAGTCAAAAGGTTAAGAACCACCTTTGCATAAGGAGAATAGTAGAAGGTTCCACTGACACTCTTGACACCTTTGTTAGGACGTTGCCTCCATGTAGCTCCTAGTTGCAGAGTGCATCAAGTGTCACTCCCCTTTGTATGCTGCGTTTTTAATGTTGACACAGTCTGAAGTAAACAGGAGTGTTCCCACTTTTGTATACACGTGATACCTGAATTCTTGGCTCTGTATGTGCAAGGCTACAGATTCACTGTGCTTGAATGCCAGGTTCTCATCATGGATGCTCGAATGCAGATGCAATCGTCACCCTTGTGATCTTAAACTCTACTTACCTTAAGTTTGCTTCTTTTTAAAGCGCCTCCACTTTGTCTACATACATCTGGGTATGGAACAGGAACGTCACTCCTTATATTACTCACCACACCCCCCCCCCCAACTGAACCACGTCCATTCACCTGTTTGTATACCATTTATTTACTAATTTGTTTCTAATTAGCTTATCTTTAAGTGTTGTTCCACTCTTCGCTCTCAGCTGAGGAGGCTCCACTAAGCTGTTCACTTAGGGGCAGATTTCCAATAACTGGCACATCCCTGCATATCAGCAGGGATGCGCCAGTTATTTTTTGCGCCACGGCAGACACCTCTTGTGCCACCATGGGGCAAGAATAGACAGATGTGTGACGCATCTGCTGCCGTAAAGGTGACGCATTGCTGGAGATGCGTCACAATCGCGTCAATCCTTACTCCTGCTTCAAGCAGGCTCAGGGTTTTGACGCAGCATGGCCGCAAAAGTGACTGAGTGAAATCTTGTAGATTTCACTCAGCCACTTTTCGGAGGCACCCCCCCCCCTGCGCCGTCACGTCCACATGTGGCGCAGGGCTTTACAATGTGACGCATCTCCCTAGATGCGTCACATTGTAAATACCCCGCTGCATGGCGCTGGCTTTGTGCCACCGCTGCGTCACAAAAGTGACACACCGGCAGCGCAAATGTGGCGTACAGGGCTTGTAAATCTGCCCCTTAGTGCTTTTCTCAAGTAGGTGGTTTCACCGGTCTCTTCCTTCTGTTTAGATCTTGCACAACCTGAAGTACACTCACTACACTTTCCTCATCACTTACTAAAACTTTGTATTGTGGTGCAAAGGAGTGGGTGTTACCTGCACCCACTCTTTATTCCTTTGTTTGTCTACTCTCAGGCAGACTTTGCTTCTGCAAGAAGTAGTGGCTGTGCTCACACAGGTTGTGAATTCCACTCTTTGTTTCTGAGTCACGGTTACCCAAGTGGGGTCGTCTTGCCTGTGGTACTAGTCAATGCATTTGTGCCTATGAAACCTTCTAAACCCTTCCAATGTGATTTAAGCTGTAGCACCAGAACTGAGGGTGGGGCTGAACTTCACGAGATGTGCTTAATAATCCTCGCTGTATGACAGTGTGTGCTGTAATTAGTTTCTTACTGACCCTGCTGGGGTCTGGACACTCACCTAATCTGATAATATGAAAACATCCTTTAGGATGTGTGCCTTTTCATGAGTCCTTCTCTGGCTCCCTGTACCTCCTGTGCCCTGGATGAGAAGCATTATTACCAAGACTAGGAGGGTACTAGAGTACCTGTGTCTTTCAATGGGTGCACTCAATTGCCATTCAGTTGTCGTTCAGTAGTCCTACCCATTGAAGGCTATTGGTCAGGGTGAGAAATCGGGCTACTGGTTGAGGGATGGGTGAAACCCTACTCAAGCAGGACCATAATCCTGGTCAGGGTGAAGTCACAAGCAAAACCCAAACTAACCTGTGCACAACCCTACGGTAGCTTGGCACAGAGCAGTCGGGCTTAACTTATAGGCAAAGTGTAAAGTATTTATGCAGCACTTCAAACAGTAATAAGGTGACAAAACAACACAACAAAAATGCCAGATCAATTTAGAAATAAATAGAGTAACTTTTAATACATAACTCAATACCAAAATGACAAAAATTCAATCGGTAGAACCAGAGATATTCAAGTTTAAAGATTTCAGTGACAATAGCGCTAAAGGGTTCAAAGCACCAACTGTGGCTATCGGGCTGTCCGGTCTGGGACAAAGTCCCATTTTCAGGCTCACTGTGATGTAGTGCAACCCGCCTACTGGGTCACTTAGGCCCACTGAATACAGTACCTTAATCCTGGTTGCGAAGAGATGCAGATTCCTTTATGGAGGCTGTTTTGAACAACAAAAGTGATTCAAGGTCAGGGCAAGAAGATGCGTCGCACAACAGAGGTTCCTTGAATCTATGAAGTTCGAGGCCGTGTCCTTGTGTGGTAATGCATCATGCAGCGAAGGGTCAGATTGGGTGAGGCAATGTTCATGCATGGAGATGCTTTGTTTCTGATGCAACGCTGTGGGTGAAGTGAAGTACTTGTGTCGAAGAAGTCTGCGCAGCAGGCAATATACCGGTTCTGAGAGCTATGCGACGACCAATCAAAGGTGATGTGCCGGTTCTGTAGGAGAAGCACCACACCACGGAAGAGATGCATCATTCTGCTGGATCCACAGAAGGTCTCGCAGAGCACCATCAAGCCCACTTCCAAGGGCTCAAAACTGCTGTGGCACCAATTGGGAGGGCAGAACTCACAGATGGCAGTACAAGTGCTGGGTTCAAGGAGTTGGAAGCCTGTTCTGTCCCTGAGGCTTCTGATCAAGAGGACAGCCAACAAGCCCTTGGAGTCACTCTGGGGTCCTGGGATTAGAGATGCAGGTCCAGTCCTTCTCACCCAGGCATGTTTTAAGAAGAGAGCACTTTGGCACTGCTTAGCAGTGGTAAAGTGTGTGGAGTCCTAAAGGCAGCACAAATGAAGCCAGCAAAATGTCAGAATTGAAGGCAAGAAGTTAGAGGAAAACTACCCCAAGAATGCCAGGTCTAACAGTCAACAACCAATGAAAGTCACTGTCAAAGCAGGATCCTGAGGCACCCCAGAGACATAGGCCTCAGGTGTCCCTTTCTCTCTGGTGATGATTCACTACTTTCTGGGTTTAGGATGACTCTAGGAGCCCTGGACCCTTCAGATACAAAACTTGAGAGGGGCCTAGATTGGAACTTGGGTATTAAGTACTTAGACTTTTGTCTTAAGGCCTTCTCCAGGGTCTCCAGACAGTATCAACTGTTACACCAGCCCCAAACAACCTGAATGTTGCCTGTGATGTAACAAGAGCTACACCGTGGACACCATCTCACTATTATGAAAGGGAACATAACAAGCAGGCCAACAAATAGGGCTGACACCCAACTGGGGTTAGACTTGTAACTGGCATGTTGTCATAATGGCAGGATTCAAGCAGCATACATATAGCAATAGAGGTCACTGTATCTTAGTATGGGTGGTTTTCTGGATTAGCTAGTGCTAGTCAGCAGATTGAAAAAGACGTGGATAATATTATGGAACTGGCTGGTCATCTACTAACGTTTTTGAGGAATAAGCAGCAGGAACATTGCTGGGCTGGACCTTGAAGCAAAATGTATTTGCCAGAGACGCTGCAGACATTACCAACATTGCCAGTAAATGTGTGCTATTACCTGCACTCCTGATAATTTCCACAATCGGTTGTAGTGCTCCATAGAAGAATAAAAGTGCGATAACTCGATTACGAGTATTTATTATTATTTTCTGTAACTTAACTGTCATGTTCTACATGAAGGTCTACATCTTCTGATTATCACTCACATATTTTGTATTGAAGTTGTTGCCAATCACACTCTTCCTGCATGATTCTGAAACTTCTGTAGTAAATGTAAACGTTCCTATGACCCACATTGGCCATGTGATGCATTTGTTGATTCTGAGTTACAGACAGACAGAGGGTCAGCTGAAAAGCAGGATTTCTTGGTAGCTCTGCAGCAACCTCACCTCGCCTCATGCAGATGGGGGTGTGGAGAGGGAAGGTAGAGCCAGTACTTTGTGGTACTTGGAGAGAAGGAGCATGAGGCACTAGGCCACCAAGTTCACCTTGAGCCTGGGTTGTGTGGGGTAATGGGACATCTGGGAATTTTCAGGTTGAGGCACGGCTGCATAATGTTGGATACAGGTTGACGGGTCTGTGGCCAGCCTTGTGTGCACTGTTCCATGTGGAAAGCCTGCTGTGATCCAGGTGGGAAGAGCTTTGCTGCGAGGTTGCGTAGGACCCCTGCCCTGAACTTTAATGATGTCTGGATCAGTAATACTGATTTTTGTTGTCATGGACGAACATGGACCATTCTTGTGCACTATGACAGAGGCCTGCTTTATGGATGATGGACTTTATAGACCAGTAGGGGTTCCCCAAGTGCTACCCTTGTAGTGGTAGAAGACTACTGCGTTTACCAGGAGTTGGACAGTGCGGTTGTGGCAGCAAACTGTGTAGTGATCAGTAGGAGTGAACAGGTCCTGTTTACCCTGTGCCACTGGAGTAAGGCCTACAGGCTCACCTATTGAACGTTTTCCTGTGTGTGCTTAACTCACCATTGGCTATATTAGTTTTATGTGCAGTGGTGTGCTAGATGTATGTGTGCCTATAAATAGTACAATACAGGTATAATGCAGTGCTGTGCAGTGTGTGTATATTACATGCATGTGCTGGGTGTATGTGTTCCCTTGAATGGCACAATACATCTAAGACTCTGGGTTCCATTTTGAGAGACCCAGGGCTTACTGGAGGAACATTAGGTGAGGAGCTAGAGGAATCCCTTCAAACAGTTTTGTGAATTGCTGCCTTTCTGTAAGCTGGGTGGGACACACTGGAGGAAGGAAGAGCCAGGCTCTTCAGTACACTTCAAAGGGCGCTCTTTGATTCAGAAAGAGGTTTCTGTGAAGATTGCTTCTGTGCCGCTCAGGCCGAAGCCCGTGCTCTGAAGAGGAACTGTGACCCATGTTCTAGAGTGGGCCACCGGGATAAGGTAAGGATCAAATGGTCATCAGAGGAAGGAGGCCATCTTGATGACCTGAGAAGATCCAAATTGTGACTAAGGACCAGGAGCATCGCACTCACCACCCTCCTACCAGCAGGGAAGAACTCAAGAATCTTGCTAGCACTGGATGAGCATCCATTAACCCCCAGGCTGCTGCCGCTGCAGGACTGCTTGTGAGGGACATGAGGACACCTACCTGCAGTCCTCCTGGGCCGTACTTGTGAATGCCATTGCAGCTTCAGCGTTCATGAAGGAAGAACGGTCAGATACTTCGGACCCCCGGATCCTGCTGATGCACATAAGACTAAATGATGGTCCAGACGGGTCTGTCGGAATGTGCCTGCAAGATAACTCTTTGGCACTGGAACAGTTGTGACAGGTTAGCCCTGACTGAGACTCGGAATCTCAGTCAGGACTAACCTGAATGTCACCTAAAGTGAATGGGGAATAACCACTACTGCTTGGAGAGGGGAGTAGTCAGTGGCCTGCCAATGGAACACTAGAGCTCTGACCTCAGGAGGACTGTGTGTATTGTTTGTGAATGTCATATTTTACTTTATGTTCATATATAAATACACCTTTAAAAAAAGTATTTGACTGGACAATCATTTATTGCTGCTGCTGAGTGTATTTTGAGTTGTAATCCTATGTTCCCTCCGGTGTTTACCTCCCACCTGAGAAGCCTTAACTGCTCCCCCCTTGATACCACTGATAGGCAAGTGCTGAAGGGTTACTTAGCCCAATTGCTCAGCCATACATCAAAGTTACAGTGTATTCACAAAACCATCCTTCACGGTGGTTCCTGTGAATGCTAGAAATGTCTGTTGGCCCAACAAACATTTCTAAATTTGGCAGTAGGGAACTCTGTCAGGACGACAGACTATTTTCCTACGTCATCTTGGCAATTATGCTTGTGGGTACCAGTACCAAGGTCATGGCATTTGTTTTGGAACCAGGGTGTGGGAGATTGTCCTTCTCCTTTTCATAATTTTTACAATCTCAAAATAATAGCACAAGTTGAGTCTTGACTGATATGTCAGATTAAATCACTTTCATTTTGTTGTTTCTTTCAATTAAATATCATTGTTGACGTGTTTCCTCATTTTTCTTACCCTGGACATTTGTTTATGTTGTGCCTTTTGCCAACCTTGAGAATGTGGAATGGAGTCAACCACATAGAATTAGACATGTCCTATGTGCCTAGAACATCAGTGCAACTTCAAAGAGTGGACTAGAGTCTCAGTACCTAACCATCAAGACAGGAGGACATTTCCTCAAGCTAACACTGTGATCAGAACTTGTGGGAAAACGTGGTCTATGTTAAAACGGTGCTCACTGGAATACTGCATACAAATTGACAAGACTCCTCAAAAAGAGGCAACCTCACTGCTTCCATTTTTCTGGTTTTAGAATTCTTGGTTGGATGTATAAGGCTACAGCAGTTCAGCTTGTTGACTATACCAAACCTTGTATAGCCATAACCAGCAACAACATTCAGGCTTGCATACTGAATATTTTTCTCCTCCAGAAAAGTTTATAATTCTGGAAAGAAAAAGTGTCAGCAAGACCAGCCACCAATTTTGATCCTAAAGTATTTACTCATGGGCCAGCCCGATGGTGCCTAGAACCCAGACAGAAAAACAAAACAATAGTGATGGTGAAACACAGTGTTTTTAATCCCAGCCACTCGCGATTACTTAAAGCCGCATTCCAGTCCACCTTGGACAGAAACCAGCCATTTGCATGTCAGCCTTGATCTTGTGTTCCAATAGGAATAGACTGGACTCATGGCCCTTCTGAACTGGAACACCAGCAAACCCGTACTGGTTTCCACCTGAATTCATCAGTGAGGTACACTTTAATTTGTTTTACACATTGAGCCTGGGACTCATGTCTAGGCATAACCATCACAATTAAGACGTCTCAATGAGGAGGGCAATAAAAAAGATGGGTGCAATGCTTGAACTGATCTCCACTGGTAATTAGTCGGCCACATTCCAGTCCATCATTTTTTTGCCCTCTATTCCACATCTGACAGGAACCAACAGTATGCAAATCAGCATGCCCCCTGCTCCAATTGAACAGTCCATCCCAAATTGTCAGGCAACATTGTTTTAAATATTTTTGAGGCCTTGGATGTGAGAAATTGGGTAAATGGTTAAGGGGGTGACACCCTACTCAAGCAGTAACCACAATCATTGTCAGGGTGAGGCACACGCAAACCCCAAATTAACCTGTGCTCAACCCTCTCATAGCTTCGCACAGAACAGTCAGGCCTGATTTAGAGGAAATCTGTACAATATTTATGCAGCACCACAAACAGTAATGAAGTGAAAACACAACACAAGAAAATGCTATTAATTTAAAACAATAGAGCAATATTAAAACAATAAATCAAAACCAAAGCAACAAAAATCCAATCAGTAGAACTGGAGATGTACAATTTTAAAGATTTCAGTGAGAATAGAGCCAAAAAACTCAACGTGCCAGGCAGCAAGTTAAGGCCGACCGCAACAAAGTTTGGGCCAGATACAGGGACCAGGTTAGTCCTGTTGAAAAGTTACCTTCTCAGTCCAGTGCAGAGTTCAGTTCATGGTGGAGTGGGCCTCGTGTAGCAGGGAAGCATCGCGGACGGTCACCATTGCAGTGCAAAGAGCAGGCCGGACGTTGTGGTTGGTCATCACTGCAGTACAAAGAAACTGCTGTTGTCACGAGCGGTCGAGCCAGAGCTTCACAATGGTGCTGCCCCAGAGCGGTCGATGCTGTAGCGCGAAGATTGGGTTGACAGAACTTGCGTTGATGCGAGTTGCAAGGTTTTGGTGCCAACTGGCCAATTCGTGGCTGCCAAGAGCCCAAAAACGTCAATTCAGTGCCACTGAGCCCACCCCAAAGATCCAGGACCATATCAGCACCACCTGGGGGGCAGTGGCTTACTTCAACTGGATTTGGGTGCTGATTCAGGTGGTTGGGAGCCTGTTACTTCCCTGTGGCTCTGAACAGGAGGCCAGCAGACTAGCCTTGGAGTCACTGTGGGAGTCCTGGGTTCAGGTGTGTGTCAAATCCCTCTCACTTAGGGCAGGAGGGAAGCAGAGCAGCAATACAGCAAGGCAGCAGTCAGGCAAGGCAGTTGTGTGGAGGCAGAACACTGCCTATTTAAGTGTAAGTACAGCTTTACCTTACTGCCCATTCCCATCCATCCAGCCACATCTAATCTTGTTATTGTGTGTGGTTATTCAGCGGGAATACACAAAACTCAACTGTCAGCTACAGCTGGCATAGGATCCAGAGATGTGTCACAAGCACTAAATGACAAAGATAGGAAAATGGCAACTTTCTAAAAGTGGCATTTTCAAAATTGTAATTTAAAATACAACGTAATCCTAAGAGAGGATTTTTTCATTACAATTCAAAAGACTCCAGTACCTGAGGGTCCCCACTTTGAGTCAGGAACTCACTGCAGCTGTTTTCAGGGGTTGGTGTAGGATGTTTGAGAGCCTTTTATGTTCCAGAGGTTCAGATCAGGAGGTCAGCAAACTAGCCCTTGGAGTCACTCTGATTTCCTAGGTTTGAGTGTGAAGTTGAAGGTCTAGTTCTTTTTTCACCCAGGCAAGAGAGCAGCAGGTCAGCACAGCAGGGCAGTAGTTCAGGTTACAATGTCATCGACATATATACCAAACAAACATACTAGAATGACGCTGCTATAAGGCTTATAGACTATTTCTGAGGATTTCATGTTGTTTTTTAAGAGAAATAAGAGTATTTGTTTAGTAGTTCTCTTTTTTCTGTTGTTCTCTGGCCTGGGGACACTGTGCACTTTCTCTCATATATTTAATGAATGTATAATATTTTATGTTCTCTTCTTATAAATGAATATGATAAATAAGGTCTGAAATTATCATGGTTCATGATTAATAGATGAATGCATTAATTGTGGATGGCTTGTTAGCCTTATAAATGATATATTCATCTTTTAAGTGTTATCTATGAGGCCCAGTGTTGTCATCTAGTATTTATACCCTGGCCTCTTGGGTTTATGGGTAGCTTTTGTGGCCTAATAAGAAACATTCTTAAAGTGGCATTTTTAGAATTGTAACTTAAAATCCAATTTCACAAGAAGTTAAGATTTTAAATTATGATTCCAGAGACACCAAACATAAACAGACAAGTTACCTGTTCCCACTTGGAAGTTATAGCTTTTTCAATGTAATAAGGTAACTCTAATGTTATCCTATGGGAGAGGTGGGCCTTGCGGTATTGAAAAACGAATTTAAGAGTATTTCTCTACTAAGGCATTGGAAACTTAAAAGTACATGTTCAACCTTTTAAATACACTGCACCCTCCCCTCTGGGCCATCCATGAGCATACCTAGTGCTGACATATATATTAGAAAGGGAGATTGGGCCTGCAAAAGGTTTATTTTGCCAGGTCAAAATTGCAGTTTAAGATGGCACACACAAGCTGCAATGGCAGGCATGAGACATGTTTAAAAGGGCTTTGTAAGTAGGTGGCAAAATCAGTGCTGCAGGCCCATAGCACAATTTAATTTACAGACCCTGGGTACATGTGGTACACCTTTACTAGGGATTTGCAAGTAAACTAAATGTGACAATTGGGCACATGCTGATTGCACCATCTTTAAAGGATAGAGAGCAAGCACTTCAGCATTGCACATGCCTTAAAACGTCCCTGTTGCCAGGCCAAATCCAGTCTGTACTGGGACACAAATCAATCAATCAATCAAGCATTTGTATAGCGCGCTACTCTCCCGGAGGGTCTCAAGGCGCTTGGGGGAGGGGGGTCCTCTACTGTTCGAACAGCCAGGTCTTGAGTTGCTTCCTGAAGGAGAGGTGGTCTTGGGTCAGGCAGAGGTGGATGGGGAGGGAGTTCCACGTCTTGGCAGCCAGGTCGGGGGATGTCCAGGATGAGTCGTGCTGAGGCGTTCTGGATGCGCTGGAGTCTTTTCTGAAGTTTGGCTGTGGTTCTGGCGTAGAGGGAGTTGCCGTAGTCCAGTCTGCTGGTGACGAGAGCCTGGGTGACCGTCTTCCTGGTTTCGGTGGGGATCCACCGGAAGATCTTGCGTAGCATGCGTAGGATGTTGAAGCATGACGAGGAGAAGGCGTTGACTAGTCTGGTCATCGAGAAGGAGGAGTCCAGGATGAAGCCCAGGTTGCGTGCGTGGTCCGTTGGTTTGGGTGCGCTGCCCAGGGCAGTGGGCCACCAGGAGTCGTCCCAGGCGGAGGGTGATGGTCCCAGGATGAGGACTTCTGTCTTATCTGAGTTCAGTTTCAGGCGGCTGTTCATCATCCACTCGGCTACGTCTTTCATCCCTTCGTGTAGGTTGGTTCTGGCGGTTGCGGGGTTGTTGGTGAGGGAGAGGATGAGCTGGGTGTCGTCGGCGTAGGAGATGATGTTGAGATTGTGTTGGCGTGCGATGGCCGCGAGGGAGCTCATGTAGATGTTGAACAGCGTGGGGCTGAGTGATGATCCTTGTGGTACGCCGCAGATGACTTCGGTGGCCTCAGATCTGAATGGGGGAGGCGGACTCTCTGGGTTCTTCCGGCGAGGAAGGAGATGATCCACTCCAGTGCCTTCTCCTGGATTCCGACGTTGTTCAGGCGCTGCACTAGGGTGCGGTGGCAGACCGTGTCGAACGCTGCGGAGAGGTCAGGAGGATGAGGGCCGCTGTTTCCCCGTTGTCGAGCAGGGCTCGGATGTCGTCGATGGCTGCGATGAGGGCGGTCTCGGTGCTGTGGTTGGCCCGGAAGCCGGACTACGAGTGGTCGAGGGATCCATTTGTCTCGAGGAAGGCGGTCAGCTGTCTGTTGACGATCTTTTCGATGACTTTGGCAGGAAAAGGAAGGAGCGAGATGGGGCGGTAGTTTTTGGGGTCGGTGGGGTCCGCTGATGGTTTCTTCAGTAGGGCGCTGAGTTCGGCGTGCTTCCAGCTCTCTAGGAAGGTGGCGGTGTCGAAGGAGGTGTTGATGATGTCCCGGAGGTGGGGTGCGATGACGGAGTCGGCCTTGTCGGTTGGTGATCCGGAGTGGATGGAGTTCATCGTGCGGATGGTGTTTTCGGTGTTGACCGGGGTCCAGGCGCGGAGGGTGGTGGTGGGGGGCGTTGGTACGGTTGTAGGGCGCGTCGGCCGTGTGCTGAAACTATTGTGTATGTCTGCGATCTTGCTGTGGAAGAACGAGGCGAGCGAGTTGCAGAGGTCTTGCGAGGGAGTGATGTCGTTGTTTCCGGCGCTGGGGTTCGAGAGCTCTTTGACGATGTTAAAGAGTTCCTTGCTGTTGTGGGCGTTGTTGTCCAGTTGTTCCTTGAATGCGGTTTTCTTGGTGATGTGGATCAGCTGGTGGTGTTTTCGGGTGGCGTGCTTGAGGGTGGTCATGTTGTCTGTAGTCGGGTCTCTGCGCCAGGTTTTCTCGAGGGCCCGGCAGTTCTTCTTGGAGCTCTTGAGTTCGTTGGTGAACCAGGATGCTTTCTTGCTGCCGGGTCTGACGGGGGGGGTCTTCAGTGGAGCGAGGTCGTCTGCGCAGTTGGTGATCCACCTTGTGAGGTTGTTGGCGGCTTGGTTGGGGTTCGTTGAGCTGGCGGGAGGGTTCTGGCTCAGGGATGTGGTGAGTTGCTCGGTGGTGATCTTGTTCCAGCTTCTGCGGGGAACCTGATGCGGGTGGTGGTGAGTGGTGGTCCTACTGAAGCTGAAGTGGACGCAGCTGTGGTCTGTCCAGTGGAGTCCGGTGGTGTGGCTGAAGGAGATGTCCTTGCTGGAGGAGAAGACGGGGTCAAGCATGTGGCCGGCGTAGTGGGTGGGGGTGGTCACCAGTTGCTTGAGTCCGAGGTTGGCGAGGTTGTCCAGCAGGGTGGTGGTGTTGCGGTCATTGTTGTTCTCTAGGTGGAAGTTGAGGTCCCCAAGGAGGATATAGTCAGCGGAGGGGAGGGCGTGCAGGCTGATGAAGTCGGCGATGTCTTCGCTGAATTGGGTGCATGGTCCCGGGGGTCTGTAGATGAGGGTGCCTCTGAGGTTGGTCTTGGGGTCGGTGTGTATCTGGAAGTGCAGGTGTTCGGGGGTTGTGAGGGTGTAGTCGGAGTGGGTCGTGATGCGGATGGTGTTCGCAAACTCAAACTCAAATCGGTAGATTCTCATCAAGCGCTTGCGGGACACTATATCATGTTTTCGTATTATTTTCTATTCTCCAAGCAGAACATTGAGTGCCTTTTTCCGATGCTTTCCTATGGGATGAAGTAAAAAGCAACACAAGATACTGAAAAAGACTGCTTCGAACAGAAAATATATCTCTGCCTGAGACTTTTTGCTTAAATCAGTCTCCTGCAAGCAAAGGTAGATGCGAAATTGCCTAATGAAAAATTTAACAAATATCATGAATTTTGCACAGTGGAAATTCTGTTAATTTCAGAAGCATAATCGTTGCCTGTGCCTGTTTGTAATGAGGTCCTGAGTGTACATTCGTTTATTTTGGTTAGAGCTTCGATGTTCATCTCGCTGCATGTATGACTTCAACAGAGCCGGTTATGTAACAAGTATATGTACATGTTTGCTTGCATAGTGCATTTCTTGACGTTTGTTTGGCGTTGCTGCACTCTCAGCAGCAGCATTTTCTGCGATTTCTGAAGGACAGGAGCCAAGGCAGGTATATTACTTACAGTTCATAGAGTTTTAATGAAGGAGCTCTTCGTCGCCCGTTTGTGTGTGTGGTTATGCAGTCTTTGCCTTGTTCCTTTTACGTCTCAATGAGATGTGATGTGGTTACCTAGACGTGTCTGTTCCTTTGTTTTAATCTGCATGAATGCATTACTGTATCTAAATATATGCGTCTATACATATTTCTACAGGAGCCTTTTGAAATTGGGTTTCTATTTCATGCAAATGAGTGTTGCTCTCTGTGACAATGTATACTTGCATTTGTATATTGTTTCCATCTCCAGTTCTGTGCATCCATAATAACGTGAACATGCATCCGTCTGCTTTGGAGATGCCGATGTCAGTTTAACCGTGTGTGCGCGGCGTGTGTGCGTGTTTATCTGCAGCCGTGTACCAGTGTGCTGTGCACGCAAGAGTGTGGTGTGCGTGAGTTTCCAGTGACTGCGCCCGCTCTGACAGGCCCCTGCGGGCTCGGACCTTCAGATCTGACTTGCCTCGCAGCCCTACCAGCCAGCTCTGCAACCTTCACCAGCAGGAAGGGTGACCTCAAAAAAGGGGAAAAAAAAAACCTTAAAGGAATGATATCCCTTGCATCTTTCTGCGAGAGCTGTCACCACAGCTGGGGGGAGTCAGCTCATTCGAAGGGGAGGGAATCTGCGAGGAGCTGTAACTCGCAATATGAAATTCGGCCATTTTTCTCACAACCTCCCACCTCGGTCTCTGTATTTCTTGTCGTAGGGTTTAGAAATCGGCTGTGTCTAGAACACAACCAGGTTAAATGAAGGCTGTGGTACCTTTTGTTGGTCCGACAAAGTACAGTCCTGACCTGGCGAAGACAAAAATCACACCCTGCACAGGATGTAATGTTAGATAACACCATGTTCTAGGCAGTCCTGCGTCTCTCTCATCTCCAGTCTCTCTGTTACTTCTGTTCGCCCCCCTCTGAGCTATGGTTCTTCTTCAAAGCTGCTTCAAGGCCCTTGGTGTTTTATCAGGATCAGCTTTACTGTAGGGAAGGAAGTCCTAAGCAATTACTGTTGTTGGTGTTCACTTCCAATGCTATCCACAAACCACCTTCCTCTGATGACCCAATCTTCTACTGTCTGCTTCAATACCTCTGAGGAGCTGAGCTGTCTATGTGGCATCTCCTCTCCGCCTCGTCTCTTGAGCAGGCAGCACTCAAACTCTAGTTGAACTTTCTGTGACCAGTGCACTGCTTCAAGCCCTCTGCTTTTTGTTACTTTGGATTTGGTGTTCGCCTACTGTTGTTTGATGACAATCATTGTTCGTAGTCGTATAACAACACACATGTTTGAAGATTAGATACTGTGAGGGAATTGCGGTGCAGCACGATGAATAAATGGCGCGCATGAACATCAGCACTCCCTCAGCTAAACTCTGTCAGAAGGTAGCTCCATATGACATGTTGCTACCTTACTTGTGGTAGATAAAGTGAGCAACCCAGTAAACCTTTGGGGGCTTGGGTAAAAACGTAGTAAGATGGGTAAAATTGCCTCCAAAGGAGTTTGTTGTACTAAAGAGGTTAACTTAGTTATGTAACTGAATTAAGTGCAGGTAACTTAATTATCCTGAGTAAAATTACTTATAAAAGCTTCAAAAAACATATACTTAACTAAACATGACAATACTTAACATTAAGACAAAAACAAATGGACATGTGTATAGGCAAAAAAGTAAATGTTATTAGAATTAGATCATAAAGGGAAAAATACAAAGCATAAGTAATTTGCAAAACAGGAATACAGGATAAATATCACGAAACAGATCAAGAATCTCTGTAAAGCATGTGAATGGCCTATCCAAAATAAAGGTTTTAAGGAATTTTCTTTTGGATAAAGCTGGGAGTCGACGTTTCGGTCTTTATGGGTGACTCTTCAAGACCATCATCAGGACAGTGGACAATTAATATTGTAAATCCCTAATAAAAATAGAATAGAACAATGTAACTATTTCATAATAACTAAATTAGATATTCAATATTGCACTATACACATATATACAAACAGAAAACATCTGGCCTAGCTAAAAACTAGTCATTATCAGTTATGACCTATACTAAAATGTTCTACAAAACAGTAACAATTAGACGATTGTGACAATGATGAAAAAACAGTGAAAGAAATTATGTACAAAGATTGCAATAACACTTGTTAACAATGTATCTACTAATTTCAACATGTAATTTATCTTGCGCACATGATTTGATATGGTTCAAAATAGAGTCAAAATTGCCCAAACTGATAGCAATTTAGCACAGATAGAACAGTTAACCTATGATACAATAGTTCATAAGATGCAGACACATATGGAAGATGTCGTGTGCCTAGAACTCATAAGGCATTATGGTTGTCACATGCAGATGTGTCTTACAAGGCTTAATTACTAAGATTAGGTTAGTACCTTAAATTGATAACCTTAACTCCGCGTGGTGGAGAGAGATGGTATGTGGAGCCGGGGCAGAGGTTAATCTGTAACATTTAAACAATGGCAGTTGTAAATGTCCACTGCTGTGCCATTACGTGAAGTAACTTGACATTTGGCATGGTTAAATAGTTACCTATGGAATTACGAAGAAGTTGGCAGTTGGGCCTTTTTTTATTCACTTAGTTGAACTGCACCCACTAGATAAAGATAATCGCAAAAGAATTCAGGTCGTCAGGGTTGGACGATCTGTGGAAATAAAGTGGGTCAGATATTAGAACCCATATCTACGTAAAATGCACAGCGGTCCAGAGACTCAGTACATTAATCGACAGCATATTACCTGTAGAAGCATTAGATAGAGCAGAATTGTGAGCAATTAAAGCTCTGCTCTTTCCGTGTCAATCCTCGAAAACTTATCGAGGGGATTTCAATTGGTAGCCAAGTCGCCAGGGATGCACGATCTAAGTAAATGAAACGGGTGAGAAAGTTACAACCCATATCTGTCAGCTCAAAGATTAAAAGCGTCCAACGAAGCCCAGCGCGGACAGGGGGCATTTACCTGTTCTGGTTTTCACAGTTCCAAAGTAGCAAGAGGTAGCAAGAGGTGTCCGCCGTCACTCTGCAAGCAATCGGCTGCAGTGCGCGATCGCGGGAATTTAAGCATAGAATGTTTGGAGATCAAAAGGGGACTAAGCTACCACTTTGGGTGCCATCTTAGAGTAGTAAAAAAGTTCGTGTAGAGGCAAAGTTATTTATCAGACATTGCAGACTTACTAAAGTTTGTAATCTAATTATTAGAAATATGCGTACTGGAAATGAGTGTTTAGCCATAGTTTAAGAGAACGATATCGCGACAGCCAGTTAGTATTCGTGGCAAGCAAAATTTGACAGAATTCAAAAATACACTATTGACCATATATATGTGCATTTTTCAAACAAATTAATCAAGCAACATATTTTACAGTTTGGTGAATCATATAGAGCGCAAATAGATTTAAGTTCAGTATAGAGGGTTATCATTTTCATACAATCAGAACTATACAGGTTAGTCAGACGACACCATGTATTAGAGGTCATTGTATACTGCATCACATACTAATAAGTATATTTAGCATATTCCTTAATCAACAGAAAGCGCAACATGGTAAGAGGAGGGGATCCTATGTTAGGCATGCCAATGAATGCCATTCTGTGGAGGAATTGAGTCCCTTATTGACAGTATCTGTAATACATATCAGTTTACCCTCTCTAAGAGAGAGTATTTTGCCAGATTGTTATGTCTTTTGTTAGACTTGATGACCTCAAGAACCCACCAAACCATATCAGTTTCTTTGTGGCCAACACAGAGATAGTGCTCAACAAGTGGGGCATTTTCTTTCTTGCACCTAATGCGAGATTGGTGCTGCAGGATCCTTTTTTTGACAGGTTGAATTGTTTTGCCAATATAGTGGAGTTGGCAGGGACATTGAATACAGTATATGACAGTAGTTGTGTTGCAATTTGAAAAACTTTTCGCTGTGAATTTAATGCCATTAATTTCACATGACTTAACTGTTGCGGTTGTGGAACATGCCGCACAACTCTGACATTTAAAATGACCTATCACAGGTGATGTTTGCAACATGGTGGTCAATGAGTTTTTAACAACCGGTTCTTCATAAGCATGAACCAATCTGTCTCATATATTAGTGCCTCTTTTAAAGGCAAAAAGTGGTTTTTGCGCTAATTCTGGAATGGATGACAATAAACTCCAGTTTTTGTGATTATTTTTTTGATAATGTTTGAATGAGTGCCAAAAGTGGACACACATACTATGTCAGTTTTATTTTGACACTTGCGAGTACTTAAGAGGGCTTCCCGGTTATAATACCAGGCCCTTTTCATAGATTTGCGAAGTACCCGTGAGGGGTATCCACGTGCCATCAATTTCAGTTTAAGTTTGTTGGCTTCAGAAAAATAATCATTTTTAAAGGTACAGTTTCTCCGGAGGCGGAGAAACTGGCCAAAAGGAAGGCCATCCTTAAGGGCTTGGGGGTGGTGGCTATTGTAACTCAGTAAAGTGTTTCTAGCAGTTTGTTTTGTGTAGAGTGTTGTGTACAAACAATTGTTTGCATCAATTTTGATGGAAATATCCAGAAAAGGCATTTCTATTGTGCTATGATCCAAAGTAAATTTCAGATTAACATTTGTTGCATTCAACCATTGATGGAAGGATTCTAATTCTTGAATGCTACCGTGCCATATCATAAAAACATCATCGATGTAGCGAATCCATTTACGTATATGATCAAAGAATGGATTGGCTACATTGAGAACGTGTTCTTCCTCAAAGGCGGAGACATAAATATTAGCAATGTCAGGGGCATAAACTGCCCCCATTGCTACCCCCTTGAGTTGCTGGTAGTAGCAATTTTGGAAGAGAAAGAAATTCTCGCATAGAGATATTCTAATGCATTCCATAATGAATGATGTTGGTACCGAATGTGGTCGGGTCTTGACTCGAGCAGTTTGTTTAAAAGATCCAGTACGTCAGGTTGAGGAATGTTGGTGTATAAGCTCTCTATATCCATAGAGACTAAAATATCACCAAGGGGATCAAACTTCTGGTTCTCTACTGCATTAATGACTGACATGGTGTCCCTGATGTAATTGGGATTATCCACTGCAAACGGTCTGATAAAGAAGTCGGCATATTGTGCCAGGGGCTTCAGGATTGAGTTGCACCCAGAAACAATTGGGCGGCCTGGGGGATCCACTGGGTCTTTATGTACTTTCGGAAGTAGATAAATTACTGGAATGGTTGCTGTTTTATTAACCAGAAAGGAGGCTTCTTTTTCGTTCAACCAACCTCCATCGAGGCCTTGTTTGCTCAGAGTTTCAATCTCTTTCAATATACGTATGGAGGGATTACCACTTAGTTTTTTAGTTGGCCACAAAGAAACTGATATGTTTTGGTGGGTTCTTGAGGTCATCAAGTCTAACAAAAGACATAACAATCTGGACAAAATACTCTCTCTTAGAGAGGGTAAACTGATATGTATTACAGATACTGTCAATAAGGGACTCAATTCCTCCACAGAATGGCATTCATTGGCATGCCTAACATAGGATCCCCTCCTCTTACCATTTTGCGCTTTCTGTTGATTAAGGAATATGCTAAATATACTTATTAGTATGTGATGCAGTATACAATGACCTCTAATACATGGTGTCGTCTGACTAACCTGTATAGTTCTGATTGTATGAAAATGATAACCCTCTATACTGAACTTAAATCTATTTGCGCTCTATATGATTCACCAAACTGTAAAATATGTTGTTTGATTAATTTGTTTGAAAAATGCACATATATATGGTCAATAGTGTATTTTTGAATTCTGTCAAATTTTGCTTGCCACGAACACTAACTGGCTGTCGCGATATCGTTCTCTTAAACTATGGCTAAACACTCATTTCCAGTACGCATATTTCTAATAATTAGATTACAAACTTTAGTAAGTCTGCAATGTCTGATAAATAACTTTGCCTCTACACGAACTTTTTTACTACTCTAAGATGGCGCCCAAAGTGGTAGCTTAGTCCCCTTTTGATCTCCAAACATTCTATGCTTAAATTCCCGCGATCGCGCACTGCAGCCGATTGCTTGCAGAGTGACGGCGGACACCTCTTGCTACCTCTTGCTACTTTGGAACTGTGAAAACCAGAACAGGTAAATGCCCCCTGTCCGCGCTGGGCTTCGTTGGACGCTTTTAATCTTTGCGCTGCCAGATATGGGTTGTAACTTTCTCACCCGTTTCATTTACTTAGATCGTGCATCCCTGGCGACTTGGCTACCAATTGAAATCCCCTCGATAAGTTTACGAGGATTGACACGGAAAGAGCAGAGCTTTAATTGCTAACAATTCTGCTCTATCTAATGCTTCTACAGGTAATATGCTGTCGATTAATGTACTGAGTCTCTGGACCGCTGTGCATTTTACGTAGATATGGGTTCTAATATCTGACCCACTTTATTTCCACAGATCGTCCAACCCTGACGACCTGAATTCTTTTGCGATTATCTTTATCTAGTGGGTGCAGTTCAACTAAGGGAATAAAAAAGCCCCAACTGCCAACTTCTTCGTAATTCCATAGGTAACTATTTAACCATGCCAAATGTCAAGTTACTTCACGTAATGGCACAGCAGTGGACATTTACAACTGCCATTGTTTAAATGTTACAGATTAACCTCTGCCCCGGCTCCACATACCATCTCTCTCCACCACGCGGAGTTAAGGTTATCAATTTAAGGTACTAACCTAATCTTAGTAATTAAGCCTTGTAAGACACATCTGCATGTGACAACCATAATGCCTTATGAGTTCTAGGCACACGACATCTTCCATATGTGTCTGCATCTTATGAACTATTGTATCATAGGTTAACTGTTCTATCTGTGCTAAATTGCTATCAGTTTGGGCAATTTTGACTCTATTTTGAACCATATCAAATCATGTGCGCAAGATAAATTACATGTTGAAATTAGTAGATACATTGTTAACAAGTGTTATTGCAATCTTTGTACATAATTTCTTTCACTGTTTTTTCATCATTGTCACAATCGTCTAATTGTTACTGTTTTGTAGAACATTTTAGTATAGGTCATAACTGATAATGACTAGTTTTTAGCTAGGCCAGATGTTTTCTGTTTGTATATATGTGTATAGTGCAATATTGAATATCTAATTTAGTTATTATGAAATAGTTACATTGTTCTATTCTATTTTTATTAGGGATTTACAACATTAATTGTCCACTGTCCTGATGATGGTCTTGAAGAGTCACCCATAAAGACCGAAACGTCGACTCCCAGCTTTATCCAAAAGAAAATTCCTTAAAACCTTTATTTTGGATAGGCCATTCACAGGCTTTACAGAGTTTCTTGATCTGTTTCGTGATATTTATCCTGTATTCCTGTTTTGCAAATTACTTATGCTTTGTATTTTTCCCTTTATGATCTAATTCTGATAAAATTTACTTTTTTGCCTATACACATGTCCATTTGTTTTTGTCTTAATGTTAAGTATTGTCATGTTTAGTTAAGTATATGTTTTTTGAAGCTTTTATAAGTAATTTTACTCAGGATAATTAAGTTACCTGCACTTAATTCAGTTACATAACTAAGTTAACCTCTTTAGTACAACAAACTCCTTTGGAGGCTACCTTACTTGGCCACAGAAACTAAATCCCGAAGAAGGTGATGACGGATTCCAGACACAGTAAATCATTTCAAGTAATCTAACGAGAAAAAAAGTAAAGGCCTGAACAAAATGAAATTCATTGTTACTGAAGATTAACTAAAATCAAAAACATACAATAAAAGTTGGAGTATGTGAAATAAAAATTCTGTCATAAATTTGTGTGACGGTGAAAAAGTTCATAATGTTGTAAAGTTGCAAAGTTTGTCATCTTTACAAGGCTTTATCAGTAGCAAAAGAGAATTCACTAGTGAAACACGTTTTGCATTTATTTCTTACAAAGCCTACTTTTTAGCATGATTTTTTACATAATTTTTTAACTTTATGAAATTTCTCAAGTTGGCGAAGTATACCCAAGAATGTTTCCAAGAGCATCCCCAATCCACGTCGACTTTACACGAGGCAAGAAACAGCAGCAGAGCCAGGTAGCAGTGCCTAGTAAGTTTTTAATTTTTTTAACTTCAATTATCACAATCGGTGCGGACATGAGACTAACACGTTTCAGCTGTAGCCTTCAAAACACACACACACACACACACACCCACGCACGCACCCACGCACACACACACACACACACACACGTTTACAAATACACACACATTGTTCTATATATATGTTAATATCTGAGAAACTCTAAATCAGGCCATGAGTGTCTTTGAATGTACTTTAGGATCTGGAAAGAAGTGTTGCCATATTTTTATTGATTCTCACTTGCACCCAATCACAAAGCTTGAATGTGCTTAATTTTCTGAATACAAGAACAGATCACCACATGGTAGCTCTTATTAACATCGTCTGAGAATGGGTGTAGGCATTCCAGTAAACTGTAGGGTAAAGGAGAAAGGGATGGCAGGCATAGAGCACGATTAACACATGCTTGAAATAGAGTCATTAGTGGCCTTTGGTCAAAATCTATTTCCTGGCTGTGGATTTAAATGGCCATCGGCTCCCATGGAGTCTAGGTCATTCTCAGGTAGTGTTTGTTTGCAGACTTATTTCTTGAAAATATTTTATTTTGACTCCCACAAGGCATGTGGTCAAGATCAAGTCCTTCACCTGCCTCTGGCACAATACTAGCTGTAAGTGATCAGAACTGACCCTGCTGTCAGAAGTAGGATTGCATTGTATTGACACCCACTTCTTCTCCCTAAATCCTCTTTGTTGGACCTGGCCCTTTTTGAAGGGTCATCCCAGCACTTTTTGCCTTCCTCCTGTATTTTCTCTGACCTGTTTTTGTTGGTTTTATGTCTCTGGGCACTTTACCACTACTGATCCTGCTAAGTGCATGTGCTCTCTCGTGAAAACCTTAAGATTGGTCTACACCTGCTTGGCATATTTAATTTACCTGTAAGTCCCTTGTATAGTGGTAGCCCATATCTGAGGGCCCGTAAATGAAATACTACTACTGGGCTTGCAGCACTGCTTGCACACCCAACAAAGTAGCCTTTCAAACCTATCTCAAGCCTCTGGTGCTGCAGGGCCTGCACAAGCAGTTTACCACTGCACTGATGTGACATTTAAAGTGGTTGCCATGTCTTAAACTCCCCTTTTACTACATATGAGTCATCCCTAAGGTAGGCCCCAGCTATCCCTATGGGTAGGGTGCTGTGTAGGTAAAATGTAGGACATGTGCCTTAACTGTGTGGCATGTCCTGGTAGTGACAAACAGCCAATTTAGTTTCTCAATGCTGTGAGGCTGCCCTCTCATAGGTTTGGGTTGGGGATTCCCTGATATGTGTTTCAGTGGTAATTTCTAATATGAAAGGAGCAGCGTGGCCATGTTTCGTATGTTTGGAATACTAGTAATAAATCCTGCTTATTGGTGAAAGTGGATTTGTTATTACTATTTTAGAAATGCCATTTTTAGAAGTAGGCATTTCTGTGTGCTTATGGTTCTCTGTGCCCTGCCTGGTTGTGTATTCCCCATCGGGTTTAGACTGACAGGAGAAGGGGATGTGCATTCACTCTAGACAGTCACAAGGGGGGGTCGATGTGTCCTGCCTTTCCTAGGTGACTCAGCACTGGGCAGAATAGCCCTTGGTTGCATTTAGAATGGTGGGAGGAGTTTCCCTTGTACCTGAATAGGCCTGGTCTGAATTTAGAGTAGTGGGAGGAGCGGCACCTGAATAGGGCCGTGCCTTACTTTCACAATGCTGTCCCCGTACCCCTGTAATGTGTCTGAGGCCAGGGCTTGGAATGTCGAGAGGGGTGTTGTGCACTTCTGAAAGTGTTTGAAGTTCCCCCAGAACAAAGACGTATGGAGTATAAGTACAGTGGCTGTGGCCTCATATTTTTTAGACACTGCATGGGACTAGTAACCAGACGCTGCTGGCTCTACATACTGCAAAAGAAGATTGTTCTGCTGCCAGGGATCCGCCACTTTGACTTTGCCTTGTTGTGCTGACCTGCTGGAAGGACTGTATTTCTGCCCCAAGGACCCTGTGTGCTGGCCTGCTGCCTTCTTTCATAATCTACGTGCCTTCCCCCCCCCCCAGTGCTCTCAAAGAGCTCAGTGCAAGGTGAGCAATGTGGACTGCTCCGAGCTGTGTTTTTCTATAGTTGGTGCCTCATCGCATTGCCTGAAAAAAGGGACCCTGGCAAAAGCGCTTCCTACTGGCAGAAAATGTGCAAGGAGCGTCCTGGTGACAAAAGTAGTTTGTTGTGATTCCTGTGTTTCCGGTGGTCTGCTGCACTGTGTGCCCTGCCGTAATTATGTAGGTTTTTGGGTTGATTTATACGCTCAGGAATGGACAGTATTGATAAATCATGTTCCATTACATGCTACATTTTTGTGTCCATGGGGATATGTCGGTCTTACCTTGCAGGGACAGGGTAACAAGTGTTCTTTCTGGATGTACATTTTATGCACAGTGATGGTGTGGTCTTGATAATGTGTGCAGCCTAAAGGTATTTACTTTATGCACTACTTGTTTTGTTATGACAATTGCCCGATTGGCAAAGTTGTTTTATAATCTATGTGGTGCCATGACAAGTGCCTAGTGGCACAGTGAAATATGTGATTATGGTCTAAAGTGTTTTATGTACAATACAGAGGATTTTCTTTATATAATCCTTTGTGGAGTCTCTTTTTGTAGTGTGCCTAGTGTGTCAATGGTATATGTGTGTGTTTCGCAAACGCTTTACAGATTACCTCTGCGATAAGCCTTACTGCTCTGCCAAACTACCAAGGGGGTGCACAGGGGTTATCTTGTGAGTCTATCTCCCTTACCCACACTAGAGTGGTGGGTTCTGCCTGGCTTAGGTGTGTACCCTAGCCAACTAGAAACCCCATTTCTAACACTTTTGCATGGGAAATAATAAAAAAATAAGCTCATGACGATGATCATACTGTAGAGCCCTGGACCACATTGTCTGGAAACTATCATAATTCCCAAATGACATCTTCTACTATCAGCTGCATCTCCCTTGACACCAGGTGAGTTTTTGGGTAAGAGTAATGTTTAATTTCCATGGAGGACACAACCTGTCTCACTTCCACAGAATGCTAAAGCGCGCATTCTCTAAGTAGGCCCTTTGGCTTCAGACAGATGACAGTGCTGTTGCAGGCTGCATGCCTTCACAGTATCTGCTACTCTGTTGCTAGGGAGCACACCATTTTCCTTCCTTTTAATCAAAAACTTCAATGTTTCGTCTCAGAGTTTCACATCAAATTACTTGACTTTATAAAGAGCTAGGGCTTGGTCTCAGTGGCTTAATACACTTCTGGAATTTGTGTGTTACCTCCGAGCCGTACAACACAGCCCAGTGGAGAACATGCCAAGTGCACAAAACGGTATGGCCCGCCCGAGACGGCTGGCGAACCCTCATGCACACTTAGAAGAGTGCCACCACTCCTCTCCCTGCTCTGCGTGAAGCACTGCCCTACATGCACCTTTATATAACCAATGATTAAAAATTAATTTCTAATAACATTGTTATTATCATTTTATTTTTCTTGTGGGGTGAAGCTCCTCCGCTTTAGTGGAGGAGCTGCACCTGCTCATAGTCACAGGTTTGAATCCCAATGGGCTCACTCTGCCTATTGTCCTTCTGCGGTTGTTAAAATGACAAACATTGAGCTGGGTCCCAGGACATCTTTCATATTGATAGTCTACTCACCCAAAGGAGTGAACGTGAACAGTACAAACACATGTTATGTTAAGTCTTAGACCAAAGTATCTATCTAAACAAATGCCAATACTGCTACCTTATTTATACTCTTTTTTTTTATGAGCGGACATCTTGAAAATCCAACAACATGCGCCATGGACTTCTAGTTCTGTCTGCAATACATCTTTATCTTTTATTTGTTTTTCATATCAAAAATTCAACATTTTCACAATTCCTTAATTTTTTAAACATCACATCTGAACACAATTATTACATAAAAAACTCTTTTGCTAACATTCCTAGTTCTCCCATTTAGTCACTCACATAACCTCTCCAAACTCTCTTTACATTCGCTCAACACATTCACAGCAATCATCCTCTATTTACAATTTCTTTTTGTTTTACTCTTTTTGTCTCTAGTTAAAAAAAACGCCATAGTATTCAATATCATCACACTATATTTCTTAAATTTAAACAATTCAGGCTTTGTTATACATTCTTATGGCTGGTAGAAAACTAGTTTAAATTTAAAGATTTATTCCAGACAGAACTAGAAGTCCATGGCACATGTTGTTGGATTTTCAATATGTCCACTCATGAAAAAAGAGTATAAATGAGGTAGCAGTATTGGCATTTGTTTAGTTAGATACAGGTCAGAAGCTTGGCCTTACTGTTAGGAGCCCAAACCCAGTGGTGTTATTAGACCAAAGAAGCCACATCACACTTTGGGAAATAATAATTCATGTTCTAATCATAATGTTAGTAGTCAAACTTAATATTTGCAGTCAAACCTGGGGAACACATGTTAAATGAGCTGACACCGAGCTCTCGTTTTATAAAAGGCTGATACAGTGAATTTAAATGTCACTAGATAAACCAGACTTTCAGTCTGGATTCTTTTAAAATTTCGCTACTCGCATCCTTGTTTCAGAAACAGAAGAGTTTTGGGAGTAAACTCACTGTCCCAAAACCCAAAGCATGAGTCTGCATCAGCGATTAAAATATAAAAATGTATTGGGGAAGAGTTAGGATGCCAGGACACTCTCGGCAAATTCTTAAAAGCACTTTGGATCGCAGGAATTTGTTTCTAGTGGACACAAATATAGATATTTATATGAAAGAAACAAAGCTGCAGCCAAATTCACTACATCCACTTAGCAATGTCCAAGTCACACAGATTGCTAGGTACGTAAGGCCACATGTACAAAGCATTTTTGCAGTCGGAAACCGTAGATCGGGCAGTTTCTGACCGCAAAAATGCTTTCACATCTGTACAAAACAAAAACTGCGATTCAATAACACGTTTTTGAATCGCAAATTGTGTTTACGGTTCACTTCAATCTATTTGGAAGGGGCACGTTTAGGGCCACCCTTCTCAATACCGAATCAGAATGGAATGTATGAATATTTTGCAATTTATCGACTCCTTGAAGGAGGTGGTAACCCATTTGGAAATTAGAAAGGGTCCCCGGGGAACTCCTTCCCCTTTGAGAATGGAAAACAAATATTTTTTAAGAGCAGGCAGTGGTCCCAGGGACTTAATAAAGAGATAGCTTGGAATGTCACATAAGTTAGTAGACGCCCTATGGTGCGGCCACAATCATCTTTGACAATACAGTCCTGTACTTCATTCTTGGGCACCTCTTAAATGATTCTTGATCCACCTCATAAGTCATGGCACCATTAGGTGATCCTTGACAAGATGACAATTGAACTGTGTATGAGTGGTACCTCTATACTTACAACAACCATAATACTATTTTTTTCTATATATCTTGTTTATACGATGACCACCTTAGATCACATTTTTGTGTTTCCTGCATTAACCAGTTCGAAGCTTTGTGATGTCTCTCAGGACATGGATCATGGCACACATTAGTAACATTAGGATGCCAAAATAGTATGTGTCCCCCGTTTTTGAAACATCAGTCTCCTGATAGGAGAATTGGGATGGCAGTTAATATTCTCTATATGCCTCTAATTAGGCATCCCCTATATGATCATTGGCTTATGTGCCCATATCAGTTTTATGACCCTGCATCAATCGGTGGCTCTAGAGTTGGCTTTAGAGGTGACAGGAGGATTAAAACATAATAAAGAGGGATAGCTGATTGGCCTGTAAATACACCTATAGTAATTAAACAATGCCGCTGCTGATACAACATTGATACACCCATGCCCCCCTTTTTTTGGCATGTCTGTTATATCCGGACATATAAGAGTTAAAACGAATTCTTGTTTAAACAATTTTTACTTACAATTTTCCTTCTAGCATAGGTCCTTTAGAGATGTACTCTGACGTTCACAACTCTGGAGGTTGAACAGGTAAGAAATACAGTGTTATACAATAAATTAAACATGTAGAACAATACTTTGGAGTATTGTTTGTTCTTCTTTTATTGCATGCGATTGCCCAGCCAACATATTTCATCCGGGGAATACCTCAAGACTTCTTCAGGGCTGTAATGATGTGCAAGAAAGCATATTCAAACTCTTTGAACCCACAGGGTCATTGATGTGCTGTCAGTGGTGACCAGTGACAAGGTGAACAAGCATTTGCAATGCAATAGGTCTCGTATTAGTAAAGTTAGAGGTATTAGTATTGTAAAGGACAATTTTTTTATTTATGTGTTTGTTTTCAAAATAGCAAAATTAATAACTTTGTCATTTACAATGCCAATAGTGTTAACTTTTGCAAACGTGACACCTATAGCATTTGTAATGCAATATGTGTTGTATTTACATGACTTAAATGTATTAATATTAAAAATAACAATGGGTTGTATTGTTTCAATAATTAATACTTAAATAAAAGTTATTGTAATTTATAATGGCAATAGCTTAAACTTTTGCAAATAACTTTTTGGAAGATTATGTTTAGTGTATTTTATTGTGATGAAAATACAAGAACAGAAGTGAAATATTAAATTTTTTTGTGACATTTGTAATAAAGTTTGAAACATTGAGAGAACATGTTTGAATCAGTTGTTTTTGAATGGTTGCACAGATTGATGCTGGGGTGGCTCTGAATGATGATGTTGTGGCGACGAGTGATACTGTGGCGTTCAGTGATGCTGTGGTAGTGATGGAGCTGGGATTCGCGTGTAAGCGCCCTGCTCTCATACAAAACCCTTGCCTAAACTGTCTAATCACATTAACACTACTGTTCGTCATTTATTAAGTGTTTTCCTAAACACGCGGGTGTCCCCAGGATGCTTGCTTGTATGTCTTTTTTCATACTAACGAAGCTTGCACTAAAGACGGCTGCTTCGCTGAAATTCAGTCTGCGCATGCGTCGGTCATACCCATGTGATGTGACGCACTCGCATTCTGGAGGGAATTTGTGCTCATGCGCACTGTTGCAAACATGGCCGCTTGTCTCTCACCACGCTCTCCGCTTGCTACTGCTGCTTTAGCCTATCTGTCTTTTCGCACTAAAACAATAATGCTATAGTCATTATAAAATAAGGGTTGGTTAGAACTTTATCATGGTATACAGTGTGATCATATTTTTTGTGATTTTAATTTGTTCTCGCTTACTTTTTTATGTACCGCGTCTCTGGGGCGGGGAAATCGGGAGCGGAGCCATACTTGAAGCTCTGCTGGGCACCGTCACGTGACCGGAGAGAAAACTCCATTGCGCAGAAGCTGAAACAAGCCAGCTGGCTCCTGAAGCACAATGCGCCTGAGAACTTCTCTGGGAAAGCGGAATCTTACCTTGGACGATGCAACTCTGTTGCTACCTATTGTGAACTTTATTATGCTGTTGTATTCTACGCATGGGAGCGGGAACCCAAGGGGCGGGTAGGAAAATTTTAATATTTGGGATGAGAAAGTTGAATTCTAGGAGGTGGTAATGACCGCACCACCTCTCCTGACCAATCATAATGTGGGAAACTGTCACTTGCAACATTAGGGGGTGGTCTAAGGGCCCCCAAAACAGTATAATTGCCCTAGTTTAGCTTAGGAAAATTGTCCGACTTGTCCGAGTAGCAGACCTGTCACTGACCCTACGAACTCTATAGGTGCTCAATCTGAAGTGCTGCGAAGCACTCTGTCCATACTTTCCACAAACTCCTAAGGGGTGGAAATAATCCTAAGTGCTGGCGAAGCACTTTTCTGGGGAATTCGAAAACCCAATCGGGGTTACTGGCGGATTACTTGCAGAGAGGGGTAACGCTGGCGTTGCTTCTGAAGCTGTGGGTGTTGGTCGTACCTTGGTGAGCCCAGTCCTGGTCCCAAATCCTGAGGGGTATCCTGTCCTTACTGTCCGTGAGCTGTACCTGTTCACATTCTGGCATTCCTTCCTGAGGGTCCTTGTCCCCGTCCTTTCAACTGACCCGTGGCCTGGGTTAGTCTTCATTCTGAACTAGGTAATTATTCAGTCCGTGGGTTTGCGTCTCTCTCTCTCTCTCTCTCTCTTTTTCCCGTCTTCCTTCTCTATTTTCTTAATAAAGCACTCTCGCCTGTGATATTGCTCTATCACCTTGAGAACAAGTTATATGCAATTGTTTTTAGAATTGTTCCTCTTCTCTCCCCTCCCTTAGAGAATTACCAAACTGTTAGTTTGTATTAGTATGTTCCAATTTTTCCCTTTCCTTTAGCATGATTGCGGTGAACTTAGTAAGAATAGTTTAAACACTTAGGTTAAGTACATGTTCTAGGTCCCATCCACATCCTATGTTCTAGTATAAAGTTGCAGTGACTAGTTTTGTTCTAAAAATTCTTACCTTTTAGTCTTCCCATATACTCAAATGGTCTTAGCATTAATCTATAGCTATTTCATAGTGTTGATTTTGATGTTAGACGCATTATTCTGCCTATCACTTATTGACTTGTCATATTCTCTCTAAACCTTTTATAAAGTTTTAAACATCCTCAGGTGTCTGTGGTCATTTAATAGAAATTGTGGATAAGTATTGTACTGATTATAAAGAGTATCTGATCTCAGGCCTGTCTGCTATTTCCCTGTTAGCTCCAGATCTGTCGTAAGAATTTTGCCTGTGGTAAGTCAGGTGCATGGTAAGCAGAGGTGAAACCAAACCTTAATTACTCATAACAGCGTGCAGGAGGAGAAACCAAGTAATCCTCTCCCGGTTCACCCAAATTATTAGTGTGGTGTTTGAAAATTTGCACGCCAGGGCCCAGTGCGTGTAAAGAATTGGTAAACTCGGTGACCCGGGAGGACTGCGCGCTCTATCAGTAATTTTCTGGTAACCAGAGGATGGTTTGGACTAGTTAGATTAGGTAGACAGGATAGGTCATAAACAAACCGTGAAAATAAAAAGTGCTGCTGATTTTCTACTGTATTTGTTCAAATATTTTGAAATGTTTTAAGGATTTACATATAAATGTATATGATTTTTGCATTGCTGCTATAAATGTTATATTAACCATTGTTTGTGAATGTTCAGTGTAGTCCGAATCCCCGGGGAAGTATTTAGCTAACGGTGAGCAGAATCCGGTTAGCTGTTGAAGTCACTAGGTTTGAGGCATTAGTGCAGGGTTGAGGAGAACTGGAAGCACTAATTAGGACCTTTGTTTTCTGGAGTGAATGATAGCTACGAGTCCTTTATAAAACTTTCATTGCGATATCACCTAGTAAGGGTCGCATACGGAAGGAGTAGTAGGGTCTCCGAGGCTTGTCTGGTAAGTAAGATAGTTCGCTGGTGAAATCCTGGCTCAGTACATATCCCCGACTAAGGTGGATGAGTCAGAAGAATAACGGGTTCTATGTTACTAGTGTGAAGGGACAGGCAAAGAAGTCTATCCAGAGTGAATGAAAAGTAGACAGAAGTGGTTTACTAGTAGTGAAAGAAAATTCTTTTATCTCTTTAGAACACTCAGACATAGTGGCAAATGTTGTGTGTTGTTGACTAAGACTTGTACTTGCACTTTAGAGAGAGTAAAAAGTTTCCGTTACCTTGTGAAGGAGGGAGTCAGTCGGAGAGCTGCTCTGACGTCACTCCGTGCCGCGCTGGTATTGGTCAAGACAGCGGGTGTGTAGTGGAAGCTGAATTTGTAAAGGAGGGGTGAGTGCCGAAGCGTGAGACTCTGTCTTGCGAAAAGGCCGCGCACCCATTGGTTAAGGGTGTTTGTATTCTCTGATCTGATTGGGTAGTGCGGAAAATAAGTCGCGCTAGCATTGGAAGCACAAAGGTAAACAAAATTAATCAAGCCGAGTTAGAAGCGAGTCTGGAGAGTTGCATGTGGTATCCAGATTTTATACCGAATCCAAAGTACCTATGATTTCATAAGGATCAGCTTATACGAGGTAGCCGCACATGATGTATGGAGTAAAAAGGAAACTGTCATTCTCTGATAAAATAAAGAATTTTTTCAAAACTGACAAGCCCATTAGAACGAGGGAAGGCGTGCTCATTCCCCCGCCAAATACCCCTGCCTCCTTCATGCTATTTGATAAAGGGTACCACACTTGTGTCTGGTTAGAGAATTGGGCAAAGTATACTGCAGATGACGGAGTCCTAGCATTTCCTGTTGAAGGTACATTTAATGGTCGGATTCTGTTTAACCTAAGGACCCGCATGAATGAATTACGCCCTAGACCTAGGTTGACACAGTACGAAGCCCTGGAGGAATGGGAGATTGAGGCTGCAGAGCGAGATAAACCCCGGATGGATAAGGGAGTGAGTAAATGGTATCCGAGGGTTCAAGCACAGACCAAAGAGCAGAAAATGAAACAGTGGAGGCAATCTATGTTGACGGAAGGACTATTTCCTATGATGGGGGTATTAGAAGAGAGAAAAGGGAAATGTAAAGAAAAGACCCATCACCTAATGCCTGTAGGGGACTCAGAAGATGAGCACCTGGAAGATTTGTTAATGAAAAATCCACCTCCCTATGCTGCAGAGTCAGAGCCTGTGCATTCTCCAAATCCCTTTGCAAAATATCCCAGATGTGGGAAGGATAGTGATACAGATGGAACGGGTACAGACAGTGAAACCAGCGAGGGGGATGGGTTTTGCAGACCTAGATCCACGGTCCCAAATTATCAGCCGTTCGGAGAAGGTCCACCCCGATTGGTCACTCCGACTGCCCCAAGTATTTATCCTCCCTTGGTACCTCAGGTATTGCATGACAATTCTGCAGAAAAAGTGTTGCGGGAAAAAGAGAAAGAAGCCCTGGCTAGACAGCGAGAGGATTTAGTTCGAACCATTGCCCAGATACATCCCCATCCTGATTCCCTGACTATTCCAGTAACTATTGGTCCAGCTATTCCACTGTATAGAAATGACCTGACTAGTCCCCATCCTCCTGTTATCACCCCAATACTGCCTACTCCTGGCATCCCGTCCCCGAGGAAGGAAGTATTCATAGATGAGGATCAAGAGAGTGAGTGTGAATCTGTGGTTCTGATGGATTTGCCCATTAGAGAGCCTAGAACTAGTACATCGGGGGCAAGAAGCCAGAAAAGACCAAAGGAGGTGTTGATTGAAGGTGCATCTGGGGTTAGGAGTGCCACCGTAGTTTCCCCCGAAGAATTGGACAGATGGACAAAGGAGCTGGAGAAGGAGACCACTCCCCAACCTAAAGCATTGGAAATATATAAATTAAGAATAGAAATAGAAGAAATGATGGCTGGAAATGTAGGAGTTGAGCGCCTAAGTTCATATAATGAAGAAGAATTACTGTTTATCAGTAAAAATCTTACCCGGAGTGCTAGGTTGCTCCATGAAAGGATAATGGATACAGCCACAGAAATGGGAATTGATGTTAGTCGCTCCAAAATTCTTCAGAAACCCTACAGAGTAGATTTTTCAGACAAAGATTTAGAAAGCTTAAATGTGATGGGAAAACAGATCCAAGTAAAGGAATTGTTGAAACTCCTGCAAAAGTGGGGAGAGGTGGGAAAATGGAGAACCCGGTGGGCAAAGAAAAAAGAAGACAGCAGGGCTAAATCACAGGCTTCAGAATTTGTGCTAAAGGAAGTAACACCAACAGAAAAATTGTGCCACATGAGAGAGGTCCCGGGAGGGAAGTATGTCCATGTCCCTTGGTCTCGACAGGATATTGTGTCATTTACAAATGACTTCCCGAAATTGCGCGAGAAGCCTGTTGATTGGTACAGGCAGGTAGAACGCTTCATAAAAGTTCAGAAGTGTCTGCTGAAAGACCTTCATGGGTTTTTCGACATTGTGGTCCCTGTAGATTTATGGACCGACTGTAAAATTGAAATTGATTGGCCCAGTGAGGAATTCCCCAGAGATGAGAAAACAGGAGCTCCCGCACCTGAAGTAATGAGGAAGTATGAACAAGTCATACAATACCTCAAGAAAAAAGTACCCGCAAAGGAGACAGATTGGACCCGAATAGATAGAACCACCCAGGAACGTGATGAAACGGTACACTCATTTTATGAAAGGTTACTGCAGGTATTTAAAACTTACAGTGGTATTGATAACGTAGACATGAAAGACATGACCCATTTCAGTTACAGATTTGTGCTAGGATTAAGGCCTGAAATCTCACAATGGATTCGAGATAATAAAATCAGTTGGCAGGGAAAGCCCATAGATGATGTCCTGAAATATGCAAAATACTGTGAAGATGAAATCGAAAATAAAAAGAAAGCCCTCAAGGAGAAAGTAATGTGGGCACAGGTGAAATTAGCCGAACAGCAGGAAAAACAGTTAAGTAAATTGACTTCTAGTAAAAATGCTCAGAATGCCACTGCTGGGGGAGGAGGAAAGCCCCGAGCTAAAATGAGTCGGGAAGAAGCCATGAAAACGTTTCCGTGCCATGGGTGCGGCCAGATAGGGCATTGGCGAGACGAGTGTCCACACCTGCAGGCCGGTAATGCCCCTGTAAATGGTTTAAATCCACAGGTGCCGAAAGAGGGGACAAGAAAGAACCAGCAACAGGTAAAATTACCTCCCGTACCTCGCGCTCCTAGACAGAATTTTAAGAGTCAGGGTCAGCAGAATGAGAGGGTGGAAGTATGGGAAGTCGAGAGTGAAAGAAACGCTATCATTCCACAGTATTTGTTAAATGATACCTTCCTCTGTGAAGATCAAGATTGACGGGGCCTGAGAGGGGAGGATGAGGAGTGCGTGCTTGGCGCCTCCTTACCGGTAGACCAGACTGGACCATACATTGAAGGAAAGGTTGAGGGAAAAGACGTCACCTTTCTGTTGGACACTGGTGCTACCAGATCTACTGTAAGAACAGTGGATGTTCCTAACCTACCCCTCTCGGGAGAAGCGATCCAAGTAGTGGGCGTCTCAAATCAAATAATAAGTACTCCAGTAACTGAACCAATGGAAGTTTCTATAGGAAATTTCAAGGAAATGCACAGATTTGTGGTCTGTGATTCCAGTCCTGTGAACCTGCTAGGACGTGATTTGTTGTGCAAGATGCATTGTACTATCTATTGCACACCAAAAGGCGTCGAAATTCAGACACCCGATGAAGATGGTTTGTACAAGCTAATGTTAGTCAGACAAGATTCTGATATCAAACCTTTAACAGTTGAGGATTTACCTGAAGAGCTCCAGTTAAGAGTAGTTCCAGAGGTGTGGGATTTCTCCGGAAAGGATGTAGGTTTAATGGCAAATGTGGACCCAGTTAAGATAGCAATAAAAACAAATGCTGTATACCCCAAAACCCGACAGTACAAAATGAGTGCAGAAGTAAAAGCTGAAGTAGCGACTGAAATTACCCGGCTACTCGAAGCAGAAATAATAGAGGAAGTGATGAGCAGTCCCTGTAATTCACCAATCATTGGGATCAAAAAGCCTAGTGGAAAGTACCGGGTGGTGCAAGATTTACGCAAGGTAAACCAAATTGTTGTGCCTTGCTGCCCTGTTGTGCCCAACCCTGCCGTGATACTATATCAGATTCCCTGGAATGCAGAATGGTTCACTGTCATCGACCTGTGCCATGCATTCTTCTCCATCCCATTGCATCCAGAAAGCAAGTTCCTTTTCAGTTTTGAATTTGACAGTCATATCTATGTCTGGAATTGTGTCCCCCAGGGGTACACCGAAAGTCCATCGATTTTCAACCAGATATTAAAAAAGTGCCTTGAATCCCTAGTGCTGCCAAGAGAGTCTGTTTTGGTACAGTACATAGATGACTTGTTAGTGGCATCTAAAACCCAAATTGACTGCGTCACTGACACCATTGCCTTGCTGAATCACCTAGGAAAGGGAGGACATAAAGTGTCACCTGACAAGTTACAATTTTGTAAAAATTCAGTGAAGTATCTGGGGCACCAGATCGAAAAAGGAATCAGGAAAGTTACTACAGAAAGAATCAAAATAATTAAAGCAATGGAACTGCCCAGAACTCAGAAAGAGGTGAGAATGTTCTTGGGAGTCGTGGGTTACTGCAGGCAATGGATTGTAGGGTTCGCAGCTCTAGCCAGACCCCTGATAAAAATGACAAAGAAAGGTGTAGAAGACCCCGTCAGTTGGGACAGTGAGAGCATGAACGCTTGGGTAACTTTGAGAAACTGTCTATGTTCCGCTCCTGCATTGGGTATGCCTGACTATACCAAGCCCTTTGAGCTATTCTGTGACACAAGAGAGAATTGTGCTCTTTCAGTCCTGACCCAGGAGCACGGACTTATTAGAAGACCAGTGGCCTATTTTTCGGCCACCCTAGATCCGGTGGCTGCGGGATTACCTGGATGCTTGAAAGCAGTTGCTGCTACTTGCGTCAGTCTGGAACAGAGTGAGAACATTGTCATGGGACATCACGTCACTGTATATGTTCCTCATTCTGTTGTCATCCTACTGACTAGAACTAAGACCCAGTACCTCACACTTAGTCGGCTGACTAGGTATGAGAGGATTTTGATTGGTGCCGAAAATGTCACTATTTCCCGGTGCAATGTCCTAAACCCTGCGACTCTGTTACCTATCCCTCTGGATGTAGAAATCGAAGAGGAAGGGGAACATAATTGCATCGATCTAACTGAGTTCAGTACCAAGCCCCGTCCGGACATCCGTGAAATAGCGTTACTTGATGGGGATAAAACAATGTTCGTGGATGGCTCGTGTTTAAGACATGAGAGTGGGAGTCTGAGTGCTGCCTATGCTGTGGTTACATTGACAGAAACCATAGAAGCATCTTACCTGAGCGAGGTGAAATCTGCACAAGTGGCAGAGCTCATCGCGTTAACCAGAGCATGTAAGAGGGGTAAGAACAAGAGAATAACTGTTTATACAGACAGCCAGTACTGTTTCGGGGTTGTTCATGACTTCGGCCAACTGTGGCTGCAAAGAGAATTCATGACGTCCTCAGGCACCCCTATCAGAAATGGAAAGGTGGTGCATAACTTACTGGAAGCTATCCAATTGCCCAAAGAATTGGCTGTGGTCAAGTGTGCGGCCCACAAATCTGGAAATGATGACGTGACTGCCGGTAATAGGTACGCTGACCAAATTGCACAGTTTTGTGCCCGATACCATATGTCACTCCAAATTGCGTTGTGGGATGGAACCAGCTGCCAACTTATGTTGTTTGAGAATGTGTCAACGTGGGAGGAATTAAAGGATTTGCAACAGGCAACAGACAGACAAGAGAAAGGATGGTGGGCAGCAGAGGGATGCAAATTGAGAGATGATGGTGTGGTGGTAGACTCGACTGGGGTGCCTGTATTGCCTGATAGCTTGATAGACCCCATGGTCAGAATGATACATGAGCCAACACATATGGGAAGGGACGCAATGTGTCGGGTGTTTGACAAGGTGTTCTGTAATTCAAGGTTCAGGAACCAGGCGGAAAAGCTTTGTCAGAGGTGCCTAGTGTGTCAGCAGTTCAATGCAGGAAAGAGGACTGTGGTAGAACAGAGTAATATCGGAAAGGCAATAGGTCCCTTTGTCAGAATGCAGGCAGACTTCATAACAATGCCTAAATGTAAAGGGTATAGATATATCCTAGTCATAGTTTGCCTATTCTCCAGGTGGGTGGAAGCATATCCAGCGAAGAAAAATGATGCTCTCACCACAGCCAAGTTATTGCTCAGGGAGTTGATACCTAGGTATGGAATTCCAGAGACAATCGAAACGGACCAAGGTGGGCATTTTGCCAACGATGTCCTAGAAGAACTCTGTAAAGCATTCAAAATGAAACAAAGACTGCACTGTGCCTACCATCCAGAGGCTTCTGGGGTAGTAGAGCAAATAAATGGCACCCTGAAATCCAGACTGGCCAAAATGTGTGATTCCACAAAAATGAACTGGATAGAGGCTTTACCCCTTGTGCTGATGAGTTTGAGAAGTATCCCGAACAGAAAAACTGGCCTAAGTCCCCATGAAGTGTTGATGGGAAGAGTGATGCGACAGGCATGGGTACCCGGACACAAACTGCTAAGCATTTCTGATGATATGGTATTAGAATACTGCAAGCAGCTGGGTGACCAAGTGCGTTCTCTCTCTCAGCAGATTGGAGAGACTGAAGACGAGTGGCCAAAGACTCCGGCACATAAACTGCAACCAGGAGATTGGGTGGCGTTAAAGAAACACACCCGGAGCAGTTGCCTGAAACCAAGGTGGGGAAAGCCACGACAAGTGATCCTCGTCACTACAACTGCTGTAAAGTGTGCTGGGGTACCGAAGTGGATCCACGCCAGCCACACAAAGCGGGTATCTGGAGAAAACGCGACTGGAGCTGAAGGCAGCGCAGCTGAAGAAGCTTCCGAGGAAGAGAGTCCGGAGCTAGCTGACATCGAACTGCCGAGCACAAGTCGAGACGTTGAATGGTATCCCGCCGACGACCAGGTTCATGACCCAATACGAACCAGGAAATATTCCTACTTAGACAGTGATTGGGATAGTCCAGGTGAGTTAGAAATAGAGGAAGAAGGTCAGGTCAATGAAAATCACAACACACCTGATCAGGACGTAGGCCAAGTAGGGTCAGATCAAGACATCGAAACTCCTCATGAAACTCCAGAAATTAGAGAGGGACAGTTAGAAATTAGAGCTGACGTTCATGCAGAAGAAAGCGAAAAGATCGAAGAGCATGAACAGGAACAGATAGAATTAGAACAAAGTGCTCAGACAACGAAAACAACAGTAACCAGAAATAAAAAGCAAGTACGATTTGAATCTGAGCAGGGACAGACTAGGGACCAGGCAGAAGAAATAGACGAAAGACCTGGAACAAGTCAGACAGGCAGGAAAACAGAGGTGCCACATCAAAAAGTAAAAAGAGTGCACGAAGAAGGCCAAGTTTCCTCAACAACTGGGAGGCACGGAGGCAGAAGTGCACCCCGATACGTAAAGAGACTGAGGCTCAGACTAAAGACAGTCGAAGAAAAACTGAAAGACAGAAAAAGGGCTGAAAGTGAAAGAAAGGCAGCCCAAGGCAAATCGCTAAGAAAGAGCGACAGACTAAAGAAACAGAACCGACTGTATCGGAGCCCTGAGTGGACTTACTTTGTGTTGGAGGAAATAGACGAACCACACCACAGTGGCAACAGTGACGACGAGTCCATCGCTGATCGGAGTTCTGACGAAGACCCTCCTTGAGAGAGCCCCGAAGTGAGCCTTTGGTGCAAAGAAACGAAGAGGGGTAGCAAAGGCCACCTGTAAGCTAAAAATGTCTGATCCGAATGTCTCTGGAAGATCCCGGTGTGGGTGTCTTAAAACCTGTTGTAAAATATGCTTGTGTAGTATAGCAATGTTAATAGTCATGTGGATAGGACTAACAGTTTTTCTACCTTTTATGATAAGTAAAAATCCCAACTTGTCCCCTACTGAACCCGAAGCAGTAGACGTAGGGGTTGAACAGACTGCAGAAACACCACGAAGCCTAGAAAGACGCGACAAACGAGTAGGACTGACACACACACGACCTAATTTAGAAGCATCAGATGAGGATGGACTACACTTTCACAAAATGAGAAACAAGACGCATCTAAATGTTTTTGCTAATTTGTTAGTGCATTATGTAGAAGCTATGGAAATAGAGGACTGTTATGTCTGCATGAAGCTACCAACTTCAGTGGCTGAAGGCGTGACATATCACCATCTACCTTTAACCTATGGAATTTCCTGTAGTATATTAGCTAGCTTGTTTTATAGGAGCACTTTGCAGTATTATTATTCAAATGCTGACGTAGTATTTTCTGAACTTCCTATTAGAGGACACTTGAACCTTGTACATACTAAAAGTGACGTGACCCGTTATATGGGAGAATATTTTCTGACTATAGGTAACATAGATTTAGATGAAGCAAGACAAGCTAATCTGACCTGTTCTCTGCAAGAGCAGGAAAAGATGTTCATAAAGATGGCAGACAGAAGGAGAGAAAAGTTTCAGAAGAAGGCAAATGACGAGAAGGATAGAGTCCCTAGGTGGGCTGAGCACATGGATAACACCTCGCCAGGCGAAGCTAGTCCTGCCTTGTTGCTGGATTTTGAACGAAAGGGGAAGCTTTGTATCCATAGGGAAAAGACAGAGTACTATAACAATGTATTCATCGGTTCCAGCGAGTGTGAACATAATTACAAGGTAATTGGAGGTTGGGGTTTCAAAAATGGGTCTGAACCTGTGTTTCCCGGAATATATTATATATGTGGGAACAAGGCTTATTTCAAATTGCCGGATCACTGGTATGGAAGCTGCTACTTTGGCATTGTTTTCCCGAAAATATACCATGTGAATAATGCAGCTGGAAGCGATGAAGAAACTAATGGCTTAGTGCGTAGTAAACGTGAAAGTGTAGGTGAAATTATAGGTGATATTTTTAGTGCACTGATACCTGGAATGGGGGTAGTTCTGAACACCCATAGAATCTGCAAATTGTCTACAGTAGTGGACCGATTATCAACGGACACTGCTGCTGGATTCCTGATGGTCAATACCGAAATGGTTGCGCTCAGATCAATGGTTTTGCAAAACCGTCTTGCCCTTGACACCCTATTAGCAAAAGAGGGCGGAGTCTGTAGAATGCTGAAAGCGCAACATTGTTGCACTTACATTCCTGATAAAAGTATCGAACTAAAACAATATGTGAAAAACATAACTAATTTGGAAAAAGAACTCAAACCATTGGAGGTTGACAGTGCCTGGACGAGACTGACTGGAGGTCTCTCCTCTATAGGTAGTTGGTTTACTAACCTAGGTAGAAATCTTTTGTGGAAAATACTGATGCCAATAGTTGTAATAGGTGTAGTTGTATTGATCGTTTTTATCTGCTGCAAATGCCAGAAGTGCAAAAAGAAATACACTGTGAATCAGAGGGGGGTGAAACGAAATATTGATGAACTAGACTTAGAAGAATTAAAGAGTGCAATTTACAAAAAGGCGAAAAATCACCACTCTCATAGGGAAGCTGAAAGAAAACTCAACAATAAATTTGTTGAAATTCAAATGAGTGATGTGGATGAATGAGAAAAGTTGGCATCTGTTTCCTTTTATGTGGTGATGATAGTAAATATCATCAAAGAGGGGATTGATGGAGCTGGGATTCGCGTGTAAGCGCCCTGCTCTCATACAAAACCCTTGCCTAAACTGTCTAATCACATTAACACTACTGTTCGTCATTTATTAAGTGTTTTCCCAAACACGCGGGTGTCCCCAGGATGCTTGCTTGTATGTCTTTTTTCATACTAACGAAGCTTGCACTAAAGACGGCTGCTTCGCTGAAATTGAGTCTGCGCATGCGTCGGTCATACCCATGTGATGTGACGCACTCGCATTCTGGAGGGAATTTGTGCTCATGCGCACTGTTGCAAACATGGCCGCTTGTCTCTCACCACGCTCTCCGCTTGCTACTGCTGCTTTAGCCTATCTGTCTTTTCGCACTAAAACAATAATGCTATAGTCATTATAAAATAAGGGTTGGTTAGAACTTTATCATGGTATACAGTGTGATCATATTTTTTGTGATTTTAATTTGTTCTCGCTTACTTTTTTATGTACCGCGTCTCTGGGGCGGGGAAATCGGGAGCGGAGCCATACTTGAAGCTCTGCTGGGCACCGTCACGTGACCGGAGAGAAAACTCCATTGCGCAGAAGCTGAAACAAGCCAGCTGGCTCCTGAAGCACAATGCGCCTGAGAACTTCTCTGGGAAAGCGGAATCTTACCTTGGACGATGCAACTCTGTTGCTACCTATTGTGAACTTTATTATGCTGTTGTATTCTATGCATGGGAACGTGAACCCAAGGGGCGGGTAGGAAAATTTTAATATTTGGGATGAGAAAGTTGAATTCTAGGAGGTGGTAATGACCGCACCACCTCTCCTGACCAATCATAATGTGGGAAACTGTCACTTGCAACATTAGGGGGTGGTCTAAGGGCCCCCAAAACAGTATAATTGCCCTAGTTTAGCTTAGGAAAATTGTCCGACTTGTCCGAGTAGCAGACCTGTCACTGACCCTACGAACTCTATAGGTGCTCAATCTGAAGTGCTGCGAAGCACTCTGTCCATACTTTCCACAAACTCCTAAGGGGTGGAAATAATCCTAAGTGCTGGCGAAGCACTTTGCTGGGGAATTCGAAAACCCAATCGGGGTTACTGGCGGATTACTTGCAGAGAGGGGTAACGCTGGCGTTGCTTCTGAAGCTGTGGGTGTTGGTCGTACCTTGGTGAGCCCAGTCCTGGTCCCAAATCCTGAGGGGTATCCTGTCCTTACTGTCCGTGAGCTGTACCTGTTCACATTCTGGCATTCCTTCCTGAGGGTCCTTGTCCCCGTCCTTTCAACTGACCCGTGGCCTGGGTTAGTCTTCATTCTGAACTAGGTAATTATTCAGTCCGTGGGTTTGCGTCTCTCTCTCTCTCTCTCTCTCTCTTTTTCCCGTCTTCCTTCTCTATTTTCTTAATAAAGCACTCTCGCCTGTGATATTGCTCTATCACCTTGAGAACAAGTTATATGCAATTGTTTTTAGAATTGTTCCACTTCTCTCCCCTCCCTTAGAGAATTACCAAACTGTTAGTTTGTATTAGTATGTTCCAATTTTTCCCTTTCCTTTAGCATGATTGCGGTGAACTTAGTAAGAATAGTTTAAACACTTAGGTTAAGTACATGTTCTAGGTCCCATCCACATCCTATGTTCTAGTATAAAGTTGCAGTGACTAGTTTTGTTCTAAAAATTCCTACCTTTTAGTCTTCCCATATACTCAAATGGTCTTAGCATTAATCTATAGCTATTTCATAGTGTTGATTTTGATGTTAGACGCATTATTCTGCCTATCACTTATTGACTTGTCATATTCTCTCTAAACCTTTTATAAAGTTTTAAACATCCTCAGGTGTCTGTGGTCATTTAATAGAAATTGTGGATAAGTATTGTACTGATTATAAAGAGTATCTGATCTCAGGCCTGTCTGCTATTTCCCTGTTAGCTCCAGATCTGTCGTAAGAATTTTGCCTGTGGTAAGTCAGGTGCATGGTAAGCAGAGGTGAAACCAAACCTTAATTACTCATAACAGCGTGCAGGAGGAGAAACCAAGTAATCCTCTCCCGGTTCACCCAAATTATTAGTGTGGTGTTTGAAAATTTGCACGCCAGGGCCCAGTGCGTGTAAAGAATTGGTAAACTCGGTGACCCGGGAGGACTGCGCGCTCTATCAGTAGCGCATAGTGATGTTGTGGTGCCCCTGAGTGATGCTGTGGTGATGCGATGGATAGTGAGGGAGATAGATAGATAGAGGGAGGGTGAAAGATAGATAGAAGCAGGGTGAGAGATAGAGGCAGGGCAAGAGGGCGAGGGATGGAGTGTGGGTGAAGGATGGAGTGTGGGCGAGGTATGGAGTGTTGGGCGGGGGAGGGATGGAGTGGGGGGGATGGATGGATGGAGTGGGGAGGATGGATGGATGGAGTGGGGGATGGATGGATGGAGTGGGGGGATGGATGGATGGAGTGAAGGGATGGATGGATGGAGTGGGGGGATGGATGGATGGAGTGGGGGGATGGATGGATTGAGTGGGGGGATGGATGGATGGAGTGGCGGGATGGATGGATGGATGGATGGATGGATGGAGTGAGATGGATGGATGGAGTGGGGGGGATGGATGGATGAATGGAAGGCAAGAAAAAATGAGTACAATCAGGGAAGCACAAGGCAAGAAAACGAGGGCAATCAGGGGATCAGAAGGCAAGACAAGAAGAAAAAAAGGGTGAGCTGTTGGTATTGTAAATGACACATTTTTTAAAAATGTGTTGGCTTTGAAAATATATAAATTAATAGCATTGTTATTCACAAAGCCAATAGCTTACACTTTCCTAATGCGAGTCCTATTGGCCATGGCAATGCTTGTTGGTAGCAAACAAGGACAGTGCAGTTGTGGTGCTGAGTGATGAGGTGGTTGGGCTGAATGATGTGGTGGTGCCGCTGAGTGATGTGGTGGTGCCCCTGAGTGATGTGGTGGTGCCCCGAGTGATGTGGTGGTGCCCCCGAGTGATGTGGTGGTGCCCCCGAGTGATGTGGTGGTGCCCCTAATAAAACGCAAAAGAGTTTCATACTTTAGGAGTAGCAATTTCATAATTACGATTCAAAGAGAATCGCAATTAGGAAATCGGTATTCCTAATGTTAGTACATCTGGCCCTAAATCTCTGTGGTTTAGCTGTCAAAAACGCACATATTCTTTGCAAAGCAAACCCAATTGAATTCTTCCGCGTAATTGGGAGAAGCACTATAATTTTCAAACATTTTCGCAATTTTTAATCCATCATAAGAGTCCACTCTAGTACATATTTCATTAGGCTGTGGACAAAGGTCAGAAAAAGAAGATATAGGCCCAGATTCATCAAACTAAAATCCGCTTGCAAAAGGGCAGATTCTCAGAATCAGCCCCTTTGCGAGCAGTATTTTTGCATTTGGGATGCATCATCCCAAATGCAAAAATCGCAATTTTAGAAATCGCTAAATTGAGATTAATTGCATTTAAGGAATCTCAAATTGAGATTCCTTAAATGCAATGCATGAAAGTTTTTAAAATAGCGAAATCGCTAATAGGGCACGCAAATTACCATGAAGTACAACTTCATGGTAATTTGCAAAAACTTTGAAAAATGCACTAAAGTGCATTTTTCAAAGTTTCATGTTGCGCACACATATGCCCTAAGGGCATATGTGTGCGCAACATATGTGCACATATCAATTTCCGGGGTGCAACAGGGTGTCCTTTGGACACCCCTGCACCCTTGAAATCGCAATCTCAATTTGCGAATCGCTAATTGCGATTTGCAAATTGAGATTGTCTTCCCATTCATTCCTATGGGCCTCTAGGCCCATAGGAATGAATGGGGAGGTATTCCTTAATTGTGACTCGCAATTTGCGAGTCGCAATTAAGGAATTCTAAGAAATCTCTATTTTTTTAAGTGATTTCTTGATGCATTCCCTTTTGCAATTCCTTAATAGCGAATCGGTATTTTTCGCTATTAAGGAATCGTAAATTGGGTTGTTGATGCAGTCCATGTGTGTAGCTTTGATATTCCAAACGCTTTATTATTTCTTAATTCAGTCGATAAAATCCAGCCAGGCTGGGATCAGAATACTTCCTTGTGATCAATGCACCAAACCTCTTCTCTAGAAACACAAAGCTAGGCCTATTGGTTTTTGTCCATTCCAGATGTTCGTCTAAGTGTCTTTAGATGGTTGACATTTGCAAAGGAGTTTTTAAAATGAACCGATCAGACCTACGAGGGGAGGACTTTCCTGCTCTCTCTATGTCGGGCTCCCTCCCTCTTCCTGCCACTCCATATATTTTGGCATTCGTGTTCTTCTGCCTCCCCTCCCCCCCCCCCCCCCCCCCCCTTTTTGCCTCGCAAACACGTGTCCCCGTGTCTGTCACATCCCAACAGCCTCCGTCTCTCCACTCCCATCAGGACAGAAATATATGCACCGTTTCTGCGGAGCCAGCACTGCGCCCCACATAGATCTGGCAGAAACGACACAGCGAGCTGCTTCGCCAAATTAGTATTCTTGATTTGTGGTTTCTTGGCCCAGAGAGGAATCGATCGCATCCTATAAATCGTCATCGAGAAACCAGTCTCCGACTGGAGACGCGTCCGAGGGGGAGATTTCAATTAGACCACAAACAAGATGGAGCCGGAAGGAATGTGCCTGCTCAGCAAGGGGGCTGGGGGCCCGCACGAGATTCGGGATCCCTTCTTGTTAACTGCCCAGCTGTCGCCATCCTTCAATGCAGGACGAGCTGCTAGGGTGGTGCTGGGTGCATGCGTACGCACTGCAGCAGCACGCACTGCATGTCAGCACGTTGCAGGGTTGCGTTATGCATGCTAGCTGCCAGGAAGAATTATATTCTGCAGTTAGCGGCAGCCTCCTCATTGGCGCGTGTTGTCGCGATTGGCTGTGGTGTTGTCCTGTGCATGCTAGCAGATTGCACCGCCGTGAGCTTTACATCAGCTGGATGTATGTATGGCGATACCCGCTATGAGGCTGCAGAGTAGTGTATTGTATTGTAACACTGCACGACTTTGTGCTGTGCTCTAGCAGGCTGCATGGTGCCGAATGAAACTAGACTGCAGATTACTGTGCATAATTCTAACACTCTGCAGGATTTCTACCCACCAACGGATTGCACGGCTGATTACCAGCAGACTGTTTCATCAAGAGCACAATCCTAACACAACTAAGGCACAAGGAAAAGCAAAACAAAAAATTGTACTATTACATTTGGGTTCTAGGGTAGCGTGCTACTCACTGAAACAAGTGCTTTAAGGCTCGTCAGGGGTTGTAAGTGCTATATAAGTACATTTACGAATACAGTTATTTTTTTTAACTTTTTTTATACAGAAAACAATCGTAACCGCTGTTACAGGGCTAGCATAGGTTGAAAAGTTGCAGTTTATACATCGATGTTTATATGGCTAACCCACACATGTCATTATTTTAAAAATGAGAGAAAGCCACGAGGAAAGGACAGAAAAGCAAGGGTTGAAAAAAGAGGTAGGGGACAGGCATTGAGAGAGGTACAGTGGTTATTTATTACATCTGACATTTTGTGAATGTGTTTGGGTTCGCATGCAGGCCCAAGTGGCTATATTTGGGGACGGCCCTTTGGACCCAAGTAGGTACAGTTGCATTTGTAGTTACAGTTGTCTTGGTGGCCCAGCAGTTCATGGGGGCTCATAAGAGTCTAGGTAAGTGTCCAGAGATCTCCACATCCCTCTGAAGGCCGGTTTCCAGGGTGAGCTCTGTAGAGTAATAGGCCTAGTAGGTCCTTATCTTGTTCAGTTCTCAATTTCGTGCTCATAAATGCCATGGTGAGGATGGAGAATTCTTTTGCTAGTGTGCAATCAAACAAATCATTTATGGAACCAGTTATGATCATGCTACCATACCAGGATGAGGTGCTGTAGACCTTTAGCATTGCATGCTATCAGCTAGCAGGCTCCATGAGTGCCAGATGAAAGCAGGATTGCATTTAAAATAACACTATTCGCATCCATGAGTACCATAGAGTTGGGCAACAATAAACTTCAGTTATTCAGCGCCAAGATACCCTTCGGGGTGAACGTGCACTTTAGATATGTTAATTTATGTTTCAGAAACTGGATTGATGAGGCTTGCTAGTACATAGGATTTCGTGCTGACAGTTTGTTAGGTTGTGTGCTGCAGGCCAGTAGGCTGATTAATGTTGTGCTAAACGTTGTCAGAATATAAAACTGAGGGGTATATTTAATAAAGATTGCGCAGGCGCTCGCTTGGAGCAACACAATGCAGAATAAAGCAGTGATTTAGCGTACCTTATAAAAGCCAACAAGACCAGCGCCATAAAGCCAGTGTCGGTAACTGTAACCCTGAGTGCATAAGTTACCAGACTTCAAGAGTGTGTACTGTATGCAGCCAGACTGCAGGATCAGGGCCATCTTTAGCGCTGGTGGCTCCCGGTGCGACAATGTTTGTGTGTGCCCCCAATGACCACCTCCCCTACAAATTCCCTCAACACCATCCTTTAACAGTGCCCCTCAAGTCTCCATAAGAAAGCTCTCTCTCAGGTGCACTTAATTCATTTTATAGAGCCACTCATAGAGTGTCAGAGCACTTTACATCACGCAGATGGACAATCAATTATATGTGTGTGAAAAAGTGTATAGAGCATGTAACATAAATAGAGGACTACGAGGTGTAGGAGTCACAGGTCATCCACACTGGTAGTCAGTATAGTTTAAGAGTGCGCTTAGTCTGGAGAAGCATAAACACAGAATTTAAAACGTAACACCATGGTTGGGGGTTCCCTTTAATTATAAGAATTGATTTCTTCGCAAATTAACCCATTTTGCAACTTTAGGATAATGAAAGACTGGGGAAAAATCAAAACACTCTAATCTGTACCTTACAGTTTCCACACAGCTCTTTGATGACAGTTAAGAGCTCACTGTTCTGTTAGGATTTACATTTATAAACCACAAGTAACAAAATTATCTCTCTGACAAAAGCAGTAACCCACTGACCTATTTACATGATGTGCATTTTGTGATCTGCATGGTACACGCTCTTTGTAGCAGGCACATTAACCCTTTGCCTTACAATGAGTAAAACCTTCCACTAGAAAAAACCCTATCTCTCTCTAGGAAGGACATTAATCACCGAAGTGATTTTGACATTTTTATTGCTGGCTGATTATTGCTGGAGAAAAAGAGCGCAGCAGCGGGTGTTTTTTCAAAAGCATGATACATGGCGCTCTCATCCAAAGTCAGCACCTGTTGCGGTGGCACTGGTCGCACCGGTCGCACCGCCCTAGAGCCAGCCCTGTGAAGATTTGTGTACTTCATGTTATCAGTCTGTAATATTGTTTTATGCATGCTATCAGATTGCAGGATTGTATTTTCTAGCAGCATGCAAACAAACGGTTGTGCTACTGCTGCTTTTCATGCGCTGAGCCCTAGCACCGTGTCGAATAACGCGTTGGCTGCAATAAAATGGCACCTTCCCAGGCTGAAGGCATATTGCTGTAAACAGGGAGTATATTTGTATTCAGAATGGCTAGCAGATTACAGGATTGAATGCTGTTTCTTGGCAGAAGGATAATGTGCTGTTTGCTCGCAGGCTCTAGGATTATATGCCTCGTGCTTTCAGATAATAGAATCAGTTCTATGTTTTAGCATACTGTAAAATTGTCTTTACCTGCTTTACCACTGGGATTGTGTTCTCCAACTGCATGCAAATCGACCATAGGTATATTGTTGCACCATTTACATTCCAGCAAACCTCGGGAGTGTGCACGGTGCACTCTGCATAACTTTGTGAGTGTAGCATTATGTGCTGCATATGTTATGGCTGTATGTCTGTAAGCATCGTGAACCACTTGCCTTCTAAAGCACAAAAATAAAATCACCCCACCTTTTTTAGCTACCTATAATGAGATCATAACTCAAAACACTGTGTATTGTACCCAGGTTTGTTAATAGTTCTGTGCAGGTTATTTGTTATAACCCTTCCAGCCCGATCACCCATTCTGCTGTCTTTCAAAGTTTAAAAAAACAGTGGAGGCAGAGATCTCCATTTTCAGGTCTTCCCACCCTCTGTTGTCGAGAATGTCTAAAGACTCTTTCCTGTTGTACTTTTACTCCTACTCGCCAGTCAGATGCTCTCAATAAGCATTAACTTTGTACTCTGCATCCAACGGGAGCAATGCACCCCCCCGCCCCCTTGCTGCATCCACCACTCTATGCTTACAATATAATAACATTGAGAAATAGTAAAAGTGGGGAAAGCCGGCCTGGGGAGTGGGGACATTTTTAATTACGCTGCCGACAGTCATGTAATTTCAGGAATTTTGCTTTATGCTTGTTAGGTGAAATTCCCAAAATCAACCAATTACCCCACTCCACATTCTTTGGTGGAAAACTTACAGTGAATGCATGCAAACAACAGAACGCAAGCAACAGTTGTCTGTGGTGCTTTGTTTTAATGTGTCCTTACGACAAGAATTGACGTGGGGATGCATTTTGTCCGAAAACAAACATGGAATGACAGATTGAAAGAGGTCAAAGAAATGTATTTAAAAATCCCAGTCCTTAACTATTAAAGTCTATGTGGGAAAACAGTTTAAAGTTCAATATCCCACTCAACTTGATATTCAGTATACATTTCTGAAACAGAGTCATTCTTTGCCAAGCTCTCGAGAACGCAGTCATCCATCCAACACAAACGACGAACTTCCAAAGCAAGCATCTTGGCTGCAGAAGTATTCTAGCATGCCTGCCTAGCAAGGACACTGTTAAACACTAGGATAGTTATTTCTGACAATGCACGATGACAGTCTCCATCTCCAAGTATTATGAGAGAGCGGGGATTCTTGGAAATGTAGTCCCATAGTTCGGTGTCATTGAAATAATGTCTTATCCATGAAAAAAGCCTTTCACTAGGAAGCACCAATAATTTACATACACTGCACCCCTCTCTGCCTTTTGAACTGACTTGGTGTGGTTGGGTTTGGATAATGGCAGTGTTAAGCCCTGTAGCTAACTCTGCTTTCTTACAGCATCCCTGCCCAAAGGCCTTCCTCTCAGAGGCAGAGCTCTTTGTTTGTCAGAGAGTGTCACATACAATTTACTTACCAATTGTGGAGCACGAAGACTAAAAACGTGGGGGCATATTTTCAAGGGTTTATCACCCCCAGAAAGAGACTTTTTGTGACCTTCTGGTGGCAATAACCTTTCGCTTTAATTACAAATGACATTAAGCCATTTAATGTGGCCTAACGCCACCTTGTAAATAATGCCGCTTTCACTCAGCACTTAGCGTGAAAGGGGTGGGCAATGGGTGTTGCAGTGGGCATTCTGCTGCAACACCTATTGCTTTTTGATGCTTCCTTTATTTACAAGGTTGGCGTAAATAATGGGCAGTGGCAAAAGTAAGACAAGGGAAATCCTGGTGTTAACCTGGCGCAATGAGGAGAAATTATTAATTTCTCCTCCTTTTTGCTTTTTGTATGTGTGCTGCGTTCTGCAGCTCCATGCAGGCCACATAGAAAGAACAAATCACCAGTAGTGATTGTTCATTTGCAGGAAGGTGTCCCTTTCTGCACATAAACAATCATTAGAAAATGACGAGTTGCAACTTCTATATGTGCTGCATTTTGCAGCACACATAGAAGTTACAAATGACCATTATTGATTGTTTATTTGTAGGAAGGGACACCTTCCTGCACATGAACAATCATTCCCTGCAATGCAGGCACCCTTGTACTATGGTGCAAGGGTGCCTGTGCTGGCCATAGGCAGCTAAATTTAGTGCCAGCACTAGGGGAAATACAAAGGTGCACTGCATTCTTGTAAATACAGTGCTTCCCTGTGTTTTGAAACTGTCGGAGTGAAGTGTTAGCAATTTTGCCTTAACACCCTACTTTGACACTTTTCTTGTAGATATGTCCCAAGTTCTCATGATCATTCTTCAGGGCTACACCCCTTCCATTCTACTAAATATGGCAATTGCTTTTCTTTTATATATATTTTTATTGAGTTTTAAACATTTTAATGCAAACAGGGGGTAGCTCATGAATAACAGAAATTCATTACAAATCATTACAAAAAAAGAGAGAGACAATTCCATAGATCCCAATAACATAAAAGAAGCAAAGCTAAGAAAAAAGAAGCAAAGCATTGTCCATTAGCCAGACCATTAACTAAAAAGAGAAAAAAAAGCATGAGGAATATTAACATTAGCATTGTCCTGGAACCTGAGCATATTAAATCAATTCCGGGTCCCCTGAATCCACTGCTCTAACGGCGCCCAAAGCTTTACACCAAGCATTCTTTTTTTCCGACCCTTAGTCCTATATATGGTCCTTTCCAGATTATAAGTAGCTAGCAGACGAGCTCTCCAGGTGAGAAAGGAGGGGGGATCTGGATTGATCCACTCTTGAGTGATACAAGCCCTCAATATAGCCATGGAAATAAAGAGAACATTTCTCTGTCCTTCAGGAAGTTTGAGAGAGGATATCCCAATTAACTTTAATTCTCCTGAAAGGACAATTGTGGGACCACATAATAATGTGAGAAAGATCTGAATTTCGGATAAAAGAGAAGACAGGCGAGCACATAGAAAAAACATATGAAGTGAATCGGCTGCAAACGGTCCACATCTACTGCAAGATGTACCTACAGTGGTCCCCCATTTACTAATTTTTAAAGGTGAGTAATATAGGTCAAATAAGGCCATGTAATGCTGGGTACGTGCTCTGCCAGTAATTAAAATAGTATTGGCCAAAGTTATAGATTCTTGTAACTGAATATTATCAATACCCAATTTTTCAACCCACCTCCTTTGATGGAAGTCAATATCATCTGGAAATGAAGCCATAAATAGATTATAATAATAACCTATCGTTTTTTTAGTAAACATACTATCAATAAGCAGAATTCTCCGGAGCCCAGATCGGACTTGCGGTCGTAAAGTATTAAAGAAACTGTGTATCTGAAGATACTTAAAGTAATCATTGGCAGTTAAGTTATATTTGTTAACTAATTCCGAAAAAGTCATTAACTGATCATTCTGCCAAAGATCACCAACACACAAAATTCCGGAGTTACGCCACCTAGTCATTACATGGTCCTGAAAAACTGAAGGGAAAATACTAACAGATGTTAAAAGAGTATACAGCATGATTTTCTCAATACCCATCTGGCGTTTAATTATCCTCCAGACTCCATACGCAGCTTTTAAGATCTTAAACTTAGTTTTTTTAAATAACTGGGCTCTATAATTTTTAAAAAGCTGCCTTGACACTCCACCCCCATTGCAATTTCAAAAATTGAAGATGAATAACTAAATGGAATTCGCGCTCTCCCACCAATTCTCAGCGGTGAAATAAACTGTATGACAGAGGCAAGATAATAGTACAAGAAATGAGGAATGCCCCACCCACCCCTAGTCTTAGGGAGCATCATTTTCTTATACGTTCTGCGCTGGCGTTTATATCCCCACAAAAATCTAGCTGCCATCCTTTCTAATTGTTTAAAATAACTGAGCGGAAATTCTAATGGAATTGTCCTGAACATGTATAAAAAATTTGGCAAAAACAAAATTTTTAAAACATTGTACCTACCAAATAGCAATAAATTAAGATGATCAATGCGTTCTAACGATGAATGTGCTTTTTTCAAAACAGGATTCATGTTAAGATTTGGAATAGCCGAGACCGGGACCATAATTTTGATGTCCAAATAAGTCGCCACTGAGACTATATTTAGTTGTGATGGAGGGTTCTGACCTACAAACCATTGTTTTTTTGGGGGGGGGGGTTTCTGTATATTTAGTTTGTAGCCTGAGAAGGCACCAAATTGAGTCGCTAAATTTTGGATTATTAGTATTGCCCCTTGAATATCTGTTGTCATCACTACTATATCGTCCGCATAAGCGAGAGCTCTATAGTTAGTGGCTGCCACCTGAAGTGGCATTATATCCTCTGCATGATTCAGTTTGTTAAGAAAAATATGGATGTATAAGGCGAATAGAAGCGGTGAGGACGGGCAACCCTGTCGGGTGCCTCGAGAAATACTGAAAGGAATAGATTTCTTCCCACCAATTTTAATACAGGAATATGGCAATTGCTTTCTAACAATTATTGCATCTATAAGTTTATGCACCTTACATGCACTTTCGGCATTCACCTAAATCGCCACAGAAACTAGAACATGACGTGCCTTTGAAGAATGTGGGTTCAACAAAGATACGTTATACGAAATAAATTTTAAATGACAGGCAATTCTAAATTTAAAGCACCTAGTTTCACAATTTGTTACATTTGGGATGGACTCTCAAATTTGGCTTGCATCTTAGAATATTTCTTCAAATGTAAATTTTTGTGAGTCACCATACTTTCTCACTAACAGTATATCAGGAGCATGATTTCTCTCACAATCCAGACGGTATGTGTAATTAGCATTAGCTGTTTCCAAGGCTTCTTGTGCTAACCTCTAAACCTTGCTTAATTCACTTAAATGTTAATGCACTGAAGGAACATATGTATGTATGAGCTGATCGAAAGGCGATAGTCATGGATAATGGCTATACATACAAAAGAAGGGAGAATTTGCAATTGATGAATGCTCAGTATTATTGCATGTTAGATCTGGTACCCACAACGTCTTACTCCAGTCTTCATCGCATTTCAAGGCTTGAGATCCAAAATGCTATTCAGTGCATTGATTTAACATCTCAGTCTATCCATCCATCTGAGAGAGATAGCTGGTCTAAAGACGTGATTTCTGTGTCTAAATCTTTGCACAAAAGAGACCAAACTTTTGAAGTAAATTGAGACCCTCCGTCAGTAATGAAAACCTGTTACTAGGATGTATTTGGACAATACTTCGTGCAAAAACATGTGCCAATACTTTGGTAGTGGACAGTCCTGACAGAGATATAAAATCACTTATTTTAATCATATGACCAACCACTAACAGAAGTACTGCATAACCTTGACTTTCAGGTAATTCCACACAAAAAAAACATTGACATCATATGCCAAGGTCTAGGTGAAAGAGGTAATGACCTCAAAAATCCCATAGATTCACTATTGCAACTTTTAATCTGGGTGCAGGTAGAAAATATTTGCACATATGGTTTAACATCTATGAATAAACTGTACCATTAAATGTATACTCTGACTGCTGCTAATGACATTTCATAGCTTGCCGGTTAAACTGAACTGATGACAAATACATACCTTTTGTTTGCTGTAATAAACCATCATTTTCATATCTATGACCTTGCTTCCTGAGCCAATTCTCCTTATTAACAGATTGAGTCTCTATATGTACAATATTAAAATTGAATCAATATTAATCAAAGTAGGAGAATGATCAGTTTTTGGACAAACAATTATTGGTGGATCATCAGTTAATTTACCCACATTTTGTAGTTAATTCTCTAAGGGCAATCCTTCAGCCTTCAGCTTTAATAATGTTGGCGCCTGTTGTTTATTACAAAATTATAGTCATGAAAGGAGGTCTATCTGATATGTTGAAGAGCCAATGTTCTAGCTGACTTTGGGAACTGCAAATATCTGTGATCTCTATATGTTTTTGGCACAAACACTCTTCAAAAGACCTTTGATGGCCAAAACGTAAATATCAATGGTGGTATAATTGAATTCTCCTGATGAATTATTTTTTAGAATAGACTACCAGTTACATCTGTTAAGTATTCAGGTCTCTTTGATAAACAACTCCCACGATTAACGTTTCGATGCACTATTTATAAATGACAACAGATACTCAACTAGGACATTCTGGTGCTGTAGCAATAATAATCTGAGCTGCAGAGGTATAGGCAAAAAACATGTCTTGGTTTTCTTGCTGAAAGAGAAGTAGTTCAACTCAGGAGTGATGATAAAGCATCCAGACATCATATGTAGACTACAACCTAGATGATGTGGTGTGATTTGTTTGCGAACAGGAAGAGGATATTTGCTAGGCAGGGTCCCATTGCGTATACCGAGCGCCTTAGAGATAGAATGTTTTTGAACAGGAAACCAATGAATGGCAAGAATATGCTTAGAGACAGAATTACAGGGAAGAATTCTAAGCAGAGGCTTGACAGTGTTGTTTTGTATTTATTGAAGTCTATTGAGGAGTTTCAAATGAGACCCAGACACAGCGAGTTGCAGTAGACCAGGTGGGAGAGTATTACAGTCTGTATATAATGGCGTTGTTCAATTGGCTGCAAAGGAAGAATTTTATGCAGCAGACACAGGTAAAAAACAGAAGGCAGTTTATTCTTATTACTATTTATAGCGGTAAAACAGGACTCGAAAATAAAACCTAGATTACCTCAGCATATATTACCATTTGGAAACCAAAGGAACAAGACTGGCTAGAGGATAAATGAAAATATTCAAGACGGATTGGCTAAGAAAAGGGTGTTGAGGAACTTCCAATCCCAGGGTATGAGAGGAAATACATAAAGGAAGAGAGAAACTGCCAGCTTGAAGCCTAGAGGAGAGAAAAGAGGAGACCCATGCAAAAGCCTGACTTTGATGACTTTGATTCTTAAACTTGCATAAACAATGTCATTTATAGACAAGCAACACTATGTCAAAAACCGCATTTAAATCTAAAAGATTAAGAGCCACTCTTCCACCATCCCCCAGAGTGTCATAAGGGTATTCATGAATAGAAAAGAGTGCCAATTCAGTGCTGTGAAATGCTCTGCATCCAGATTGGTAGGGTTCCAGTCTGGACTCTGGAGAGTTTATGAAATGGAAGATTTGCATATAGACTTCCTTTTCCAGAATTTTAGAAAGAAGGGGCAATAGAGAGATGGTCTAAAAATTACTGACAGATCGGCAGAATAATTTTTTTAAGTACTGGACTTGTTTCTACCTGGAAGGAGCTAATTTGGGGTGTAAAAAGAAGGATTATACATAGACATGAGAACAGGTGAATCTTCTTTGCAAACCAAATGTATGTTGTAGGGAGGACATGGAGCAAGAGGTGATTTCTGATTTTGTTTGTATAGGTATTTGTCCAAGCCTATCAACCACCTAGAAAGAGGTTCAAATTCAGTATCGACTTGGGCAGTTTTAAAAGTTTAGGAATGCAAGTTATCCCCTGATAAGCCAGTAGAAGAAGAAGACATTTTAAAGGCAAGTTTACAAACTTATTCAGCGTAGAAGACAGTGCGGTCATCAGAAATTGATTGATATGGTGTGATATTGGACAATAGATTCGTGGAGGTAATAGATTTCATACAGTTGAAAAATGTTCACATGAAGAATTCGTAGCTGACACAATATAACTGATAGAACAAGAAATAAAGAACTATTTAATCCGTTTTCTTATATTGTTTCAGTGGCATGATATGTAGTCTCTGTTTCCAACCAAAACAGATATTCTTCACTAGGATGTTTCAAAATAGGAGCACTAGATACATGTTCTATTTAAAAGCAGAAAGTCTGATCTGCCTCACTTGCCCACTCAAACTCCTCTCCTTTATGTAGTCACTTGGTAATGAGTTTTTTGACTTCAGAAACCTGATGAATTAAACTAATATAAAAATTGGCAAAACCTAACAAGCTGTGAATAACCTTGACTGTGGGCTATTGAACGATTGCTGAGACCTTCTTTTCATTCCATCCAATGAACCTCTGGTGTTATTATGCAACCCAATAATGTTGTTGTAGTTGGCAAGCAAGTTACACGCAATTCTATGGAGCTGTTGACATGCCATTTTCCACTCTCTGCAAAACAGACCTCCATCTTCCTCCCGGACAGAACAAGGACTGCATTAAAAAATTCTCAGAACTTCACACCACCTTGTCCATCTGACATGCACACATCATGCTTTTGGGTGACTTCAACCTCCAAGACAACATAAGCTAAAGAGTCGCTCTCTTCAACCTCATCAATACTCTCGACGTAGTACAGCATGTCTTACATCCAACATACTCAAAAGGCCACATCATTGGTCTTGTCTTTTCAACAGCACCAACAATTTAATTCAAACCACCCATATCCCTGGAATAGTCAAACCACTTTACTATCCTTATCTCCATGCTTAGTATCCCACCAAAACAACAAGGTCAATTCAAAAGTGAAGACCACACATTCATATCCTTCAAAGACTTCTCCATAGACAACCTAATGCTTGAACCCATCTCTATACTATTAACTTCATGTCCAATTCCAACACCCTCCTAAACAACTTTAGCAATTGTTTGACAATTATGCGAGCATCCGTACCCCAACTACCCCTGGTATTTAAAAAACCTTGCAGGCAACAAATAATCCTTCTGCAGACAGGAAAGAAAATGGAAAAATCAGATCTCCAGAAGACCTCTTGATAGTGAAGTCTCTTCAGTCAAAATACAGAGAGCTCATCACATCAGACAAAGCATAGTACAATACCAATACATCAATGAATCCACCAGCAGAAGGCTATTGAAGACAATCAAACACTGCATCACATCACAGAGAAGTGCAATGTCATCAACCTCCTCTTTCATGAAAAATACAGAAGATCCAAAAGCACATTGACAACACCAAGCTTTCTTCAAATGTCACACCTACCCTTTCCTGTAGAATCCCTCCGTGCTGAGCCTTATAAGCCATATCTCTCCCAGACCTCACTAAAATACCTCAAATCCTCAAAGCCACTTACAAAGGTTTGTATGACTTTAGCACACATGCATTTACAACACAATGCCTTTACCATGCATTGCCTTTGCTACGCAGGCCTTTACCATCCACATTCCTTTATAATGCCTGTATTTATATATATATATATATATATATATATATATATATATATATATATATATATATATATATATAAATACACACATATGTCCTTACCTACCTCTAAACCCTAAAACACCCTTACTTTAAACCTATATACATATACACACACACACTTACCTTATATACACTTACCATTTCGCTATAGAGGCTATGCGTTGTAAAGGCATTGTGTGGTAATTGATGCATGGTAAAGGCATTACCTTGTAACGCCTGCATGGTAAAGGTTGTTTCCACTTATAAAGACAATGTTTTTACCATCATCCTTCATCAAAGCTCCCTCTAGAGATGCCTCTTACCCCTACTTACTTCTTTCAATGCCTCCCTGATTCAAGGCATCTTCCCAGAAACTCTCAATACAATCCAGATTCTCCCTCTCCAAAAGAAACCTACACTAGACCCTAATGAACTCACCAATTACTAGCCCATCACTCACCTATCATTCACAGCAAGAAAATGAAAAAGCAGTAAATGTCTAACTACAAAAACACATCACTGCTAGCCATCGCCTGTGCGACAACGTCAAATCATACTGCTTCACGGAACCAATGTCTTACACATCGTAGACGATGCCCTATTGACTACAGTTGAAGATGGCCCATGCCTTCTGATATTGCTGGACCTCTCAGCTGTCTTTAACATAGCTGACCATCCCACCCTAATATGCACTTTGAACCCTCCAATGGGATTCACAGTTTCTGTTCCTACCTCTTCCATGTGTACCAATTTGTTCACCTGGGAACCTCCAGTCTGCAAAAGATCCCTATCACCACTGTAGTCCCACACTACTATGTACTGTTAAGTTCATCTACAACTTGTACTTGGTGCTCATGCGACAGATGAGAGCATGAATATTCACCAATATGTCGACGATACACAACCATACTTAAAAGTTTCCTTTGCTTCGGACATTCAATGCATCACAAAATGCTTGCACTTCAAACAAATCTGGATGCCCAGTGACAACCTGAAGCTCAACCTAACCAAGACAAAATGGCTATTAGTTGCCAAGAACAATAAACAAGATAAGGTAAAAATCTGGCTCAATCACATGAACCTTGATGGCTTCGAACCCCAGCTTTCACAGAATGCCAAGTCACTTGGATTCACCCTGGACACCGAAACTTATCATCAATGAACAAATTTCCTATAATTAACAAAGCCAGACTGGCACCAGCTCTCTCTTCTAAAGAAAGTAAACCATTTCTTCTGGAAGGGATCTTCAGACCAGCTGTTAAAGCCTTGGCACTCTAGCATCTGTGTGGTGGTTATTCCCTACTCTATGTCCATCCAGGCTCCTCATTGGCACCACATAGGGGCACCCTACATACTGCAGCATGTCGGATCCAGGGCCTTAAGAAAATGATCACATCACCGCCATCCTGACGAAAGTCAATTGGCTCCCTTTGCTGGACTCCACCACCTTCAAAATCAGCGGCATCATCTGTGTACCCTGCTTATCTTGCAGACAAACACACCATCTATGGTGGACCTCAGCACACCTGCAGACAGTACATCATCAGACTGCAGACTAACAAGTGTAAAAAAGAAAAATACAAGACAACAGGCTTTTTTCCATCTATGCACCCGGGATCTAGAACAACATCCCTTTATCCATCAGGACCACCCCAACACTGCTCCAATTTAGAAAAGAGTTGAAAACTCACCTCTTTAGAGAAAACAACATCACAATGCATTATCCTTCCACAAACCACTTTCTCTCCTATTTCTCGCAGCTTTTATGTTTCTCTTATACTACGTAGATCTGTACTATAGAAATGCTATATTAATTCATACATACATATGAAAGACGGATTAAGGGCCCGATGTAGGTAGGGCTTTACCGATCGGTATCGGCCGAAAATACCGATTTTTGGCCCTTACCGATCGGTAAACAGCCATCGAGATGTAGGGAACCAAAAACAGAACGAATCGGATAGAAAACCGATTCGGAATGTGTACCGAATGTGAAAGAATCCGATACGTACATACCGAAAATCGGATATGTAACGAATCGGAAAAACACCGATTCGGTTACAAAGACCGAATCGGTCCATGTACCGAATCGTTAGTGACACCGAATCGGAAAATCACCGAATCGGTCCTACTACCGATTCGTTAGTGACACCGAATCGGAAAATCACCGAATCGGTCCTACTACCGATTCGTTAGTGACACCGAATCGGAAAATCACCGATTCGGTCCTACTACCGATTCGTTAGTGACACCGATTCGGAAAATCACCGATTCGGTCCATGTACCGATTCGGAAAAAATACCGATTCGGACATGATCCGAATCGGAAAACATGCCGATTCGTATGAATCTCCGATCGGGAAATTCCCCGATTCCGACAGTTGGGGAGATGTAGGGAGGCACAGAAACACCGAAATCGGCTCAAAATCGGTAGAATTCACTCGGTATTTACCATGGATTGCAATCAGGTGGTAACCAACTCCAACCCATATAAACAGTCCCAAAATGCATTGCAACTTGCAGGATGGCAGCTTTCTATGTCATTGCGAGGCGGCTACGGCTACAGCAGGAAGGACTGAGGGAATGGCTAAGAAATGAACAGGTCTACAGACAGAGGATAACCCTGTTCATGCTCACTGAGGCTGAGATCCTACAGAGATACAGGCTGGACTCTGACACCATACTTGAGCTCATCAGGGACCTTAAGCCATACTTGGACCACCACACCCCAAGGGCACACGCCATCCCTGCGCACGTCCAGGTGCTATGCAGCCTACACCTGGTAGCGTCTGGCAGCTATCAAAGTGGAGTAGCAGCAGCAGGAGGGGTGAGCCAGAGCAGCCTGTCAAGGTTCTTCCACATATTCCTTGACGCCATGATAGACAGGATGGACCAATACATCTCATTCCCTGCAACCCACGCAGAACTGCTACAAACCAAAGCGGACTTCTACCAGATGGCACACTTTCCCCAAGTCATCGGTTGCATAGATGGCACGCATATTCCGATTTGCCCACCAGCGGACACCGAATACATATACCACAATCGGAAATCGACACACACCATCAACGTGCAGGTGATCTGCAATGCCAAGTGCACCATCACAGACCTGGTAGCAAAATTTCCAGGGAGTACCCATGACTCCTATATATTCCAACAGAGCGGCATATATGCACGGCTGATGGCTGGCGATTTTGGAGAAGGATACCTCCTAGGTGAGCCACATCATCAGACCCCCATAACACATAGTAGGTAGGTGTAATACATGTGTGCATGTGTCTAATGTGACCCCTTTCTCTTCCAGGCGACAGTGCATATGCCCTCCGCTCATTCATACTCACCCCCTACCTCAACCCCTCCACACCCAGCCAAAGGAGGTATAACCGGGCCCACATACGCACCAGGAATGTTGTTGAACGGACCTTTGGCATCTGGAAAAGTAGATTCAGATGCCTGCACAAGAGTGGAGGTGCAAGGCAGTATACCCCCATCACCTGCTGCAAGATCATAGCTGTATGTGCAATGTTACACAACCTTGCGGTCAAGAAGGGCACTGAGGTGGAGTTGTCTGACTACGAGGACTATGACGACGACGAAGCTGTGCCACTGACACAGCCAGCTGGGGTGTGTACGCCATGTGATGGCAGATACAGACGTGAGGAGATCACTGAAAACTATTTCTGACTGAGTACAGATGCAAAGACAGCTAAATGTTGCTTGGAAAATAAAATTTTTAATAGTGATGCACCACAGTTACATCACTGAAGTGCATCAAAAAATGGAGTCTGTCAAAACAAATAAAGTCCAGGGTTCTGGTTTGATCATCCCCCCTTGCCAGCCTATTTTTTGGCCCGCTTTCCAGACCCACTGGGGTGTCCCTCGGCCCCCTCCGAATGGCCTGCAGCATCAGCGGATCGCCTGGTGCTCCTCCTTGGCTCTGATGCAGCGCTGGCCGGGCTGCTGCGGCTGCTGCTGTCTCCAGCATCACCCAGGTCCAGGGCAGGATTGGAGGCGGCGTTTGATATTAACATGGCCTCCATGGCCGTGGTGATCCTGGCCATCCCCCTGGTCAGCTCAGCCGTATGCTGACTGAGCACCGACTCCTGATTTGAGCTTCGATGGCACAGCTGTGCGGTCGCCGCTGCAAGGCGGGCCATGGCCCGGTTGAGCACCCGGGCATCCCTCCTGCGCGCAACCTCATGCTCCTCCTGCCTGGCAGAGGAGTGGGTGATGGCAGTGGTCAGCCTGCCCAACCCTGCTGCCACCTCCTTGTTGCTGTCCACAACAGCCTGGAACCCCTTCACCAACTCCCCCATCTGCAGGTTGTGCTGCAGGAGCTGGCGTTGGCAGGCCATGGTGGATCTGGTCTGTTGGCGCTGGATTTTGACCATCTGGCCCTCCAGGCCCAGGAACACACTGCCCTCCCGTGCTGGTGCAGCAGTGGTGGTGGTGGTGGTGGTGGTGGCACGGCGTCTGGCACTGCTGCCTCCGGCCTGCTGAGTGGGCTGGGGTGCCACTGGTGGTGGTGTGGTGCTGGCCGGTCCCGGAGCCCCTGCTCCCAGGACAGGTAGGACGGGTGGCAAGGCCACGGTTGTGGCAGGAGCTGTTGTCGGCGGAATGGTCTGCCTTGTAGGGGAGTTGTATGGTGAAAATTGCAAGGGGGGTGAGCTGGGCAGTACTGGGGAGTGCACTGCCTGGAAATCAATCACCAGGACTCCCTCCATTCCAAGCCCTGGGGTGTCTCCTTCCTCATCCTCATCCTCCTCCTCCTGGCCAGGCTGGCTGGTGCTCGGCCCTGCCACTGCAGTATGTGATGTCGAAGCTCCCTCTGCTGCCACAGTGGTGCCGCCTGATGGTGCCCCTAGGTACAAAGAAGCATTTGTAAACTGAGTGCCGATGTATTACAGTCAGTACAATTATGGCATTCCACATGTCCTTGCATCTCCTTACACCGTGTCACACTGTTTCCTGTCTTGTGATTCTGCACTGACATATTTGGCTAACTTCTGCTGACTACATGTACCATGATGCTTGTCTCTTGTATGTTGGTGACAGTACAGTGCTGGTGTTTGCCTATGCATTGTGTCTAATGGGGAGGTGTCTGGTAGGGTGTGTCATGATGCGCATGCTTCTTACCTGTAGCTGTGGCCATCGCAGTGCTGTCCAGGGTCCCGATCCCTACGATGCTCTCCCTCTCGATGGTGCTGGAGACAATTTCCTCCAGCTCGGTGAGGGGTGGCGCCGGGTTCTTGCCTCCTCCGGTGTGTCCTGCCTGCCTTTGGAGGTCGGCCAGCTTCCTCTTGGTGAGGCTGCGGAGGTCATAAAACCTTTTCTTAAGTTCCTCAATGGACCTGGGGGTGACTCCAGCAGCATTGACCTTCTGGGCGATGTCTGCCCACAATCTCCTCTTGGTGCTGTCTGGCACGTTGAGGGACAGCTTGCCAAAGAGCTGGCGGTGCACCCTCACCACCTCCTCAACCAGCACCTGAAGTTCTGTGGTGGTGAATTTGGGCTTCCTCTTTTGGGAGGACTTCTGGCTTCCTGCCTGATCTGCCATTTTCTTCTGCTCCTGCTCAGTCTGCAACCTCCTTCTCCCACTGCTGCTAACTGTGTGTTGGGCTCAGGCAGGCTTTCCAGAAACTTCTAGAAACTTCTTAATTGGCTGCACCTGCCAGGGTTGCCACTCCCTGTTTGGGTGGGGGAGGGGGAGCCACCGCATTGGCTGAATCGCCTATTGCCGAGTCGGCTTTTACCGATTCGGTAAAATCCGAATCGGTAAAATCCGATTCGGTATTATCCGATTCGGTAAAAGCCGAATCGGTTCATGCAATGCATTCCTATGGGCTTTTTCGCCATGGGTCTATGATTGCCGAATCGGTTTTTACCGAATCGGCTTTTACCGAATCGGTATTCGCCGAATCGGTAATATCCGATTCGGTGGTAGCCGATTCGGTGTTTTCCGATTCGTTGTTGGCCGATTCGGTAATTTCCGATTCGGACCGAGCTGAATCGGAACGTACCGAATCTCATTACCGATGCCGACCGAATCGGTTTTCTATCGGTATTTTTTTCCTACATCTCGTTTTCCGATTTCAGAATACCGATTCGGCCCGCCTCGGTATTTTGAAATCGGAAAATCCCGTTTACCTACATCGGGCCCTTAGCTCCCTGGCAAAGGAATGCTGATTAAGCATGTGCGAAATTCACGTAATTACCTCTTGCAAAATTATGCAGAAATTGTGAAAAAATATATAAAATTAAACTTTAACACATGAAATGCAAAACTGGCATTTTGACTATATTTTAGCTTGAAATGTATCCTTCCATTCAACTTGGACATGAGGAGGCAATTTGCGCTAACACGTTGCTTAAAAACACAAGTGCCTCAAAGAGAAGCTGCTCTTTTGGTCAGTTGTGTGGTTTCTATGTGTTCACACTAAAATCTTGTGATTTGTAGCACGTAAATATGTGCCATGGTGTGATTGCATCATTTCAGGAATTTCATGTAACAAGCATAAAGCAACATTTCCACGATTATGCAAGACTACGCGGGTGTAAGAAATTCCACCGAGCCTAATGACAATCTTGAAATCACTGTAAAAACTGCCTTATCACGTTGCATGTTTTTTATAAATGAATCTGAAAAAAATTAGTATATTGTCCAAGTAGACTATATGTAACACGTCTAGGAATTCACACAATACTTCATGAATAAAGAGTTGAAATTGAAAGGCCCACTGTCTAACAGCTCATCCTCCTAAGGAACAAGTGACGATCAATGAGAACAATGCATGAAGAGTGAATGATGGAAACCTGACTCTTCTGGATGCTGCATCTACATTTAGGATGCATGGGCCTCACCCACAAACGATGGCATGCTTCATCATCTGCTCAAGCAGCATACCAGCTGAATGGGTCCTGATAGAGACCTTTTTGAATGACAGATGAGAAGTTTAAAATTGGGTTCACACTGTTTACAAGATTAACACTTCCAGGAGGTCAACTAATGGTAAATGTATTCAGGTTGTCAGCAAGATTAGAAAATAATGAATGGATGCATGTGTAAGTATTTGCAGAGGGAAAGCCTAGCTGAGGAGGAGAAACAATGCATGGAATGATGTCCACATTTGGAAATTAGCCTAAGCAGGCCAAGAGCACACTTAAGTCTTTGGTAACGGTATACAACCAGAATGGCCAGAATGTTGAGGAGAAAATATCATTGTCATGTGAACAGAAAATCAACCATCATATTATCATGAAATTACGTAAGTATAGGTTTACTATACGTAACACCACATGTTTGCATTTTGATTGCATATATATTCCAATGTAAGTGAATGTGGAGTTAAGAATAGTAAAGCTATATTTAGCTATAAATATATATCTACCTTCACGACTTTATGATAGTTGATATTCTAATCATGATCCTTCTATATAACAATATTTTTGCATTTGATAATCTGTCGTACATCCCCATTACTTTGACTACAAATGCTTGGCTGAACAACTGTTTGTCAGTGATCAGTGAGTGTCATTCTCTGCTCCTCAACTCAATTCATTAAATATGGAAATCTCATTAATCATCACAAAAATTATGCTCTGCACATTCACAACCTAAATATTACCCATTGTCCAGGAGGTATTCATTTATTCCAAATTACTGGTCTTTACGTTGGTTACATAACTTAACTTAAATAAGCATGTGGCTAAAATCATCAAGTAATCCTAGAACCAAATAAATGTACCTTTCATAGGTAAACCTTGTGTCCCAAGGGAGACCTCAGCTAGGCAGCCCTGTCAATCATCTGCTCCTATATTGATCGGCAGCGCAGCATCCTTGGATGTATTACTCACAGTCATAAAACTTTATTGAAGTGGAGATTTGACATTACAGCCCATCTCATCTTTGTTGCTAAAGGGTATGGGCAAATACCCCTTTGCTTTTTCCTCTTAATCATTTCTCTCTGGAAGTGTCTCTTTCAAGAAATAATGCATAGCTCCTATAGCTATCTGTATCTCGTATTCTAGGCACTTTAGGTAGTAAACTCCGGCATACGGCCGTTCGGAGTTGCGTAAATAAATAAAACGAATTACATTGCCGATTTGGTGTTGCAGCGCGTGCAATGTAATCTGTTTTATCTATTTATTTGCTCAACTCCGGTCGGCCGTATGCCGGAGTTTACTAACCCCCACCCTGCTCCTCGCACGCCACGCCCCGCAGCACTCCCTCGAGAAGCCACTACTGGTGCCATTTGGAGGCTCATGTTATGTGGTAGGGTTATCAAAATCATGCAGCAAAGGAAAAGCAAATTAGGTTGTGATGAAAGGCAAAATAGATCGCACATTATGTTTAGTTAGTCAGTCAGTCAGTCAAGTTTATTGATTCCTCATTACAGTAAAGCCAAACAATAATAAAAACATAGATAATATAAAATGCAGATGATCCATAAAACTGTAAGCGAAAACATTCCTGTCCACACAACAACTTTCACTAGCATTCCTCCTTTCTTTGGTGTCAGGGAATCAAGGTGCTATCTGGTTAGCTTAAGGCGGCTTGAAGGACAAAAACAGTACAGCCACATTGCTTCCCTCAATGACATAACTATGTCCTCAGTCCTTCGCTGCAACACAAACGAACTATAGCTAGGCTCTATAGGATGGCACAATGAGTCAAGTTATAAAAGTGTTAAAAACACATTATATGATTAAATAGAATTTATGTGGCACCTTCCATGGCAATAATATCTAGCAATTTTGCCATTTTAACACACATTGCTAAAAATGGAAAATGCATACGTTTTAAGAAACAAAGCATTACACGATCATCTGATCCCATTCAAAACGTTATTCCAAAACCTATAACCATTTTGTCTTTCATGGAATTCCATGTTTCTAATGGTATTACTGTTGCATAGTGACACCTTCTTTGGTGACCACTGCCAATTTCTCATATTATTTGGGGAGTTACTCACATGCTTATAATTTTGGGCTCTTACACTAGGGCAGTGGTGCCCTCTGTATGTGCTCTGACCCGTAAAACTAAGCTGAGATTGACTTAAAACCCCCTTTGACATATTTAACTTTATTATAATACAATTGTATTTGGTGTCCAAACTATGCCTATGGCATGTAAAAATTCAATGTCAAAATAACTGAAGCAATATGTTGTGCCACTCTGTGATCCTGAAAACATGAGACCTGGTTCCCTGCAGCCTGTAAGCTCCCAGGTTTGCAGACAGGCCTGTATAAATAAAGGGGCAGATTTACAAGAAACTGACGCATCTGTAGAGGTGCGTCAGCTTCCCTGCGCCAGCCTGCGATTCCCTTGCACCACCATGGATGCGCCGTAAGTACAATACTGTTTCAAAACAACATGGGAACCCACTAGGTAATCAAGGACCAGGGGTAACAGTTGTAACAGGCAACAAAGGTCCTTAACCTATCAAAATACATACGGGGCAATTAATGAATTATAGACAACAATGTGTGCTATAAGAAAACTTTTCCAGCCGGACAATGATTTAATCAATGCTAATAATTTGACAAAATAGAGTGAACAATTATACAGTGGGATACAATCCTGTATCCAGTACATATAACACAAGGACGAGAAACCAAGAAAAATACAAAAACGGGTGATTGGCAGGCAATTCTAAAATAATGGGGCGCTGGTAATGAGTTAGAGTTTAACCCAGCTGACCACATGCAGTAAACACAGTTGGGTAACACAATGGAAAACTAGTGTGAAACTGCGTAAACTGTCGACGGCGTTTCGATCCTGTACAAAATAAAGGATCATCATCAGGACTAAGAATGCATTGCCTGATTGTTTACCATAACCCAAGGTCTCGAGGTACAATATGCCCGGGGTCAGGAATGTGCGTAACCTGCGTGGATTCTGTCTGGCATCGGCCTGCTTACCAGAGTCCCGAGTTACAATAAACCCTGGGTCGGGATTGTAACGCGATGAGCGTCGATTCTGTCTGGTAGCGGTAGGCAGGGAGGATTTCCTTAGTTAATCCAGAAGGATCATCCTACAAACGCGACCGGGCGCAATGGCTCGTATCAGCGATGGCTCGTATCACTAATACGAGCCATTGCGCCCGGCATTGTTGTCTATAATTCATTAATTGCCCCGTATGTATTTTGCTAAGTTAAGGACCTTTGTTGCCTGTTATAACTGTTACCCCTGGTCCTTGATTACCTAGTGGGTTCCCTTGTTGTTTTGAAACAGTATTGTTTCCCTGGTCTTAATTTTGGCAAAGCCCCATATTTACACCACTCTTGTAAATATCGGGCAGCGTTAAAATCAAAGGGTGTTGCGGTGTAATGCCCAGCACAACCCCCATTGCCCTCACCTTTTCACGCTAAGTATAGTGTGAAAGGGGGCCTTATTTACAAGGCAGCATTAAGCCACTTAACGTGGCACAACGCTGCCCTGTAAATAAGGTGAAGCCCCTATCGTCACCACAACGTCGCGAAATATGATGCTGTGATGGCGATAGGGGCTTGTATATATGCCCCTTAGTGTGCAATGCCCTCTGTACAAGGGCAAATACCGCATGCATTCCTACTTTTGACGTTTCATTCTGATGTAAAGGTAGTTTATTGAAACGAAACCCTCGAGAAGGCCTCTACTGTAAATGGTTTTCGCTTCAGTGATGGCTACAGCTCCGGACTATCTCTGACCGATGCCCTCTGTCCAGAAACTCGTTTTCTGTGCCAGTAGGACGGGCGCCTTCCAGGAATATTCAGAGATGACAGGTTGTGCCCTGTCGGCTGTAGAAACTCATCTCCAGTGAATGTGAATCATCCATTTCTATTCTTTCCCTTTTTATTTTTGTTTCTAATTATAAATGCAGAGCTACGTCTGGCTGTCTGCACAAGAGAACCCCTGACCGAAGGAGCTGCTCACTGATATGTATCAATACCTGCTCAACCCTACTTTAAATTGTGCTTCTCTGGCCACCATCACCCTTATGTTATCTCGCCCTCCACAGCTCGCCAGCGCCATATAAAAACATTAAAGACATAACTAAATGTACTCGGAATGCACTATTTTCTCCACATTATTTCAACGGTGCCTTAATTCTGTCTGTTCTGCTCTTGGCACGCCCATATTTGTATTCACTCTTACAACTTTTCTATTGATTTCCCAGCTTGCTATTGCTGTTGGCTTGCCCCCAGGAACCTGCTGCGCACCTATGCTTGTATTGAATAGATGAGAAAACAAGATTACTTTTTAATGAACTTTTTTCAAAATCTGAATGCCTCAACAAAAGGGCCGAAAATGGAATTACCTCTCCATACAGGCCCAATTTAGGAATTCTAATGATTTAGGATTTTAGCTTGAATATTGAACCCTTCCCAAAACTCAATATTGGGTTACGACAAGGTCAAAGGGAATAAATAAGGTAGTGCCAAATAATCCATTAATTTGGTCAACGAGATAAGGCTGTAGGCGGGCAAAGTTAAGCGAGTGAAGCAATCAAGGTCAACGTACTGCCTGGGTCTCACAAAGAGTGCATAGAAAAGATGAACATTAAATGTTTCATATCTTTGGTGAGCATTTCATTTGTGCTATATTTTTGCTGAATGGACTTTTGGATGCTTGCTTACCAATGCTAAACACACATATGGTGAAGGGAAGATGCTTGCAATAAGTACAACCACCAGCAAATGCTCGGGGCAGCTATTGAACCCATTGTTCTTTTGCCCATCATTCTACCTTAGATTAGACCCAACCATATGCAAATCAGTCTTGACCATGCTCCAATAGGAACAGTACAACCTGAACTTCCAGGCCAGGTCTTCTCTGAACCGGATCATAAGCAACCCAAGATGGGTTTTGCCCTGAGTCTCCCTGGGCCGTGTTTGATCAGGTTTGTTGAGAAGTGGAGAAGTGTGGCTCAGGGGTTAGAGGCGGCAGACCTGGAGCTTGAGTTCGGCCCTGGACCAGGGTTCAATTCCCCACCTCGGTGGGTCTTGGGCTCAAAATTCCACGGACTCGTTAATTCTCGCTCCGGTGCCTTCTCGACTCACGGGTTCATACTCTGCGACTCTGGGCAATAGCTTGCTTAATCTCCACAACGGCCCCTCGCGGTGGGATGCCTGGCTTTCACCTTGTGGATACCCTGCCAGGGTTATCTCACAGGGGAATACCAGGACGGGTTCCCTAAGCAAGCGTGGAGATGCCCCAGGGTAAGTCGTGCGCTATATAAGTTTCATTCATTTCATCATTTCATTGAGGATCTGGTCTGGCAGTTCGGTCTGAACTGCTGCTATTGGAGCAGGGGAAAAACTGATTCACATATGGATGTGTCCAAATTGAAGAAGCAGGGTGTGCAAAATACCAATGGACTGGAATGCAGCCCGAGTAATTACCGGTGTCTGAGACTAATGCAAGAAGCATTCCATCCATCACTTTTTTGTATACTAGTGCTTCCAAATGTTGGCAAGCTCTGTCTGAAAATATGAACTGGCAGTGAGTCTTATAGTAATAAGAGAGGCAGTTTCTAATTCTGCATTGCGTGTGCTGCAGAAACAGCATAGCCAAAGTACAGTCTTGCAAATGTATGAATAAGTCACAGTGTAGAAAACTCTACAGTGGTTTGTGTGAATTAGGCACAGTTTATGGTACTCTGAAGGGTATAATGTTTGAACAGGGCATGGTATGTCATACTATTGATTGTATACATTACTCAGCTAGTCTTTGGTACTGTCCAATGTGTACTAGACAAATGAGATAGATTGAGGCCTATTCACAAAGTGCTTTCTGATTTACATTAGTAACACATTACAAAATAATATTCACTACCTATGTGTGGACGTCTATCTATGCCTTCCCCTCTCCTATCTTTTATGTGTGGAGACCTCCACAACAACTATGAAGATCTCCACACACCTAATTTATACATTTTAGTAGTAAACGTGGGAGGAATATGGGAGTGGCTGGAAACTGGGGATTTTCTACTAATAAATGGGAGAGGTCTAGGAAGGAGTAAGGAGAAGTTAAGGAAGGGCTGAGCACGGATTTAGGGAGGGACATGCACCCACCCAAAAAAGAATAAGCCCATTGCTATTCATAAGTTGCACTTCTATAGTTACTACAGCTTACCCAAAGACCCAAAACAGTTGTAAACGTAAGTCCAGTAAACCCAGCACCCCACATGGCTAACCAATGCCCTACAGCATCCTACCTTAGAAAATAATGTTGGTAGGGACTTAAAATAGAACCCTGTAGGAAATATTATACAAATTAACTATTTTTTAAATATATGTACAATTATTTTAATTTTAAAAATATTAAGTACACATTATACACCTATAATATTGGATTCTGAAATAATGTAATTACATTTGTCAATTTAAAAATAAATGTAACTCTATAAAATATATATATATATACCAGTTATACATAATTTTTTTATAACTTTCAAATACATAATAAATAAATATCAACATTTAACTTTGGGTAGTTTCCATTTAATTTAAAAAAAAAAAAATTACATTTAGTTTAATACAAGTAAATGTTTTGAAAACTTTAATTTAAAATTCAGCTTTAGTGTACTATTACAAACATTTGTAATGTTTTTTAACCTTTGATAAACTTTTAATAATTTCCCTATAAGTTACCGTAGGGAGTTCTTTGCCCCGAGATCCCTGCCAAGTGTGCAGAACTTAAAGTATGGTCATAATGTCACTACCAGTGGTAGATTTATGGTCATATTTGATGGTTTTACTGACCACTGCCATTTCACAGGGAGGGGATATGTCAGTCTGAACTTTTGAGTAACTTTGCAGTCGAAAATGGTGAATAAGCAAAAGTAGTAAAGTTACTCAGAAGTGTAAGAGTAACTTTACATGTGTAGATTTACTCATGTGTAAAGTTACCTTTGTGAATAGCCCTCATTGTGTACAAAACTGCACTGTACAATACAAGACAGTATGAGAAAGTGCCTCATTACTCATCTAAAGAATAGGATACTGTATGGGAGAGTGCATAATGCACAAATTAGGTACTTTGTACATTACTGCGTGTTTTGTACTATATACGTATTGCAAGTGTGTACTCTAGTGGAAATGTGTACTGCTCAAAAGAGGCTCAAAGTGCAGTTCTGTAGTGTGGATTGTGTATGAATAAAGCAGAATGGGTACAATATTAATGGTAAAGTCTGCCTTTTATGCATACTGGCATTGCATCTAACTGTATACTGCATACTGCATGGATAGGCCGCAATATACAATAATGAACATGATGTCCCTAATGACTAAAGAAATCAAGGCATTCCACATTGTGTACTATACACGAAGGGCATAAACTAAAGATCTGAACATTGAGCACTGAATGAATAATTTAGGTATTATTCAGTGCTTTATAACGTCAGAGGAGTTGGCCTAACGGCTAGGGCGGTTGACCTCAAATTTGGGGAACTGGGTTTGAGTCTCGGCAATAAGGTTGAACATCCTGTGATTCTGGGCAAATCACTTAATTTACCCCCGCCTAACAAAAATGAATGTGTCCTCATGTAATGCAACTAGTGCTTTGTAAAGCGCTCTGATACCCGATTCAGGTCAAGTTTACTCTATATACAATGCTGTAAAAAAAAACATATAGTGAACAATATGAATATGTTCCATGGTACATAGGTGAACAGTGCTTAATGCATGATTGAAACGCTATGAACAATGCTGCAGTGTGTAGTGTATGGATCGAATTGAATATTGTTCAGTTCTTGCTGTATGCATGAGATGTGTTTTACTGTACTTCAAATGTGTATGAAGCGGTCCACGCTGCATGAATAGGATATTTATTTATGAAATGGTAGCGGTGGTCTTCTTTGTCCACAAAGCTAAAATTATTATTTTTTTCCGTACTGACCTAGTCTTGGTCGACCTCTGTTTCTTTGTCAGGCTCCAAATTAATTGTACACCCACCTAAAACTATACTCATGTCCTAAAATAAATAGAGTTAGCTTTTCAAGCTAGTCCTGTTAATAGCTACACATGCATCAAAAGACGTAGCATGAACTAATGAGGTCAACAAGCAAGAGTACAAACTGAACTTCTTATAGTCCTCCGTTACAAGTGTTATAATAGGAATGGCTGGTATGTACGGGCACCCTCTGTCTCTCTCTCTTAGCTAATACCCCCAAATACCAACACTCACCACATTCTACAGCATCACAGCTCACCTATCCAGACAATCCACAATAAATATCCAGGATATGCCACAATCACCCAACTAGTAGCAAACTCTGTTTTACCACATTTCACCTCTATAAACGCAAATACTCTGAATAAAGACTGAAAGCCACGAGTACAGCACCACAAGCATGTACCTTCTTTAAACATTACAACAAAATAAACAGATCAGCCATACCAATGGCAGTTAGTACTGCAAGACATGGTACACTCTCTATAACAAATACACACACAGTAAGACGCCTAGACGCAACAGCCAACACCACTCACCGCGGCATTCTGGAACCACTAACAAAGACCATTGGTGAATAACTGCTTGTCTCCCCATCAGGGGCTGACTTGAGTTCAGGGATGCAGAGTCCCACTGTAAGTGCAGGTTAAAGTGGTTTATTCCATGCGGGTAAAAAACATCAAGCCTGCTTGTGTACCAAATGAACCCTTCCTTCCTCATCTTCCCTGAGGCACAAACATGCCAGCAGTGGTGCCCTACAAAAGCCACCAGGCAGCACAAAACATTGGCACGAGTGAGGGAACAGGCAGCGAGGGTCCACCTTTAATATCCTCGCAAAGCAAGTAAAAAGATTATTAGACACTCCATAACTCATTATACTTTCCGTTAATTGGAGAGTTCCGTTGAGGTCAAGACCTTCTGCTGTTGATTTCCAAGCAAAACGTCACCAAGTGAAGTAAAGTCAATACCTGTCCAGGGAATTTGTGATGAGCAATCAGGATGAGTCCAACCCAGCTGACTCAGGCTCCTTCTGTGCCTAGGGTTACTGATCTTCAAGCAGACAATTTCAATTCTTCAGAAAGAGTGTTTGTGCTAAGTGAAACATTAAATACAAGCTGGAGTTTATCACAGCTGCTGCGCAATCATGTCTTAGAAGGCAGAGATGACGTTTTATTAAACTTTATAAACATCTTGTGGTATTAATGTTTCAGCATAAAGTCGTATGAATCAGGGAATCAAAATCAAATCTATCTTGAAAAAAAATGACTCATACCCTATTGGGGGGATACAATTCCGTCCACTATAGCTATGTCACGGGGGAGGTTGTGGTGTTTCGAGTTGAGGAAGGTCTTGCAGAGTCTTTTAATGCACAAAGGCTTGGAACATTCCACTAATTAGATAATTTCCTATTGTGAGTTGTGATAAAACCTTACAAACCGCATTTCAAAACACTTGGGAATAAGCACATTCCACCATTTTGCAATCTTTTTTAAACGTGCCATGGTTAATGCTCAACTTATTTACTTCGCTATAGAAAGAGCAAATCGGGTGAATTTTCGTCAAGAATTCCCTACTTGAGAAATGCAAATTAGCTGTATTTCATGGCACAACATTTCCCCCGAGGACAATGCAAAAATGAATCAGCTGCTAAAAAAAATGACTTTAAAAAATCAAGTAATAACAAACGTGAACCATTATTTATTTTAGAAAATCAGTCTGTTATGATGAATAAATGATAGTTTTAAAAAGGTGATTTACAAATAAAAACACTTTAAAGGCTGAATTCATCCCGAACATCTCATTTTCAGCCTGATTAACAGTATTCTATTAAAAACAAAACCGAAGCATTGGCCCAGCGTTATTTAGGAAAAAGGATGTTGAAAAGCAGGACTTTCTTCCCCCCAGGGTACACTGATACTATATGCACAGCACTTCGCCTTGAGTGTTCAACATCAAATGCCTCAATTTATAGTAATAAAAAGTGGTCATGATCCTACTGTTCCCATATACAATAAATCCATTTAAATGGAACGTAACGAAAATTGAACAAACCTTTCACTGTCAGATGCTTCTCACTCCAACAAGCTCCTTTCATCCCAGAAATGATAAAGCAATAGGCAGCAATTCCAGTTCAAAAGACCTCTTTCAACAGTAAGTACTGGGTGTCTGCATGCAGAGATACTATTTCACTTTCGTACATTAAGGATTTCCATATCAGACTGTATATAACACATGTGTAAACAAATGAGGTTTGCAGTTCCTAATAAGTAATGCAGTCGGAGGTAAGTGATCTCACAAGTGAACCCTAGTGTGTGGATATTCACAAGGACAGGAGAAGGGATTCCTCCTTTCGGAAAGAGACCCTCACACACCCAACAAACAGGTCTCTTGGGTCTGTCCCTACTCGGGTCGGCGCTGCAATATCCGCGATCAGGCGCCCATGACGCGGCCTACTTGGCGGAGATCTTTATTCCTTAAGCCGCTGGGTGCAGTGTGTGTGAGGGCCCTAGTGTATAATAAGGGTGTAGGTGGTGATACTATGTATGAGTGTGAATTTAAAACAGGGATTAGTGAACCACTCAGAAGAATTTTAATGAACTGTGGTCAGTACCCTAATTAAAACTAGACAAAGGCACACTCCCACTCTAAGGTAGGTGGGAATATGTGCTGGTGTAATAGGTCAACATGTTTCTTGCCTGTTATCTATTGATGGCAATTCCCCATGACCAGGAATGGATCTACCTACACTTTTTGCTGATGGTCAGGACCTCAGTGAAGTACATACATGACCACCCGTACAGCACCCTAAAAAGTGGTACTGGCAGATCTATACCCCAACCCTGTTCGAGTCATGGGCTAACAACATTGTGTTCTGGTAGAGGCAGACACTACAGTGTAGTGTGAGTTAAGACACTTGACAGTAAACACCATGGTCTTTCAAATGCATTCTTGATTAATATACTAAAGGTCTTCTTATAACTTTGGCAGTCTTGAAGTGGGGCTGCCACCCCGCTCTGAGTCCACCAAAGTCATAAAAAAACATCCGCAAGAGTACGACTTTTGCCGCCTCTGTAGGGCAGTTCTTTGGCGGTCCCACGGCAGAGCCTTTGAAAAAGGCACAGCAATGGGACACCAAAGGCAGCTCCTGCAGGTACTGGACTGTCACATTCATGCCCTGCAGGAACTGGGGGTGCCTGCAGACGGGGGGGCACAACATGTGCACCCCTGCATGCACCCCATGGAGCAGAGGCACAAAGAGGCTCTGTAGGGCCCTCTTTGTTTCCTCCCCACCTCACTTTTCAAAAGTGCAGTAGTGAGGAAGCTTGTAATATGCTTGACGGGCCACAGCAGCCCCGCCAAGCATGCTGCGGCATCAAGAACACTACAACACTGCCAGGGATCTCTGATCCCTGGCAGTTATGGCAGTGCCAATGCAATCCGATCGGCCAAGCTGCAATGGGGTGGTTGGATCGTCAGTGCGGCGTTGTCAGCACCACCACTGTGGCTAGGGCGGTCCGATGGGCTGTTGTAGTCATAATAAACACACGCTAATTTGAGGCATCTTCCAGTGTTTTCAGATTGCCAGTTTTCAATCAGTTTCTGCTGTATTCCTATTTTTGTCTTAGATGAATGACCATAATAATGAAAGCAACCCCTGGTGTAAAACGTCGGGCTGTAATAGGGGTTTTTCTTTGATTATTGACTGTTTTGGGTGGAGGGCACCCTTTTTTCCTGTTTCTCTCTCTTAACTCCTGCTTTGATGTAACGTTAAATAGACAATGGACCTTCTCCAGTCGACCAACTTCAGGCTGTGCTTCTGTAGCAACTAAATTGTGAGGGGACTCAGACTAATCATTTCAGTGGAAAGTAACTTTACACTCAAGTCTTGTAGCATTCCATTTTGTTTCGTATCGTATAGCCATGTCTATCAGTGGGATCTGTCCATGCTATAATCGCAAGGTACAGATCGAGAAGCCTTTAACGAATTGCAATAGAGATAGCAGACATTGATTTTGCATTTATTTTGTTTATTTTGAATATACCATTCCTATGTCACTCTCACTTTGCCAAAATATGCTGGTTGTGAACTCTGCATTAAAAAGCTGGCCAAGTTCTTCAACACTATGGCATTTCTTTGGTCAGGTTAGTTACTGGGTTATCGGAACCACTCACACTCAAGTTGTTATTGAATGAATAAGACTAAAAGCATGGAACCAGAAGACAGGTTTTTTTTCAGTCCCAGCCACTCCTTTTAATAAATTGTGTAATTTGGGCAGCCACTTTTGGAAACGTATGATAAGAAAGCAGGGCTGGAATTAAAGTATCATTAGATTGTATGCATGGAGGACAGAGTACCCTGTCTCATAGATCACTCACTAAAATATGGTGTAATGAGATAGTTACTGTCCTTGAAACAAGGAGTCCTGCATTATGGTGCAGGACTCCTGCTTCGCCAAACTGTCTTACCATGGTCAAATCATGTCCCCTTAATTGCCATTATGTGACACAGGTCTATGAGTCACTGACAACTAGAGCGAAGCTCGAGCCAGATGCCTGTATCTAGCTCTTGGATTCTTGAGCCAAAAACGTGCCTTCAGTCTGCCACCAACACTCTAGCCCTATGCACCAAGATCTAATAACAAAGCATAACCTTTTGATGTAAAACAAGAGAGCAAAACAGATACTCATCTACTGGCTGCAATGCAGAATGTGAAACAAAAAACCTGGGGTGAATGATGTCTTTCCTTCATGACCAAATTGTGCTATCGTAGGTAATTGGTTTATTTCACCTTGCCTCCTTTTACTCATTATCATCCATGAGAGCTCCTCGTAACGCATTAGTTCAGGTTAGGCACTGTACAAAAGCTTTCCATACGTTTGATGTAACAGACAATACTGACCAATATATAATAACCTGGGCCACATGAAAGTCGCACGTAAAACCTAACCCGCCTCTTGGTTCATCAACACATTGTCGTTAGAGATGGTGGGAGGGCATGAATGTTTCCAAGTTTAGGCTTGAAAGCTGTCCTTTCTAATAAACGTCACATAATGCAGTGATATAATCTGGTGTACTAAGGTGAAACACTTTCACATGCTAGAGGCTTACACTGCTTTGAATTTTGAAGAGACGTTTTCATATTTTAAATATTTGTTACATAATGTCTTTAAACCAGAAGGTGTTCGTAAAGATAGTGGTGAAAGACATTGTGTGCTTCTTTTCCTTTACTTCAGTTAACATGCCCTTTTAACATCTTCCTGCATGTTAGTCTCGGTCTGGTAAGCAGCAGCTTTCCCCAAGGGAGCCAGCGTAAAGGTCAGACGGCGGCACAATGCTACTCCTGCTCTAAGCCCCTCCCTGTACTGTTCCTCTGTTCAAAGAAACACCGGTAATCTTCATTACTTAGAGTACTGGTCTTCCTCCCCACAGTATTTACACAATAAGTTTAGTCCCCCCACAGAAACTCCCAAGTTAAAAGTTAGAGCACTAGATTCCCATCCTTCAATATGGCTGACTTCCTCTTCCCCCTACATTATATAAAAAGAAAGTGCACAGTATTCAACTGCTGTTACCAAAAACCACCAACCAAATAATGAGGCCATCCACAACAGGGCAGGGATGTGAAACCAGACTGTAGCGAGGAAGACTAGGACTCTAAGTAATAAAGATTACTGGTAAGTAACCCGGGTATTACCTCCTGGTCCATCTTCCTTGCCACAGTATTTACACAATGAGTTGATACCAAAGCTAGTATCGGATTCATTAACAATGCAGTGAAAACATATACCAAGAGAAGAAATTGCAACACACAGTTTAATCCAATAAAGAAAAATATGTTTAATCAGATATAAATTACACCATACTTGTATTCAGTGCAGAAGTAGCAAAAGACACTGATGCTCCTCCTTCAACTTCTAACCTATGTTGTCCTATAAAGGTATGAGGAGACACCTGTGTGGCTGCATTGCAGATGTTCTTCATGGAGATACCTTCAAATGCAGCCCAAGAAGGGGATAAGGATCTTGTAGATCTCACGTGAATCCGACTGTCCATTTCCAGTCCCTGGGACTCATAAGCCAGCAGAATTGCTTGCTTAATTCACCGACTCAGAGTAGAGTTTGAGGACTTCAAACCATTTCTCAAAAGCCCAAAAGCTACAAAAAGATTGTCTAACTTCCTGAAATTACCAGTCCTGGCCAGGTAAACCAATAAAGCCCTTTTCACCTCTAACAGGTGTAACAATTCCTCATCCTTAGACTTAGGATCAAGAAAAATCACATTCAGCACTACCTCTGCTGCGCTGTGAAAATATGAGGATACTTTAGGCATGAAAGTGGGGAGAACCTTCGAAATTACCTTATTTGCCAAAATCCTCAAAAAAGGCTCAGACCGCAGGAAAGAGCCCAACTCACCAATTGTCCTGGCTGACGAGATGGTCACCAAAATATCCACCTTAAGGGTTAGGAATTTCAAGTCTACTGACTCTAGAGCCTCATAGGGCTCCCACTGTAAGGCTCTCAATACTAAAGGTAAGTTCTACAAAGGCACCTGCACAATAGGTCTCGGTCTTTTCAAAGAAAAGGATTTCAACAATCTAGACACCAGAGGCTCCAGTTTATCAAACAGAGGACTTCTAAAAGCTCGAAGTGCTGCCCACTGAGCCCGAATGGTCGAATTGACCAAACTCAATGTAAATCTATCTGACAATCAACCCAGCACTTTCATGGGTTCCACAACATCAAAACTCATCCATACACACCATTTACCAAAATGTACCCAATGTTTAGCATATGCCTTCAATGTAGAAGGACATCTAGATTGTTGTATCAAATCTGCCACCACCATAGAACACACTCTAGCCATCAGACTCAACCTCTCAACAACCAGGCCTGAAGATTTATTGTCTGTAGTTTGTTGACTGGGAGCTGGGGACTCATTAGTGGATATGGATGACAAGGAATGGCCCACTGTGACTGAACCACCAATCCCAACAACAGGGGAAACCACAGGCACTACAGCCACCTGAGAACTGCTAGAACCCCAAAGACCTTGTCCATCCTGATCTTCTGCAACACTTTGTGAATCAGCGTAATTGGGGGAAATGCATGCAACAGCCCCAGCAGTCATGTGAACAACATCATGTCCACCCTCCAGGCCTCCTGGCAAGGACTAATTTAGCAAAAGAAAGGTAGCTTGGCATTCTCCTTTGCGGCAAACTGGTCTATACTCATTAACTCAAACTGGTGCTGCATTTGCAGGAACACATCCATTGTCAATGACAATGAGCTCATCGAAGGAAACACGTGACTAAGCTTGTCAGCTACCCAGTTTTCCTTCCCGGGTAAGTAGATGACTGACCAAGACCAGAGCTCCTGTTCTTCCCAGCTGCAAATATCCTGACTCAGTTCACTGAGGGGCTGCACCCTGCAACCTCCCTGGTGATTCACATATCCCATAACCACCCTGTTGTCCATCCGGACCTGTACATGATGATTTGCCAATTGAGGGGCAAACGCCAGGAGACCCAACTGAACTGCCGTCATTTCCAGGTAGTTGGATGAACAAGCAGACTGAACTGACAAATCCTCCACGGTTGTACCCCAGCCCTGCCTGCTGGCTTCGGTGGCAACACTCTTGGAGAGGATAACATGGAAAAGGTTCCCTTTGAACAGATTTGAATTATCTATCCACCAACTTGAAATCTCCCTGAACCATGTTGTCACTGGAATATTTGGAGTATAGTCCTGACAACTCGGCAACCAGTGGGACAGCACATGATTGATCATAGCTCATAAGGTAAATAGGTAGGTGTGCCCAAGGAAGAACCATAAGGGTAGCTGTCATGAGGCCAGGAGTCCTAACCACTGTCTCATCGGGGGACACTTCTGTGCTAGTAACCCCTGGACTTCCACCACCAGTGTCAGTTGTTGTTCCACTGACAGGAAAACCTTCCCCGCCAATGTCCTGAAATGCCACCAAATAAAAGCCAAATCTTGCATCGGGGTGAGACACAACTTCTTGTGATTCACAAACAATCCATGATCTTGTAACATAAACATACTGCAGACCTCTATGACCTGCTTTCAGCCTTAGAAAAAGAAGAAGAAGAAATCAGCAAATCATCTAAGTAAGTTAAAACCTTAATCCCCTTCATGTGCATGACAGCAATGAGGGAGCCAAGCAATAACCAAATGGCAATACTTTGAACTGATAATGCTGACCCTGCATTAAGAAGCAGAGAAATATCTGTGAAGTCTGATGCACTGGCACATGCAGATACACATCCTCTAAGGCCAAAGATGCCAGAAACTTTCTTTGGTTGATTAACGGAAGAATGTTCTGAAGCAACGTCATTTTGAACTTCACATGGGGTAAGAACTGGTTCAACCATTTCAGACCTACCACAGGTCTGAGTTTACCAGAATGTTTTTCCACCAGAAAGAGATTAGAATATACTCCCTTTCCTCTATATGAATGCTGCAGAGCAATGACAGCTCCTTTTTAGTTTGAGCCTATAGCGGCAGCGCGCATGCGCTGCTCGCTTTGCGAGGCATGCAGTATTAAGTAAGGAGTGGAAGCTTCGTGGGAGCTCTGCCCACTCTCCACCCATTGTGTCTTTGCCTTCCGTAAATGCTATATTCTGATTCATGTTGAGGCTTATTAGTCCCTCCTTATGACGGCTATGTTTTCATTTGTCACCTCACATGGCTACTGGCCCCTTTACTTCGAGTGTTGCACCCTACATAGACTGTGTGCTCTCCTTTGTGCCCCCTTCTCCCCCTGCAGGCACTTCCATTGTCTGTGCTCGTGCTCCCCCCCCTCCCCCCGCCCATTGTCTGTGATGCATAGGTCTCGGGGGAATGTGAGTCCAATTGCATTGCAAATGCTTGTTAAAGGTCAGACTCAGCCACAATTCTTCCCTCCCAGTTTCCCGCCCCGCTCCCCTCTATTTCTTGTCTTGCAGTGTGCCTGTAGGTGCATGGTAAGATGAGGTCAACAGTGTTTGAATCCACTGGAGGTGTCTGACAAGAAGCGTCCCACACGTGTGTCTGAGGAGCCTTCGTGTGTCTGGCAGCGGCATCTGCTGAACTAGATCAGCGCACAGGTCTTTACCTGCTGGGCTCCTGAACCTGTTAACTCTACCTCTCTACCAGCTGATGAACATGTCATGAAGTGATAGACGGGACAATTCTTTTGAAAACTAGGGGGCAGATTTACAATCCCCTTGCGCCACTTTTGTGTCACTTTTAACATGGGAAAAGTGATGCAATAGTGGCGCAAGGGGTTCTAAATCTGCCCCTAGGTTTTTTAGACAAAATCCTTTTAGAAATTTGTAAACGATCCAGCTCTTGCATCTAAAATGGCATTATGCCCAAAACATTTAAAAAGACATGTGAAACCAGCCTCATTTATCAAGCGCCCTGAAGTTGTACACCAGCCAGCCTGTTATGACGCAAGTCGTGAAAAGAAAGATGGCTGTATGCGTCATCTTGCTCCTTGCGGCTCCAGCTCAAGAGCTGGATTTTCTGGCGTTTGCCCAGGAGATCTGGGCTCAGATTGTCTGCCATCCCAGCTCTGCGAGAGCTGTGCAGCACTGAAGGACTTCCGCAATGTGAAGTGCATGGCCGGACTGGCATGTACCTTCCAGCCACTGTCAACTGCTCAGAAGAGAAGAGGCTGGCTCCAAAGCTGCGCCCTACCAGGGGGTGCTTGGGCTGGATGGAAGGGCCCCACACACGGATTCAACATATACCAAATAGAAGCCCCCCCTCCACCGCCCCAGCTCCCCAAGTGCCATTATTCTAAGCCTTTCATTACATCCTCGAGGAAACGTATCTTGCTGTTGCTGGTGCAGGCTCTGCCATGGAACCGCTTGTGCCCAGGCACAGCATGAAAGACGTGCCTATTGTCCTCTGGAACTTTCCCACACAGCTCCCTGAAGACTTCTCTTGCCTTTTCTCTGCAAAGTTCACATAAGATCTGACACAGTGGGGGGGCCAATCGGAAATTATTTAATATCTAATGCTGCTTCCATCAGCGGGCCTCCTTGATGGACTGTCGCGCAGGCGATTGGGTTGGCGATTGCTTTCCCTGGCTGATGGTAGAGGGACTGACTGGTGTGTGCACGTCTTACTACTCGGATACTTTTAACATTGCAGCTTTGTGGAGTCTCTTAACATGCTTGAGGAAGGCGAACTCACGTATGACCGAGCTGGAGCACCGAAACGACCCTACCCAACATTAGCTTGGATCTGTTCTCAACACTCGGCCAAAAACAGCCCGGAATCCTTGTCCAGCTAAGTCTGTTTATACCGTGTGATACCAGAGGCCACCAGCTCCTTTTTCAGTGTCTGATGGGTGGGGCAGTGTCTCTGGTGAGGCCTAGTCATGTTCAAACTGGAGCTATTTGGACAAATCCCACCTCCTTTAAGCAGCCTGTGTGTGGGACCTGTACATTCCTCCCAAGTCGCCTCTGGTGGAATGCCACCTTTACAACTAGCCTTTTCTAGAGTATTCCAAACACCTCTTTTATACCGAGCTTCATGGATGGTGGAGAGGTGATGAGATATTTGAGCTCCTCACTGTGTTGGAATTGTGTGCTAAGAAGCTAAAAGCATGCCCCGTTCCAACTCTTCATTACAGGTTTAAGTTGGCTGTGGAAGTAATTAGACTTTTACTAATTCCTTTTTTCTCAGGCCCGCACTCAGAAATCCCTGCAAGTGAGGGTTTGATACCCCTGTATTATCTTAGATGGGTTCTGTGTGGTCGAATCACTTCATTCTTAGGTAGACCGTACAGATTCTCTTTTGTTTGGAACGACTGAGCCCATGGAGACCTGTGCACTGTCGAGCCGGTCCACGCATCTGGTGTTTCAGTGAATGTATCTATTAAATAACCCACCAGACCCAACCATTTCCCTGTAGCAGCCCCACGAGGCCTGTAGACTCACGCCCCCACTACCCCTGTCTGACCAGAGTCTCCGCTGAGCTGTCCTAGCAATTGTTCTGACATGGTTTTTAACTCTATTTCGGAGTGATTATGACTTTAAGCTTGCTAACATCTATAATCTGTATTCTTACCTTGTGTTGGCCCTTTTAAGCCCTTTCTTCCAGACCTAGAAGAGGATAGCTGCTTTATATGATGATAGATCCCTTATTCTTGACTCTAATCCATCTATTGCCTATTGGCTTTGACATAATTATGTGTCCTTTCATCATCCTGCCTATAGTAGAGGGTGGATCCTGTAGTCCTGACTTTATATTACATATTGGTATGGTTTGTGTAGGTACTCTGACAGAGTTAGGCGTTATTTCATCCTTCTCAGGCCTACAAGGCCCAGAACTAGAGAGACTCCATTTTGCTTTCTATCCCTGCAGAACTGAGATGCTTGCAGGGTAAAGGTAATGTTTAAAGTTAAGCCTGTTGTTCGCTAGGGGAAAACCAGCCGGGACTGGTTCTTATCGGAAGAATGTGTTTGTCTCTTGGGCCCAGACGTAACATGTAGATGCGCACTGCGGTTGCGCGGAGAGCTCTGGAGCTAGCACAGGAATTCGGTGGGAGGCAGCCCTCTGTTGGAAATTTCCATGAGGGGAGAGGATTCCATATTAGCGAAGTACAGGAGAGTAGGAGGGTCAGTTTGGTTCTTGAAGAGAGAGGAGTAGGATGGTTGCTGGAGCTGAAGAGTACAGTTCAGTTTAATTGGTTTTCTGGAATGGAGAGAGAAGGCAGATAATTGCTGAAGCTGAAGAGAGCAGTCATATGAACGAAGTTGGAACTATCAGCTGGAGCTGCCAGTTTATCAGAATGCATTAAAACAGTTACCAGTCAGATGAAAGAGCTGAATCTGCCAGCTGGAGCAGTTGAGCCAGAGGAGTGAAGCTGTGGTGACGGAGGGAGAGAGAGAGAGCCCTGATTCCACCAGAGAGAGAGAGAAACATTCCTTCTAATAGGTGAGGTAGTCTGAACTAGTTTGCTTTACACTTACACCTTAATCTTGTCTTTTATTTCCTAGGCTATTGTATTGCTAATCCTTTTTCTTTCAGCGGTGTGCAGTCTATTTACAGTTCCTGTTAATTACATGCGGATGTGGTCAGATCTGTGTATTTGTCTATTCCCATTTTATTGTTATTGTAATAAAGATACCCCAGTTCTTAGTGAACCAGCATGTGCCTCGTATTCTTGTTCAATCAGGGTAACCTGTTCTTCTAGTCAGGCATTGTTTTCATGAACGGATGTAATTCCCGGTCAGGTAAGTAGTGACTGAACAATGAGGGAGAGAGGGGCCACTTGAGGAGGAGAATAGATTGTACATCATCTAATTTGGTAAACTGTTGTGTGCTATAATATTGTAGTATCATATCCCGAGTAGCCAATGAGAGATTCCTTCCAAAGGTATTCATAGGAAAGTGATCGTCGTTGGTAAGCGGCGTTAATGAGAACACTAGGGAGGAGACTAGTGTGTAGGTCCGCCGGATTGTGGACCGGGCTGTGAGTGGGAGAACACTAGGGAGGAGACTAGTGTGTAGGTCCGCCGGATTGTGGACCGGGCTGTGAGGGAGAGAACACTAGGGAGGAGACTAGTGTGTAGGCACGCAGGATTGCGACTTGCCGAGCGAGCACTGTCTGTGGTCAGTGTGTAATGGTAAATAATCAGAACTGCCCCAGGGTAGATTAGTCTGGACCCATGTGGTCGCGAGACTATGAGGTATGAGTGTGGTGTAGGGCATGGACGTCCTTAGTAATCAGTGAGTATTCCTAGTAATCCCTATAGATTTGGTGGTGTTTCTGATGATATGAGCTTGTATATTGCGAGTTCCCCATTCTCAGGTAGGTACCCAGGTGCCTGGACAGATGGGTCCTGAGGAGAGAGGTGGTTACGTTCCGGCTGGGTTGGAGGTGCTCTGAGGAGCTGATCCTATCTGGTCCGAGAATCCGGCCGTTACAGCAATAAAAGCAGATCTCGAGAGGATCTTTAAACTTGATAGGAATAGATCTTTTTCCCTAATCAGAAAGGAACTGATCATGAGTTCATTTCATGTATATTGTCCCTTTGCTAATGCACCAGCACTTATTACACTCTGCAGAGGGCGGGATGCTGCTGTGCACGTGTACAGTTGTACATGATTATCCAGTGCAGAAAGGGTGCAGGGTGCATCCTTTGTTGGGACCAGCACATAATCTCACCATGCCCCTCTGCACCCGCGTATGTATAACATTCACATCATATGTCCTGAATTAGCCTGTTCATTTTTTAGGTCGCGCATTCAAGACCTCTTTTATATACTTTAATTTATACTTATACGTATATGCACTTTATGGGCTCTGGAAATCCGCCCTAGGACTTGTGTGCTTCTGCTTAAGGACTTTTTTCTATTAAACTGCCTCTATTTAACTGTCTTGATCGAAAACGACAAGTAGAGGTCAGTAAAATACCAGAATTGCTTTCTGCTTGTTCAACTGCCTCTATTTAACTGTCTTGATAGAAAACGACCAGTAGAGGTCACTAAAATAACAGAATTGTTTTCTGGCCGTAGGGGGTACCGAGCGTTTCTCCAGTGGGCTGCCAGGTTGGGGGCCGATTTTAGGCCCTTGGGGGGGGGCGTTTTTGTTACCAGGGCCCGGCAATATTGGCCCCCTGTAACACAATCGGCTGAAACCGGCCCTAGCAAACAGCTCGGCGGCAGCTCCTCCTCCACCCAGGGGGGCTGGCTGAGCAGTTTTCCAAGGCTGGTTTTGGTTCCCAATCCGGCCCTGGCCCTGATTTTATATTAAAAACAGAGCTTTGGACTATACCATTTCCAGCTGAAAGGCAATATTTCTCTCCATGTGTTCCCATACCTAGCGTGTCACGCAGCTTGGTGCTTACTTTCCCTCCATGTTAAAGAACAGTAGATGCTTCAGCACCCAGGCTAATGTGCTGCATATTGAAATACATATGAGGTCCCAAAGGCGAGATCAAGTGCATTGCAAATGCTTGTTCCAGGAGCTTCTGAATTCCGTCTAGTAGGGCATTTCTTTTCACTCCATTTACAAGACAAGGTGTTGCCCAAAAACATATGGTGGAGAAGTAAAAAAACAACACCCTCGAACCCCTATTTTACCACTTGAAGTACACACTGGTATGTCACTGTTCTTTCCCACATTGGAGAACAGAGAAATCCACACCACCCACTTAGTCCATTACTTTGGCCATATACTATTGGTTTTGTAGTGGGCTGAGAGGATGCAGCCCAAGCCTGAAACTGAGATTTATTGGTGGAAGGGACACCTTGGCCTGGCTGCCCTCTTATTGCTAAATAGTTTCTGTCGAACCACCTTCTCTGGGGCCATCAGCTTTCAGTCTTCAGCTGACTTCTTGATCATTTCCTTCAAAGGAAGACCAAACAGTTTAACCTCAGAAAAAGGAATTTTCTTCAATAATGCTTTCTGTGCAGCTGCCGCCTTCCAAGACATCAACCACAACTGCGTCTGGACACTGTGAATGAACCTTCAGTGGCCACAGCCGCACCCAGGGAATCAAAGGAGATGTCTGATAACAGCCTAACCTGCTGTTCCATCTTGCCTAGCATAGAAGTAATGTCTTCACCCTGATCCATCAATCCTGCAAGGGATTGGAGGTTTTTTTTTCTTTAGTGACTGAATTGCATATGAAGAATTTGCTGCCACCCCTATAGAAAAATTTGATGTAGCAAAGGTATGTTTTGCAGCCACATCTACCCTTATCCCCTGGACTTCCAGGATCGGTTTCTTCTGAAATAATACTCCCATGGGATGCCAACCCTGCTATCAAAGAATCAAGCTTGATGAATGTCGTGAAGTTTTAAGCAAATTCTTGAAATGGATATCTCTTTGCCAAAAATGTAGGAAAGGCATGTTTGTCTACCTCCACCTACCGCCCCAATTTGCACTGGGTATCTGTACAGCCCACGGGCATTGTCAACTTAAGGATTTTGGGGGCCTGAGAAAGGAAATATTTTGGGAGCCCCTGTTTGGATAACTCTGTATTTTATTATGCTTTTTTGCTAATTCAAGCCCTTTGTTGCTTAATAATATTGAAGTATATTGCATTATTGAAAACAATATTGAATATTGAATTCAATATTGAATAATATTGAACAATATTGAATTAAAAATACGCAGAAGTGAGCTAGAAAGTAAGTTCACTTTCCCAGGGGACCCTTTGGAAGGTGGTGGCCCTGGGCACTTGGCCAAGTCTTAAAACATTTCTGTGCGGGGGCGATGCAGCGTCTAGAGAACAGCATGTTTTTAATAACCATTTGGATTATTTAGTCAATCACGACACCAAGATCTAAACTTAAATGTTACATTTCAAGTCATAACTTGAATTTATTAAATATTGTGTTATATTTGTGTGTTACCACAATTGTTTTAGTTATACCTTTTATTATGGGAACCTCTAAAATGAGTATTCAACCTTTTGCCTAACTTGGTAAGAGACCTAAGGCTCAGGGTTGAATGCATTTTTTAGTTGATCTTGCAACCAACTAAAGGAGTGTTAATTGTCCAATTATGAATTTTGATTAATTCTATGTTTTGAATATGGGGCTGCCGGAATTGCTGATACCGGGCAGAATCTCAGCATAGAATTCCTTCAATTATGAATTACACCATTCATAATGATAGACTAAATTTGTGGACCTGGATTTACTGGGCAGAATTACACAAATTGTTCCAGATCCTTGGAGGTTTAATGCAGGCATTTGCCACCTACAATGAGCAGGTGGAAATTGTCTGCAAGGACTCTTGTTTGGGATGGAGGAAAGAGAGGATTCTAGGAGAAAGGGAATAAGTATGGGAGAATGTTTCCTGGCAGAGGAAAACATACAATGCTCCCTCATGCCCTGTCTGAGGGTCAAAGTGGATACCGGTTCTGGGTTGCAATGCATCCCTTACCCAACATTTTTAAATAGGTATGCCGTGCATAAACAGGGAACGTGTACCATATTGCTATCCTGCGCTGCCCCCATCACAGCCACGAACCCCTGCTGCCCTAAGGGCAGCACATTCAAGTGAAATACTTAGCAGCTGCTTCAAAGCAGCTCCATGTTTCACTGTTCAGGCAGCAACCCACCTGCACTTTAAAGAGGGAAGAGATATCCCTTTGCAGGTGGGTGCAGTGAGTGACTGCACCCGCCGGCAAGGCGATATCTGGGAGGAGGAGGGGGGGTCCATGGAACCCTGTTTTTGCTCCTCTAGAGAGCTGCCTTTAGGAGGTGCACTGAAAATGTGCCTCTTTTATGTGGCGCACTTTCAATGCACCTCCTAAAGGCATGTTTGCCTTTGCACTTCTGTCCATAAAATGGCACGGGCGCAGAGGCAAAGTGATTCCCTCATTTGCATGGGGGCATGCCCCTATGCAAATGAGAGAACATCATCTAATGATAGAACTGGTGCTACATGTGCGCCAACGCTATCTGTATTACAGAAAATGCCAGGAGCACCCAAATCAGGCACACATGCTCGTGTGCCCCAGGAGCACTCCGTGCAATACCGCCCCTGGTGTTCCCACACCCTGAAAATACAAGTACAGGAACACTGCCCCACTTATAGTTATGTAGAGCATAATTCCACATGGGAATTAGACTCCAAACAACTCATCATTTAGGTCTAAATGAAAATAGTAGGCTCCGGCACCACTGGCAGCAAATGTATATTCAAGTGGAACAAGCATTTGCAATGCAATAGGTCTCGCAGCATTAAAGTTTGAGTTATTGGCATTGTATATGACAATGGGTTGCATTAAATTTTTAGCAAAGTCTGTATTGGTGTTACTAAAGGTTTTCGCCCACAAGGCCTAGTACCTCCAAATGACAAGCAGCCATCTTTTTTCCAAGCCACACTTGCAGCTTAATGCACTGCCTTCAGTTTCCCAAAACATAATCGGTGGGTTATTTTGTGTGAATGCTGTATGTCTAAATGATAGGAGTGTATGCGTGTGTGTGTGTGTGTGGACTGTGAGTGTGCGTTTGTGTGTAAGTGATAGGAGTGTGTGTGTGCTGTATGTATAAGTGAAAGGAGTGCGTTATATGTGTGATAGGAGAGTAAGTGTGTGTGTGTGTGAGTGTGTGGGGGTGTGTGAGGAGGAGAACAAATTAAGAATTGGTAGTAAAGTAAATGTATTCTAAAAAACTAGGGAGCACTATAGGAGAAAATCACACGAAAAATGATCACTATAGACAGAAAGGTTCCAGAGTACATATTACTATACTATATGCTCGGTAGTCACATTTTCTGTGTTATGGACATATTTACACATATTCTATGCAACCAAAAATACCAACACCCACACGAGTATGCTTACACCTTATGTTCACAGTGTGCAGGGTGTTGGAAAAGTAGCATCCCAGGACTTCCGGGTGAATTTATGTGTGTCACTAGCTCCTTAATGAGTGTTTTTGATACCTTTATGTGCAAGAAGTGAGAAGGTGAGCTGTTTGGCGTTGTGCACCAGCTGGGTGATGAAGACACTCTAAAAACGGACAGTGTTACATAAAACGAGACACAATATTTTATTAAAGGGCACTGAGTGAGTGAGGGGGAACGAAATGTAGGGCTGGACAGTAAATTCCTGTACTTTGACATTTTATCAGCACAGTATAAAGTACTAATAAATTGAAAGGTATGTTCTATAATTCGTGTCTTCTGCTTACATTAAATGATTTGTGATAAGCAACTTTTTAAGGTTTGTCATATTTGCGTCTGACCATTTTAGGTGTAAAAATACTGAGCATTTATAATTACATAAGCACTAAAGATGTACTTTCTGCATAAAAGTAGTGGTACTATTGCATTTAAAATACAACAGTACTGCGGGCAAGAGTTATAACAATTCATTATAAATAAGGCAGTACAGCAGACATGCAAGTACCATCCCGCTGAAATTATGGCAGCCCCATTGGTATGTACTGATAAACCTCCATAAAAAGTTTTATAGTTAGCAGTACCAACTCAGTCTTTCAGCCTTCCCACGTCATTGAATTCAGTATCATTATATTGAATAGTAGCAGCTGAAGTTTACAGCATTTTATGACAGAAAAGATTGGGCTGTATTGGGCAATCATAGACCACAATATTATCATGAAAGTGGGAGCCATACTGGAATGGGCTACTGCTGCCCACTACGAGTAGAGCATCACTTCTGAAAGGGGCTGCACTGGACATTATGATTACAGCGGTCCTGCTGAAAAGAGATTGTACTACAATATTGACGATGTAGGGGACAGCTGGGTAACTGTTTCAGTACGAATATACAAGTGAAATAATGGATTTAGGAAGCACATTTCACTTAGACAGTCAATTATTTGCCTATCACAGTGAGTATGAGCCCTGCAGGTAGCTCTCCCCATGCCACCTTCTAACCAATAGTGAGTTCTCAGGGCTTTGCCTGGTAATTCCAGCAAAGGGTGGACATAGGAATTATATGTAACCCAATTGAAGCAAAAAAGGTATGGTTTCAAACAATAATTTTGGGGAATTACAAAGTGGCCAAATGGCGACACGCAGCTTTACCTAATTAGTTTGATTTTGGTTATTTTACTGGGATGTTTTAAAAACACAATATTTAGAAGCAGGCGTCTCCTGTGATATGGATTCATGTTCACCAGCAAAGCAGAATTTAAATGGTATAAATCCCGGTACGGGGCTGAGTTGGCTGCATCCGGTCATTGTGATGCAGTCTTCAACATGAATAAAGTGAAACCAAATAAAAGGCGTGGAGGACAGGGTGTCAATTAGTATTTATAACGGGGCTAGTCTTTGACCACAAAGTGTAAAAAAAAAAAGTTGGTGCGGAATGTCGAGCAATCCAGAGGGGGATCAAGAGGAGACAGAAAGAATGACAGGAGAGGGGTGCAGAGCAGAAACCTAAACAGTATGCGGGGCAGAGACCTGGGTGTAAGTAGGGAAAGAGAGGTCAGCCAAGGGGTGGAAATGACAACGTTACGGCAGCGAAGCATAAAGGGAAGTGCATGTAATGCCAGCGGCTTGAGTGGACAAAAGAGTAAAAATAATTCCATCTTTGCGGATCACACAAAGGTGGAAATCCCCTCAAAACAAAAAGCACTTTTCCCAAAGTTGGACTTACCTCCGACGCCCTGAGATACTGCAGCCTCAGAGTATCCAGAGATTCTTCAGACGAACCATGTGTGCAGCAGAGGAATCACATGGGCTGTACACACTGCAGCACGGGGGAGCTAAAGTGAAACTATGTGTGCAACTGGAAGGGTGCCCTAATTTTGCCTTTAATTTTGAAACTCATACCACATGTACCAAAGGAGTAGAGCTTCCAGCTTCTGCAATGCCCCAGAGAAGCTGCTGCGGTGCTGTGCTGTAGAATGCAGATTTGCATTCTGGAACGTGTAGTGCGGAATTCTACTACAGCAGTAACAGGACTGCAAGTGTCAGAAAGCAAAGCAAAATCTTTGACCGGATGAGCTCATCCATCATAGACCTGGGAAATGCCGGAGCTTTGCACAAAGCCGCGTTGCTTCGCAGGAAGTTGTGCAAGCCGGCCTGAAGAGACAATATGTGCGCGCGCACGCGCACTGGCAAAAACGAAACCTATCGTGGGGCGGGACTTCCGTTTTGTGAAGCCCGCGCCACGGAGTGCCTGGCCAGAGAAAGAGCCCCGCGGAGGCTGCAGATGTCCGGAGTGGCGGTAAGTGGGCCTTAGTTGTAGGGGGGGTGGGGGGTGCGCTTCTGTGTATGTGTGCGGCAGGGCGGGGGCCGGGGGTCTCTGTATGTGTGTGTGCGTGTGTGTGTAGGTGCGCTGGTGTGTGTGAGTGTCTGTGTGTGCTGGGGCGGGGGGAAGGGGGGGTCTCTGTATGTATGTGCATGTGTGCATGGGCACTCGTGTGTGTGTGTGTGCGCATGCGTGTGTGGTGTTGGATTGCGAGAGCATGTGAATGGCAGGCAGGGGATGTGCACAGCGCCGTGCGCGCCCTCGAGGGCAAATCGGAGACGGCAGAGGCTCGCGCATGTACACGTCTCACATTCCCCCAGACACGCCAGCAAAAGATGCCTTCGCATGCTTTTTAGGTCTGCTCGACCTAAAAATGGGAAAAAACGGTAGCTCCTCATTCATCAGATCTGAAAAACGTCAAATGTTATTGTTTCTTTAATATGGTAGATGACAGCAGTGGTGAAGCCATATATTATTTTACCAGTAAGTACTCTGATGTCATTTGCTATTTTATTGGTGAGAAAATGAGCATAAGGAGAAGGGGAGAGAAGGTGGTGCCGGGTAATGAGTAGTGGTTGTTTCGCTAACAATACCTTCAGTGGTTTTTAGTTTTTGGATTGTAGCCATCATACCCTTTTCAAATTATATTGTTTGAGACCATTTTACATTATTTTTTATAATACACATTATTTTTAAATCTCTGTAAACAACGATAATGTCCTATAAAAAGTTTTTTGTCTGTGATACTTTGAGCCTGTAGGCTATACCAATGGTCAGGCCCCGGGGGTACTTGGCATCGATCATGCCTTTGGGTAAGCTTTATGTTCACACCCTATGGACACGCACAGCGTGGAGACAGCATTGAGTTCTAGGCATAAGTTACATCTACTGCTCACTGCACCTCCTACAGACTACAAAATATGTATTTTGCCCATACCCAAGAGGCCCACGATGTATGGTGAGGCTTTTGGCTACACCGTGCTTCACTTTCCCTGCCAAAGGAGCCCCAGGGGTAGGGGCTTTGGCCATGTCCCATGGCCTCTGAGAGCAGGGTATGGTTCTCTACTGATCCCTATTCCATGTCTCCATTGCCCAAGCAGCCCAACAAGATCAGTATTCCCAGTAACCAGTGAGCTGGGATTAGGGAATGGTATTTATCTGTATATTGTGCTGAGACAAATTGTCCCCATGTACTCACAGGATGCAGCACTGGTACAGGCCTAGTGGGAATATGTATCTTAACATTGCACGCGAATACATTGCATGCCATTACAACGTGGTCGTTGCAACGACCGCGTTGTAACAACGCGAACCAGTACATCGCAAGTCATTGCAAAGACTTGCTGTAGGGGCCGCGCTGGATTTAGGAATAGTATTATTTACTATTCCTACTCCAGTTTGTGCACCAGCAGGGAAGGTGTTGGATTGTAAATCCAACACCAGCGCTCTCCCTACAGCAAGTCATTGAAACGACTTGCGATGTAATAGTAAGCGTGGTAACAATGCGTTTATTGTAACAAATGTGTTGTAAAGTTACCTCATTGTGGAGACAGAGCTGTAAACGCTGTTTCCTGTCCAGTGGGCTCTGGTCTCAGGGCATTATACTCAGCCATGTTGTTTGCCTACTCTACCTGTTCCCAGTGCATGTAGGACACAGCCCTACAGGAAGGGCATATTCCTAGCCACTCTTTACTGATGAGGACAAACTGCTTATAGGTCAACTACAACAAGATGAAGGTGGCCCACTTTGGAAAAGACCTCTCTCGCAGGTCCTTGGCCTTAAAAAATTCAGACTTACACCCAGCTCATCAAACTTGGCGAGGAACCTACGGATCATGACTGGCAATCATGTCTCGATGGCCAACATCAAGGTCTTTCACACACTTATAAAGCACTACACAATCATACCTGAAAAGCAACATCAACTTTCACACACCAGCAGACATCTCCGCTCGGCCATACTACGGCTCTCCCACCACCCACCTCTGAAGAGACAGAGAAGAGATTGTGCTTTTTCTTACCTGGCTCCTAAATCGCCCCCAGCGCCTTGAGACCCTCACAGGTGAGTAGTGCGCTTTATAAACCCCCTGATTGATTGATTGATTGAAAGCCTGGAATGACCCCCCCTTGCACATCAGAGCAGCCAGCTCCATCTTAGAATTTTGCAAGAAACTGATAACCTGTCTATTCCAGTACAAATAATCATAACCTAACACAAAATAGCAGATCATTTTATTATTTTTCTTAATCTTCTGTGAGTTGGAAGGTCCAAGCAGCTGACAGCTTTTCTGGCATCCAATCAGAATACAAATAGGGAGGGCAGACGAGGTGGCGCGCCTGCCAGTGCTGCTGATTTGGGAACTGGGGAACTCGGAATGTAGGTTGGAGTCTCTGCATCTGCTTATTCTGTGATTACGGACAAATCACTTAATCTCCCTGTGCCGCTAACTACAAAAATGGGAGCGATTGATCTATCTGCCAGCGTTTGCGGCATTGAATATGTACACGCTTTCTTTCACACAAGTGTGGGCCTGTGTGCTTGCGGGGGAGTATTGCTACATGAGTGAATGTAAATGTGTGAGCCGAGACTTGTGCATGTGTGTACCTGTATATATGAAAATGTGTTCATGCCAGTGCCCACACTGCTCCTCAGCCATCATGGACAGATTTGAGGGTCACATTCATACCCTGCTTTGGCAACGGCAGGCAGCAAATGAGGGGGCCTTTTCTGGCAAGACCCACCAAGCAATCATTGTATGTCAGCGAGGGCTGGTGTGTTCTCTGACCTCATGGGAGCACAGGCTTGGTACATTTGCCAAGCCAGTGAGCATTCGATAACTTCTCTAGTCCTGGAATCATTTGAACCCGAGAGCTAGATTCTAGCATTCATTCAAACCTTCTAAATTTCAACTGTGAGTATCTTAAGAACTATTAGACAGGCTAACTGCAGGCTCCAAAGGATTTCAAACCGAATGAAGCCTTCTGTTCCCGCCATCTCTGGGGTGGATGTCTGCAGCAGGCTTTGGTGGGTGCTTCATCAAAACTTTTAAGGGAATGGCGATTCTCCAACCAATTGCACAGGAGAATCGTACATTTATTAAAGACTAGGAGGCTAGTATTATGCATACATCTTTAATTTACTATCCCAGCTGTAGCACTTTAAAGAACAGCCCATTTTGAACACGAAGGCAACACAATATGAAATAGAACTCTTCCATCTTACAATGGCCCTCCCGTCTCTCTTCCTCTTTTGATTGCAGACCCTCATACCCCTTGTAGAGTTCCACCAACAAAGTTGTTCCCTGGCTCATTGACAGCAATGAAATAGAAGGAGGGTGACGGGGATGGAGTGGGTTGGGCTAGCAGTCGCAAGTAGGAGTGCTGACAACCTGAACTTCCAAATGTGGGTCACTTGGGAACTAGACACTGACACTTTAGAGCTAGGACACGGCACCGTGCAGATTCCATTTCACAGCCCTCTAGGCAGGTGCATGCCAGCCTTCTTAAATAAAGTTCTTATATGTGCAAAAAGCCTCTGCCATTCAGATGACTCAGACTAAAAAACTGATGGCCCTAAAATTCGTGAATTGTTGGAAAAGAGAAAATGTATTCGAAAGGAAATTGCCCAGCTTCTCTGCAGGAGACAGCTTCAGTACCCTTTGATACATTTAGAGGCTTAATGGCTTGAGCCACTATTAACAGTGGTGTGCGCTGTTGCGCATTCAGTGCCCCACTGGGACCCAAAAGCAGCCCAGTTAAAATGTTTAAACCAGCCCCTGCTAAAAATGTTGAAACCGGACCCCACTTCCTTCCTGTCTTTTTCATGCCTTTTGCTATTTTATCATGAAAGCAAGTTTGTGGTAGCCAAGTTGTGTGACGGCTCATGTTTTAAAAGACTAAATGTAATTGAGGTACAAAAACACAACAAAACTAACAACACAACACCACTGTAAAATAACCCAATACCGTACTAGAATAATACTCCAATACAACAAAATACAAATAAAATACACAACACAAGACAGTAACACGATGTACCAAAACACAATACTACACCAACATAAGAGTGCACTCAAAAAACTCACAACAAATTAACAACATACCCCCACAACAAAATACTACACAGATACAACAACAACAAAATACAAAAGCAACCAAAGCCACACACAAGCACACTAACTGGTCAACTGGATGAAAACAACAACACAGTAACACATCAACAAATTAAAAAGTGAATATAGTGCAGCATACCAAAATAACATAAGACAACAAAACATATTAGCATTCAGGGCCTTATTATGCAAGTCCTGCAAATCCTGATGGGGTCACCAACAGTACACAGGTCTGATATTTTTCACGTGGTTATTTCACCTGCTGAAAGACATGACCAGGTGGAACGTTGGCGGACAAAATGGGAAAATCGAGGTTCAAACATTGATCTGTCATTTTTTTTTTCTTTCTTTATCATCTTTATTGCGACAATATTGTCATAAAAGAGATTTCAATACATATAAATCAATACAATGCCATAAAAACTACCATCAGAGGAAATTCATTTGAGCTATAAAAAACACAGTGCAATAAAATCATTAAAAAAAAAAAAAGATTAAAAAAACTGTCAATTAAAACAAGTTCATCATGGAACCCTGCACTTATGTAATTTGCAATCAGACTACCCGGAACTATATACATGCGTCTACCCACTCCCACTAGGCTGAGCATTCAGATAGTTCCGTCTCATGCACCACATTGCTGCTAGAAATTTAGATACAGCAAATACAATTGGGGGGGAGATCAGTCTTTAGTATTCGAAAGGCTTCATGACACTGTCTAATCCCCAAGTTTTTACAGATCAGAACTATCCACTTTTTTCTTGGGATCTGATAACTAGAGCAGAAAAATACAACATGCAATTCATTTTCTAACTCCGCCGAGCATCCCAGACAATTTTTTGGGTAAGGGGGAGACCATTTACTTGTGAGGGATCTGATTGGCAAAGAGCCATGTCTCCATTGGAGATAAAATTTCCTACGACCAGGGGGACTAATATCATTCAGAACAGGCTCTAATTTATAATAGTCCTTGTTCATTCAAAAGGTGTTCGTCAAGGTTCCTAATTTAGGATTAGACAGGCGGGCAGATAGATTGTGTTCGAAATACAGGTTAGCCAGCTGCTTTTGTTTTCTGTTTCTGTTCCATTGCGGTTTTGTTTCATTGTGGTGTTGTGGAGATGTTGCCCTAAAATTGAGGTAAATGTGGGTTGTATTTTGGTATGCTGCTGAGCTGTGTTATATCTATCTTTTATTATATTTTATTATTACTGTGCTCTGTTGCGTACCTTTGTGTTTCTATTATGTTAGTATTGTATGGTTGTGTTGTTTTGCTGTGTTGTGCCACTAGATTGCCGATATGTGTTGTTTCCTAGTTTTATTGTGCTGTGAACTGCTTTCTTTACAGATCTCATGCTATTGGTAAGTTTTGCAGCCAAAATCCGCACATTTATGAGATGTCACGAGTAAAACAAGCAATTTCCTGTGCCAGAGAGAAGCAAAAATGTTGCCAACCCAGCGCCACATCTTTAAATGATAGCAACAGGGTTAGGCCTGCTGTCACAGAAATAGCATGGAGCTCCATATGCCAGCGGACATTCCCTGCCTTCTGAAAGAGGATGGAAACGACCTTAAGTGCCAAGTAAGTGTACAGCAATGGTGTCGGACAAGCCGTTCACAATGAGTTTGTCAGCTACTCTTTGATTTGCTTTGGATGCCCAATGCTTGGAGCACTGTAGTGAACGAGGAGCCATGTCAGTGACCTTCGAGGGGACATTGACTGGATTTCTCCTCGCGTGTGTCCTGGACACCAGCTCCTGAATCTATTTCTGAAGCTTCGTTGTTGGTGGTTCTCGGCGGGGGGTGGATTGAAGGTTTGAATGTTCAGGGCATCCTGGGACGCCCTCCTGGAACCAGTGGTCCCACCCCTCCAACGCAATGGATTGGCGAGGTTGTACTGGCACTTTAATCCACAGCCGGACTGGAAACCGAAACTGGCCCTCGCAAACAGCCAGGCCGGCCACAGCGGGGGGTTGGGGGGCAGTGCTAGTTGGAGGCACTACTCCCGTCTCACCACTGCAGCTTTTGTTACATCGGGCCAAGATTGCCGCTGTGCTGCAAAACTGGTGCCTGGTAGCAAACACGGCCTCCCAGGGGTCCAAAGCCGGCCACCACCCAGGCGACCCACCGAGGAAAGGCCTGATGCCCAACACGGCCAGTCCGGCCCTGCTCTAATCTATGCTGATCTATCCTTGCTGTACCTGTTTATGTGTGTGAGGGAAGCATGGACGCCTGCTGCAGGGCTGTGCTTGTTCTGTGTGTGACAAAAACTTGGACTGACGCTTTTTGTCCTGAACCCTGTATGTGTCTGTGTGTGAGACAACCTTTCACTGTTGCTCGCCATGTTCAGTGTGAGGAAATACGTGTGCACCCCTGCAACTTCTGCTGCATCTGAACTGTGTATGTGAGGGAAGCTTGCACTGCTGCTGGTCTGTGATGCAACTATTATGTGTGGGGAAAGTCTGCAGTGCTGGTGGTTGGGTTGAACCTGTTTTGTTTGTGTGAGGGGAAGGTTTACTGTAGCTCCTTATTTACTGCGATGATTTCTATGTGTGAGGCACGTTTGCATTGCTATGGCCTGTGCTAATCTGTAAGAGTAAAGAGGCTTGACTGCTGCTGATGGTGCTGCGCGTGTTCTCTGTGTAAGGGATCCTTGCACTTCTGCTGCCCATAACACACCTGTTATGAAAATGTTTCCAGTACACCAAACACCACTCAAAATAACTGGCCACTTCTTGTCATTGCCAAGAACTTATGCCGTTAATTTAAGTGTAGGTTAGTGGCGGCTAGTAAGATACGGGGGTGGCGGGCGGGGGCGTTTTGAATTTTTTAAAAATCACTAACCTGATCTTGGCTCGTCTTTCTATTGCTGTGTCTCTCCCACACAGAGTAAGTCTCTTCTGGGGACCGGGAAGCACCCTGGCTCCCCACAGTCAATCACAATGCTGCAATGCAGCGTTGTGATTGGTAAGCACCCAGGCTCCACTGAGCCAATCACAATGCTGCAATGCAGCGTTGTGATTGGTCTGAGTGCCGTGATTTGGCGCTCAGCCAGGGAATGGGGGCCTGGTGTACGAGCTGGCTTTAATGCAGCCTTCATGGAGAACATACGAAGTGCAAATGAATGTTTGGCCGGCCTGAGAGGGCTGGTCAAACATTCATGTGCTCTTTACAGAGAGTACAACCACTCCTCCTCCCTAACATCAGGGAAGCCAAGCCATTTCCCACCCTAGCCTGATCATACAGAAAATAAAATTATAATAACTTCAGTGGGATACCACTTGAAGCCTACCTTGCTGACCTGAAGGACCTGCGGACTCCCTTGGACTGTCTCTGACTCCACGCCTCGCGGAACCCGCTGCGCGGGTCCCGCATCGTCGAGGGGCGCTGTCGGACCTGGGAGCAGTTGTTCTGTGTGCCATCCAGGGCTGAGGGCTGCGAGGGCTGCGAGCAGGAGGGGCTGGACTCAGTCTCCCAAGAGTCTCAGCCTACCTCGCGCCCGTAACACCTGGGCCGCTCTCCCTCATCGCCCCGCCCTCAACAGACCGCTGAAAGCCACCGGACTCTCTCCTCTTCGTGGGATACCACTTGAAGCCTACCTTGCTGACCTGAAGGACCTGCGGACTCCCTTGGACTGTCTCTGACTCCACGCCTCGCGGAACCCGCTGCGCGGGTCCCGCATCGTCGAGGGGCGCTGTCGGACTTGGGAGCAGTTGTTCTGTGTGCCATCCAGGGCTGAGGGCTGCGAGGGCTGCGAGCAGGAGGGGCTGGACTCAGTCTTCCAAGAGTCTCAGCCTACCTCGCACCCGTAACACCTGGGCCGCTCTCCCTCATCGTCCCGCCCCCAACAGACCGCTGAAAGCCACCGGACTCTCTCCTCTTCGTGGGATACCACTTGAAGCCTACCTTGCTGACCTGAAGGACCTGCGGACTCCCTTAGACTGTCTCTGACTCCACGCCTCGCGGAACCCGCTGCGCGGGTCCCGCATCGTCGAGGGGCGCTGTCGGACCTGGGAGCAGTTGTTCCGTGTGCCATCCAGGGCTGAGGGCTGCGAGGGCTGCGAGCAGGAGGGGCTGGACTCAGTCTCCCAAGAGTCTCAGCCTACCTCGCGCCCGTAACACCTGGGCCGCTCTCCCTCATCGCCCCACCCCCAACAGACCGCTGAAAGCCACCGGACTCTCTCCTCTTCGTGGGATACCACTTGAAGCCTACCTTGCTGACCTGAAGGACCTGCGGACTCCCTTGGACTGTCTCTGACTCCACGCCTCGCGGAACCCGCTGCGCGGGTCCCGCATCGTCGAGGGGCGCTGTCGGACCTGGGAGCAGTTGTTCTGTGGGCCATCCAGGGCTGAGGGCTGCGAGGGCTGCGAGCAGGAGGGGCTGGACTCAGTCTCCCAAGAGTCTCAGCCTACCTCGCGCCCGTAACACCTGGGCCGCTCTCCCTCATCGCCCTGCCCCCAACAGACCGCTGAAAGCCACCGGACTCTCTCCTCTTCGTGGGATACCACTTGAAGCCTACCTTGCTGACCTGAAGGACCTGCGGACTCCCTTGGACTGTCTCTGACTCCACGCCTCGCGGAACCCGCTGCGCGGGTCCCGCATCGTCGAGGGGCGCTGTCGGACCTGGGAGCAGTTGTTCTGTGTGCCATCCAGGGCTGAGGGCTGCGAGGGCTGCGAGCAGGAGGGGCTGGACTCAGTCTCCCAAGAGTCTCAGCCTACCTCGCGCCCGTAACACCTGGGCCGCTCTCCCTCATCGCCCCGCCCCCAAAAGACCGCTGAAAGCCACCGGACTCTCTCCTCTTCGTGGGATACCACTTGAAGCCTACCTTGCTGACCTGAAGGACCTGCGGACTCCCTTGGACTGTCTCTGACTCCACGCCTCGCGGAACCCGCTGCGCGGGTCCCGCATCGTCGAGGGGCGCTGTCGGACCTGGGAGCAGTTGTTCTGTGTGCCATCCAGGGCTGAGGGCTGTGAGGGCTGCGAGCAGGAGGGGCTGGACTCAGTCTTCCAAGAGTCTCAGCCTACCTCGCGCCCGTAACACCTGGGCCGCTCTCCCTCATCGCCCCGCCCCCAACAGACCGCTGAAAGCCACCGGACTCTCTCCTCTTCGTGGGATACCACTTGAAGCCTACCTTGCTGACCTGAAGGACCTGCGGACTCCCTTGGACTGTCTCTGACTCCACGCCTCGCGGAACCCGCTGCGCGGGTCCCGCATCGTCGAGGGGCGCTGTCGGACCTGGGAGCAGTTGTTCTGTGTGCCATCCAGGGCTGAGGGCTGCGAGGGCTGCGAGCAGGAGGGGCTGGACTCAGTCTCCCAAGAGTCTCAGCCTACCTCGCGCCCGTAACACCTGGGCCGCTCTCCCTCATCGCCCCGCCCCCAACAGACCGCTGAAAGCCACCGGACTCTCTCCTCTTCGTGGGATACCACTTGAAGCCTACCTTGCTGACCTGAAGGACCTGCGGACTCCCTTGGACTGTCTCTGACTCCACGCCTCGCGGAACCCGCTGCGCGGGTCCCGCATCGTCGAGGGGCGCTGTCGGACCTGGGAGCAGTTGTTCTGTGTGCCATCCAGGGCTGAGGGCTGCGAGGGCTGCGAGCAGGAGGGGCTGGACTCAGTCTCCCAAGAGTCTCAGCCTACCTCGCGCCCGTAACACCTGGGCCGCTCTCCCTCATCGCCCCGCCCCCAACAGACTGCTGAAAGCCACCGGACTCTCTCCTCTTCGTGGGATACCACTTGAAGCCTACCTTGCTGACCTGAAGGACCTGCGGACTCCCTTGGACTGTCTCTGACTCCACGCCTCGCGGAACCCGCTGCGCGGGTCCCGCATCGTCGAGGGGCACTGTCGGACCTGGGAGCAGTTGTTCTGTGTGCCATCCAGGGCTGAGGGCTGCGAGGGCTGCGAGCAGGAGGGGCTGGACTCAGTCTCCCAAGAGTCTCAGCCTACCTCGCGCCCGTAACACCTGGGCCGCTCTCCCTCATCGCCCCGCCCCCAACAGACCGCTGAAAGCCACCGGACTCTCTCCTCTTCGTGGGATACCACTTGAAGCCTACCTTGCTGACCTGAAGGACCTGCGGACTCCCTTGGACTGTCTCTGACTCCACGCCTCGCGGAACCCGCTGCGCGGGTCCCGCATCGTCGAGGGGCGCTGTCGGACCTGGGAGCAGTTGTTCTGTGTGCCATCCAGGGCTGAGGGCTGCGAGGGCTGCGAGCAGGAGGGGCTGGACTCAGTCTCCCAAGAGTCTCAGCCTACCTCGCGCCCGTAACACCTGGGCCGCTCTCCCTCATCGCCCCGCCCCTAACAATCATCCAATTGTCATTAAGGATATAAGTTGGAGCAAGGACACCGCAGCGCGGGAGCGCCCCGGGAGAAGCCCGGGACAAGGGCGGGACCATCTGTGGCCGTCAGAGGCCGAAGGAGGCTGGGCTGGGCCCACTCTCTTGATCCCACTCTCCATTACAAGTAAGGCAATGCCCTCGCCTCCACCTAGGGAAACCCCCTCAAGGGACGGCGCCTCCAGCTTTGGGACTCTGGATAATTATTTTAAATCCACTAAAGGAGACGCGGACAAGGAAAGCTCGCTTGAGAAACGCAGGGTGGAGCGCAGGCGCTCTATTGAATCTATGAAAACCAGACCTTTGACCGATATCATCCCTTACCCCACCACTCAAGAGGAAGGCACGCCACCCAGCAGTCTAATTAATTCGACACTCGAGGACTTTCCCGTCTTATTAAGGGAAATTCCCTCTACCCCAGGGAAAGCGCCTGGAAAAAATACAGAGCCAGCCCCCCAAGAGTCTTCTCATACCCCTGTTAACCTGGTAACCCAAACCCCACCTATGCAAATAGCTAATAAGAGTAAGTCCAAATTAAATGTAGTGGTGGAGCTACATAGGCCCCCGCCCAGCAAACGTGCTCGGAAAACAGTCGGGGGTCGGGGGAAATCCAAAATATCACATCTTGACTTTGGCAAGAAACATACTAATACCGTTCTACCGGGGAAGCCTATGGAGATAGTGCCTACCATTCCACCCCCTAAGCCCCCAAACCCCAGTACAACTGTCACCACCAAAGAACCAGAGGTTATTTCTTCGAACCTAAACCTTCCACTCTCTGCCACGGGGAGCATCGAATTCCTACTCCGCTCCCTTTTGCAGCCCATTAGCGATAGTCTAAAAAAAGTCGAGATTAGGCTCACCTTACTAGAAACTTCCCTTACCACTCTGAACACTCTAGTAAGTAAGCAGACAAAGCTAGTGGGAACCCATTCCTCTGCTGGGGATCCTTCCAAAGTAGAAGCTGTAACAAATGCCAATAAAGCCCCCCCCAGAAACCCGCCACCTGCCCCTCCTTTGCAACCCCTTATGGCCATCCAACTCCAGGCAAGGCACAACAACCAAAGCAATAGACCTACTCACCCACTGGATCAAGCCCCCCATAGCTCCCAAACAGAGACCTCTGGAATAGATCAAGAACAGGTTAACGCCCCCTTACATTCGACCGTTTGGCCAACCCCCAGACTGCGGAGGCCAGACCTCCCGCCTGAAGCCAATAGATTAATGGTGGTCTTAGCAGGTGCCCCCCACTTAAGATCAGGGGAAAACGAGGATTACCAATCCCTTAAGAAAAAGGTAATCAAATGGCTTAACTGGAACCGACCCTTGCCATCCCATTTCAATAACGAAATCATCATGGCGAGAAGGGTCCCATGGCTAGGGAAGACCAGGAAAACCATAGTGGGGGACTGTATTATGGTAACCTTTAAGGATCCGGGCACGGTTCGACACATTTGTGGAGGAGTGAATAGATCCCTCGATTCCACCATACAGACCCTCCCAGTATCTTTCTTCTTCCCCCCCACTCCCAGGCACCAGGTCCCACTGCATGATGAATGGACAAGGGTGGAATACAGACGTAGACATAAAGGCTTTGTACAACGCCCGCACCTCCAACCGCCGGACACACCCTTTTGCGATTTTAATCGCTTCAATTGTCTGAACGGTTTGGATGGGGTCGACTGACTTACCGTCTGTAAGCCAGCGCCAGGGGTCTCTGACTCCTGTGGCCTCCTGGAACTGCACTTTGTGTCCCCCGGCTCAATTTCTGGCTCACTGAACGATCCAGCTGCTTCTGACCACGCCAGAATCGAATCTTTTCACCTAGCCACTGATGGAGTAGTCATTGATGAGGGGACAACTATGGTCCCTTTCCTTGCCGACAATGGTGCGCCGAGACCCCCGGTGCCACATACATCTTCTGCTGCCCCTTTCACAGGCCCCGCAACTGAAGTGGAGCCTGGAATCACCTCCTCCAACCCCCACGGTATGGCAACTGCCACCTCCGAACACTTGAAGATAATCTCCTGGAACATCGCGGGGTTGGCTCACTGGTTAGAGGCGGCAGACCCGGAGGCTGAGAACGGCCCGGGACCAGGGTTCGATTCCCGACGCGGCAGGGTCGAGGACCAGGGTCAGCGGACTGATAATTCTCGCCTCGGTGCCCACTTTGGGCAGTGATCACACTCGGTAACTCTGGGCATTAAGCTTGCCTCATCGCTACAACGGCCCCCCACAGACGCCGGGGATGCCTGGCTTCACCTTGGAGATACCCAGCATGGGACCATCTCACAGGGAAAGCCAGGACGGGTTCCCCAGCGGTCATTCGCGCCAGGATACTCCGGTAGTAATTGAGCGCGCTACAAAACACCTTACATTTACATTTACATTTTACATTTGGCTAACAAATTGGAAGAGCCAGCCTGGGCAAAGTACATAGAGACTGGCGACATATGCATGTTCCAGGAAACCTGGGCCAGAGAGGATTATGGACATCAAGGCTACTCATCATTTTTCATCCCAGCAAGGTGGGGAGGCAAAGGCCGCCCATCAGGGGGGCTCACGACGTGGGTCGCTGCTCATTTGGGCTGTGTGGCCACACGGCTCCCACTCAACTCTGATGACATCCTTGCGGTCTCACTAACATGGCCAAACAAAGCTAATCTTCTGCTGGTCAACATCTATTCCAGGCCGATGGGAATGGCAAAGGAATCACCGACCTTTGATGAACTTTCGAATTTTTTATCTGAACTGTCGACTGATTCCTACTATGTGGTGGGTGGGGATTTTAATTCTCATTTTGAGCCACTCCCCGGCCTCTTTGAAGGGTTCTCATCGGAAGAAGAGGCTAGGTGGGCAGTACCATGGGTTGATGCCCCATCTCCGAAAGCTTGGACCCCACTGGCACTGCAAATTACTGCCCTTACTCTAAGGTTCGGACTCAGAGCGTGTAATGGGCGAATGAAATCCGACATACCCAGCAAAAATACTTACAATCGACGGGGGAGAGAGTCTCATTTGGACTACGTCTTGGTCCAATTAGCGAGGTGGTCAACAATACAGGATTTCAGGGTGACAGACAGGATGGACAGTGATCACAATGCCCTAGAGTTAGACCTTGTCCACCCAGGCCCCCAGGCCCCAGTGACCCATGAGGAAGGGAATCACCCCACGCTCCTCCTAGATAGCAGTAGGAGAAGAATTAGGTGGGAGCATATGGTCACAAACAAGGATAAACCCCCACTGCTTTATGCAGAGATTACTCCCATCCTGGAAATTGTCGGGACCCTTGACATTGTGGCAAATAAAAAAGATATAAGGAGCAAATTGTTCGATGCCCACGAGGAACTCATAAAAGTTGCGGCACCCCACTTCACTCGTAGCTCACGAAAGCCAAGGGAGAGGTGCCAAGGTAAAACAAACTGGTACAATGCAGCCTGTAGACGGGCCAAAACAGAACTCCTTGGAGTAATTAAGGAGGGCATAGGAGGGGAACGCCTTAAGCAATGCAGGCAAGCCTACAAGAAGCTTCTTGTTCAGGCTAAAATAGAATGGGAAGAAAACCAGTGGGAAGAACTCACAAAGGCCCTAGCAACACAAGATCAACGCCTGTTCTGGAGGATTGTGAATGGGGGATCAGGGAGTCTCCATTCGGCAGTGGAGCCTAATATAGCTCCGGGAGTGTGGCAGGCCCACTTCCAGTCCCTATACAGTGCTGAGTCCGGAGAACTTCCTGCGCCTATTGACCCAGAGAGGCTGGGCCCCCAGGCGGATCCAATAACATTGAGTGAGGTCACTGCTGCTATTTCAGGTCTGGCTTCGGGGAAGGCGCCCGGACTGGATGGGCTACCGGGAGACCTGTTCAAGCAGGAGCCCACCGTCTGGGCGCCTTACCTCGCTGCTCTCTTTAACAGTATCCTCAGTGGGATGGAAATCCCTAGTACATGGCTGGGGGCTGAGGTGGTCCCAATCTTCAAAAAGGGATCCCCCCTCCTCCCAGCCAACTACAGACCGATTAGCCTGATAGATGTAGCACAGAAGCTGTTCAGCAGGGTTCTCCTGAACAGGCTTCAGGAATGGATAGAGGAGGTGGGCGCCCTCAGTCCCTATCAGGCAGGATTTAGGAAAGGGGTATCGACTGTGGACCAGGTCTTTAGACTGAATCTGGTCTATTGGAGGACAGCGAGGTTCGAGGGCGGCAGTTTGTACACGATTTTTGTAGACCTACGGGCCGCCTTCGACCTAGTGCCCAGGGGGAAACTTTGGAGCATCTTGGCAGGGATGGGTGTACCCCCAGATATTTTATTGACCTTGCAGAGGCTGCACCATAATAATTATGCCCAGGTGAGGTGTGGGAGGTCGGGGGAACTGACTGATAGATTCCCCGTTGGCAGAGGGGTAAGACAGGGTTGTGTGCTGGCGCCGACCCTGTTTTGCCTCTTCGTCAACGGGGTAATCGCCCATCTTAACGCCACCGACTACACAGACGCCCCCAAATTAAATGGCAACAGGGTGCCCGCAATAATGTTCGCGGACGACACACTGTTGCTATCTAAAACACCCATGGGCATCCAAAGGATACTCGATGCCTTTGTGGCTTTCTGCCAGGATAGAGGGCTGGAAATCAATGCCACAAAAACCAAATATATGGTATTGAATCCGAGCCCCAAACAGCGCCCGAACCCTCAACTGGGAGCAGTGCGGCTGGAAAGAGTAGCCACGTTCGAATATCTCGGCTTGACGCTCAACGAAACTTTGACCTGGGGGCCCCATCAGAGTAGGGCCAACCTTAAATTAATACAAACTACCGGGGGTATATCCCGGATGATGACCGGCTCGTCCTACCGTCCATTGGGGGCCTTAATTCAGATATACAAGGCCCAGGCCAGGGGGGCGATTATGTATGGGGCTGAATTGTGGGGCCACACCCCATGCCGGAACCTGTCTGCTACAGAAAATAGGTTTATAAGACAGATAACCGCACTTCCCCCTAGCACTCCACTCCTTCCTCTGAGGCTTGACCTAGGGCTACGGCCACTTGCTGATGAGATAAGTTTAAGACCCATTGCCTTTTGGCGTAGGCTATGGAGCGGCGATGATCTCGCCGATTATAGGGCGGAACTGGTCGAACTATTAAATCACCCCAAGGCGCTCAGCATTCCCTGGGTCCAAAACATCCAATCAATTTGCACCGATCTGGGGCTCCCTGATTTGTGGACTGATCCGGCAAACGTAGCATCAAGAATCTCCAAGAGATCCCTGGCGAATCTGTATCATGAACACAAAAGGGCAAGGGCCTTAGCTACCCAGACAGAGGGGTCCCTTTCTTCCACATTCCTGCAAACCAAGGACCTCTACAGATTTGAGAAGGCTTTCGATCCTATATATCCTATACTTACCAGAAAGTTATTTCTACAGTGGAGATACGGTACATTGCCTTTTCGGTCCTTTACAAGCTCCTGGTCACAAGTCCCCTCCACCAAGCACTGTCCTCTTTGTGATGATAAAGAGGAAAATGACTTGCACGTGGTCTTTTTCTGCCCAGCCTATAAGGCAGCCAGAAAGCATTGGCTGCTTCCCTTGATTAAGAATTTGGGTGGCAGGGAATACACACCTATGTACAGGATTTTAAAATCCGATGTTTCCGGCCCAATTGTTTTTGCACTCTCCAAATTCTTTACGAATGTTTGGTATACGCGCAATCGCCTTTTAAAAAATGCTGGGTAGACCTTAGATTTGTTTTAACTCTCATTAACTGTTTTTATGTCTGTGTTGATCTTAAAATCATGTATTGATGTTTTATCAAATTTGACAGAGTTCATGTGATTTTATTGTAATGTGTATCTTTTATGACCAAATGGTCGAAATAAAGATTGGAAAAATGAAAATGAAAAAAATAACTTCAGTTATTATCATTTTATTTTTTTCGTTTACACTGCTCCGTGTGCAGTGGCGGCGCACCTCTGCCTTAGCGGAGGAGCTGCCACTGGTGTAGGTTTACATCTCTGTGTGTCCTGAATATAAAAATGTGCTGCCACTGTATTTACCAACATGGCATATATGAATACTTCTTTCCCAGATTTTGTGGTCTAAAACCCAGTACTAAATACATGTTATCTTCCTTGGTTCATAAAGTATTTCTTTTGAACCTTGGCTTGAGTCTCGTTATCTTTGCGAGAAGTGTCTGTGTAACCGTTATTCTTTTCTTTTTGGTGTCCTCTGTCATCGGTTTCCGGTTGCTCTCTGTTGATGCTGCTCCCCTGCTCCCCAGTCCCCCTCATTGCTCTTGTGAGAGGGCTTCTGCAGCTGGTCACCAGCCTCTTATGGTTGTATGATTGTCCTCAGTGCTTGAGTGTGTTGCCGTCACCATAGTGTAACGCTGGTTGCTTGTATCAATTCCAAAGCGCGGGTGCAGCTGTTAATGCTGCAGCTCCCCCTATTTTCGTGGGACCCTCCAGTGTTGTCGCTGCGTACTATCACGCCGCTGTCACTGTCGGGCTTAGTTTCTACCCTAAATACAGATTTCCATGGGTAGAGCTAGCTACATCCCTTTAAACTGGGGTGCACGAGATCATGAACCTGGCTTTGCTGTCAATCAGAGGTCGCTTCTTTACCAGCCATGTGCCTCTGTTAGTGACAGGGCTGCCTATCTATTTCTCACTGTTTGCTCACTCTTTCTTACAGATCCCAGTGCCTGGATACATCACGGGGGACAAGAAGCGCTCTACAAATCTCCCTGATTGATTGACAGAGGATCCCTGCCTGCCCACCTGACTCTGGTGGTTAGAGGGCTCCTGACCCTCCTGATAGGATACATTCTGTACTCTCACCGTGCACTCTCCATATTAGCATTACTCCTGTCCTGATCACTAGTGGAGCCACACGTGGCACCTGTAATGACCCTGGAGAGGTCAGGGCCACCTCCACTCTCTACTGTAGTCGACAGTTACATAGAAGCAGATGCATGGATTCTACCAAGGCTGGGGTGCTACCTCATGCTGAGATTTCATTTTAAAGGCAATTACTCCCAATGCCTTTTGCTAAAAGGTATATAGATTGCAAGGAGCTCCATCACCGGTTATCCAGCTGAGGCTGATCCTACCTAACGCGCCTCACTAGGTCTGAAACCTGCCCAGATGAGCACCCGTGACCGGGCGGCTGCTCCGACCTCACGTGCCGCGCTGGTCTCGCTCTCTGACCTTCAATCTTGGAATGAGCTTAAATGCATTAGACAAAATGGAGTATTGATTGCTTTTTACGTGTCTCAAAAGGGTTCAGTATTTTAATGTATGTTATGGATCGCCTCAGGAGCCTTTGTAATACGAAAGAGAAAAAAAGAAAAAGAGAGGAAGAGAGACAAAGAGAGAGAGAAAAAGAAAGGAAGGGAGACCGAGAATGCGAAACAGAAGGCAGCAGGATAGAGGGAGCGAAACAAATAGAGAGAGGAGGGAGAGAGAGTGTCAGAGAAGAAGTAGAAAGACATCGTGAGCGACAATAATGGTCACAAAGATAAGTTGAACAGACAATGGAAGACAAATATGCAACAGAGATATTGAGGGCAGATGCAGTAACGTAAGCGCCTCACATGGGTACAGATATTTCGTAGCTAGCTGTGCTACTCCAAGAGACACTCCTTTCCTTGGTTTTGTGATATGTAACAAAACAGACCAAATGCTTGAAAAACTAGGGGAAAAAACAGCTATTTGAGAATATTCTAAATGAAAAAAATTAATTCTGTTATATTTTCATTTAAAGAGTCTCGTAACCGTCCCCCCCCCCCCCACCCACCCCTCTTGAAAACATCACTGCATTGATCCGGGAAACTCATTGGCATGGTCGCAAGGTGATATTGTTTCATTGTAGTAGGCGCATGATCAATCATTCAGCACCTGCCCTAGTGATGGTCAAGGTCAGAACCAAACTCATGACTGTACCGAAGATGCCATAAATCGCAGAATAAGCTTTGTTCAAACATGAAATAACCTCATCAATCGAATGCGGCTTTCATTTATGGAATATGTTGTCCTTGATCACCATCCCTCTGTTGCTAAGTCACCATGTGGAAGTTGAAGAAATTGATGTACATAAACAGCATTTGTTTCCCTTCTTCTCCCACTCCTCTCCCTGTGAGCACCATGAATACCGTAAACTATTGACCGTATCACTCTGCCAGTAAGAGCCCATACCTATATGCATATGCACAGCCATTCTAGGCACCATGGCCTTTTACCCATTGGAATCCCCGGCTTCCCTCCTGCGCGTATCTTACACCCCCTCTCTCATGCATAGACCATGAAACCCTCTCCCGCTGCGCGACCCTGCTGTGAAAGGCAACTCTCCTGCTTGACCCGCACAAAACCCCCCCATTCCCTCTTGAAGAGGCATCCTTCGCCTTAGCTGACATAGCCCTCCCCAGCTGCACCTGACTGCCCCCGCTCTCTCTTGTACTGGTCATAGGATCTCTCTCTCTCTATGTGACTCTGTCCCCGTGTCCACCCTGGCTCCCCCTCCCTTCTCCTCACATGGGCAAGCCGTAAACCTTCTTCTTCTGCAAGACCCTGTCCTTGAAGAGCCACGGCCGCGCCTGACCAAACACCTCCTTTCCTTTCATGAATGCCCCTCTGTTGACAAAGCCTTCCCTCCGCGCTCGATTGTCCACGCAGCATGAATACCACTCCTTTGATGACCCCTTCCCCCGAGTCCAGCTGACCACACATGTCCGAGGCCATCGCCTAAGCCAGGAGATACCATTTACTGCCCTTATTGTATGAAGTCACTCCTCTTCAAAGGACCCACTATTGATCCTAGCCACCCCACCCCCTGGGCTATGATCAGGCGCACACATCCTAAACGGTTGACTGAACACTCAGCTGCGTGATTGCCCTCCCCTCTTATCAGCAAGTCAAGGGTCCCTATTGTGAACATATGTGGGGTAGGATTGACACGAGGATTATAGGGATGTCTTTTCCTTTGCGTCACACTGTCCTGATTGTACTATCAAGTGTTTTGTAAGGTATAAAAGAAAGAGTCTCAGCTCACTTGTTAGAGCACCTCCTGAAAGACACCGTGTTTCGTGTCCGAAATGACTGGCTCTCCTCATGAGAATTAAACTCTGTTCTTGATTCCTGCTCCCAGCGCCCGTCTCTTTATTTGGTAACAATTCAACATGGGAACTAAGAGGCGGTTTGCGCCAGCGGCCTGGGCATCGGTAGTAATCTGGGCTCCTGTTCCACAATTGGCGTCCCAACGCGGGGTCCATCAGTGACATAAGGTTCGGTAAGAGAGATCCAGACGAAGAAGTGAACATCTAAAATGATCGGAGTATACCTGCCTTGAGAGGGCCCTAGCCCGGCTGCCGATCGAAAGAACTTCACCAATTCTGAACGGACCTCTCTTGAGTGACCTATTGTCCTGACTGGAATCCCACAGGAATGCTACATGGAGTAAGAGAACGATCAGGCACTGGAGGAGGAAGTCGAAGAACTGTCCGTATGGTCCGGTCCGGGTAAGATTAAGTAGGGTGTTTTTACGCCTGATTGGTAGGGTGGTTCTATCCACCTGATTGATTGATTGATTGTATTGGAATCGGTATTTGTATACTGATATTGTTGGTATTGGTTCATTTAGCTTTGAAGGCTACTTGACATATTGGTTCTCTTCTGGAGAACGAGACATTCTCTGTTTGCAAACAGCGGCGAATAGGAACGTCGTCCCTCTTTGCAGATCGAGAAGGGTAGGTAATGCAGACTTTTGTCCCCGTTGTAATCCGTCATGCCTACCTTTCTCCCCACTGATTGTTTGAAATCGATTAATAATCGATTGTTGCTCTTTGAGATCTTCCCTGTCTACAAACTGAGACGAGTAGAAATATTCTGTCTTCCTTTCTGGATAGCGAAGGGCAGGTAATGCAGACGTTTGTCCCCGTTGTAATCCGTCATGCCTGTTTTTCTCCCCACTGATTGGTTGGTTGCCTGGACATTGTTGTTCCAGGAATTGTTTCGTTTGAGGTATTTTCTACTTGCAAACAACGTGGAATAGAAATATTCTGTCTATTCTTTGCAAGTAGTAAAGGGTAGGTTATGCCCCTTTGTGAATTCGTCAGTCCTACCCACTCCCCACTGTTTGGTTATTTGGGGGGTAGCTCGCATGGTCCGCCCAGGAGACTACCCTTATGGAGGACATATGCTCCCCGCTCATGGGCCATTTAGTGGAAGTAGACCATCTGGTCCGTCCAGGAGGCTACCCTAGTAAGTGGAAGTACATCGCTCGGTCTGTCCAGGATGATACCCTAATGAAGGAATATATGTTCCCCTTTTGATCGATAATCTCGTTCCACCCCGGACCATTTATTGGAGGGAACTCGTCTGGTCCGTCCAGAAGTACCCCTAGTGAAAAGGACACATAAAAATATGAAGTGATCACCGTTCCCTACTAACAGAAAACTTTAGCTCGAAACACGCTAAGGAAGAGAAAGAAAAATAAAAAGAAATCAGGCTAAGTCAGTAACCCCCTGATGAGCTTTTGACTTCACTAAAAATAAGAAACATTAGAAATAGTTCGTAATAAGAAATATAAAATGGCGAAAAGTTTGACAGCAAAAAAAAAATAGCCACGAGGTAGCTAGGCTCTACTGCCTATTCCTGCTCCCAACATGTCTGCCTCATTGCCCGCCACGCCCAAAATAACGGTCACATGAAATAGAAACAATTCAATAGGTACCTACCCCCATTCCGGAAGCTCCCGAAGTGCAACAGGTCCGCGGTTACGCCCATCCGGAAGGCGAGGCCTCGAGGCACGAGGGGCTCGCCTGGCCGCGGTCAGTAGGAGATGATGTTGGGCAGGCGGTCCAAAGAATGACAAGGACCTCTCCATCTCTTCTCTTCTGCCGCCCTGCAGGCCGCGGGGAGAGAGGGGGCTGTCTTGCCTCGGCCACCGACCACCCCTCTCTCTCACCCGATCCGGCTTTCGTTGATGGGCGAAGCCAAGGCAAGGATGGCGGCATTTCTTTGTGCTATAATGGCAGCAACTACACCCAACGCCTGACAGTTGCAGGTAGTCCCGCCACATGCCATCGCCTGCATAGTTACAGGTAGTCCCGCCACATGTCCACCCCTGGAGAGTTGGAGGTAGTCCCGCCACCTGTCAAAAAGGAAGGGGGGGGGGGCTGTCTTGCCTCAGCCGCCGACCACCCCCCCCATCTTCAATAGCCAGCACGGCCAATATCGAAGCGACGGAGCCGAGGAACGGCGCGGGGTCGCTGGAAGGGGGAGGTGACGCGAACGAGCCTCCCCCACCTCCCTCCAGGTGGAGGCTTCCAGCGACACCCCAATGCTCTTTGCTTAAAGAGGGTCAACATCGAAAAGCGGTCTTTTGCCCAGGACGGGCACACACCCCATGCCTCCTCTCCTCAACCTTGAAGATTCTATAAGAGCCGGGGGGCACCCCGATCCCTCCGCATGGGCGCCCCCGCCCCCCTCACTGGGAACCACGACATCGGTGCAGCTCCTGCCGGCGCCAGCCTCGGATTGGAAATGGCTAAAATGCAGCCACGGCATAGACTTGTTCAGTTCCGGTGGAACACCAGAATGACCCGGTAGCAAAATTGTTGCCGCCCTCCCCACTCTTTGACTAATGGTCCATATTGTTAGAACTGTTAACCACATGATTCAAAACTTTTTGAACTTCCAACGGAAGGTTCTGGTCCAACCACGAGTCATTGGAGATATTCTGACTGTGCTGGAACTCGCCTGACCCCACCCAAAATGGCGCCGACACAAAATGAGACTTTTTGAATAAACTTTGTTGCACCCTGACCACGCAGCTTTTTGCCCCGAGATATGTATGTAGTTTTCTTGGATAATGAAAGTAGATACGAAGGATATTGAGTATGTGCTTGGACAATGAACTGACTTAGGGTGGGTACTGATTATGATTTGGAAAATGAATTGGTGTAATTTAGGTAATGAATGAACATTGGATAATGAATTTATGAATTTATTAAAGATGAATTACTGACATGCATCATGCTTGCTCTGTAGGGAAGTTTAATACGATTTTATTGCACTGCTGCACTTTATGCAATGAACTGCCACCAACTTCGTTCTTCTTATGTACAGTTTCAATCTGCTTCGTAGCCGGCCCACCGAGTTGTAGGCCTGTATTTGTACCTCAACACTTTTTATTAAAAGTATTTTGAAAAAGAAAGCATGGTTGTAGCAGTTGCATTAATGAGTTTTGGATGTCTTACTACTGTGAGCGAAGAATAAGTATGATGAAAGATGTAGATCAAAAAGGATCAGATATTTAGCAGCTACATTATGTGTCACAGGCATCCAGAAAAGTGTTTTAGACACCCTTAAAACGACACCACGGAAATGCCACCTGACCGTCACCCTTGCACCCGACAAAGAGGGTTACGACCAAGTAACTCATGTAGATACGCAGATCGTCAATGATTATCTATCTGACATTACTGGTCCCTCCGGGCTTAAACGCCGAGATGGTAAAGAAATGCAGTACGTGGAGATAGGTCGAGTATGTGGTAGGTAAAAACATTTTCGGACTACTGCATGCTGATGTACTTTGAATGCTGCCCCCCACCCCTTCTTTTTCCTCCCTTCTGCAGGTCACGTCAGAACGTCGGCTGAAATATGGGAGAGCGATGGTCGAACCACCGACGAAAAGGGAAGGAGGGAATATGTGCATAGTCCTCATAACGATAAGTTTTTAAAAGACGTAGACTTAAACATGACTGTTCCTCCTTAGAACATAGCAACTGGGAGGATGGACTGACATAGAAACTGGACAGGTACTGAATGACGAAAAATTGATTAGAAATGACGCGTTAAATAATGTAACTGGACGTTTGACTAGGTAGGGAAAGGACAAAGAAAAATATACGGGTAAGGGTTACCACGGCACCACCCGTCTGGGAAGTTAGAAATGTTGCTGATGTTCAAAATGCACTGCCCCCTTTCTCACACTCTTATAGATATAGCCAAGCTGTCCGACTGTTCTCCCGATCAATACTTGCCGTTGCCTCAGCCTGGAGAACTTCCCACCAAAGGAAGGAACTGAAAAATGGTTTAAGATCCAACCATGGGTAAATAGCGCGACCAGGTTAATTTCTGACCGACCAACCAAGGTGTAAGTATTGGCAATTGAGAAAACTCACAGAGATAACGGGCGAGAAAGAAAAGGAGGGAAGGGTAAAAAGAGCTAAGCACGTAGATAAATAGGATAGTAAAGATACGTAGGATATAAAACAGATCTTGTTGGCTAACAATTGTTTCCTGTCTTGTCGTGAATGTCTTATATATGTGTAATGCATGTGCCGTCTTCCCTGTCTGAGTTTGTGTGTATGTAATGTACGGATTTACGTCTTCCCTCTGTCTGTATTTGCGTGTTACCTGACCTTTGCTGTTCTGTGTTGTGAGCGCACTAAATGACCTATTTTCGTACACGTCTCTCTCTCTCTCTCTCTCTCTCTCACCACCCCTTATCTCTCTCTCTCTCTCTCTCCCTCTCTCTACATGTCATACGTGTACCGAATGGCTTGTTTAGATTGCGGACGACTCTCACTCTCTATGAGAGTCTCCCTATTTTCTCTCCCTCTTTTTGGTAAAATTGTGCCCCACCGGCACCAGTCTGATTTGATACATATTGAACGCGAAGGTGTTCAGCGAAATTGACCGAAACTAAAATGATTGTATCTCGCCATATTACTGCCTCTCCTTTCTGCAAAATGAATGAACTTGAATTGGCTGAAAAGGAAAGGACAGGTAAGACGACTAAAGTCCCCCAAATCTGGCCATTTATAGGGGAACTGTATGTCAATGGCACCTTATGTCTGTTCTTCAGAGACGAACGCCAACGTCTAGATTGACCCCCAATGCCCAGATTGCCCCACCCCCCTTTTTTGCACCCAAGCGCGAGCGCCCGAAGCATCCCCGCCCCATTTTGATAGACCCCAGTTGCTGTCCCGGATATAAACATGATGACCATGAGTAACTGTTGACCCTCGAGAAAACCTTGTTTTGCCTGACTCTCGATGATGGCACCCCCGCCCTGTTTGAAAAGGTTAGCCAGTCCTGAAGGGAAATGCTCCGTAATGTTGAATATGATGTAATGCACAGTTGATGGGAATCTCATTTATCCTCACTTGAGTTATAAATAGGACGATGAATAAACCTGCCATGAACTCAGTAGGACTGCTGACACATGCACTGCTTAGTAATGGACCTCTGACTGTGACCAGTGAGTGTATCTCCCAAATGCGTAGAATTGAGGGAGGAATTCACATGCGTAGATATCTTCTTCTGCCATTTCTCTAAAACCTTGTCTTGTACCTATTCAAAGATTCACGATCACCGAAGGAGATGGGTCAGATGTGACGTACAGCCTGACTGCAGATCTTGGGACACGTGTGACCTCGACCAAAGGTGGAGCTGCAGAGCAACAGGATACGGGACGAGACCGCAATTTCAACGTGGAAAATGAAAAATGACGGGCCGCCTTGAAGCCCTCCGTCTGCTAACCCACGTGTGCCTGGAGTCTCCGTCCCCCTTCTTTGGGCTCGATTGATGGGCCAGCCTGCTTGTTATCCTTTGCTCCCTTGGTCCCTTTGTGTGTCCCAGGAACTCTGACCCAACTCCGCTCTCTCTCCTATCGACTATTTGAACCACACTCACCCTCTTTTCCACGTGACTTTTTGCCAAAAGGAAGAACTGCATTCATATGGGAATAGGGTGTTGCCACGGAAAATATAGGTGCCGAGCATAAGGCGCCGCCAAACGGATTGTTTAGGGAACAGGACTGTGGTCTAACAGCAGAGGACTGACCGCACCCTGCAACGCGTAAGGATAGAACCGAGCTGGACCTATAGCTCCACCGCCGGTGCTCAACAGCGCCAACGAAAGTACTCGGACTAGAGCCTACCAGTGATGGCTCACTGATAAAAAGACACTGTGACGAAGAGATCTTGTGTATTGAACTGAATTCCGCTCTCAACTGCTTGGTCAAAAACTGTTCATTGGTCACATTTTTAAGCCAGAAACATTTATGCTATGTAGTGTGCTTAATTGTTAGGAACTCAACGAAATGCAATTTCCTATGTGCTGCATTCTGCCCATCACCTCAACTGTCTATGATTGTACGCCAAATGCTAGTATCAACGAATGCTAATTCTTCAACGATGCCTGTCTATCTGTAACCCCATCAATTGCAAAAATGAATGCTGTAATGTAAAAAGGGGCGACTGTTGAAGAAATTGATGTACATAAACAGCATTCGTTTCCCTTCTTCTCCCACTCCTCTCCCTGTGAGCACCATGAATACCGTAAACTATTGACCGTATCACTCTGCCAGTAAGAGCCCATACCTATATGCATATGCACAGCCATTCTAGGCACCATGGCCTTTTACCCATTGGAATCCCCGGCTTCCCTCCTGCGCGTATCTTACACCCCCTCTCTCATGCATAGACCATGAAACCCTCTCCCGCTGCGCGACCCTGCTGTGAAAGGCAACTCTCCTGCTTGACCCGCACAAAACCCCCCCATTCCCTCTTGAAGAGGCATCCTTCGCCTTAGCTGACATAGCCCTCCCCAGCTGCACCTGACTGCCCCCGCTCTCTCTTGTACTGGTCATAGGATCTCTCTCTCTCTATGTGACTCTGTCCCCGTGTCCACCCTGGCTCCCCCTCCCTTCTCCTCACATGGGCAAGCCGTAAACCTTCTTCTTCTGCAAGACCCTGTCCTTGAAGAGCCACGGCCGCGCCTGACCAAACACCTCCTTTCCTTTCATGAATGCCCCTCTGTTGACAAAGCCTTCCCTCCGCGCTCGATTGTCCACGCAGCATGAATACCACTCCTTTGATGACCCCTTCCCCCGAGTCCAGCTGACCACACATGTCCGAGGCCATCGCCTAAGCCAGGAGATACCATTTACTGCCCTTATTGTATGAAGTCACTCCTCTTCAAAGGACCCACTATTGATCCTAGCCACCCCACCCCCTGGGCTATGATCAGGCGCACACATCCTAAACGGTTGACTGAACACTCAGCTGCGTGATTGCCCTCCCCTCTTATCAGCAAGTCAAGGGTCCCTATTGTGAACATATGTGGGGTAGGATTGACACGAGGATTATAGGGATGTCTTTTCCTTTGCGTCACACTGTCCTGATTGTACTATCAAGTGTTTTGTAAGGTATAAAAGAAAGAGTCTCAGCTCACTTGTTAGAGCACCTCCTGAAAGACACCGTGTTTCGTGTCCGAAATGACTGGCTCTCCTCATGAGAATTAAACTCTGTTCTTGATTCCTGCTCCCAGCGCCCGTCTCTTTATTTGGTAACAATTCAACATGGGAACTAAGAGGCGGTTTGCGCCAGCGGCCTGGGCATCGGTAGTAATCTGGGCTCCTGTTCCACAACCAGGGTAACCGACTCCGAAGAACACCACTTTAGATGTACATTTGGGAAGCCTACAAGAAGAGAGACGTACACTGAGGGTATCCTCCACTAGGCCTAGATTTTATTCCATTTTTATGAGTGGCTCATTCTTTTCTGATTTGCGCAGGGGTCAGAATTACAAAGTTTGCGCTAATTGCCTCACCCAACAAAAAATTTCCTAGGCACGTTTTGGCAGATAAATCCTGCCGAAATTTACTAGGGGACAATGCCCAGTAGAAGCACGGGCAGATTTTGGGGTGGAAACTGCAAAAATGTGCATGGTATACCAGATTTTTAAAGGCTTACACTTGTAATACAAGATCAATATTGTACCAGTTAAATTCAAATCTTCGAAGTATCTGATTTTAACAGATGCAGTAATTAACACATCCCCAGCTGAGTCATTCATAATAAGAGTCTAACAAGCTGCGTAGTCTTTATCTTCACAGCGGTCATTCCATCTTTAGGATGGTGTGGACTAGGCTGGGTTCACAGGTGTATATATATATATATATATATACATATATATATATATATATATATATATATATATATATATATATATATATATATACATATATATATATATATATTCACTGAAAAAACCATAGGTTTTAGCCCATATATAGTTAGGGATTAGCATTTACAAAACCTTAATTTACTCGCACAAAACCATAGAAATTCGCATATATAGTTAGATGCAATAACTATATATCGCGCACCCGCAACCCACTGCTGATGATGTCACATATTACATCATTCATGACATGGTCAGTGACATCACTGATGACATCTCAAATGACATCACTGATGACATCTCAAATGACATCACTGATGACATCACTGATGACATCTCAAATGACATCACTGATAAAATCACTGATAACATCTCATTTGTCATTACTGATCACTGTGGAGAGGTAACACGGAGCACGATGTGATGCCCTGAAGTGTTCCCCAGCCCACTGTGGTTTTTATATTTGGATCCATTTCCCTGCTGCAAACAGCATATTGAAAACGAACTACAAGGACTACCTGGACCACAATGCCTGGGGTGCGCCTACGCCCTTTGCACACGTGGTCACAGCCACTTAATAAAGACAAAGACATGAGCAGGGAAGGAGTATGCCTCTGATGAAGTGCGATCCCCGCACGAAACGCGTCAGGCTCTTTGAACTCTGGGGTTAAGACTTTTGTACAGCATCCTGCAGCCTGCTCCATTAAAAGCAGTTCAATCTTCCAGTGAGTGGCTTCTCTGAATTTGGGCACTTTGTTTTTGGATTTAACACCGGCCAGCCTCGGTCGGAGAGAAGCCCGACCATGATGTCATGGACCTGCGCCTTGTCTGATGAGGAGGCGCATTAAGGAACTGGAAGAGCAGGTGGAGAGGTAACACGGAGCACGATGTGATGCCCTGAAGTGTTCCCCAGCCCACTGTGGTTTTTATATTTGGATCCATTTCCCTGCTGCAAACAGCATATTGAAAATGAACTACAAGGACTACCTGGACCACAATGCCTGGGCTGCGCCTACGCCCTTTGCACACGTGGTCACAGCCACTTAATAAAGACAAAGACATGAGCAGGGAAGGAGTATGCCTCTGATGAAGTGCGATCCCCGCACGAAACGCGTCAGGCTCTTTGAACTCTGGGGTTAAGACTTTTGTACAGCATCCTGCAGCCTGCTCCATTAAAAGCAGTTCAATCTTCCAGTGAGTGGCTTCTCTGAATTTGGGCACTTTGTTTTTGGATTTAACACCGGCCAGCCTCGGTCGGAGAGAAGCCCGACCATGATGTCATGGACCTGTGCCTCGTCTGATGAGGAGGCGCATTAAGGAACTGGAAGAGCAGGTGGAGAGGTAACACGGAGCACGATGTGATGCCCTGAAGTATTCCCCAGCCCACTGTTGTTTTTATATTTGGATCCATTTCCCTGCTGCAAACAGGAAATGGAGTATAGTTAAATGCAATAACTATATATCGCGCACCCGCAACCCACTGCTGATGATGTCACATATTACATCATTCATGACATTGTCAGTGACATCACTGATGACATCACTGATGACATCTCAAATGACATCACTGATGACATCTCAAATGACATCACTGATGACATCTCAAATGACATCACTGATAAAATCACTGATAACATCTCATTTGTCATTACTGATCACATCACATTTTTTAATAGCAAATATCAAAAGCTGTCAAATGTCAAGTACGTGATAGGTAAAAACATTTTCGTGTTTATGCACGCTGATGTGCTTTGAACGCTGCCCCCCCTCTTTTCTCTTAGTAGTACTCTCTCTTTGCAGATAGTGAAGGGTAGTTAACGCAGGCCTTTGCCCCCGTTGTAATCCGTCGTGCCTGCTTGTCTCTCCATTTGATTGATTGTTATCCAAGCATTTACTGTTTTAGAATTGATTCTCTTTGGTTCATTCTCTATTTACAAACAAGCACAAAGTCGCAATACTCTGTTTAGTCTTTGCAGATAGTAAGTAATTAAGTAATCTTTATTTAGCATAGTTACTTAAAACCATTGCAGTGTAAAAATGATTTAAGAACAGAAAGGATAAAACTACAGTTTTAAAAGACACTAAAATTTAAAATTTTAAATGTTCACATTGCAGATAGTGAAAAATCGTGTAAAAAAACAAAAGTAATCGAGCAAAATCAGTAGGCCACTAATGGGATCTCTTTTTGACCTCGCTAAAATAGAAACATTAGGAACAACCCTTCATGAGAAATACGAAACTAGTGAGATGAACTGAGCTCCACACCATGATGGCTGCAAGACCGCTCGGCTCCGCCACCCACCCCGCCCAAAATAATGATAAACTCTATGCAAATATTATAAATATATACAACACACCAGCAAAGTAACAGGGTAAAACATTTTATTAAATAACTATTTACATAACTATTTTATACTTTTTGTTGCCTGATCCGGCTAGCTCAATCGATCGAGCATGAAACTCATGCACTCTGATAGCAAGCGTTGCTGCTGATGCTATGCAGACAAAAACTGGTTTTCAGTTTGTACATTCTTCAAGATTTTTCCATCCAAGGCTGGTTGAGAGTTTGTAAAACGATGGCTTCAGATTTTCAACATACGGTGTGGTGTCGCGGACTGGGAGGGGGTGCTTGGCTCCTGCCCCCTCCCCAAGTCGTGTTGCCCTGGTGTGGCCTAAGATCGCCCCCGACATAGGCGGCCGGCTCCCGGGGTCCGGCGGAACTTTTTGCCTTTTGATGACTCTTCCATTCTGGACCTTGTCCCACAATCCGTTTGACCTGAAGACACGCTGTAGTGGGGCGCCCCTTTACCGTTTCAGTTGCCATTCCGCCCGCTTTTGCTACACTGTGCCTCTTCCGCCATTCAGCTGTTTACCGCCCGCTCTTGCGACTACAGCGTGTCGCTCACCATGTAGTTGAGTTGCTCCCGCTCTTGCGATGCAGCGATAGGCGGCTGCCACAGGACTCTCAAAATGGCGGCCGGCTCTTCAGATTTGGGCGTGGTCCACTAAAATGGCCCTGGGACACCTTGGAACTCGAACGCTTGTCTGCTAGGGCTTGGGCCCCATTCTCGAAAGCGTCCACTGAGCCTTGAAGATTCTACAAAAGTCTTGGGGGCCCCCGACTCCCGCAGGCTTCTGGTGGGGAGCGGCTGCCATGATTGCTTGTGGAATGGCCACGACTGAGCTACGAGATGGTGGTGCTCTCATGCTGACGCCAGCTTCAGTCTGAAACATCCAGAAACACTGTAGACTACCAATTCGATCAGTTCCGGTAGCGCCCCAACATGACCCGGTAGGGAAGAACTTGCCCTCCCCTCTTTGACTGATGGTTCTTGTTGCCTGTCCCTTCTGTTGTCATTTAACAGAACTTTTTAGACTGCTGAAAGGGGTTGTGTTCCGACCACTGGTTGGTGGAGACATTTTGACTATATTCTGGACCTACGTTGCCGCGTAATGCGTTATATGACATGCCGCGTTAGCGCACCCGGAAGTGCTCCGGTGCGCGAAGCACAGCTTCCCGGAAGCGATTCGGGGCGCGGGGCGCGGCGCGCAGCGCGTAACGTAAGCATAACAGGTCATGTGACTTGTTAATAAAACTTTTCATTGGTTCATTTTACTTTTGTTGTTCTAATGATGAAAGGCTTGGTCATATGACCTAGAAATTTCGCTTTTTATTGCTTTCGAACATTATTTTTTCTTAAACATATATGTTATAATGTTCCAGGCTAATGTACTTGTACTTGTACTCTAGTGGAGAAGTGTGGCTCAGTGGTGTGGAGAAGTGTGGCTCAGTGGTTAGAGGCGGCAGACCCGGAGGCTGAGAGCGGCCGTGGACCAGGGTTCGATTCCCGATGCGGCAGGGTCTCGGGCTCAAAAATTCCACGGACTCGTTAATTCTCGCGCCGGTGCCTACTCAACTCACGGGGTCACACTCTGCGACTCTGGGCAATAGCTTGCTTAATCTCCACTACGGCCCCTCGCGGCGGGATGCCTGGCTTTCACCTTGTGGATACCCTGCCGGGGGTATCTCACAAGGGAATACCAGGACGGGTTCCCTAAGCAAGCGCCCTGAGACCTTTGGGTGATTTGTGCGCTATATAAGTCAAATTACATTACATTTTTTACATTACATTACTTTCCCGGAAAATTTACAACTGTCCTGCAAGTAAAATATATTCCTTTTTCTAGAAAAAGGGCGTTTCTTCGTCCGATGACGGAGCCGTTGAGCCAAAGATGCTCGGCCTGCTGTCTTAGTCGCCGATACGCCTGAATATCAGATTCTTATCGATCACTTGTTGCAGGAGTAGAAAACACAACAGCCCTTGACCATTTATCTTTACTGCGTTCCTGCGTATTATACCTTTTATCCGTCATGTAATTGGACTGCTTTATTTCACTTGCCTTTTACTGATTCGAAAACAGTGACTAAAATTAAAAACTTTACCAATGTAAATACTACTACCATGTTTTGTTTTAAAAACCTTTATTGTGAAAATGTCAGTATACAAATACGGGCCTATAACCACGTGGGCCGGCCACGGAGCAAACTGGAATCGTATAGGATGAGGAGACATTTACACTGTAGAGGAACGTAACGAGCGGGCCATTAGGTTGCAAGAACTAAGGTGTCTAACAGTTGCGGAATCGGTGGACGTACATTTTGTAATTAAAATACGACAGGGCCACTTACAATAAAATTATCTAGATATACATTTGCGGGCAAGTACCATGGGTGATGTTAATTCGAACTTTCAATAGTACAGTAATCAATAACACATCAGAACTTAATATCAATAGGGATGTTGAAATATTCAATCAATTCTCGTCCCCGCCCGCCATGTGCTTCAAAACTGCAAACGTATCTCGTGATATCAAGGTTGTGCAACCAGTACACAACAAGGAGTTACGAGTCCCATTTATACCGGCGCCATTTTGGGCGAGGCCGGGCAGGTCCAGGATATAGTCAAAATGTCTCCACCAACCAGCGGTCGGACCAGAACCCCTTTCGGCAGTCAAAAAAGGTTCAGTTAAATGACAACAGAAGAGATAGGCAACAAGAACCAACAGTCAAAAGAGGGGAGGGCAAGATCTGAAGCCATTGTTCTACAAACTCTCAACCAGCCTTGGATGGAAAAATCCTGAAGAATGTACAAACTGAAAACCAGTTTTTGTCTGTATAGCATCAGCAGCAACGCTTGAGTCAGCTTTGTGTGAAGCCGCCATTTTGATTCAATCAATAGCGTCCCCCTGCACACATTCAGGGACCTGGTCGTGTCTTCAGGTCAAACGGATTGTGGGACAAGATGCAGAAAGGAAAAGGAAAAAAGTTCTGCTGGACCCCGGGAGCCGGCCGCCTATGTCATGGGCGATCTTTGGCCACACCAGGGCAATAGTGAAGCTGCAGCAGGTGCAAATAAGCTTCAGACAGTGTTACAAGCGCTGCTCAGAACTCTCAACTATGACACCACCTCCGTGCCATCCGGATCTTGGCGCCTTGTGCTGGTTCCGACCTATTCACACATCGGTCCGCTACTGACACCACCTCATAGGCCAACGGGGCACCCCACGCCGACTTTCGGCGCAGCATTGTAGGATGGCCACACCAGTGCGGCAACTTGCTAGACACCACCTCGGTGCCATCCAGATCTCGGCGCGTTGTGCTGCCTTCGGCCTACTGTAGCCGCAAGTGCGGACGCAACTCAGCTGGATAGCGAGTGAAACACCAAGGGGCGCCCCACTGCAGCCGAGGAGCCTCCATCTTGGGGGCGACGCACAGCATCACATTGCTTTCCAATGCAGTCAGATCCTCAAACAGCCCCCACTGACTGACGCGACCTCACAGGCCAACGGGGCGCCCCACGCCGACTTTCGGCGCAGCATTGTAGGATGGCCACACCAGTGCGGCAACTTGCTGGACACCACCTCGGTGCCATACGGATCTTGGCGCGTTGTGCTGCCTTCGGCCTATTCGCACATCGGTGCGCTACTGACGCCGCCTCACGTGCCAACGGATTTTCTACGCTTTTTATAGCAGCGCGTAACGTAAGCATAACAGGTCATGTGACTTCTTTATAAAACTTTTCATTGGTTCATTTTACTTTTGGTTTCCTAATGATGGAAGGCTTGATCATATGACCTAAAAATAACACTTTTCATTCGATTAAAACATTTTTTTTTCCCAAACGATGAAAGCCCCACCTTGTTTCTGGATGTTTCAGACTGAAGCTGGCGTCAGCATGAGAGCACCACCATCTCGTGGCTCCGTCGTGGTCATTCCGCGAGCAATCATGGCAGCCGCTCCCCACCGGAAGCCTGCAGGAGTCGGGGGCCCCCAAGACTTTTGTAAAATCTTCAAGGCTCAGGGGACGTCCGAGTTCCAAGGTGTCCCAGGGCCATTTTAGTGGACCAGGCCCAAATCCGAAGAGCCGTCCGCCATTTTAAGAGTCCTGTGGCAGCCGCCTATCGCTGCACCGCAAGAGTGGGCGCAACTCAACTACATGGTGAGCGAGATGCTGTAGCCGCAAGAGCGGGCGATAAACAGCTGAATGGAGGATGAGGCACAGTGTAGCAAAAGCGGGCGGAATGGCAACTGAAACGGTAAAGGGGCGCCCCAGTACAGCAGACGAGCCTCCACCTGGGGAGGCCCGTTCGTGCCGCCTCCCCCCCCCCCCGGGGCGCCCCACGCCGTTTTTCGGAGCAGCATTGTAGGATGCCAAAACCAGTGCGGCAACTTACTGGACATCACCTGGGTGCCATCCACATCTCAGCACGTTCTGCTGCCTTGGGACTATTCGCACAACAGACCGCTACTGACGAGGCCTCCCCCCGCACCCTCGGAGCTGCATTGTAGGATACCAAAAACCAGTGCGGCACCCAGGTAACATCGTTGTGCTGCCTTGGGACTATTCACACAAAACACAGCTACTGACCATTGTTGCTTCTTTTTTCAAAAAAATGTTTAAATGTATTTACTGTTTTGTTGCGTTGTATATATTTATAAGTTATTAAAGTGTTATAATCCTACTACTTTGTTGGAGTGCTATATATTTTTAATGTGACACATAATTGTAAAAACGTTGATGTACAAAGAGGCATCCCTGGAATCTTCCGCTTCAGGCTCGGACCCACACACCCTCACAGTGAGAATCCCCTCCCCAAGCACAATACAGGATGGTTATCAGATAGTAGGAACGCGTGTGGTGTGACGGATCTCATCGGGTGGGGGCCTTGATCTACTGTAACTCCTATGAAGAGGGGTGATTCTCTACAGCTGGGGCCATAAACTACATCTGCAGGGCTAGGTGATAGCCTGGGACCGGCCTGGACATTTGGACACAGAGGAAGAGGAGTGTCAGAGGGTGCGGTAGTGAATAGGGTGAAAGGGAGGTGTCGGGCGGGCACAGGGTGTGATTCTCAGAGAAGAACAGCGTAGATGGGAGGAGGTTTCTGGCCCATGCATGAGAGAGAGTGGGGGTGACCAGTGCGTGGGGGAGATGCTTGCGAGGGTGGGGAGCCATGCTGAGGATCGGCGGCGTGCAGAGAGTGGGTCTGGTCAAGGCATCTAAAATGGCTGCTGTGCTCAACAAAAGTGTGGCATTGCAAAAAAGGCAAGATGGCGCAGACATTGTTTATCAATAAGGAATAATTTATAACAAATATTTTTAACAAAATATTTACTCGCAGTGACAAAATGGCGGTCAACAGTTCCTGATTTCCATCGAATCGAACGTTAACAGACGTCACGCAGCAAAAAAAAAGAAACGCTCACGCACAGCCGCTGGAAGACATGTATCAACATATATGAGCCTCCTCAGCCACCCTCAGAAAACATAAGGGGTCAGGATACGTCTCCCGTACCCCCTTATACCTAGTAATTTAATTAAATCGAAACACAAAATGGCGAATTCACGTTTCGCTACCAGTTTGCGACCCGGTTCGCGAACCGAGAAGCGCTTCTACCGCGAAAAATCACATTTTTATTATTTGCCCCACGGGACCCTTTAATAACCCCAACATCATTCCTAAGGGGTCAAGAGGGGTCTACCTTGCCCCCTTTCATTAAATTCCCCCTTCGTTTTTCTCCTCCTCTTGTCTCTCGATCCTACTGAGAGACAAGATGGCGGCCGCACCGGACTGTTTAGAATGTTGACAGACACCGGAGAGCCAATCAGCTTCGCTACGCAAAGCTCCGTTACGCGAAAAGTACGCGATCTGGAGCGCTATCTGGGACGCTGTCACAGATATATCTGTTTTTTTAAACGTTAATTTCTCAAAATCCACTGGAGCACATATATTGAGACCCAGCAAAGGCACATCGGGCTAACAGTCCCTATAATTTTGCCAAGTTTCGTGTAAATCCATTCAGCCATTCGAGCTAAAAGTGAGGCCAAAGGCCCTATGGAAAAATGAATGGGAAAAACACGTTTTGGGACCCCCCTTTTTTCTCGGCCCCCCCTTGACGGAACCCCCCCAAATTGTCAGGGGCTGCTCAGAAACAAAATGTGCCATTTTCCAGAAAATTTCAGCCGATTCCGTCCACAAACGCCAAAGTTATTAGACATAGAATTTTCAAAAGTTCCATAGAGAAAAAATCCTAACTATATATACCCACTGGCGACCGCCAGTAGGTTATATATATATATATATATATATATATATATATATATATATATATATATATATATATATATATATATATATATATATATATATATATATATATATATATATATATATATATATATCTATACTACTATAATAAAGGAAGAACTTTGCACCTTTGAGGCGGGTAAACTCGGGAACCACAGCGCCAATCCACACACCTGATACATCATTGTAATCGTCAGGGTGTGCAGATGGACATAGGCTATATAAATAAAAAAAAATACGTTATTTAAAAAAATTTGATAAAAAAAAAAAGTCCCTTGCAAGTAGCGCCGGCCGCGACCTGCGTGGTGACATCAGGAGCGCGGGGAGGAGCGCGGGGAGGAGCGGCGTGCAGGAGCGGAAGAGGAGCGGCGGACATGGCGCGGGGGAGGAGCGGTGACGAACGGCAGAATGGCGGTGAGGACCGGCAGACAGGCGGGAGGAGCGGTAAGCGGCGAGGAGCGGCGGAGCGGTGAAATGAGGAGCGCGGGGGAGGAGCGGCGGCTGAGGTAAGGCTCCGGGCAGGCGGGGGTCAGGGCAGGCAGGGGTTGGGGCAGGCGGGGGATGGGGCGGGCGGGGCCCGGGCTGCTTGACAATGTCGGGGCGGGCGGGGGGCTGGGCTGCTGCACAATGTCGGGGCGGGCAGGGGTCCAGGAAGCCTGATTGTTCCCGGACAAGGTCGGGACGGGCTGCTAGTATATATATATATATATATATATATATATATATATATATATATATATATATATATATATATATATATATATATATCCCTCTGTTGTCGGCGAGTTACTCCTGGGCTCACCAAACCGCCGGTGGTGCTCAGTGACAGCGCTTCGCTGCGCGCTGTATTCAATAAAGTTATACGGACTCCTCTACTCCCAAAGGACTCCAAGGCACTCCGGTGCAGGTTTAAAATATTTTAATCCACAAATGCAGGCAAAAGGCAGTACGTCAACAGTTTCAGTGCCCACATGCGTTGACATACTGCCTTTTGCCTGCATTTGTGCCGTGGAGTCCTTGGGGAGTGGAGGAATCCGTATAAATAAAAAAAAATAATATATATATATATATATATATATATATATATATATATATATATATATATATATATATATATATATATATATATATATATATTATATTATATTAACAGTTTTAATTAATCTAACAAAAACGTTTATTTACTTACTTACCTATTACAACTATGTTGATGCCATCCTATCATTTTTTTAAACGGATGGTCTGGAAGACCTCTGCAATTTAAAACTTGATGACTGACTTCGGGCCATGAACACATGGATGATGAATAACCATCTAAAGCTAAATAACACTAAGACTCTCACACCTTATCATCCCCCACATTGCTACATGATGCAACCCATAACACGATAACCGCTCCTCAGTGGTCATCACACACAACATGAAAACACTTCCTACATTGAATCACAAAACAAAGAATACACACACACCACCACACACCACTCTATAGGGTGTAGCTGGCTGCCAATGTAGGTAAACACTACAGTGCCACACATGGTGGTAGTAAGCTCTATACAAATGGGAAATACAATACAATATTCATCACTTTCATCTCCAAGATTTGTTTTGATTCTGCTAAAATCTTTGTTTTTATCCCACTTCAAAATTAATAAACAAAATGTACTGATGGTATATGTTGAAATATGTATACAGTTCATTTACAGGTATGTTTTTTATGAATTAGAAACAAAGTGACATCTACAGTATTTCTTTTTGCACTCCCTGTACATAATGCCACTAGAATCAGGAGATTCTGCGGCCATCAAACTATGCGATTCTGTGGCTGCTGCGTTTTCAGCATAAATATAATTTATCGTATTTGCCAAATAATCCATCATCTCCTGTATATTCTGCAGATTTTAACAAAAGCTAGTTTTGTTTGTAGCTGAAACATCAACATTTACTAAAAATGTTGTAACATGTGCTGCAGTGCAATGGCAGGTCCTTTGCAAAGGTTGAGTTGCCACTTTTTAGTTACGCAGAAGCTGTATTTGGATGTGGAACCGGTACTATTGAAGTGAAGCCTTTGCCCAGACAGTGCTAGTGTAAACAATGATAAAATAAAGAAGCGATACTATAAAAAATGTGGAGCATTATTAAGGTGCAACATTTGTGTTTTCTTGCCACAAAAATGTGTCAAAACTGCTGCTGCCTAATTCCAGTGGCCCTGTCTAAACTGCAGGCAGATTGTCACAGATTTCACTTTAGACCAGTGATACTGAAAGTGCAGCCCTTTACATGCGGCCCCCGTGGTGAACAGTAGCACAGCTGCTGTTTATTTGCTTAGCACTAAAAATCAGAAAAAAGTTACACAAATGGGCAAGCGTTTATTTGAAAGTTCAATTAATTAATTAACTACTGAGGTGTCCTGGACCACTTAACTTTAGTTAACCTGAAAATAAAATCTTGCCTGTTTATTTAACATTTTCTAGATGTCCTTACACCAGTGGTGTAACACAACGTGAGGGGGCCCCCCTGCAAAGTATGTGGAGGGGCCCCCACCAGACTCAATCAGGAGCTCTCAGTCCTGAGTACTGTGTTGAGTGGACCCCCTAGAGTGTGGGCCCCCCGCGCTGCAGGAGCTGAGGTGGATTGTGTTACGCCACTCCCTTACACAATCCCTGACCCACCCAGGACCCCCTACCGCCACCGTGTGGACCTTGGTCACACCACAGACCATACTTTGTGGCCCCTGGGCAAACATTTACGAGTACCCGTTCTTAAGACAATACTCTCATTTTCCAAAGGAAGAAAAGTAAACCACATTTTCATGTTAAAAGGAGCAATTTGTCAGAAGGAAGATTGACATTTGAAATGTCTTGAAACTTGCCCCTGCCTGTCATACACCAAAACTCAAGTAATGCAAAGACTGCTATCACACTTTATGCACCCTGGCGGTATTTCCCTTACCATGCAGTGATGACATTTCATGTGTCATGTTGCTATTTGTGATACAATAAAAAGGACATAAAGGCAAATGTCCACCCAAGGATGTCAGACGTTTGGTCATGTTTTGATTGTATTACGACTCTGAAGTGGCCTCCTGACTGTGTGAGTGCTTTACATAAACAGCTAAGAAACTGTATACAAGCACTCATGGAAATGCGAGATGAAGACGTAAAATTAGGTTTACCCAGGGCTTTAAGTGGGCCGGGTCTCACTGGTGCTGAGCACCGGCAGTTTTTAAAGGAGGCCTCGAAACGGGTCTCTATTGGGCTCTGTGGTGTGCCCTAGCCTAGGCGGTCTGTTTTTTTCCTGTCCGTTTTTTTCCTGGACTGCATTAACAGCAGGCACATCGATGTGGAAAAGTTACGGGATGACATCATGCCAGTCGAGTGTTGTAGGGGAAGGGGAAATCCTTTAAAATGAATCATTTTCTCTTTGGATTTCCCTTCTCTTTTTGAAACTCAGGAGCAGCAACATAGTCGTGGTGTCCCCAGGGCTTTATGTGAAAGCTTTTTCAATATTATATACAAGCCTTAGTTGCTGCTTATTTATCTTATGCAAAGCCAATAGTCCTGACTTGTTGTAGGTATGATATTACTTGTACCATATATCTGGATTCAATGACAGAAACAGCAAAATACAAGTCGGGAGCATACTATGCTAAACACAGATTTTTAGCTTACCCGTGTGTTTAAGCCACGCCCTAAATTACATTGGCCACGCCCCTTTGAGAGATCCCCCCCCCCCCCAATACAGTTTTTTCCTCCCACTTAAAGCCCTGGGTTTACCTATTCTACGTTCACATGCATATTTTCCCCACGTTTAGGGAATAATGGAACATATACAGTATTGAAAGAATGAACATTTTAAAACAAGGTTGAGGCAAGTTTGGATGGAAGATTTAAAGAGGTCTATTTTACATGACTAAATCAATGCTAGGCGAGTGCTTGTTTAAAGTGCTGGTACTTTTATGCTGACCTACGATAAAAATGTTTTTGGATTGCAGCCATAAAAGTACGCCAAGTGGCTTTGATCCATGATAATAAACCTCTTTAACACATTTTCAAGATTATTCTGGCAAATTGACAAGAAAGGCGTCCTTGTCTTTTCCTCGGCTGTCTAATGTTCTGTCCTCTTGTTCCACGGTCACGTGACGTGCCAGGAGCTGAGCGGGAACAGGACGTGCAGCGGCAGCACGTGCTGCCTGTGATGTCAGGCGAGAGCCGCCATTGACGGTATGTTTGTGTCTTATGCCGTATCTCTGCTGTTTGAAGGAGTGCTGCGCTTGTCGGCTGCGGACCACACTGAGCCTGCCTCACTCAGCAGTAGAGGGACCTGGCACCCCGGCGCTTCTGCCTACTCTGCACACGGATAATTGGTTGTTCACTTCAAATGCTGACGAGAGCAGATGCAACACTAATGTCGAGCGGTTTGGAAAAGTCTATTATGTTTTGTAAAATGCGGACGCCTCAAAAATGCTGCGAGACCTAGAACAAAGGCTTGGTTGATTACGTGGTAAAGGCTGATAGTACCTGTGAGAAAAGCAGTAGCTCCGCCTTTGTGGTTCATATGTCATACCCCTGCCTTAAGTTTTTGAGTGCAGCCACTAGTAGTGACAATACAATGAAAGTAGCCTCCTAGTAGCAGTGACAAACGTGTATGCTAAAAAAAACTGGCAGTGCGTTTTTAAGTCAGACACTGTTCTGGGTTCCTGTGTGCATGGTTGACTGAATCCCCTCATGCAGACAAGAACCACATCTCTCAGGGAGCTGTACCTGGCTTCAGTGAAATGCTGAAAATAGTTAATGTCATGGATATTTGTATAAAGAGTCAGTACAAAGCGTTCGGCACCCTTAGATGAAAATGCCTTGCCCTAAAGTCGGCCGAGCCATCACTGCCGCCATCTTATGATCATGCACCACTGGCCAGGCCATCACTGCCGCCATCTTATGATCAAGCACCACTGGCCAGGCCATCACGGCCACCATCTTACGATCACCACTGCTACATTCTAGGGAGCAGCATGGGTCGGCAGATTTGGGCAGAGGCCCTTTTATCCTGCACCATCAGGTTAAAAACGTCCTTGTTTACTTCTACCTTGGGTTGTTAAGGGTGACAGGAAGTGGCATCACATCAAGGGCAACTCTTGATGCCATGGGTATGCAGAGGGTGTAAGGCCCTAGGTTGAACACAGTATCAATCTCACTGTCTCCTAGATACCCCAATGTGCTAATGCACTCTTCTGGTTCTTTCCGAATTCTTCTGTGACAGCTATCCTTTTGTTTAGAGCTTGACTGGATTACTTTGTTCATCACCTTGGTCCGTGAGCTTAGTTTAGAAGGTACTCCGGGTGGTCATTATTGATTGCAGCAGGCAGAGTGGGAGGATACGTGAGTGGGATTCATTTTTATTTCACTGTGTGTTTGTTGGCATGAAATTGGTGTCTGAAATGTCTGGAGGTCAAGGAAGGATGCAAAAACATTTGGTGGTTGGGCTGCATTTCATGTGTCACACAGGAAGATAGTTCGAGGAGCAGAAGATCAAAAATCGAATCACAGATTGAACTCAACTAAACTATGGGAGGCTGAGTACATCTTTTTATTTTTTTGCCTGCTTTAGGAAAATTAGAGGGAGAATGTTGTGTGCAATCTTGGATTTGTTTTTTAGCGCAGTGGGCAATCTACTGTAATTTGGGGCCCTTTCTTTATTGGGTGGGAAGCTGCGGTATGCAAGAGCCTATTCTTTGGGCACAACTTCTAAACAGCTCCCTGAGTGAAAATGGAACTGAACTAGCCCAGCACAAAATGACAAACCAGCTAGACTTTGGTCAGATTCCTAGACTTTTGAGGGGAGAAATATATTTTGGGCCAGCACACAGGTCCAGCAAAACAGAATGTGGAGGATAGGTCTAGGAGCATATGGATCCCATTGAAATGGTGTTCTCTGGTGGCTCCAAAAGGGCATGTAGGACCCCTCAACAGGCCCATCACAGCCTACTGTTTCATAGCCCACATCCCGCAGGACCTAACTTGTCTAGGTAGCTATCCTAATCCTCAGTGCCATGGACACGCACCAGAACTAGGTGTTCCCAGCATCTTTTGCCCCATCCTAGGTTTCACTGGTCTGTGGTTCTGTTACGCCACACATGGCAGCCCGCGATAGAAAGCACTATCCAAATTGCCCTAGCTGACAAAGGTGCAAGGAAGGCCTCATAGCAAACATGAACTGGGTTTGAGTGGTTTCAAGTTCAGTGATGCCTGCTCAAAGAGGTCAGATGAGACAGTGCAAACAAGTCAGGGGGGAGCCAGTCTTGTCAGGTTCTGGGAAATTGAGCACATATTTTAGTGGAGGTTGATCAGAAGACCTGACATTTTTTCTTTCATGAATCTAGGAAAACGGAACTAAGAAGGGGCTAAAGCTTTAGAATATCATGCAGGCAAGGGAATAAGAATGATAATGGGAGGGGAACAAAAGCTAACTGTCTTTTGGTAGTCTATGTGTATAATTCTGTTATTTTAAGGAAGACACGAGCCTTGCTATGCGGCTAGTTTTCAGAGTCACAGCGATCTTGAAGTTTCATGTGGATTTTTGGTAGATCGCCTGGTTATAATATAAGTTTCTGAAGGCCACAAACTGAAAACAATGATATCCAGTGCCCCCGAATGAGGTCAATGGCTGGCATGACTTTCTGTGTGACAAGAGTGGCTTCATCAAGCCGATTAACTCCTGGGCCCCTTGTCCGTGCCTAACAAGAAAGGTGCATGCTGGTCCTTCAGTAGGACAGATTATAGTTGGGCAGTTTCATAAAGTGAGCTTCTTCTGCAGCATCCGACACACATCCAGAGACCAAATGCAATCAGAAAACAAAAGGCAAGAGCTCTCTGAGGCAGTGAGTGCGGTGTAGCTCTTGTTTGACCTCCATGATTGAGCTTACATTTTTGTGTTAATCGACCTTTTCCTGACTTTGTTGGCTGTCCTCTGGATATTGTGAGAATTTACTAGTCACGTTCGGATTACTTCACAATCTATTAACTCCCAGGAGGTATCTGTGAATGATATCATTGATCCACAACCCTGTTCAGTCAGGTCAGAACTTCCCGTTGCATAAAGAGAAGTGTGTGCCATGAGTTGGCCTTATTTAAGCCTCTGGGCTCATCCTTACTTCTCTCCTGGTTTGCTCTATGATTTTAACCCCTTAGCTGCGGTGGCTATTCCGCCGCAGTGCTAAGGGGGAGGAGGGGCCACACGGCGCTCCCTTACTCTTGACGGAACCGCTCCGTCACGAGCCTCGGGTGGGCTGTGCTTGTGACGGAACGGTTCAGTGACGGCCCCACCCGCCTAATAGAACCCTCAGCGCAGGCGCGGAATTCACGCCGCGCCGCGCAGGCGCGGCAAGTGGGCAGTGATGGAACCGTTCCGTCACCAGCACAGCCCACCCGAGGCTCGTAACGGAACGGTTCTGTCACCAGCACGCAAAGGGTTAAGGACACAGCTATGTGGTGTATTTAAATGATAAATCACTGCTTTGTGCAGTCAGTAGTGTCCTTGCTAAAGAGAACTACGGGGCATGGGTGAATGCGTGCATCAAGAATTGGCGTGGACAGTAATCTTTGTCTTTCATCACTTTTTGAAGCCGCACTGAAAACACTGCAAAATGCGAAGCTGATAACCCCTATTTATTTATGCTGCATTTAGGACACAATGACAAGGTTGCTTCCTGGCTCGAGGCAGTGTTGCAAGCCATTAGGGACGAATGTAACAGGCTTGCCAGTAAACTTTCCGACATTGCTTGGCGTAGAATGATGCCAGGCAGTTTCGAGGACCATTGACTGAGTCCATAGGAAAGCTAAATGTCCAATTAGCTAGTGTGACAGAAAGAGAGATTTTAAGGGGTCCTGCTTAGCATATGTCGAGGGGGGTTCAGTCTTTTCTATGGACGGAATCACTATCTAATCAGTGCGTGGACATTTTAATAAATACTATGCTGATGATTGAAGAGGGTTATTGGCATCTGGCCATGGTCACTCTTGTGCCAGGTTTATATTGTTCTGTTGCTAAATATGTTCTTAGCGACCTAACAATATTGAGCTGTACTTTACCAGGATTGATAACGTGCTGTAATATTTTCCCTAGTTGTCGGTGTAGCCTATGTCTTGCTAGGGGATATGGAGCCTATTCCCCCCAATGCTCTGTGGTTGCACCTAGAGGCTACAGACCTGGGTCAGATTGTTGGCTGCACTGTAGCCAAGGTCCAACCCCCAGATCTTGGGTGCTGGAGGCCAGTTTGGGCATCTAAGCATACCAATTTCTCTTATTCATAATTAGGGCTCCCGGTTTTATGGTATTTATTTTTTTGACATTTCCATCTGCATTTATCCATATATATTTTTTGTCAACTTAATCTGTATTTATCCATTTTTATTATGGGTTTTGTGAGAAAAATAAAGCTGAAACTGTTATATTTTCATGTTTATTTAACCAATATGTATGCAGTCATGGTTGAATGCCTGCCAGGTTTCAGATAAATGAACATCTACAGAAGATAAATTGATGCACTTATATGAAAATATGCGTATCTCAGTATCAGCCTTGTGCATATCTACTACTGTTTAAGCCTCTTCACTAAAATTCCTTTCTTTTATAACTCCCATACCACTCAATCCACACAGTTATTGGCCTGGCAGTCACGCCAAATTGTATTTAAAATCACTCAAAAAAGCACCCAATCACCCAATTTCCGTTTTTATCCATATTTAAAAATAAATACAGACAAGAAAATAAATGTTTTTCTGTCTGTATTTATCTGTAAAAATCAGTAAAAACGGAAAACAGGGAGCTTTATTCATAATTTAAACCAAGTAGGCAGCTGTGCCTGGGGGGGGGGGGGGGGGGGGGTCTGTTTATTGTTTTGGGAAATGCAAGCAAGAGGGAAATGCTGGACTCAGAAGTTTGCATTTGACGTTCCAAGTCTCATGTCAATAATGTGTGCAGTGGTCATATTTTTCTTCCTCTAATGTAACTACAATAAATACCAGCCGATCAATTGTCTAGACAGAAAAAGTCTTAAGAGCTGGTTATTTTTCAAGGGGATGGTGGCTCATGACGTTTGGAAATGTGCTCCCAATTAGAAAGAAGTGTGGGTAGTAAGGGCAGACCACCTGGCACGCATGCGGTCCATCCAGGTAACAGTGAGGGTCCTGCTGGTTTTGCTTCTGGCTGCCTGTTGTTCAAAAGGATCTAGTCGCTATTCAGCATGACTCAAAGTGACATTGCTCTCAGGTTGTCTCATGGCAGACCTGGGCATTCAGGTAGAATAAGAACATGGCTGTGGTCTCTCACCGTGTGGACATCTCAAAGTGCAGCTCTGGTCCTGCGACCCTTGTCTCTCCCCCTCAGCTGATGTATATATTTCTGGATTTGTCATCCTTTAGTAAAGTTTTTGGTTTGTCGTGTGTGAAAATATGTAATTGTTACACATCGTCTTGTGGATGTTTTTGTGGTATAGATGTGTACAAACTATGATGCAGCTCTCGATTTTCTTATCTTATGCTTTTGCTGCTAGTCTTGGTTTTTTCCCTATGCCAGTTGGTGGGCAGGAAGTGTGGTGCTAATGACTATTTGTCAGGATAAGTAAACAGCACTTACAACGAACCCTTTTCTCTGCATATAATTAAAACGTGGTCGTCACAATGACTGCATTATAACAACACTTACCATTACCCCGCTAAGTCCTAACAACGACTTGTTGGGGGGGCAGAAGGTGTTGGATTTTAAATCCAACACCTTCTGCCCCCCCCCCCCCAGCAAGTCGTTGTTGCACACACTGGAGTTGGAATAGTAAATAATACTATTCCAACATCCAGCGCCCCCCCCTAGAGCAAGTAATTCTTAGATCTTGCGGGGTAATGGTATGCGTTGATACAACGCGTTCATTGTAACGACCACGTTGTAATTACATGCGGAGAAAAGAATTGAGTAATAATGAGGCATATTTGTCAGGGTGTTGCAGCATAGTAATGCTCTGTTGCTAACTATGCTATTTGTGAGCTTTACGTTTTACTGTATGTCAAGAAGAACACATTTAATTGATTTTTCCTTGGGTGTTTCGTAGATTTGGCAGCTGTAATGAAGCCCAGGCCCTATATGAGCACTGACCCTCCTCCCATGGGAGAGGTCCACCTCAATCTGCCTAGCAAAGCCCCCTGCAGAAGGGACCTGAAGCAACCCCATACCAGTAGGCAGGGAAAGTACTGATCTGCATACGGCGGGCCTCTGTCTGGAGTGAGACAGTGGGCAAATCAAGGCCAGTTGCAGGTACTTCTCTCATCCCATTTTGTGGGTTAGTAGTTGGAGAACACGCACCACTGCTACCTTCAGCAATGCTTCTCTCAGGACAGCGCACACCTCCAGTGGTGGTACCTGCTGTAGGAGTACACTCATCACTGCTACCTCTGGCAATGCCTCTCTCAGAACAGCACATACCTTCAGTGGAGGTAGCTGCAGTGGGAGATAATGAACCACTGCTACCTCCAGCAATGCTTCTCTCAGGGTAACACACCTCCAGTGGAGATACATGCAGTGGGAGAACATGCACCAATGCTACCTCCAGTAATGCTTCTCCCAGGAGAGCGCACACCTCCATTGGTGGTACCTGCAGTGGGAGAACATGCACCAATGCTACCTTCAGTAATGCTTCTCCCAGGACAGCGCACACCTCCAGTGGTGGTACCTGCTGTGGGAGTACATGCACCAATGCTACCTCCAGTAATGCTTCTCTCAGAACTGCAGACATCTCCACTGGAGTACCTGCACCAATGCTACCTCCAGTAATGCCTCTCCCAGAACAGTGCACACCTCCATTGGTGGTAGCTCCAGCAACGTTCTCTCAGGACAGCACACACACTTCCAGTGGTGATACCCAGGGTGGGAGTACACGCACCACTGCTACCTCCAGTAATGATTCTCTCAGGGCAGCACACATCTCCGGTGGAGGTAGCTCAGGTGAGAGAACATGCACCAATGCTACCTCCAGCAATGCTTCTCTCAGGACAGCGGACACCTCCAGTGGTAGTACCAGCGGTAAGAGTACATGCGCCACTGCTACCTTCAGTAATGATTCTCTCAGGGCAGCATACATCTCCCTCTCAGGACAGCACACATCTCCAGTGGAGGTAGCTCAGGTGAGAGAACATGCACCAATGCTACCTCCAGCAATGCACCTCTCAGAACAGCGGACACCTCCAGTGGTGGTACCTGCGGTAGGAGTACATGCACCACTGCTACCTTCAGTAATGATTCTCTCAGGGCAGCATACATCTCCCTCTCTGGACAGCACACATCTCCAGTGGAGGTAGCTCAGGTGAGAAAACAAGCACCAATGCTACCTCCAGCAATGCTTCCCTCAGGACAGCACACACCTCCGGTGGTGGTACCTGCGGTGGGAGTACATGCATCACTGCTTCCTCCAGTATTGCTTCTCTCGGGGCAGCACACATCTCCAGTGGAGGAAGCTCAGGTAAGAGAACATGCACCAATGCTACATCGAGTAATGCTTCTCTCAGGACAGCACACACCTCCAGTGGTGGTATCTGCGGTGGGAGTACATGCACCACTTCTGCCTCCAGTAATGCTTCTCTCAGGACAGCACACACCTCCGGTGGTGGTACCTGCGGTGGGAGTACATGCACCACTGCTGCCTCCAGGAATGCTTCTCTCAGGAAAGCACACACCTCCAGGGGTGGTATCTGCGGTGGGAGTACATGCACCACTGCTGCCTCCAGTAATGCTTCTCTCAGGGCAGCACACATCTCCAGTGGAGGTAGGTCAGGTAAGAGAACATGCACCAATGCTACCTCCAGTAATGCTTCTCTCAGGACAGCACACATCTCCAGTGGTGGTATCTGCGGTGGGAGTACATGCACCACTGCTGCCTGCAGTAATGCTTCTCTCAGGACAGCACACACCTCCAGTGGTGGTATCTGCGATGGGAGTACATGCACCACTGCTGCCTCCAGTAATGCTTTTCTCAGGACAGCACACACCTCCAGTGGTGGTATCTGCGGTGGGAGTACATGCACCACTGCTGCCTCCAGTAATGCTTCTCTCAGGACAGCACACACCTCCAGTGGTGGTACCTGCGGTGGGAGTACATGCACCACTGATGCCTACAGTAATGCTTCTCTTAGTGCAGCACACATCTCCAGTGCAGGTAGCTCAGGTGAGAGAACATGCACCAATGCTACCTCCACTAATGCTTCTCTCAGGACAGCACACACCTCCAGTGGTGGTATCTGCAGTGGGAGTACATGCACCACTGCTGCCTCCAGTAATGCTTCTCTCAGGAAAGCACACACCTCCAGTGGTGGTATCTGCTGTGGGAGTACATGCACCACTGCTGCCTCCAGTAATGCTTCTCTCAGGAAAGCACGCACCTCCAGTGGTGGTACCTGCGGTGGGAGTACATGCACCACTGATGCCTCCAGTAATGCTTCTCTCAGGGCAGCACACATCTCCAGTGGAGGTAGCTCAGGTAAGAGAACATGCACCAATGCTACATCCAGTAATGCTTCTCTCAGGACAGCACACCTCCAGTGGTGATACCTGCAGTGGGAGTACATGTACCACTGCAACCTCCAGTAATGATTTTCTCAGGGCAGCATACATCTCCCTCTCAGTGCAGCACACATCTCCAGTGGAGGTAGCTCAGGGGAGAGAACATGCACCAATTCTACCTCCAGCAATGCTTCTCTCAGGACAGCACACACCTCTAGTGGTGGTACCTGCGGTGGGAGTGCATGCACCACTGCTGCCTCCAGTAATGCTTCTCTCAGGACAGCACACACCTCCAGTAGTGGCATCTGCGGTGGGAGTACATGCATCACTGCTGCCTCCAGTAATGCTTCTCTCAGGGCAGCACACATCTCCAGTGGAGGGAGCTCAGGTGAGAGAACATGCACCAATGCTACCTCCAGCAATGCTTCTCTCAGGACAACACACACCTCCAGTGGTGGTACCTGCGGTTGGAGTACATGCACCAATGCTACCTCCAGTAATGCTTCTCTCAGGACAGCAAACACCTCCAGTGGTGGTATCTGCGGTGGGAGTACATGCACGACTGCTGCCTCCAGTAATGCTTCTCTCAGGGCAGCACACATCTCCAGTGGAGGTAGCTCAGGTGAGAGAACATGCACCAATGCTACCTCCAGCAATGCTTCTCTCAGGACAACACACACCTCTAGTGGTGGTACCTGCGGTGGGAGTGCATGCACCACTGCTGCCTCCAGTAATGCTTCTCTCAGGACAGCACACACCTCCAGTGGTGGCATCTGCGGTGGGAGTACATGCACGACTGCTGCCTCCAGTAATGCTTCTCTCAGGGCAGCACACATCTCCAGTGGAGGTAGCTCAGTTAAGAGTACACGCACCAATGCTACATCCAGTAATGCTTCTCTCAGGACAGCACACACCTCCAGTGGTGATACCTGCGGTGGGAGTACATGCACCAATGCTACCTCCAGTAATGCTTCTCTCAGGACAGCAAACACCTCCAGGGGTGGTATCTGCGGTGGGAGTACATGCACCACTTCTGCCTCCAGTAATGCTTCTCTCAGGACAGCAAACACCTCCAGTGGTGGTATCTGCGGTGGGAGTACATGCATCACTGCTGCCTCCAGTAATGCTTCTCTCAGGGCAGCACACATCTCCAGTGGAGGTAGCTCAGGTGAGAGAACATGCACCAATGCTACCTCTAGCAATGCTTCTCTCAGGACAACACACACCTCCAGGGGTGGTACCTGCGGTTGGAGTACATGCATCACTGCTGCCTCCAGTAATGCTTCTCTCAGGGCAGCACACATCTCCAGTGGAGGTAGCTCAGGTGAGAGAACATGCAACAATGCTACCTCCAGCAATGCTTCTCTCAGGACAGCACACACCTCCAGTGATGGTATCTGCGGTGGGAGTACATGCACCACTGCTGCCTCCAGTAATGCTTCTCTCAGGACAGCGCACACCTCCAGTAATGGTATCTGCGGTGGGAGTACATACACCACTGCTGCCTCCAGTAATGCTTCTCTCAGGACAGCGCACACCTCCACTGGTGGTATCTGCGGTGGGAGTACATGCACACTGCTGCCTCCAGTAATGCTTCTCTCAGGACAGCACACACCTCCAGTGGTGGTACCTGCGGTTGGAGTACATGCATCACTGCTGCCTCCAGTAATGCTTCTCTCAGGGCAGCACACATCTCCAGTGGAGGTAGCTCAGGTGAGAGAACATGCAACAATGCTACCTCCAGCAATGCTTCTCTCAGGACAGCACACACCTCCAGTGATGGTATCTGCGGTGGGAGTACATGCACCACTGCTGCCTCCAGTAATGCTTCTCTCAGGACAGCACACACCTCTAGTGGTGGTACCTGCGGTGGGAGTACATACACCACTGCTGCCTCCAGTAATGCTTCTCTCAGGACAGCGCACACCTCCACTGGTGGTATCTGCGGTGGGAGTACATGCACACTGCTGCCTCCAGTAATGCTTCTCTCAGGACAGCACACACCTCCAGTGGTGGTATCTGCGGTGGGAGTACATGCACCACTGCTGCCTCCAGTAATGCTTCTCTCAGGACAGCACACACCTCCAGTGGTGGTATCTGCGGTGGGAGTACATGCACACTGCTGCCTCCAGTAATGCTTCTCTCAGGACAGCGCACACCTCCAGTGGTGGTATCTGCGGTGGGAGTACATGCACCACTGTTGCCTCAGGTAATGCTTCTCTCAGGACAGCACACACCTCCAGTGGTGGTATCTGCGGTTGGAGTACATGCACCACTGCTGCCTCCAGTAATGCTTCTCTCAGGACAGCACACATGTCCAGTGGTGATACCTGCGGTGGGAGTACATGCACCACTGCTGCCTCCAGTAACGATTCTCTCAGGGTAGCACACTTCTTCCGTGGCGGTAGCTCAGGTAAGAGAACTTGCACCAATGCTACCTCCAACAATGCTTCTCTCAGGACAGCGGACACCACTGCAACCTTCAGCGGTACCTCCAGTGGGAGAACTTACACCAATGCTACATTTAGAAATGACTCCGAAGACGCGCACACAACTTGGCTACCATCTACTTCATTGGCTCGGACCATCTTCTCCTTGCACAAGCCTCTTTCTACTTTTACCTCTTGGAATCTTACAATAAACACAAAATGAATGCATGTGTGCACTCGGAATTCTAGTAACGCGCTTCGGAACTTGGAAGAGCCACAGGACATTCCTTTTAAATCCTCATTCACTGATCACACGCCAGTTGTTTGCAGCTGCTTCAGTCTCATATTTCCCCAAGGCAGTGGCCTGGCAGCCCTTTGTATTTCCCTTGCGAAACAACACAGATATCCAGGAAGTAAAGCCTTGCGTCAGCGTTCCAGTCTGATCTCTACATTTGCTGTGTTGTTTATCTCCTCCCTGCCTTAACTCTGCTCCTTTAAGCAGAGCCCCCAGGGTATGCTTGCAAAAATGCAAAATGTGTTATATATGTGTCCACAAAACTTCAAATGATGCTAAAAGGATGCAAAGTACTGACTGTTACCCATCTGCCCTTAACTGTGATCTGCATAACTGATAACAAATACCATCAGCAATTAAAATCGTAATGACTACAGCACCAGAGTCGAGAGTGTCATAATTTAGGCACAAGGTAGAAAATGTTCTTAGAACATTCCGGAAATGAGTAGGGTCATAGTAACTTAATCGTCCGCCGACTGCAATATCTGGAAAATGTTTAGATGTTTAAGGAAATAACAGCGCCAGAGAATGGCTTCCAGACATTCCTGACAATTAGCCTGAGGTGAGAGGTATAACAGCAACACATCCCTCTAGTGCCGTTTCAGCTCCTTCTAATTAGTGGAAATGTTTGCAGTCCCCCCGAACAGGAAAACATGTCTGGTAACCTGATTATCCACAATATTGCTTAAGTAACATTAAAAGGGAGGTTTAAAATATAAACTTTAGATTTCCGGTGTAAAATCGTATTCCTCTCGGGAGAGCGCCAGGTCTGGGCTTTAGAATAAAGTATTTTCTTTGTAATATGAGTGTAATAAAATCCAAAGCTTTTTGCTAATATATTTCTTTTGAATCCAAGCCAGCGCATCAATGTAAATTTGCATCAGATGGCAAGAATGAGCGCGTGGCTGAAAGAGAGAGTGCGCCTCGGTGGGCGCCAGACACATCAGTCTTGGCTGCACTAGAGAGGGATGGATTCCACAGCAGGGGCTTCAAAGAAGGATGTTTAGCACGCGCGGGCAGGGGGTGTTAGTGGGTCTACCTCCGAGCTGCTATGTTCACTTATAAATCACAAGCAATTTGTGGGGTGCCGAGCCTCAGTGTTTAGTATCTTCCTTAGTCAGACAGCTGGGTTGTTGCCGAGAAACTGCGCGGCTTTTATCCGCTAATAAGCTGTCTCAATATTATGATGCCAGAAGACTAAATTATAGATTGTCAGGCATTCTTTGTCCGGGGCTGCTTTGATTTTGCGATTGTTCTCAGACATATTGTGCTAAGCAAATTATCTGTTAGAATTTGATGTATTTGCACACACGTCTCACCCGGTTATGCCTTACCACCTACATATTTTTTGATTCGATGTATATGTGCATTCAGATATGCGGGCAGGCAGGCGGGGCTACTCTGTTGACAGAGCAGGGGAGGAGTGATTTGCACTCCCTAAGTGCGCATGAATGTTTGGCAGGCTGGCCGTCTCGGGCCGGCCAAACATACATGTGCATTTTGCATGTTCTCCACCCAGGATGCATTACAGCCTAGGTGGAGAACATTGTGCCTGCATTACAGTCTAGGTGGTGTATTGCATCGTTGTGATTGTCTCAGGGGAGCCTCAGCCTGGGTGCTTCCTGTTCCTGGAACATCGGCAGGGAGGGATGACGATGAAACAACGGAGGAGAGGTGGGCGAGGGGGTACTTTTGTTTTCTTTTATAACACCCCTCTGACCCCTCTACCCACGAACCACTTGCCCTGCTCCGCCAATCCGATCAGTGCCATACCTAGCTCTCGTCTACAAAATACACACACACACACACATTGCTGGCCGTTGCATGACTCACGTCCTATTTATGTTGAGGTTTTCAATGTATATGCACATTCATTTCAGTGGCCCTTGTATTTGCCCCTTGTTTTTCTTACTGCCAACACATCTTGAGCTTTGATGGTTATTTGAGTTTCCCTAAAGAGTACTGCTATCTACTTTCATCAGACATTGAGCCCTGATGACTTTAAGAAAAAGCTAAGCATGTATGGTAAGTGTTAGAATTGGGGGGGGGGCTCTAGTTTGCAATGGTTTGCACCGTCCAAGTAGGGACCCTTGCTTCTAGTCAGGATAAAGGAGTTATGCCCTTAGACAATCCCAACTCACCAGTGGCGGTTTTACCATGTGGGCGGTGGGGCGTTGCCCCACTAATAATTTTGCCCCACTAATCAAGTTTATATATTATTAAATTGTAGTTTATAATTGTAATTTAAAACTCGCGCTGAACCACTGATTGTAATGCAAAACTCGCGCTGCCTCGCCACGTCATTAAATCACGTGACACTGACAGCCTGTATTGACTTGACTGTCTGTGACTCACTGTTGCACCACTGCGCATGTGGTGTTTGACTGGCCTCCTTTCCTCAGCTACGAAGCCCTATGGCATTCGAAAAGCAAGCACTGCTGAGTACGGGGTTTGCAACTCCCCACAGACCCCAATGGTTCAAAAAGGAGCAACGTTTTTTTCATGCTCTGTCCAATCCTGACGCTCTCTGAGCAGCTCTTCTCTGAAGAGAGCAGCGTCACTGCGTCAGGATTGGCTAGTAGCTACTGCTCCCTTCCACGAGCATGGCGGCCGCTGCTGCAGTCTGACTGTGCCTCGTGACCGTGACTAAACTGCACACTTCTTCCTCAACAGTATGAGAAAAACGTAAGTTTTTATATTTCAGTTTAGTTACACATGACATTCACAGTTGTTTATGTTTCGAACATGGCGGCGCCGGCGCATGATGGTTCTTCATAGCTGGCAGGCAGTGGCAGCACAGCGGCTCTTCTAGCCTTTGAAATTGAATCTGGGTCCGGCGACGGTCGATATTCTTTCCCGCGACAGATCCGTCCATATAAAAAATGGTTCATGAAAAAAGGGTCATAAGTAAGCAGCCAAGATATTATAATGTATTGCTGCGACCCTTGTCCCGTCCGGGCGAGCACCGCTCCCTGTCAACTCATCCGCCGCCTGCTAATAGCACTCAGGGACACCGTTCTGGCCCATGTGTGAATTGCAGCATTGTCAGTGATTGCAGACTTTCAGACCGTGCACCCATCACCTAGCATGCAGCGTGCGCAGGGTTTACAATATAGCAATATAGCTCTTATAACGTGCACACACTGAAATTAAAAAAAATGGTGGACTCCAATCAACTCGCAGAAAGGAGGGCTCCGCCATCCTGTGTTGCCGAGAAAGGGTATTTGTATTTTATACAGGCCCTCGTTTAGAGTAACCACAGCATTCAAAGTTCGCCTCACAGAGAGTCTTTGAAATGTGCAACCTTTTCTGCCATTCAGAGCTGAATTTCGGGGAGGAGAATAAAAAACCCATATTTTCGTTTTTAACTTCTTCCCTGCCTCCTCTAGATTGAGTTTGGCTAGTGCTAGCATTTACAAATGGACTCAGGCGTGAATTTACAAGAGGGCTATGGTCTGTGGTGAGTGTACACATAACATCGTGTTGTATCGTGCTTGGCCTACTTTTGGAATACTTTTGTTTGTGTATTCATTAATTGATTGTCCCTGTACCCAGTGTTGGAAAAAGTTTGTTTCCGGGGCTTCTTTCTAAATTGATTCTTGAGCGTGGTTAATTTCTAAAGCAGTTGCTGTTGCTTCAGTGGGCAGGAAAGGTCGGGCTCCGAGTACCAGAAGGTGTGTAATTTAGACACACGGGGCACATTATTTCCCAGCATGACTGCAGTAGAATGTTTCTAATTGGTAATACCCATTATGGAAGAATTTGTGCGCCCTGTGTATCTTCCGAACAGTTATTTGGCATCGTATGAGCTCAACAAAATATTTCCCACATGGTGTACCCTCCTGAACTGTACAGTAAACCTCTAATTTATGTCTGTGACTCTCCCGCAGACTCGTTTCCTTCTATGTTAACTTCTATTTGAGGCACACTGTTCATGTTGCTTAGCATATATAAACCCTCTCCTTCCGATGAAATACTTGCTGCTAATTGTTTTTCTTTTTGCTATTTGCTCAAGGTTTATGAATGAATATATGTACCTGTGTTATGAAAATCCACTCTCTGGCCAAACAGGTTAACCTTAAAGCCCCAGATCCCGTTCATGTGCTTTGCTGATTCAGGTGGCTCAGACCCAGTGACGCAGGGATTAAGGCATTAGGTGGAAATCGCTATAACAGGTAGCGAGATCCTCTGGGTAAGAGAATCAAGAATAGTCTTTTAATGCATTTTTCTCTTACTCAGCCCTGCCACTATGGTATTTTTTCACATCAAAATACTTTGCTCTCTCAAGTCAAGTGATGCCAAATACCAGGGCACAACGTTGCATTGGTCCTTAAGTTCTGTCATTTCGGTCATAAGCGATTAGGTAGACTCCTCAAGAGGGGATACCGGATTACCTGCTGAATCACACACTCCCTCGGCTGCTGTATGCTTAACACATCCTAAGCCTATATGGTGTTAGTATATATAGTGCTGTGTAGAGTGCATGCTTGAAGCCTTGAATGCTTGTGCTGTGAAGTATGTATGCCCTTGAGTGCTATAGTGACTATAGCACTCAAGGGCTTACATACTTCACAGCATAGTGCACCAACGCCACCAAGGTCTGCGAGTTCTATATTACAATTCCACTCCAGCTGTTGTATCCGGCGTGCTGTCTGTCGTACTCATTTCATTCCTTGTGCATGCTGCCAGGTTTCAGGCGGAGCATCTACCTCCTCCAAGCAATATATCTGGACTTACACCACCTTGTGAGGCTCGCCCTCTGCTTAAGGCCTAAGGATGATACCAGACTCAAGTGATAAAAGGAAATTGGAATCCCACAGCTGCCATTGGGCGCTGGAGGTGAGAAGGGATAACATCACTTTCACCACTTGTACTTTGTTCCCAGCCACGCAAAACCTTTGGAGTTTGAGCTTGAAAATGCACAGTTTACTAACTTTTTTTTCAAAATTTTAGATGTTCAGGCTCGCTCGCTACGCTCGCTCGCCATGGTGCACTCTGACAGAAAGTTTACGCCCCACCACTTTCAAATGTCACCATCCGCCACTGCAACTCACCCTCTTGGTAGCTTGGCACAAGCAGACAGGCTTATCTCTGAGGCAGTGTGTAAAGCATTTGTGCACACATACAGTAATGCAGTGAATACATTACAAATGGACACCACACCAGTTTGGAAAAATAAGTATTCTTTATCTAAACCAAATAAGACCAAAATGACAAAAAGCCAACATACAATTATCAAGATATGATTTTTAAGAGGTAAAAATGGTTCTGTCCACAGCAAACTATAGATGCAACAGTTTCAACACAAAGTACCTTGGATTTGTCAAAATCCTAAGCAAAAACAGCCGCAGGGAAGATGATGTGTCTGTTCCTTACACACAGGGAAGGTGAGGCGTCGGTTCCTTACTGAAGAGTAAGTGATGCGTCAGCTTCTTACTGTGCGGGGAGGGGACCGACACATCACCTTCCCTGAGGCTGTTTTTGCTTATGATTTTGACTCATCAAAGGTAGTTCGTGTTGAAAGTTCACATCTATAGTTTGCTATGGACAGAACCGTTTTTACATTTTAAAAACCAAATCTCGATAACTGTATGTTGGATTTTTCTCATTTTCTTCTTGTTTGGTTTAGGTAAAGACTACTTATTTTTCTAAACTGATGTGGTGTCCATTTTTTGTGTATTCACTGTATTACTGTATGTGTGCACAAAGGCTTTACACAATACTTCTGAGATAAGCCAGTCTGCTCATGCCAAGCTAACAAGGGGGTGAGCAGGAGTTGTCTAAGGGCGCAACTCCTTTATCCTGAATAGAAACAAGGGTCCCTACTTGGACAAAGATGCAAACCAGTGCCAACTAGAGACCCCTATTTCTAACATTGGTGGCAGCGGTGGGACTTAGGACTTGTATTTGTGCCTTACATACAGTGATTGGTGTTCACTACTAGTATAGTGCAGACCATTGTGCATCCACATACTATTTGGTGAATACTTTCTTTTCGGACTTTTCTGCAACTTGTGAACGGCCAATTTTCACCATGACGAAACCAGCATTAATTTCATCTGTGGATATTGAGTTAGGGTAGAAACCTACACTGTGCCACAATTGAAATCCACCAGCAAGAAATGTAAAATCTCAGTGGCAGGCCTCACCAGTAAAGGAGGAGTACTAAAAGGCACTGAAGGCCTGGTTGGAATCAAGGAATGCCAGTGGAAATACTGAGGAGCCTATGGTGGAGGCAGAGTATTTAGATGGGCAGCAGGATGGACTATTGGTTCTGCCTGGAGGGCGGGTGCTATTCAGGGAGGGCAGCACTGTGTCTTCAAAGGGGCTGTCTCCAGAGGAGCTGGAGGACAGAGAGAGAAGAAGAGTGCATGAGATGGAGCTCGCAAAGCTCAGGCTGGGGAAAAAGAGTGACATGGAGGATAAGAAATTGGAGTTAGAGAGGCAAGAACTTGTCATGGAGGAAAAGAGGATGCTCTTTGAGCATGAGAGAACTTTGAAGGAGCTGGACATAAAATCAAAGGTGTGCAGTCCTGTTCCAGTGGTGGCAGCTTGCCTTCAGTGCCTTTTGAAGCGAGAGTTTACATTCCTAAGGAAGTGATCAAAGATTTTGTGAGAAGTGATGTCATCCATGTAGGCAGCGCTGAAATACTCCAGTCCAGCCAACAGTGAGTTAAGTACATGTAGTCTGCAACTTATAAATAGATTTCGAAGTGTCACCAATCTGAGCTGCAAAATTAAAACCATGGTATCTATCTTTGATAGCACACAAATTTCAACACTGACTCAAAGTAAACTCTCACTATCACATAGGAGCCTTTTTAGATCGAAGCCTACCAGGCAGCGCAGCTGTTTAGTTTGCTAAAGACTACATGGGGACATTCTGAAAGCTTCCTTGGGAATGCATTCTGCTTATTGCTTACCACTGGCTTTGTGTTGTGTAACTCACAGTTGCTTACTTTCAATTTGCTGTTTTTTTAAATTCTTTTAGGCTGTCCAGCATGTCTTTGTCCCTCCCATGGAGTATATCCTGTTTATATTATTGTTTTTCCTTTCCTTCCTAATGTAAAGCGCTCTGATATCCTATGGGATCTAGTTTGCGCTATATAAAACTTTATAAAATAAATAAATACATTGCATTCTTCCACGGGGGCTCCTTTCCATAAAATAGGCCTGTACATTTTGTTCTTATATTGTCACATTTGTTGTGCATTCAAAGACAGAGATCAAATGTCAGGCTCTATCTTCCAAGGGAGCTTGATGTGTACATTACTTTCTCTGATTTCAAAGTGAGAGAATTTATCTGACAATTTAGGGGTGTGAGAGGAAAGGCATTTTCCTAGCACACAATGAAACGTAAATATTTGAAAATGAACTGTTCAAATATTTTAGACTATTTCAGAATTAGGAAAGTACAAATAAAGCATTTTTTTTTGTAATTCTGAAGTGTGCTGTCAAACCAATATTTTATTACGATCAAAACAAATCAATACACTAGGTGATGCCATTTTCACACGTTAATGTTTGTGTGCTGTATTGTTTTGTCAGTAAAACTGTATGTCTGTGCAAATGTAATGGTCATTTCAATTGATATGTGTAGTGGCAGTGTACAACCACACCATACATGCTTCAGTCTACACCACTCTACTCTATTGCACTCTACTCCACTCTGTGGCACTCTGCGTCACTCCAGTCTATGCCACTTTACTCCACTACATTCTACGCCACTCCACTCCATGACATTCTATGGCACTCCGCACTACATCACTTTAGTCACTCTATGCCACTCCACTCCATACCACTCTACTCCACTCAACTCTATTCCTCTCTATACTACCCTGCTTTACTACATTTTATGCCCCTCTATTCCACTCTATGCCACTGCACTCTACATCACTCCTCTCTATGTCAATCTACTCCGCAACACACTACTCTACTCCATTATACACCACTCTACAATACTCCACTCTATGCCACTCCACTCTACGCCACACAAGGTCAATCTATGACACTCCATTATATGCCACTCAGTTCTATCCTATGCCACTCTAATCTACTCTACGACACTCTATGCCAATGTACTCCACACAACCCTACAACACTCATCCACTGCACTCTAGGCAATTGTACTCCACTCCATGCAGATCCCTTCTATGCTACTCTATGCCACTCCACTCTACATCACTCTATAACACTCCACTCTATGGCACTCAACTCTATGACACTCATGCCACTCCACAACACTCCACAACACTCCACTGTATGACACTCCATGCCACTCCACTCTACAGCACTCTACAACACTCCATTCTTTGACACTCTGCACCATTCCATTCTATCCCACTATACCACACTCCACTCAAAGACACTCTATGACACTATGCAAGCAATTCTAGTGCACTCAATTCCACTTTACTCAACACTAGGATAATCCACTCTGTGACACAACACTGTACGACACTCTACTGCACTCCACTCTATACTACTCTATGACACTCTTCGCCCCTCCACTCCACTCCACTCCACTCCAAGCCACTCTACAACACTCCATTGTACGACAATCTATGCCACTCCACTCTACAACACTCCATGATACACCTCTCTATGCCACTCTGCTATACAACAATACACTCTATGCCACTCCACTCTACTGCAGTCCATGCAACTCTACGTCACTCTAAGACACTCCACTCTGTGCCACTCCAGTCTATGACATTTTACTCCACTCTACACACTGAACTATACTCCAGTCCCCTCTAAAGCACTCCACTCTACACAACTCTACTCTACTCCACTCTACAACACTTTAATCCACTCTTCACAGCTCTACGACACTCCACTCAAGGCCCCTCCACTCTACATCACTCCTACGTTTGACACTCAACTCCATTCCATTCTACTCTACAGCACTCTACTCAGTATAGAGGACCTAAGGGACTTACTGATAAAAGTTGAGTTGGGGTCGCCCAATGATACCTCCCCTCCAAATGTTTTACAAATGGTATTTTTTTTTTTTTTTTAAACCTTTATTTGGAGACAAGCAGGGTCAAGGGAAATGCATACACAATACATACAGTCACATATGGCCATTACAATGGTACGTCAGATCCAAAAAATGAGATACAAGCAAGTACGGGGCAGCATACCAGGCAATACAAGGAGCAACATCGAAATGTACAGTGCAAATTAGAGGGCAACGATCCAGCATGTTCAGGCAAGCTAATAAGACAATACAGTATGGACACATTCTGTTAGCGTATAGCAAATAAAACAAAGGAGACTCAGATAAAAGGGATAGATAAAATAAAGGTACCCTACAGGGATACGATTTCAATTCCTAGCCACACACTTGTCGTAAGGGGAACTACAGCCCCCAGCAGCTCGCTTGTCAAGGAGACGGCTCAACCTCTCCCCCGATACTGGAAGATCAGCAGGTTTAATGTGAAATCCCGGCCCCCATGTTGCCATCAACCAATCCCTTCACGGTCCCCAAGTTCAGAATCAGAGTCCTGCGCAGCTCTGGTTAGTAGGTACACCTGGAGCGGGCTCCAAAAGTCCTTCGGCCTGCATCTGACAGGCATCAGGTCAGAATAGATATTGTATTGATCCTGGCAGTATATGAGGTCAGTCAACCAATCCTGAAAGCGCGGCACCCTGCCACGACCCCAGCAACAAGCAACCCTACGCTTAGCCAGCAGCAGGGCCACGCCAACAAACCTACGGTGAGAGGCAGGCACGTCCTTAGAGTAGCCCAGCAACATCACTAAGGGGTCAAATGCCACCCCATCCTCCGCCATAATCTGCAGGGCTTCATGAACCTGAGTCCAATATTCTAACACCCTCGCACAACTCCAAGCCAAGTGCAGGAAGTCAGCGCCTTCCGCACGACACCTAGCACACCTGTCATCTTCCGCCAGATGAAACCGCAGTTTCCTCGCAGGAGTATAATAGTACCTCTGAACAAACTTGTAGTGGATAATTTTAAGGCGACAACTAGAGGAGACATTGGCCGTGAGCCCACAGCAGTACTGCCATTGCTCGTCGGTAATGGGAGCACCCAATTCGGCAACCCACTGCTCGCGCACCCGATTGGCCGGGACCGAACACTGTCTGCGGATAGCCCCGTATAATTTCGACACCAGGTGTCGCCCATCTGAGACCAACAGCACGTGGAGGGGGAGGGTAACCCCAGGCTCCGAAGGGAAGTCTGGTAGCAATGCACGCATGTCCTGCCGCAAACGGATAAAGTAGAACAGCTCCAGCGAGGAGCAAGCGGCCGCTCCGAAGAAATGAGCCTGCGTACGGAAGGCACCTTCATGAAACAAGTCGCCCCACGTGAGGACACCTAGCCGCCTACACATTCGTTGAAACCCCGTTTCCAACAACAGCGACAAATCAGGATGATAAGACAGAGGCAAGGCCGGCGAGTAAAGAAAGGACACGCCCAACAATTGAGCCACCCGTTTCCAAGCATCCACCGTGCACGTCACCGTCGTGCGAGGCGTTTCCACATCTGACACCTTGCCCAAAACCATCCCCTCCAATGGGAGCGGGTGGGCAACCCAATGTTCAGCAGCAATTTGGGGCATAAACGGCGTGGGGCGCATCCAGTGATAAGCGTAATGCGCCTGAGCGCTGAGATAATAAAGCTCAAAGTCGGGAACGTCGAAACCGCCATCAGCATAGGGCAACGTAAGGGTAGTCCAAGCCACCCGTGGCTGCTTGCCCCCCCAGAACAACCGAATGAGCTCAGAACGAAGTCTGCGAAAGAAATAAGCACCAGGGTGGTACGGAAGGTTTTGAAAGAGGTAAAGAAAGCGGGGCAAAACTACCATCTTGATAAGGGACGCCCTGCCGGCCATGGAGAGAGGCAAGGTCATCCAGCTGGTGACATCGTCTGCTAGTTTAGTAATAGCCACACCATAATTAAGTCGAATCGATTCTTCTCTGTCCAAGGAGACGACAATGCCGAGATATCGCAACTCCGAATCACACCATTCCAGAGGGTAATCAAGGGGAAACCTAGCTACAGCAGCAGTGAGGGGGAAAAATTGAGACTTCCGCCAGTTGATATGGACACCGGAGACGCCCCCAAAAGCAACCAGCTCCCGTAAGAGCGAATTAAGGTTGTTCTCAGGGTCCTTGACATAGAGCGTAACATCATCGGCGTATAACGAAATACCGACCTGCCGCTGAAGACAATTAAAGGCACTCTGCTGGTGAAACTGACGAATCCTACAGGCCAGCGGCTCAATGGCTATAGCAAACAGGAGGGGCGAGAGGGGGCATCCCTGTCGAGTCCCTCTCGTAAGAGGGAACGAGGGGGATAACACCCCATTCACCACTACCCTCGCCATCGGATCGGTATATAAAAGCTTAACCCATGAGATGAAGATCTTGGGGAAACCCATCCGACAAAGAACATCAATAAGATAGCCCCATTCAACAGAGTCAAACGCCTTAGTGGCATCAAGAAAGATAGCAGCAACCGGGACAGTGGGAGCAATGGTCGACACAAGCGAAAACAAGGTGCGAAGATTGTGGGATGTAGCACGGCCGGGCACAAATCCAGACTGGTCAGGCAATACAATAACGGGCATGAGCTCGGCTAGCCTTACTGCCAAAACCTTCGCGAGAATTTTGACATCGCAGTTGAGCAATGAGAGGGGTCTATAGGAGCCCACATCCAGCGGATCCTTACCCGGCTTAAGCAGCGACGTAATGGCGACCTCCCGCATGGAACCCGGCAGACGTCCCTCCTCCAGGGACTCCTCAAAAACCTCACGGAGAACAGGGGCCATGGTGTCCACATAACACTTATAAAATTCAGCAGGAAGGCCATCCAGACCGGCGGCCTTCCCATTAGACAGAGACATGATGGCATTCCTGACCTCATCCACCTCTAGGGGCCTGCCTAAGAACTCCCGATGACCATCCGATAACCAACAAAGTGCCAGTTCATCAAGAAATCCGCCATAACGAGTCTCACCCGTCTGCTGTGTCGTGTAAAGGTGTGCATAATGGTCAATAAAAGTACGCTGAATCTCCGAAGTGTCCCGACAGCGAGTGCCATCCGGAGACACCAATTCCAACACGTCCGACCCATGCCTAGGATGTCTAGTAAGGGCAGCGAGGACCTTACCGGGCCGCTCCCCTTCACAGTATCGCCTTGCCGTCCAGTATTTCCCCCTATGCTTAGCCTCTCTAGCAGCCTCCTCCTCGTATTCGGAGAGTTTAGTGCGGAACTGCGCCAGAAGATCGGGATCAGAGTCAACCTGCATCCTGCGTTCTAAGTCTCGCAAGTCAGCCTCCTAGCTCTCGAGGGTCCGAACAATCAATCGAAGTACTCCACAACTTTTAGAAATAGTGACACCCCGGATCGTAACCTTGAACGCCTCCCATATGACCTCGACGCTGTCCACAGAGCCCTTGTTCCTAGGGAAGAACGCCTCTACCTCTGCACCAAGCTCCTCTTTGAACACCGGGTCAAGCAAAGCAGTCGGAAATAGACGCCAAGGTGGGCGCGGCCTATGCAGCCCGGGGACGGATAGAACAACCTTCACCGGACAGTGATCAGAATACGTCCGAGCCAGATGTGTAGCCTCCCGTAGGCCAGCTGCCAACCCTCTAGAGAGAAACACATAATCCAGTCTCGCCCATGAACGAGCATGTGTGGTGTAATGAGTGCCCTCCTTGGTGGCAGGGTGGGCGTACCTCCAGCTGTCGACCAACCCAGCCTCCTCCACAATCCCACGCAGTACTTCTCTAGCCTGTACATTATACTGAGGACTCCCCTCCGATCTGTCCGACTGGGCATGAAATGCAAAATTGAAATCACCCCCCCACACAATGTAAGTGGCATCCACAGCAAGAACATGACCCCACAAAGTGACAAAAAAGATTGGCGTATCGACATTAGGAGCATAGCAATTAACAAACAGTACAGTGTCCTGCCCAAGCCGCCCCCACAGTAGTACATAGCGCCCCTCAGGGTCCCCCACAAATCCCAGTTCCTGAAATGCGAGCGATCTTTTAACAAGGATGACAACCCCTCGGGCATAAGAAGAATAGGAAGCAAACCCCCTGGCCGCAGCCCACCTCCCGCCAAAGTTGGGGGAAGGAGCGGGACGCAGATGCGTCTCCTGGAGGAGAGCAACATGAATAGCATGCCTGTCCAAGTACTGGATCACCCTACGACATTTCCTGGCATCATTAAGTCCCCGTACATTCCAGGATAGAATCGATATCTGATCTATAACAGCAGTCGACATTACCCAGTTTCAGGGCCCCACGGGACCCAATAAGCAAATACAGGGCATCCAACTACCAGCAACAGCCAGCGACAGGTCCACACCCAAGGGCGCGGACAACCCACAACATACACTCCACACATTCCCCAGCCATCTCCGAACCATTCAACCAAAACTTCAACAACCCCCCCCCCAGCCAAACCATCCATGCAACAAGCACTCTACACACCGCACGCCGCCAATCCACCTTTCGCAACCCGCAACTCGCACACGTGGTCCCATTGCATAGCGCTCCCCGTCACGTGGCAGCCTAAGATGGCGGCCGGTGCACTCGGGCCCAAGATGGACGGGAGCACGGACCCCAGGATCAATTCCGCCAGATAATGAAGCAGACCAGCCTAGATAGCGGGCGCAACACCACTCCTGTGCACCCAGACAACTGCAGCACCTCTCAGATCGACCCAGGGAACCTGGGCAAACAAACATGGACAGCTTTATTCCCGCCCCATCCACCCACCTGATACCACCCCAACCATCAGGCCATACGCACCCCCACCCCCCCCCCCATTCCCCAACACACATCCAGTCAACCAACATAGGACTAGAATCCAAACCAAAGGTACACATGGGGCATACCCTCCGGGGAACCTTCCAGAGGTGCACGACACCACTCCCTCACGCCACGCCAGTGTCCGCGCCAACAGGTGTCAGACGGCCCCAGGCGCAGCGCGGGGGGGTGGGTGCCCAGAGCGCGACACCAGATAGCACCATCCTGCGGTGCCATACCGACCCCAAGAAACAAAACGCACTCACTCATCTCAATAAAGACATGACCCCCGCACCAGCAAAAGTAAAAGCGGACAATAGTTAGGCCGCAAATGCGGAGAAGGAAGGCAGTAGAACTCAATATAACAGGAACCCGTCCAGAATACTCTAAAAAAAAAAAACAGTAAAAAAGAGAGACAACGACCAAAGTCACCACAATCAAGCGACCTCCTCCTCAGCCGCCGAGTGTTCATCCTCAGGGTCTCGATCGCCTCCCCGATCCGCAGCTGCTCGCTCGCGCTGGAGGCGCTTCGCAAAATCCTCAGCATGCTGTGGGTTGGTGAAAAAATGTTGTTTAGCCTGGTGCGTCACTCTAAGTTTAGCAGGGTACAGCAAGGCGTAGTTCACTTGTAGATCCCGAAGCTTCTTTTTCACCCCCAGGAATTTACGACGCTGGTCCTGCACCATCGGCGTGAAGTCGGGGTACATGGTGAAAGACACCCCTTCGAAGGAAAGGGCCCTGTTAGTGCGGGCAGCCTGGAGGGCGGCGTCTCGGTCACGATAGTTCAAAAGGCGCGCAATGATGGGGCGCGGTGCAGCCCCAGAGGCCGGCCGAGGTCCCAGTGTCCGATGCGCTCTCTCAACAATGAACTGGGACGAGAACACTTCCGCCCCAATGGCGCCAACCAGTAGCCTCTCCACATAAGTCTCCATTTTGCCCACATTCGTGGACTCCGGCACACCTACAATGCGCACGTTGTTGCGCCTACTCCTCGCCTCCAACTCCTCATTCTTAGCGGCAATGACACGCAAGATATTGTCCTTTCTCGCCAGTTGGGTGGTATGGGTGGCCGCCGTGTCGTCATGGTCCGAAATGCGCTGTTCCGCCGCCGTCAATCGCTCCTCATGCACATCCAGCTTCTGGACGACCGCATCCATGCGTGACGATATCTTGTCCACTTTGTCCACTATCGTGGCAAACCCCTGTCTCATCTCCTGCATCATTTGGGTAAAGTCCGGTGGTGGTGGTTGCGGGACACTGTCAGCGCCATTCGGGGGGGGGGGGCCGCGAAGTCCCGGCCTCCTGGACCAAACGCGTCCCCCGCCTAGTCCCTCCAGAGTCAAAGGACAATTTGTATTGTTTAGTGTCCGGCTTCCCCATAATGGTGCGCTAATGATGCAATGGGGGACCAAAGCAAATAGGAATCAGGATATAGGTCGGACAAAGGGTACGGCCAGAAAAGCTCTAATCGTGGGGGCACGAGCAGGCCAGCGCGCCCCGCCACTCCCAATGACGAGAAGATGGCCGTCTCCACTTCCAGTCCAAAGGGGCGAGCCCCAGAAAAGGAGAAGAAGATCCGTTGCGCCCCCCGTGAGCAATGGTATCTGGGCAGGCAGATGCAGGATCCAAGAGAGAAGTCCGACAGCAAGGAAGAGCCAAACGGCTTGCCCGGCCAGCGAGCGGGCCCGGTGGAGAGGGGAGGAGCAAGGCCTACACCCCACGTGCAGAGCCCCGGACTGGCATGCCCGATGACGCCGGGCCAGGGGGCATCAGACTTCCAGAGCGCAAGTCGGAGAAACTTGGGATCCTCGTAACTTCGGCCAGCAACCTCCGAATGGCCCAGGAGTTGGACCTTGGGTAGTCAGTCGATATCCCAGTAGATCTGTGGGGTCAGATCAGGGCGCAGCGATGATAATCAGGATCCCTAGGCGGATAATAGCTCCGGGCAGCGGGAGCCTCACGACAGTGCGGCCATTCCGCAGTGCGCCCTCTAGCGCCCCCCCCTACAAATGGTATTTACCCACTTTTCAGGTCTATCCTTTCTTAATCAGTCTCTCAATTAAGGTAGGGTCCCCACTTCCTTCAAAAATGCAATTGTAGTCCCCTCACAAAAAAAAGTAGGTGAGGATCCCCTCAACCTAAAAAGCTATCAACTAATCTCACTGCTCCGTTATTTGGCAAAACAACTTGAGGCGCATATAGCTTCTCACCTCTGCTCATTTATAGTGGCCTCAGACTTCCATGACCCCTGCCAAGCAGGCTTTCGGCCAGTGCACCCAACTGAACCAGTGTTCCTCTCGATAGTTGATGACATGCAAACAGAGGTGGATGGAAGCAACACTCAAGCCCTACTACTCCTCGATCTGTAAGCAGCCTTTGACATGGTTTACCACATGGGTACTCACATACATTGGCCAAGGAGCCACAAAGTACTCCATGACTCTACTCCACTGTAAGCCACTCCACTGTATGCCACTCCATGACACTCTCCTCTAGAACACTCCACTCTAGGACACTCCAGTCTACTACATTAAATGCTACTTCACTCTATGCCACTTTACTCCCCTATATGCTATATCACTCCACTCTACTCTATGTCACTTTACTCCACTCTACGCCACTTCACTCTATGCTCTTCTGCTCTACGCCCCTCTTCTCAATGCCCCTCTGCTCTACAACACTCCACTTGATGTCACAGTATTGCAATGTATGCCACTCCACTATACGCCCCTTGTCTCTACACCCCTCCACTCTACAAGACTCTATTCCACTCTACACGTCTTCATTCTACACCTGTCTACTCAACCCCACTCTAAGCCACTCTACAACACTCCTTGCTACTCTACTACACTCCTTGCCACTCTACAACACTCTATGACAATTTACCCCACTCTACTCCACTTTACTCCACTCTATTGTATGACACTCTATTGTACGACACTCCACTGTAAGAAAGCCCACTCTACACCACTCCACTCTATGCCTCTCTACTCCACTATACAACCACGACACTCTACTAAACAACAATCCTCTCTACTCCATGACACCCCATTCTACTCCAGTCTACGAAGCTCCTCTCTGCTCTACTCCACTCCAATCTATGACATTCCACTCCCCTCTACTCCAGGACACTCCATATTGCTCAACTCCAGTACTCTCCACCCAAAGAAACTCCACTCTATAACAGTCCAAGACACTCCTCTCCACTCTATGCTGTTCCACAACCCTCCACTCTATTCTATGCCATTTGGCTCTATGACAATCTAATCCACTCTATGCCATTCCACTCCACACCACTCTCCTTTACAGCACTAACTTTTATCCTTGTTGAACAGCACCCACACTGGTGGACTACCTTGGATAAAACACATTGGCAATGCCAATAGCTCTTGCATAGGTGAGATTTATTGGCTTTGCCAAAGCTTGTGTTATGTGCAGAAGCCTTACTTTTGACCAGACCTCAATCCCTTTAATAAAAAACAAAATCCTTCTGCACCCCAATCTGTGATCTGAGATCCTTTTTACTTTCTTTAACAAGGAGCTCTAAATATTTTCTGGCTTATAAAGGAGGTGGATGTTATGCTTCAACAGGACCAGTTCTACAGAAGCCTTTGAGACAGGCATTTGACACTACAACTAATACACAAATTTCAAAAAACTGCACAAATGCATCTTTTGTATCAATATTAGACTCAAACATTCAATTGTACCATTTGCACAATGCTTATTTGGACAGTTCTGTGTGGCAACAACGACACATCAAGTACATTCAGTTGATGGTATAGTCCATAAAGACACCCAAAATTATGAAAAATGTGCCCATGACAATTCTCACCAAGCAAAATGTGAGTTTTAGTGGAGATAGCAACATTTAAATGTCAGACATGCAATTTTGAATTCACATGTCCAATATTTTGTTTGAATGGTAGAGGGTAAAACCAAAGGGGATGATGTACAGAGTGTTGATCATTGCAATCACTCACCCCCAGTCAACTGATCTGGGTTTAATCCATCATCATTCTTTAGCTCACTCCGCCACCCCAGTTCAGACATGGCCATATGCAAATCAGTCTGACCCTGTGCCTCAAGGGACCACTCTTTTGGGGTTGTTTGGCATCCATCTTCATCAGTAAATGGATATTACATATCCTAACATCTAATGTTAGAGCTGAGGTTACCACATTTAACTTACCTATAAGTTCATAGTTCTTGGTACAAAGTTTACCCAGAGCCTGTAAGGTTAATATCAATAGTGAACTGTAGCAAATATTGTGCCACTACTAAATTGACAATGCAAGACATGATTGCAAGCCTGCCACCAGTAAACATGGTTGTGCATATTTAAACTGCAAAATAACCCCTGTTAACAGGCCGAAACCATCCTTTTAAATGTTTTTAACTCACCGCTAAGTAAGCCTTAATGCCCAATAAGGCAGGGTGCATGATATTTAAAAGTAGGACATGTAAAAGTTTAATATAAAACATTTCCTTACAGTGATATAGCTTTTTTCTCTGCAGCAGGGTTTGCTGTTCCATAGGAAAGCATGAGCAGATATTATTATAATTAAACAATGTTATCTTCACCTAGCATCCCGCTAAAAGGTTGATTCTTGGACTTTAAAAAATATTTATTAGAAATCCAATCCATTGATAAAGTTGGATTTTTACAAACTTTTGTCTGCCTAAAGCCTCTAGAAGCCTATTAACAGGAGCTTCAAACTGCCACCCAGCAGCTGAATAGTTCATTGACTGAGGTGTGAACTTGCTCCCAGAGCTAAGACAAAGGCCTTGGGTATGGGGAGGTGTGCTGTTCCTTTGACAGGATAACCATCTGTGCAGTGACCAGGAAGTTAATTATCTTCATAGAGGCCAATCTTGCCACAGGCAGATGTAGCTATCACATGTGCCTGCATCCTCTTTTGTTTTGTTAGCCAGCCAGGCGCCAAATTCAGTGGGAGAGGAACTGCATCTAGCACCAGTTTTGAGTGACCATAGAGGAGGGGTTGTTCCTTTCTCTGGCCACACTTCTATGGTGACTACAGGAGTTGTTCACAAGGGAAGAAAGGTACTGCCATCTTGGTTTTAGATAAAAAATGGCACTGTGGGATTTTTTGCAGTATGAACATGAGCAAAGGTGCCCTTTTCAGAAGGGAACAAAATTGGATCTTCCGCCTGTCTACTCATATGAATGGATTAAACAAGGACATTTCATGGAGTGAAATGAATCATTAAATTCTCTTGCTGACACACACCGATAAGATGAACATATGCCCTCTATCGCCTTCACCAGCATATATGGCTCTTATAGATCTGCCATGGTGGGGGGGGCGTGGCCTGGAGCCGAAGATGGTGGACGTGTAGCCCGAGAGCTCCGTCCGTAATCCTCTACACGAGCCTATTATCCTGCTTCCCCCTACTGCGACCCACCTGATTATGGCACCGGAGGTCCCCGGAGGTATCCTTCTGAAAGCGGAGCGGTGCTTCTCCACTCCGCCCGCTCTGCTGACGCCCCGTCCGGCTGCTTCGGCCGCGGCCTGCTGCACAGGGTGAAGCCCCGGGCTCGAGTGGGCATTCTCCCCGACCTCCCCATAGCCTCTGGCGCGGTCCGATCGGGACTCCGCGCCGGACCACAGGGGCGGACACCAGCGGCTGACCTCGCCACTGAAGAGGTGCTCTGATCCTACGGCACCCCTGCGGCCCCCGTCTCCGCTGCGGAGCCCTGCCCGGCCACCCTGCTGGGTGACCTGCGGAACAAGAGGAGGCTTTCTTTAACCGGCTGACCGGATTGATCCCAATCTACACGGTGGGCAAGCCACCCGTTACCTGCTGCACCGACCGGGACTGTGGGGCGGACAGCGACAGGCACCTAACACCTAACACCAGCACCGCTCGCTCCGGCCCCCCCCCCCCCCCCCGGGCACTGCAGGCCTCATAAGCAGTGTTATTGGCGCCATCTTGTCACTGGGACCTGGACGGGGAGAGTCCCCGACCCTGCGCTGGAACGTTTCTCTGGCCCACACACTGGCCGATGGGCGGAACCGCGACTGGGTTTCCACGCAGAGCTATGAACTGCTGAAGGCGGTGTGCCCGGCGGTGAGCAGAGGGCGGTGGACAGTAGACCCTGGATATCCGGGCAGCCGGCCCCATACAGCGGTAAAGGGGTGAGACACGCGCGCTGCGGGCCTACCGCCACGCACTGGCTCAGACTTCTTGCGTGCTCCTGCGTGAGGCCGATTCACTGGACACTTGCAGCAGGCCGTCTTACTCCCTTCATCTGTCCTATAGGGAGCTAAAGTCAATTCTGCACACAAGACCTCCCTGAGGAAGCCGCCTATACCGACACCGACGCCAAGGACAGAAATTCTATGCGCTCCCTGCCAACCCTGGGCCTGCGCTACTCCCACCCTTGACCGCCACACCCTGATCCTGCGGCGGACGCAGTCCGGCATCCGGAGTAGACACGAGAGTGGGCGGCGGCGATCTGCTGTGCCCTTTCCGGCGTCACCCGGCTAACGAGATCCATGGGCAAGCAAAGGGGCAAGACTCATGGACAGGGCGCTGCGACGGACCTGCAGTCCACGGGCTCCGAGGACCCGCTGGCCTCCTCCAACATGGACATCATTCCGCCGACTGGGAAAAGGTCCCAGGACGCAAAGTTGGACCTTATCCTTAATGAGATACGAGCGACTCGCGAAGCCCTGGAATCGCATATAGACAATATGGCGACTGGCCTATCGCTACTAAGGGCGGACCATAACAAATTGGCGGAACGAGTGGCGGAGCAGAAGATAGCACTGAATGACCTAGTGCCACAGCAGACGGAGCATTCCACGAGGCTGGAGGGAGTGGAGAAACAGCTTAAACATCTCTGGGATAGGGTGGATGAGGCCAAAGGACGTGCGCGCCGCAACAACGTCCGCATCTTAGGCATTCCAGAGAGAAGTGAGGGGAGGAACCCCACCCAATTCGTGGAGGACTGGTTACGAAAACTAGTGGGCCAAGAAGATCTCACTGCCCTGTACAGCGTGGAGAGGGCACATCGGATGCCTCCTCGGCCCCCCAAACCAGGGGCGCCCCCTCGTCCCCTGATCGCGCGCCTCCTTCATTTCAGAGACCGGGACACTGTGTTGCGTGCAGCCAGGGAGAAAGCGCCAATAAGATTTGAAGATAAAAACATTTCAGTCTATCCTGATTTCACGCCCACTGTACAGCGCGCCAGATCCACATTCATGGGTGTCAAACGCAAATTAAGAGACCAAAATATGAAATATGCGCTGCTGTTCCCTGCTCGGCTCAAAATCCTGCACAACAACAAATCCCACTTCTTCGACTCACCAGAAGAGGCTGAGGAATGGATGGAGGTCACTCTGACGCCGCCGACCTCACAGGACCCATTCCGGGAGCACCAGGAAGGCGGGAGCAACGAGCGCGGAGACACACCGGACAGACAACGCAACACTCCCAGCTCGGGACACCACTCTTCCCATGGACCCTCTGCGAAGACGCACCCTCCTGGTGCTCGGATGGCGAGCCACCCATCGTCAACTCATCGGCAGCAGCTCACAGAGGAGGCACTGGCAGCACACGACGCCCAAGCACTTAATGACAGGCACTCCGCTACCACTGACACTCATACAGAGGTGTCTGGCTCAATGGACAGCTTGCCGCTGTTCCCGAAAATTACAGCCCAAATGGCAGAGGAGTTCTGATTTGCTGAGAACATGATCCCCTCCATGTGGTAATGTATACTTGAACTCCCCCCCCCCCCTCCTTTCGCATGTGGTGGGTTGCATGGGGAACCCACTTTGTTGAGGACTAACGAGCCCATGCAGACCGTTCAATGACAGTCGACAGAGGCCTGTCACCCCCCGGTATGCACACGGACTCCATTGACTTGTGCCCACGTTGGGCACCACAGTTTGGATCCCGGGCACGTTGGCTTGGGGACCTTTTTGTTCAGGGGTTATTTGTTTTCACGACACACTCACCTTATCTCAACGCAGAACTGACATGGGGCCCAGGGTGTTTCACTGGGTCGCACTACGTAGATGGTTATGGGGCCACTTAATAATTACCAACTGTGCACCTGGAACGTGCGTGGCATGGGAGCAGTCCAGAAACGCCATAGAATTTTGGCCCAGCTTAACCGCAGGGGAACCCAGATAGCATGCCTGCAAGAGACACATTTGAACGCTTCTGAAGCTGTGAAGCTGCGCAAGAAATGGAGGGGACAACTATTTGCTACCTCCTATTCTGCGTTTTCAAGGGGGGCAGCGATCTGGTTCCGTGGCTCTGTCCCCTTTCAGATGTTAGAGCATAGGATCGATAAAGAAGGCCGATATGTATTTGTGCGGGGGCTGTTAGACGGGGATGCTGTTGTATTTGGGTGTGTTTACTCGCCGAACTCTAATCAATCGGAGTTCTTGTTAACGGTGAACGGGGTGCTGACGGAGTGGGCTGATCATAGATGGTTTATTGGGGGTGATTTTAATGCTGTGCTTGATGTTATGCTGGATAGGTCACATCCCCCTTTATAGGCGACTGAGAGTAGGAAACAAGCGGATGCTCTTACTAGGTGGGCTGAGGGCTGGGACCTGACTGATGCATGGCGCAGTACACACTCACAAGAGAGGAAATATACCTTTTTCTCCCCACCACACCGGCTTCATACCAGAATTGACCACATATTCTGTTCCCGCTCCGTAGCAGATACAATTGTTCAGGCCCAACACATGGGGAAAACTCTGTCCGATCACAGCTCTGTAGAACTCACATGGCAGTGGGGCAGGCGACTAGCCCCCATCCCCACTTGGAGACTGTCCCCAGATCTCCTTGAAGACTCAGTATTCCGGGCCTCCCTGTCCGATGCTATAGTAACATATTTCTCCACAAACATGAACATGGCCAGCACCCGTCAAGTAGAGTGGGACGCATTTAAGGCCTGTCTTAGGGGGGCAGCCATGGCCGCTGGACTGGGCAGGAAACGGGAGATAATTAATCAATTAAAGGAGGTGGAGGGCTCCCTAGCTTCCCTGGAGAATGAGGCTGCCGGCACACATGCACCCTTCACGCCACTACAGGAGGCTCACATTCGACATGCAGAGCTACTGGAAGACCTGAGGCTCCTAGACTATAGAGAATATACGAACAGGCAGCATGCACAAGCGGATAGAGCTGGCCCCCTCCTAGCCCGCCTCTTACGGGACTCCCCAGTGAGCCACCCCATTCTGAGAATCCTGGACCAAGCAGGAAATCCAACCACCACCCAGGTCGGGATCAACACTGCGTTCAGGGAATACTACACAACACTGTACAGTCCCCCACAGCCCCTTCCCGAGGTTGCATTCGAGGCCTTCACGAGGGACTTAGCCCTGCCTCGACTTAAAGACGGGCAGGTCAAAGACCTTCAGCACACCATTACTATAGCTGAAATCAGACAGGCAATACGCGCCCTTCCTAAGGGCAAGACCCCTGGGACAGATGGCCTACCAGCCGACTTTTATGCAACATACATAGACCTACTAGCCCCACGATTACACGCGATTTACTTGGAAGCTCTGCGGACAGCCACCCTACCGCAATCGTCTATGCAGGTATTAATCACGTCCCTTTTGAAGCCTAATAAAGAAGGGCTTCAGATGGCTGACTATAGACCCCTGTCCCTTCTCAATACTGACTCCAAGATATTGAGCAAGGTGCTGGCATCGAGGCTCGTGCAATATGTACATCAGCTGGTCCATTCGGACCAATGTGGTTTTGTCCCGGGCCGCAATACAGCCATGAACCTCAGGCGACTGGCTCAGCTCATGCTCGGTGACCGGGAGGACACGAGCTCCGAAGGCTGCATCTCCCTGGACTTGAAACAAGCATTTGATTCCCGTAGATGGGATTACATGTTCGACACACTGTCGAAATTTGGGATACCCCCCGAATTCCTCGCTTGGGTCAGATTGCTGTATACAGCCCCCACAGCTAGAGTGCGCACCTCAGGTCATATATCAGTTCCTATAGCTATCGCACGGGGCACCAGACAGGGCTGCCCACTTTCCCCCCTCCTATTGGTCCTTGCCCTTGAGCCGATGCTCTGTAGGCTCCGCCACATGGCCCCCCGATTTGGCATTCTACGTCATGGGACGGCACATATAGTGTCCGCTTATGTGGATGATATTATCTTATATTTCCGGGACTTGAGGGGCGACTTGAGCCCTGTTGCCCAGGTATTTGAGGACTTTAGGTCAGTCTCAGGCCTGACCATAAGCGAATCCAAATCATATGTATTCACATTTGCAGCAACTGGTCTGGCTGCTCCGCTACCCTTCGCCCCCCACGAGTTCCAGATAGCTGAAACCACCTTCAGATATCTGGGGATGCAGATTTACAGGGAAGCAGTCCAGATGCTCGACGGTAACCTTGGGAGGGCCATCAGAGCACTGAAGTCGCAGATACAATTTTGGCTAACACTACCACTCTCTATACCCGGCAGAGTGGCGATATCCAAGATGGTGATGCTCCCCCGCCTTCTCTACCACTTCACTAACTTGCCACACCTGATCCCGGCAGCAACCTTTAAGAACCTAGACACTCTACTCACCGAACTTGTGTGGGGGCACGGCCGCAGGCGTATAGGTCTGTCCAAGCTGCAGCTCCCCTCTGAAGCCGGTGGCATGGGTTTGCCTGATTTTAGGGCCTACAACTATGCGTGTCAACTGCAATGGCTGGCCTTCTGGGTAGCGGGTCGCAATCTTCAGGAGATCAATATGACGGATAGGGAACATGCACTGGGGAGAATACACACGTTACTTTTGCCCAACTCGGTTATACCGAGGGATGTCCCGCCTCTCCTCAAACTGGCGATAACTTACTGGCGAAAGGCATTGAAGTATACGTCCCCTGGGACGTCCTATGCACCCACGATCCCGCTCTTGGGTATCCCGCTGGCCACGGGGACTCTGTCGGCGGACTCGCTGGAACAATGGCATGACGTGGGAGTGTCACACGTAGGTGACCTGTTCGCGGAAGAGCACCTACTGTCCTTTGCAGACTTTAGAACTACCCATGGAGTCCCTGGAGGCACCTTCCTCCTACACTCTGGCCTTCGCCACTATATCACACATAAGTGGTCCCCTAGGGGCATAGAGCCAGCTACAAATCCTCTCATCACCATGCACTACCTGATGGGCACGGGCGCCCACCTTACAAGGTGGCTCACTGCTAGTATTAAGAAGGGGAGGGCTTTCGATCTGTCACCACTCCGGGCAGCATGGGAGGGGGACATTGGTAGGCCCCTGCGGGATAAGGAGTGGGAACGTATCCTTCAGTTTCCCAAAAAAGTAGCTAGGAACCCCAAGTTTAAGTTCATTCAATCGATGCTCCTACACAGAGCCTACCTGACCCCACGCCGCATACACATGATGTTTCCTGATGCGAAAAGTAATTGCCCCCGATGTGACACCGAGGACGCAACACTAATACACATGCTTTGGCAATGCCCCAAACTGGGATACTACTGGACCACGGTCCATGAATTGCTCCAGACAGTGGGGGCTTTGACCCGATCTCCAACACTGGAAGGCACGTTGCTGGGGTTGGGGCCCTCACAGCGCACTAGAACCGTGGCGGCACGTTTCTCGGGCCTGGCCCTGTTGCTGGCGAAGCGTGCCATCACGATGAGGTGGAAGTCACCCAGACCTCCCAACCCGGAATTGTGGAGGGCGGAGGTGGTGCGATGGGGTAAGGCAGAGGGAGTTGCACTGCAGAGGGAGGAATACAGAGGCCTGAGGAAAACACCAATTTCACTGGACTGGTATACTATATTAGGTATGTTTGAAACTGGGGGAGACGGGGAAGACGAAGGTACAGGTGCCTCTTCGAACGCACGATAAATGTGTCCTTGGCCGGACTGACATGCACTGCCACTAACCGTGCTGCGCTACGGGGAGGTGCGAGGGGTCCCCAATCCCAATTCACAATCTCTGTACTAGTCTCGTTCCACCTATGTGTACAGTCGAATGGAACCATATGTTGTAATTCCGTAATTGCCCCAGTCTAATGATTGCTCAATCATATGTTTTTGTGAGAGTGTCGGGTGGGTTTGTTGAGGGTGGGGGGAGGGATAGTTTTGACCGGGGTTTGTATGAACTGTGACGGTTCCTGTCACCAACAAAATGTAAAATCGAGACAACTATGCAATTATATGTTCTAAGCAACCTTATGTATGTATTACCCTGTCTCCCTCCGGGACTGGAAATTTCTGTGACTGCTTTACCTACTATGCTAATAAACAGATTTCCAAAAAAAAAAATAGATCTGCCATGGTGTGCCACTTTTATAACACTTTACTCAGAACTGCATCTATCATTGTGCCCCACCAGTGTCAATTCCCTTGGACAGGTACTTCCACATGGAATTACCTTATGAACTACCTTTAACTAATTATGGGATGAGGCACATCGAAATGGACACTGTACCACCTTACAATCATGTAGGGTATTGTTTTTAACACTATGTTTTGTGCAAATTGTTGCATCCTTTTTACATCTGGGCACATGTTAACATATGTCCACTACCTGTCCATGGCAGTTTACGTTGGTGTCTACTTGATTCTTATGATATCCATTTAGAACAGCATTCCAACACCAATTTTGGTAGTCCCAATCATGCGCTCCCCCTGCCCCACCCCTACGCACACTGGGTTAGGGATACTGCAATTCAGCACTGCTGGACCCCGGAGTTGGTTCTCTTCAGACTGGCTCCACATTGCTAGTCGAGTTATTAGCATTCTGACTACACAGAGGGTCTCTCGGTGCTATGTCAAGACCATGCCTCCCTACTGTCACACACATATGGATGATGTTCCAACATGGTACAGGCTGTCCACCTCCCTGAGCTCCACTGACAATGCACAGGTCAGACTGCCCTGAACCTACATGTTGATCACCGAGCTCCTCCGGGCCCCAGGGCTAACCTCTGATACTAGCCATATTATCTCCAGCTCTTCACCCATATTCCCTTGGGCCCGGCATTACAGTATACAAACCTTCCACCCTATTGGTACTGCCAAGATGGTGCCCATATTTACATCGTCATACACTGGTCTAGTGATTGATGACGCGGCGATTGCGAGCAGTTGTGAGTGGCTGATCCAGGAGCACTTATAGCCACATTTTCCCTTCTGCCGAGATGGCAGAGATTTGGTAGGTCATCTTGTGCAACCGTCACGATGACACAGTGATTATGTAAGCAATGCTTTTTCACTGGTCCCGCATTATTTACTAGAAGTTTTTACTTCATGATTATTATGTCAGTTTCTCAATTTGATTTTCAGGTTGCTAAATGGGCGTTCACTTTGCCCCCACTCGAGGAGGCTTAAGAGCCAACATACTTGGTTGAGTTGCCTGTCCCTCATGTTACAGTCTGCAAATTCTCCTTGCCTGTCATTATCCTCAAGTGTGTCACTTGTTTGTCATAGTGTTTTTGTCTTTCATTGTGCTAGCTGCACTACCACCGATAGCAGCATGTTGATTATTTTTTCGCATGCTGCACCACAATGGGAATATGCCCTTCATGACCTATACTAGTGTACTTATGTTTTTAGCTTTATTACAGGTCAGCATTTTAATATCACTGTATAAAGGTACACCACAATTAGGTTTATTTGTGATTGGATTATCCTTGACACCAACCCGGATTCCAACCACTGTGTAGATGAGAATTTGTTCAGCCCTGACAAATTGCCATTTGATTATTTTTGACAAACCAAGCAAGAAACTTATTAACCTATAACTTTCTTGAGCTACCATAAATCATTGCCTCTACTGTTAGTCAGCACTGTTTTTATTCAGACAAATAGATTCACCTATTAAAACTTGCTTCAGAGAACTACTTAGTCTATTTTAACAACACCATTCCTGAGCACTAACACTCCACTGCACCAATTTACACCTAATGGCCCAATACCCCCATGTCACATAACAGCTTTTGAACAAAAGATCTCCAATCCCTTCATGGTTGCCTGTCAGGCAATGCAGTGCTGGCCTGATGAGTAGCACGGGCTGAAATGAAGCATGACACCCATCTGGGTGTGTTAGGGCCCTAGTTCCTAAAGGAGTGGACCCTTGTTCGTTTCTTTAGACAATCGACCGACCACATATTCTCTCTTCTTCTTTTCTTGAGGAACTGCATAATCTGATGATATAATAGTTTGCAGTACACCACACAGTAAATGCTGCAAAAGTGTTTAGGGTTACACCTGAGAACGTATTCCCTATCATTTAGGGAGGAGCCAGGAGTCACCCCCATTCACCGGATAGTGCGGGCATAAATGTGGCACCCCGGGTGCCCTCTTCAGGACACTACTGGACCTGTGGAAGACAGAAGAAGGTCTGCACCTGTTGTTGAGACCTGTGATGAGAACCCTAAGGGCTGGACCTGCTCTGACTTGTACCCAGGACAAAGGAGTAGACTCCAAGGGTTACTTGGCTGAACTCCTTTAAAGCTACCGGGACACAAAAGCTGCAACAAGCCCCTTCTCTTGGCCCCAGTCCATTGGCTGCTTTCTCTGATGGTTGCTGATGTGGGACGGTAAGTTTTGCACTGGGATGAACCTGATCCCTATGTTCCATCATGGTCGGCCTGAAAACGTATCTTTGTCCCAGTCAATCCCAACCAGTTGCTCGCGATTGGCACTTTGCACTTTTTGGTACTAATTTTATTTAAAACTTTAAAAAATCATATTGCTGATTCCCCTTTTTTTATTTTGGTCATTTTGGTGTCTTTTTCTTATTTGTCTCGCACCTCTTTCCTCTTTCCCATCTCCCCCTACTGTATTTCCCATATTTTTTCCCACTCCTCCACTGCTCAGATTCCAAATTTCAAGCCACTGCTATGGTTAATTACTAATTCCACAAATAATGTACTTCAAATTGGAAAAAAGTTTACTTGAATATAGATCCATTACATTAGTATTGAAGTTTTTTTTAATGTCTCTTTAATAGATATTTTTCAATTTTTCACCAGAACGGATTATCAGGGGGTGCCCCGCTCACCAAATGAGGGTAGGGAGGTAATCATCATTCACAGTAGTACAGCATTTAACCTAAGGGATTTTTCCCATGCATGTATGCTTCTACAGCCTGTCCACACGAAATCGAAGGTGACCTGTCTAACAATAAAAGCAGTACCTTCCTTATAGCTCATCGGCTTATAGCTCAACACTTCCTCTTCACCATGTTCTGGAAGCCGGTCCACACCAGTCGGCTGAACAAACTTTCCAGTCTTTTGAATATTTTCTAAGAGCACGTGCAAACACATCCCTAAGGTAAGAACTGACGGTCCGGCAACTTGACCATTTTTACCAAGGCCATTCGACCTGTCACAGACAAGACAGGGTGACTCAAATAAATGTGCCAAATTCATCAATTGCTGTGCAACAATTCAAAGTTCAAAACCTCTTCCATGTAGGGAAAATGGCCTCAACATTTAAACAAGCTCGCCCAGCACTGCAGGTTCAGAATCAGCAATCCTGATTTTATAAATTACCCAGAGAGCAAAACACAGACTCGTGGCAGTTTGTTTTGAGGCCCAAAAACAGAGCCCAAAATAGAGAACTTTTCAATTAGGATCTTGGGGACAACATTCTGTGAGGTCACACAATAAACCAATATATCATCAGCATACACGTTATCTTCAGCCATTAGCCACATTAGCCATGTTCCTGCACAATAAGTTTGCCAACGACACAACCGCCACAGCAAATAGAAATGGAGGAAGGGAACAGTTCTGGCTTGTGCCTGTATTCTTCACTCCCCTGCCACAATGCTCCCTGTTCTTTTCCTCAGAGTTGTTACAATTCGTATACTGCAATACTGTAAACCTAGCTGACCATCCTATTGTGTTGAATGACTTGTTGGCATCTTGAGACTCCAGTTCATACATGGTATTAGCCATGTCAGTCAACACATCTCAATATTTGCAAGTTTGTGGCTATGTTGGAAAGGGCATAGAGCTTTTTCGGTCTGCTTGCACAATTGTGTTACAACCCTCTTCCAACACTTTGCTCAATTTTTTGAAGTCAGTATCGAGCATGAAAAGAGGTCTGTACACTTTGCCATCCAGCTTGTCCTCACTTAGCGAGGTGACCAGCAACACCCTCGCTCCTTAAATTGGCAATTAGAGCACACCCCCTGTGATCACTTCTTCTTACACTAGCGCCAATCTTTCATCCACAATATTTTCAAATACTTGGTAGAACTTTGCTGGCAACCCAAAATCCCCTAGTGTTTTCACCACAACTAAGTTCTTCATTGCAGCCAGTATCTCATTCTTTTTCAATTGAGTCATTCAAATAATTTCCTTATGTGGTCTCTAAATTCTGCATTAAATTAGTTAATGATACATATTTTCTGTTTGTTCTAACCTAGACCGACCTCTATCAATTAAGACTGCAAGATACCGTCTAGTTCGAATTAGAATAATACATCTTTATTCTCCGGTGTTTGCTTCCCTTGATGATACTGTGCAATCTGATATTTTGCTGTTAATGATGTTGCAGGTAGATATTACTGTGGTCAATATCTTGACATGGACATGGACATGTCAATATCTTGACATTGACACATTGGAAAAGATCATTAAAACCCACTTGGGTGTGGACCACGGGTCCAACTTTTCTGTTGATATTCCTACCAATATTTGACAGGCATTACCTTAATTCGAAATATAATTTATGTGAATAAATGATATACACTATTTCATATAGCTAAGTAGTTTGCTGAATGGTGTGTAAATGGGCCATGCACTGGCAGAAATTCAGGCTCCTTTTGTAATGTAGTTTCACTCAAAGAAGAGGAGCTCCTTCTTAAAAGATTGTTTATCTTAACAAAATGGCAGACATCGAGTTAAAGTGCATCCTGATGTAGAAGTGCAGTGGATGAGTCTCCAATAGCCACCGATGTAAGACTAGCCTCTCGTTAAATTCTTGGTTTGTGCAGCAAAGAGATTAAAAGACCTATCGGCAGCATTCTCCTTAAAACTTTGAGTAAGAGATGACTACCACACCAATCTGGCCATTGGTCCCCTGACTCATAATGCACCCTTTAGCATCCTACTGCTGCATCTCTACCCAAGGACAATACATCCTAGCGACTTACATTTATGCATTGGTGGCAACATAAGTAGCTCTACAGGCATAGCACTCATGTGTAGCATCAAAATATTTTCTACGTCTTTGCATGCGATGGCTTTATTAAAAGTGCCCTGCCATATTCATTGGCTTGCACTTTTTATCCAAAATTGTTAACGTTCAGTGACTTGGTTTAATGAATCTCTGTGGTATATTATGTGGGTCTGTATGAGCGGCACTGACATGAATTATTGAACTGCTTTTAAACTTTCTTTGTACGAAATGGTTTTTAATAACTGTGCATGTACTTAATGAATAAAAGAAAAAAGGTGTATCTTCGTCTAGAAATCTCCCGCTCAGAGAGTACAGACTGAAGCCCCTGTGCGCCCATATTGTGTGGGTGGGGCGGGGGAGTGCAGTTTGTGATGCACACTCTGCCTGGCTCTCCACATCAAAATGGCAGCTACGGCGTTGGTGTGCCAATATAAACATTGCATGTTGGTCCACTACCTTGCCATTCCCTGCTAGAACAGACATGTGGTGAAGCGCACCTCATATATGTAAGAAGCACAAGGCAATGGAATTGGATTGTTGGAGGATTATCAACATGGTGGTACCATAGTGCTCACACCGTCATCCGCTCCCCCTTGCATTTTATACACTTGCCCATATAATGATTACAACGGACACATTGTTATGGGTAAAGTACTGCTGCAGGTTTATTTTCATACACAAAAGTATGCCGTTATCTGTGGGCTATCTTACGGCTGATCCAGGGCAGGCAGCCCCTCGCTGCCCCGCCCGCCTAATGAGCCAGCCGGCACAGTGGGTCGACGCCGGGACAGTGCAGCACCTTTGTAGATCCCCTTCTGGATCACGTGATCATGCATTCTACTCCTGCACCTTTCAGGGCGAAGCGTAGTATGGCACACCCCCGGTTGGCCAGGCCCCCCAACCGCCCGAAGGACTAACGGGGCGCCGTCACAGTTTCCCCGGAACCTCCCTGTGGCTCCAGGTGTTTGGCTCAGGCACCCTTACTGTGCCAGGCAGAGGTACCCTTACTGTACCAGTCTGCTACAGAGGTACCCTTACTGTACCAGTCTGCCTCCAGATCGCCCTGTAACTCCGCCACAGCTCTGGAGGAGGCTGCCATCGAGGACAGAGCCCCCCACCTCAGAGTTCCCCACTTACATCCCGCAGCTTCCAGTGCCTCCCGTACGTCAAGGAGAAACATATCCATCCCGACTTTGCCACATTGACCAGACAACTTCATAGTTAAGTTCCAATTATCCCAGGCGCCCATAACAATGGGGTCACAACAGGTATGAAGGAATAGTGCAAGGTGTCCCTTCCTACGACATTGCACATTTCGTAAAGTGCCAACCTACAGATGGCCGGGCCCTGTTATCCACCTGTGACCCTCGATACTTATACCAGTAATGGTGTCGAACTACAAGATAGTGGGTCACATGTTCGCTGGGGACCCATCTGGGTCCCTGCCAAAGCTGTTTCACCCACTTCAGCCCTATAATGTCCTAGCCCGTCCCTTAAAGACACCTCACCGCCTGCTATCCCCCACTGACTTTGTGCTTGGGTTTTGGGCCCAGCACCCCCATCTATGTTTCTAACCTTTGTCCCCTTACATGCTCCAGCTAGTGTGAGCGGCTATCGCTGACCTGGCGCGGCGCAACAATGGCCATCTCCCACCTTGGGAACTGTCCTGCCAGTCTGCCTCTAGCGCAGGTGTTGCTGTCTGACTTTGGTTATTTTAGGGCGATGGGCTTGAGCATCCATTTCTTGGTGCTTGCAACCTTAATGTAATCACCTTAGTTGTGTAAGCCCCTGCCTGGCAGCAAGCTTAGCTAGGCCCCTGCTAGAATCACCTGCCTGTGTACGCCGACCAAGCTATCTACCTAGGCGTCCTGTCCCTAGATACAAGGTTTACCTCTCTAGACAGGTCACTAATTGTTCACATCAAGCGTTGAAGGCTCTTTCGAGAGCTACTTAGCAATCTCCCTTCCAGTACACCATGCAGAGTAACTATTATGTCCGTCTCGTGACCAGTCGCCCATATTGGGGATTCATTGGACCCCAGGCGGCTATTTGACAAGCACCCTGTTCAGGTGTAAAATCAAGTTGGGCAACTTGGAACACTATTACTTTCTCACTATGCACTTTCGGGCATGTGAATACCGCCTAAGATCTCCCCACCATAGCACCTGAAAAAACACTAAATAAATCTGACTCGGGCCGCACGCTTACCAGCGCACCTAGCCCAGGGCCCTCCACTGCGTGTGAACCCTGCAGTTCGCATTAAGACTGTTGTTATTACCTGCCCACATCTAGAAATGGAGCAACACATCTTCAAACAGGCCAACTGTTTGCTTACTGTATGCTTCTTAGTTGCATAAATAAACAAGCTACCAAATAGTGCAAACTCCCCCGGGGATCAGAGTGCTTTACAATCGCACCAGTCGCATTACAGAGGCACACATTTTTTATTTTAAGCCTTTCACCGGACTCGAACCTGGGTCCCCAGCTTCAGAGTCGGCCGCCTTAGCCGTTAAACTACCCTCGAAGAGTCGATAGCTTCCTTGCCTAACCAACTGAGAGCTAGCCACGCCCATTCATGTCCGCCCTGGTCTCAACTGCCCTGTGTGACATTTCCATCCTTTCGGTGCATTATGAGTGACCTTAAGGCTAAGAATGACACTTTATTGCTGGCAATGAAACAATGAGGATGGAGACCCCTTACAGTAATTACTCCCATTTGACCAGCAAGAAACTCTAAGAAGACCATGGTTTGAGGCAGCCTTTGTGAGATAACCCGATCTCGAAGTGTGCATGTGAGACAGACATATGTACGATATTTTGGGAGAAAACTTGCCTGGTGAGGTATGAGACTGACATAGCTCAGATGGGGCAGGGTATCACAAATATCCACAGTCAGTCCGCAAAGCCTGGCACCTTAAGTACAGGACAGTCTTATTGTATCAGCCAGACCGAAAGCAGAGCCAGACTAGCAGGTTCTAGTTGGGTCAGCCTGGAGGAGGTATGTGTGGCTAAATCAGGTCCAACATTCTGTGCAATTGATCCCGCATCACCATCTTGCCATGGGCTTGAGTGTAAGAAACTGATGATGCAACTTATGTGAATGTCTCAACGTGGGCCAGAAAGTCGCTCTTACGGAAGTCCAGGCTTGACCATACCGTTGCCCCGACCCCCTGGACATGCCTTCTCCCCTGCTGTGTGCAAACCCCATAGTGTGTCACAAGTCCTGACCTTCAGATAACTACTGGAAAAGACCCCTGGGCACCCCCTTAATGTTTACCATACCAGTCTTCTGCCAATCTACGCGTTTGGTCATCCCTCCTGTCATCTATGAGTTGAGGCCAGTAGTTGAGCACCACTTGGCTGAAGTGTGAGGGTCATGGTACTTGCACAACCACTACACTTAACACTGCTTCTACTTCTCCCCTACAAGAAGTCTGAATCGAGGTGCCACCTTGCCCGCCAAGAGCACTTAGCCAGGAACAGCCTTCAGGCTCCTGGCCCGGAGCATGCCCTGGCAATTCCTGTTTCCGTTCCCACCTGCCCTTGTCAGAGTGGTGCCTGTGTACTTGATCTGATTGTCCTGCTCCAAGCCCTGGCAGGCCGGACTGCAAGGCGTGGTTTGACCATTATAAAATGAGACCCAAGCGTTTCTGAAAGAGAGAACAAATCCATGAAAACAGCCCCTAACCATCACTGACGGTAGGCCTATTGCTAACTCGATCGCCAGGATCAGAGCCCCTTACTTGCGCACCAGTTGCTATACAATAGAACACATTCCATTATTGCGCATGTGATGCATGATATGCCCCGACACACCGGTTGTTTAAAAGAAAACGCATGTCACCGGGGAAGCATGTTATAGTTCAGGGGGGCCCCCATGTGAGTAGTGCGTAGTACCTGGCGACCCCTAGAAGCGCTGCACTGTTGGCTCCCCCTTCTCAGTTCAACCTGATCCCAACCACAAACCCAGGCAAGAGTGTTGAGGGATTGTATCTGTGAGTAGCTACCAGGGGGGGCTAGCTTGTGCTTGGTGATGCCACCCTGACCGGTAGGGGACATGGGGGTATCCAAATAAATATTGGGTCTAAAGATCTAAACCCTTCCAGGCAGGCAGGCGCAGGACGACCGGAACAAAGGCCAGACAGGAAGCGGCAGGGAGGGCAGACAGACCAACAAAGAGGTCGCCTACTGGGCGGCAGGGGCCTAAATACCCGGCCCGCCCCAACGTGCCCTCCCCCGGATGCACGTCCCTGGGGCACCTGGCCAGGGGAGGGGCTGGTGAACTGCCCGAGTCTTCCCCTCTACGAGGACTGAAGGGGGGGGGGGGGGGTCCGACTAGTGGGCACTAAGGGGGCTGCCCTGCTGATGTTCCCCTGTGGGCGACGCGGGCAGCGGCAGACCGTCCACTGCAGGCATCGAATGATATTGTTGAGGCCGGGTGACAGGTTTCAGCAGTGCCCTGCTAAGAAGGACTCTTCGTAGATTGAAGGATGGGCTGTCTGCTGGCGGCATGCGTACCTAGATAGCCTACGTAGTCTAGACGGCAGAGAGTTTAAACAGATTAAAACCGAGGTTAGCAATCCTCCCCCCTTCCTTGGGAGGGAATTGCGATCACACTTTAGCATTATAAAGGCGAGTACAGCAACTGCAGTCCTAGTATTAACATTAGCTTAGTTGGGGTGCTGAGTCATCCGAAAATACAGCCTCGTTTGAATGTATGCTTGTATCCTTCATACGCCGTACGTATTGAGTCTTAAATGTTGCCTAATTGTAATATTAAGACCCAGCACGCGTTAGGCACTGGTGTGTCGTGGGTTGGCTCTCGCCCACCCCTGAAGGAGCCGCCTGGGTGTAGAAGCCCCTCTTCTGGGCGCTGTGCCTTTGTTTGTTGCTGGTCCGATACCGAGGGCGGGGACTGCGCAGCTTTGCTGCAGTCTAGACGTCAGGTTGGCCGTTTGGCTGTTTTTCAAACACATCGACGAGATTGATGTATTTACAAGGAAGGCGGGAGAGTTCCCTGCTCAGCCCAGACGCTCGTTGACACACACTGCGCCAAACACGGTCCTGGCCAGGGCTTGTTGCGGATGGATCTTGGCAAAGGCGGGAGCTTGTTTTAATCATCATTAAATGCGTCTCTGAACATCGTTTTCTGTTTTTCGACGAGGAGGACGAGCTTGCTAGGGAACCTGTGACCCAATAATCCGAACAGATTAAGTCGTACTCTAGAAATTCTCTCGTTTAATAAATAAATGCTTTCATTTAAAGTATTTATAAAGATCCAATGAATTATACAGAACGCTAGATGCGAAAAGCTTTCGTGGTTAATGCTGAGATTCAGATTTTATAAAAAAAAATACTTGTGTGTGCTTTTGATTACTTACCGAGTACTACTTTGCCGTCATTTGCAAGCGCCACACGTCACACAGTGCGACAACTAGTCTATAGCTCTTAGTGTAATGTCACCAGGGACGGTCTGCCCTCTTTCTTGTCTGCGTTTCGTTTCAGCTGTAGCCCAGAACTTGCTATATAATGATATTCAAATGCGCAAACTGTTAACCACATCGAATTTTCAAATGCCTTTTTTTGCATCCTGGTACTTGCAGTCCATCATTTATAATGAGGAGAAACAAAATTGCATGTATTGAAATGTATTTATTTATGCGTTTTTATGTAGCACCAACATTACCCAGAGGTGCCAGAGCGCTTTACAATTGAGCAAAGAATGTTACACGAGAAATTCAGAGTAACATAGTAGTAGGTGGCAATAGGTATAGCTACTACTGTTACTCATGGTGTGAGTTACGTATTTACAAATTACTTATTCATTACAGACTACATGTTTAGAAACATTAGTTATTAAGATTACACAAATACACATTACCAGAGTTAAAGTGGAAACGTTATTATTGCTCTCAAGAGTGTCATGAAACAGTCAGGGTCACGCTATTAAATGCAAGGGTGTAATCATGGTGGGAGGCTTGGCGAGGAGTTCATAAAAATTACTTTAGAAGAGAGGAGTTATAGGGCCTGTTTGGAAGATCCGGAAAGAGGTGGTGGTGCGAAAGTTTGGAGGTAGCGAATTCCAAAGTCTAGTCGCATTACCTAAGAAAGATTGCACCCTAAGTCTTTCCCTTTTGAAAGTTGGAGGTTCGAGCAGCAGATTTTCTGATTTTGTGAAGGTCTACCTAGAGCCACCTGAAATCTTGAGTTTGTTTCCTATGTAGCGAGTGGTGGAAGTGTGAATTACTTTATGGGCGATACAAGCAATCTTGTATATGGTCCTAGCTTCAATAAGAGGCCAGTGAAGAGCTATCAGCATAGGGATGATATGGTAATTTCTTCTGGTCCCTTAGACAAAAATGCGCAGCAGAGTGGAGGATGAATTTTGAAGGAGATAGGTGGTTCTTGGAGAGGCTTGCAAGGAGAAGATTACGGTAGTCCAGTCTGGAGAGTACCACCAATGGGACAAGTGTTTTCAGGTCTTGTTCAGGAATGTTACTTTGAATCCCCCAGAGAAAGCACAGTTGGAAGAGTGCATTGTTGGCCAGGGTGTATTTGGGATTGGATGTTGAGTCTTTTCTCCAAGATGATACCTAGGGATTTGAAACTATCAGCAATGGTAGGTTTACTGGTAAGAATGTTCAGAGTATCCATCCATAATTGAACTGGAGGTGGAGAGTTTGAGGTAGAGATAAGAAGGAATTTAGTTTTAGAGGGATTCAGTTTTAGGTGATGATATGTCATCCATTCTTGGGAGAAGTGAGATGTAATTTGCGGAGGACACCTTGAGGCAGAGTTGGGTGTCGTCAGCATAGTGTTGATAACAGATCCCACCTCTTTAAATAGGGCTCCTAGAAGATTGATGTCCTTGATGTGTAAGGCGAGTTGCTCCGCTACACATCTTTCAGTGATTTTGATGAAGAAAGGGACATTAGTGATAGGGTGGGAGTTGTTAAGTTTATTAACATCAGCGGAGAGTTTCTTTAGTAGTGAGGTCACTTGACCAGTTTGAGGGAATCAACAAAGGATCCTTGGGTGAGAAAGCGGTTATTCAGATTTGTTCAGAAGGGGAGCATGTGGATTTAGAGGTCTGTTGCAATTTCACTTACGCTAGGGTCGAGAGAATGGTTCGTAGCTTTGGTTTTCTAGATGTTCTTGAGGAAGGCATGTCCCCATAGAATTCAAAGAAAAACTTCAGAACTTAATAAAGTACCACTAGACATCTAACACTAATGTTGTACTTGAAAATATTTGAGGAGTGAGATACCTTCATGTTTAAAAAACAATAATTCGAGATTCTGGTGCTTTCAATTGAGACCTTTGCTGCCTGGCTGGCTGCTGTCCTGTCCAACATCATCTTTCTAGCTGCTCTTAAGTAAAATGTGCCAACAAGAATGGGTAGGAACTTTTGTATTTATTGGTCAGGGCTTCACTGTTTACACAACCTTCCTCACCTGAACTATCCACATTCAGCTCATTCATGCAGTTGCTAAATTGAAGGTGAGAGGCCTAGGGGGTGGATGTGTGAAGCAGATGGAAGAGGGAGATGGACTAGAACAGCGGTGTCTGCAGCCTGTGAAAGAAAACTGAATGATTAATTGCAGGATGGTCTGAATCACTGGCCAGGGGCAAAGGTCCTGCAAGATCTGTATGCAGACACATCCTCCATCCCTCTGAAGGTTAGCCCCCTGGGCGTGGGCTCAGCCCTCCCCGCCCATGCTAAAAGCTGGCCCTGGGCGTCACTGTCACAACTGCAGCTCCCTGTGTGATTACAGTACAGTGAGAGATGCTCCCGGTGAGATGCCACCACACTGATGGAAGCTGGCAGGCTGATGTCACTACAGGGAGATCCTACACCCAGTGTGAGGTAACTTTAGTGAGGGCAACTGGAATGCGGGAGGGAGCTGCAGTGACGTTTCTCTTAGTATGATGTTGTTGAAGACAGGGCTGCTCTTGGTGTGAGGGCATTCCAGCAAGGGCGACTCCCTCAGTGTGCTCTCTCCAGTGAGGGCAGACACGCATGGGGGGTCACTGTAGTAGGGGCAGCTTCCAGTGTGATATCACTTCAGTGAAGGCGGCTCCTGGAGAGAGGTTGCTGTAGTGAGGAAAATTCTGAATCTGGAATCCATATAGTAGGGACAGGTGCCAGAATGAGGTCACTCTAGCGAGGACAGCTTCCAGTTTGATGATGGGGCAACTGTTGTGACATCTTTCTGTGCACTGTCAATCGAGTGGGGGCTACTGCCATTATGAGGTCACTGCAGTGAGGTTAGTTCTCCCTGTGATAGCAGTGCACTCAGGACCCCTCTAGTGTGATAACACCTCACGAGGAGAGTGCAGCTCCTCCTAATGTGAGGTCACTGCAGTGTGGACCATTCAAAGTATGTGGTCAATGAGGTGAGGAAAGGTCCCACTGGCGGGTAATTGTAGTGAGGGCATATCCTGGGGTAATGCCACTCTACTGAGGGCAGTTTTCAATGTGATGTCACTGCAGCGTGGCCAACTGTGGAGTGATGTCAGTATGGCGAGGACATATACTAGTGCGATGTCTCTTTAGCAAGGTCATCTCCTGGTATGAAGTCACTGAAGCAAGGACAGCTAATGTGACGGCACGTGAGGATATCTCCCAGTATGGTGTCGCTGTGGCTACATTGATGGAAGCTGCTATCGTGACGCTACACTGTGAGGGCATTTCTCAGTGTGATGTCACTGCAGTGAGGGAAAGTCTGGTTAGATATCACACACATTAAACGTCATAATATTCAGTTTAAATGTTCGCCTGTCATCTCTTATCATCTGTGCATAGTGCAGTGGTACCACGTACAAAGCAGCACACGATGAAGCCAGTGTTTAATTTGAGCTGATGGTTTCCAGTGCTCGGCACTGGCACTTATTTATCTGCACCAAGGCCTGTGACAATCTGCCACAAGGTGGCGCTGTCTAGCTAATTTAGGGATGACTACAACAATAGTTATTTATTAACTCAATATACATTAAAAATGAATATTACCTGCCACCAAAGCCTTTCTTATAGCTTTGGAGGCCTAAAATAGTCTGAACTGTCACACTTGTCGGAGTGTGAATGTTAGTACTAATGTTATTACTATCATTATTGGCACTGGCAGGGACAATGTGTTTGCACAAGGTTCAGTGGCCTCCTGATGAGAGCCTGGCACTTATTTATTTACAAATTCAACACTGGGTGAAGCTATGTCAAAACTACACTCTTATCGGAACATCTCACTAACAGGAGCATATTGGCACACAACAAAGAATAAGAAAGGCATCTTTTCTTATTTCACATATATTTCCTAGATATCAGTTTCATATAGTTTCCTTTTAATTTCTCTATGGGATTCAGTTTAACTCCATTTGTTATTTATTATCTGTATATGGGCCTTCCTACTGAAGTATGCAATTTTTATTCTGTATGGCCATGTTAAACCTACTAAATCGGTTCAGTCCTTGAGACATTTAGAGATCCATACATCTGAGCGGTAGCTATAGGCCTGTCTGGTCTGCCCATCTCCAAATCTGCGTTGGAAACGTTTTAGAGATTTTCCTCTGAAAACCTCATGACATTTTAAAATAAAGTTTTACAAAAAATGTATAAACGTAGGCTATGAAGAAAAAACGATCATTGAAAAAGTAATTTGTAGCAGGGCCGTAGCTATGGGGACATTTGAGGGCCGGGACAGCCCGGAATAATCCTTAACCTCCCAACCACTCCCCCCCTCCCCCCACCCCCCCACACGAGTGAGGCAGCTGGCACACTTTTGAGGTGCAGGAGTTCAGAAGGTGAACGAACAATACAACTCCCTCTAAGCATAGTTTTATCTTGTTACATTTTCTGTGTGTTTCAAGACATTTTAAATGTCAGTCTGTCTTCTGACAAATTGCTTCTTTTAACATGGAAATGTTGTTTACTTTCTTCCTTTAGAAAGTGAGGAGATTGTCTAAAGTAAGCTCTGTGACAATCTGTCTGCAGTATAGACAGGGCCACTGGAATTAGACAGCAGCTGAGGTCTAAGGGGAATATTATCAAGGGGGTTTATCTCCGCTTTTTTGGCTTTAAAAGCCAAGAAAGCGGAGATAAAATGATCTCCCTATTACCTAGCTGTCGCTAACACCAGTTAGCGACAGCTAGTAGGAGATAGCGACCATCTTGGGCCCCACTTTGCATGTCAGTGATATTTATCACTAATGACATGCAAAGTGGGCGTGCCAAGATGTTAGCGACTGAAAACAGTCGCTAACATCGCTATCTCCTATTACCAACTTTTGGAGATATTCGCGCTAAGCGCGAATATCTCCAAAAGCTAACACCTGCCCTGAACAGTTCTTAGCCATGTTATCCAATGGGAGGTGGATAACATGGCTAAGAGCATTAGCTCGGTAATGCATGAATATCGCTGACTTTTCAGCGATATTCATGCATTGCGGCCGCAGCTCGGCGATAATTTTTTCACGCTAACCAAGCAATAGCGATAATTATCGCTATTGCTTGGTAATATGCCCCTAAATTCTTTAGCAGTTTTGACTAATTTTTGTGGCAAGAAAACACAAATGTTGCACCTTAACAAAGACCCACATTTTTTCGGAGTAGTACTTAATTATTTTGTCATTGTTTACACTAGCACTGTCTGGGCAAAGGCTTCACTTCAATAGTACCGGTTCCACATCCAAATACAACTTATTCGTAACTAAAAGGTGGCCATTCAACCTTTGCAAAGGACCTGCCATTCCACTGCAGCACATGTTGCAGCATTTTTAGTAAATGTTGATGTTTCAGCTACAAACAAAATTAGTTTTTATGTTAAAATCTGCAGAACATGCAGCAAATGATGGATTATTAGGCAAATGCGATAAATTATAATTATGCTGAAAATGCAGCAGAAGCAGAATCGCGTAGTTCCCAGGCCGCAGAATCTCATGATTCCAGTGGCAATATGTACAGGGAGTGCAAAAGAAAATACTGTAGATGCCACTTTGTTTCTAATTCACAAAAAACATAATATACCTGTAAATGGACTGTACACACATTTCAACATATACCGGCAGTACATTTTGTTTATAAACCCATTTACTGCGGCGGACATTCCGCTGTGGTGCGGGCGTTCTACTGAGTGGGTAGGGCTGCGTCGACCAACGGTCGTGCGCAGCACCCAGAAGGTAGTGCTTGCGTCGGTCAGCACGGAACGGGTTAATTCTGAAGTATGATGGAAATAGATTTTGGCAGTTTCAAAACAAATCTTGGAGATGAAAGTGAAGAATATTGTACTGCATTGCCCATTTGTATAGCGCTTACTACCTCTATGTGTGGCCCTGTAGTGCTTACCTACATTGGCAGCAAGCTACACCCTAGAGGGTGGTGTGTGGTGGTTTGTGTGTTGTCCTTGTTTTGTGATCCAATCTAGAAAGTGTTTACATGTTGTGTGTGATTACCACTGGGCGCAGTTACGGTGTTATAGGATGCAATATGTAGCAGTGCGGTGGATGATAAGGTGTGAGAGACACAGATGCATAAACTATAGTCTATGGTTTCTCAGTCACTGGCAGCTTTGAACAGCTCCACAGGCCCCATTTATTGTAAATCTAATGATTAAAGTCTGCTTAGCTGGTTATTGCCCTGGCTTTTGGGCCAGGTCTACTTACATTTCATGCAACACAGCAAGGCAACTTGCTGCACTGCATTGTGTGAAAGGCAGAAAGTAGAAATGTGCTATATTTACAAAGATATGACACATTTCTGCTGTCACCTAGCTCTGGCACACTATGTGCAGCCTGGCGCCAACACAGACACCCTTGCGCTAAGGTGCAAGGGTGTCTGTGTTACAGGCAGAATTGTTTTTGTGAAGGAAGGGGCAACTTCCGCACAAAAACAATTCTAAGAAGCATATTTCTCCTTCTATATGTGCTGCAGAATGCAGCACATAACAAGGAGAAATAAAGATATTTCACCTCATTGTGCCTCACTGGGGATGGTGTAGCATGTTGAGGCATTCCCAGGATTACTAGCTTTAGTGAATCTGGGTATGTACCAAAATCATAGGTCAGCTCTCCTTAATTTACCTAGTTATCAAAATTAGTTTGCTGGTTGGGTTGTTACCAATCTGTGTATTGTAAGCTTAAGATTGAACTTGAGGGTACAACTATCATTCCAGGTTCTATTGCCAGGATGTGTGGTGGTGTCGTTGTCTTCCTAATAGCAATGTTTTTAACTGTCTTCGTAGGTGTGTAGGCTCCTGGATGCTTCTAATGCTGGCCGGTTTGGTGTTCCGGAGCTTGGCTGCTTGTACTGCGAAAGCAGTGTGTCTTACGGATTTGGAATGGTAAGGGGGTATAAGTGGTCGAAGCCTGGAGCGCAGTGCCCTGATTTGTTTGTATTGCATGAATTCAGCTTGTAGTTAATAAATGCTCTTTTCCTTAGAGGCTTTGTGAACAATGCAAAGTGCCTTGAACATTGTCCTTTTTGTTATAGTAGGTAGTGGAGTGATTGCAAGATGGGTATCATGTATGTGCTCTCCTGAGTGAGGGTAGAGAAGAAATGTTTCTGCAACATTTTGGATGATTTGTATTTTGTATTTTGAATGAGGCATTGGCTGCTGATCTAGTCAAGCTTGGAGATTACGATTGAGATAATGGCATGACGTTTCTGTTGGTTTCCAAGGAGGCAACATAATATTTTCATTGTGTGGAAGGTACTCTGCTTCATGTTGTTTAAATATGGTATTAATTAAAGATCTGCATTGATAGTTACTCCTAGGTTTAAGACTACTCTCGATATTGTTGGGCGGGCGTCATGTTCCTCAGGTCATAAGGCAGTAGGCTGGCATTTTTGTCATTGTCTGCAGGTCATAAGCTCGGTCGCAGTATTATTTAAGTTTAGATGGTTATTCATCATCCATGTGTTTATGGCCCGAAGTCATTCACCAAGATTTAAATTGTAGAGGTCTTTCAGACCATCCATTAAAAATAGGATTGGAAGTCAACTACAAAGTTGTAACTTTATTGTTAGATTAATTAAAATTGTTGCAATATAAAATACAGTTATAAATAGAATTCATTAAAACAATAAAAACTACTTGGCTTGTGGCGGCGGAATGGTCTAAATGCTTTCACGCCATCATTTTAACAGGTGGGGATGAGTGATTTACTCAAGCCTGGTAACTAAGTTAGGTAGATATTAAATATTAGAGGGGACATGATGGACCCCTTTGGGACGCTACAGTATTTGGTTTGAGGAGCTGATATGAAAGGTGGTATCAACACTAGTTCACTATGACAACTGAGAGGCAACGTATTCAATGGCATTAGATGGGCTCCCTTTTTACCTTTCACATATGGTGTGTCAAACAGGAATTGTGTGTGCGAAAGGATTTTACAACTGTACAGGACATTGAGTCATGTTATTCTTAAGCCAGCAACTTTGATGACATTTCCTATTCCTGATCCATAAGTGGTTGCTACTAACCAAACCTACCAGCCATTCAGAAGCAATGTTCAGTCAGGAATCTCCATATTCCAATATAGCATGGTGCATTGATTAGCCTCTTGTTCTGGGGCTGAGTTATCACAAGCCAGGTACGACTTATAATCGACTGACATTGCTCCAGCATACACCTGCCTACTGTGGGATATAGCCTGGTGAGTTAACACATCTTCTCTACAGATTGTGAATTTGTTTGCAGGATTCAGATAGTTTGGTGGGTTAAACTTCCTGCTACAGAGGGGTGTAAATAACCTAAATTGCAGTAGTATGAAGCTGAAATGACCCCCTATAGCCTACCGTGTCACAAAGGGCTGCTACAATAGACTATCTTTCAAAAATGATTAATAACTAGTTAACTTCGTCTTTTAAAAAATAATAATTTTTAGGAGAAAGTGCATGTGTACAGAACAATATTTCACATCAACAGATTGCAAGGCGAAGGAAATTAGAAAGGGCAAAATTCAGCTACACCATACTTTATACAGACTTCAGAGCCAGAATGTCTTGGATCTTAAAAAAGCATTAAACAAAATACATATAGATACATATAGATACAAAAAGAATCAGGGATATTCAGCCATCCACTTCCATATTTGCTTCCCCAGTATTCTTTTCCGCCTCCCTTTCAGGGCATATAAACTATGTTCGATATTAAAGATAAAGAGAAACCTCACCTGCCAAGCTTCAAATGAGGGTGCATCTTTTCGCAGCCAACACAAAGCTATGCATAATCTAAGCACAGCTGTGGCTACAAAAACCAAATAAACAATATTACAAGGCACAGGAACCAAGTTAACTTTGTCAAGGTCAGCACTCTGAGAACACATCTCCTATCATAATCAGGGCATTTGAAGCTGAAAGAGTTTGTATTATAATTGACCTCCCAACAGAACATCAACTAACATTTTCAGATTTTTTATAATTCAATTTATGATGTGTAGTTTGAATTCACTTTTTGAATTGTATTACCTCCTTTCAAATTCTACTTGTCTAACTTATGGCCATAGGAAATAAATTGCTGTTATGAGGTCCTATGTAATAAATATACTAAATACATATTTTTGTGAACATGTGGGGTAGTGGTTTTAAAGATAGAAGGATGGGAATGCTGGATGGTAGGAATTGTATGGATTCTCACAGATTCTAGAACCTCCATTCACAGAAATATGAGGATAATATGTGATTTAGCTAAAGTCTGATGTTTCCAGGCATTCTGGTCAAGAAAAAGCATTGGGATATGCACAAACGACACCACCCCAGACTTCACTTGGTACCTTACTTTCAGAAATGTCTGGGCCTGTAAGGTTTCCCTCAGTGCCGACTGAGCTCTGGCCTAAATACCACAGCTGCCCAAATCGTCAGAATTAGACCATTTGCAAGGCAGTCTTGATCTTTACTTGTGTCTTAGGGAGCCTGTCCTTTCATGGGCAATAGGTCAGTCACCAGTGTTGGCTGATATCTACCGAAAGTGGCTAGGCACACAAATGGGTGGTGGGTGGTTGCAGGCAACCGCTGAGAAACCATAATGACAGTGTTAACAAAGGGCAGGAGTGTGCGGCTGCCACTTTTTCTCTCATACAAATAACCTACCTAGGGCCTACACTGAGGTGTTTTTTGTGCTCAATACATTGTTTTCTATCCCAAATGCTCATTTTATCCACTAAATCAACACACACATCCTTGAGAGAAGTAAACATCAGAAGGCAGTAGTTTGGTTGCTGGGCTTCTCTGAAACTCAATGACGAGGAGCTGGAGCGAGAGTACGACACACATGGACGGCACGTGGCAATCATTACAAAGTCAGGGGTTACCGAGCTATGGATCGCAATATGCAAATCGCAACTAGGCATATGAACTAGATATAAGGCTATACCTTACTCCACATATATGTACCTACGTAATATATACACCTTCAAGGTATGTAGATGTGGGCTTCAGAGAAGTAAAACTATACTTCCCTATAGGCACTTACCTTTAAATATTCTGTCATTGATATTCTTGTATGCCGATATTATATGAGTCAGTATTTAGTAGTGCAACCAGTATTTGAGATAGAATGCACCTACAGAGCACAGCTTTAATGTTTGGTCATAGGTTTGGGCCAGGCCCCCTATAAATATACTTCTGGCTAGGGGCCAGACGTGCAGTATAAAAAATGGCTTTCAAAAACAGTTTTTCAGGAACAATTTTTAGCTGGACCATTTTTACTTTTACCACTTTTTGTCAAAGTTCAAAACTTTCCGATATTAACAAAGGGGCCTATTTATGAAAAGGTAATGCAGGGCAGCACAGCAAGTCACCTTGCTACACTGCACTGCGAGACAGGGAAAGGGCAGGAATGTGCTGCATTTAAGGTAATATGGTGCATTCCTGCCTTTTCCTCTGTGCTGGTGCCTTTTTGGCAACTTAGCGCCAACGGTGCAAGAGTGCCTGCGTTGCACGCAGGATTGTTTTTTTACAGGAAGGAACACCTTCCTGCACAAGAACAACCCTGAGAGGCGTTTTCCTCTTTCTATGTGTGCTGCAGAAGACAGCACACATAGAAAAAGGAAGTAACAAGGAAAAATAAAAATATTTCTTCCTTTATGCCTCTCCTGGGAAAGTGTATTTTTTGGCATATTACCAGGTTTACCAGTTCTGGTATATCTGGGAATGCGTCAAAAACCATTGGAGTTGCGTGGGAACAGCCACACAATGCCGATGGAGCGCCTTCACAGGGCATTGGGGTGTTATGCAAGTCTTATAGGCATTGGACCACCATCTGCCCACTGTCATTATCCTTGCCTAATGCATTCCCATCTGTGCTGCTGTGGTTGCTGCCCCTATGCGGAAAGAATGAGACAGAATTGGCATGCTGGTAGCTCCACCCCAGTCAATGCCCTAAACAGAAGTGTTGTAAACTGGAATTTGTCAGATATGAGCTATCTGTGTGTGAGAAAATTAGCTGGCCAATCTCTGGGTGGATTAGCAAGTATCCCTGCAGCAGGCAAACTGCCTCCTGTCATCCAGGCACAATTATGTCTCTCTTGTGCCCTTACCCAAATAATCTGTTTTTGATTGCCTTATTGTCATTTCCACCACCACATTCATCAAATGTATGTCCCCTATCCTGAAGCAAACATCGCCCGCAATATTCCTAGCTTACACTGCCAACTCACTGACTCTAAATGCCCCTAAAGAATGCCATGGCAAAATCTGCCTTGAACAGCGTGGCTTTAAACCCCGATGTTGCCTCCCTCTCAACCAATCCCAATGGCAAATCCAGCTTCTCAAAGTCTATTTGGAGCCACATATCTTTCTTCACTCCCTTCAAATACCGCCCTGCCTTCATGGCCATTTTTATGTAATGAGAACTTGTGGGGTTATGTCCCACTTTCTGCTTCATTGTGTGAGCTATTGCTGTAAGGTGTGATTAAACCCAAGATTTCGACTTCCTTTGTTCATGTTCCCAACCTATGAATTGCTTAACCGCCGTGGCGCTCCTTTGCCCATCCCTGAATCCATCTGTACCTATCAACCTCCTAAAGTTGGATAAGTATTTGTTTTATTTCTTTATTATCCCTGGGGCAAGTGCATGCTCTATTAAAAATGTCAGGTCACCTCTGCCTGCCTCCACAGTTCTTCTGGGAGTGCTGTCATTGTCTGTTCCACCACCTGCAGTGCTAGTTCCTGGAATTTGACCATCTGAAAGCGAGGAAGTGTATCAGCCTAACAGTTTTCTGTATCTCACTCGTGCCCAGCCCTCACTTCTAAGTTGTTGCTTAGCTGCAACATGGTCATGTGCCTCGCAAGTCTCAGTACTAATTGGCACTTTGCTAAGCCTTAATTGATGACCTGCACTACTGCCTTGTTGTCTGACAAGAGTATCAGATTCAGGTTGCACACATGGTGGGACCAGGTGTGCATTGTTAAAATGATAGGAAACAGCTTGAGGAAGTTGATGTTTTTATTGATCACTTTCACTAACTATTTGTAAGGAAATGCAATTTTTGTATGGTCAGCCCCAAGTTTTCAGACTGATGCTGCTGTTTTCTTTAATCTCTTAGACTGTACTAAGGCCTGCTAACTAGACCTCATTGTCTGTGCCCTTACCATTGAACAGGTATGCTGAATTGGCGTGTACCCAATTGCCTAAGCTAACTTACCTGTAAGTCCCTAATAAATGGTATCCAGAGAACCTATGGCATGTCAGTTAGAATGTTCCCCTAGGGATTGCAACACTGCATGCCAACTTGGGGTAACACGAGTAGGATAACACTCCCAGCCTGCCATTTGCAGGCTGGTAATGCAGTTTCAACTTCTAGCTCAACTCTGACATTTAAAGTAATGGCATACCCATACTTCCACCTGGTATATATGTCAGTCACCCCTTTTTCTGCCCTATTGAGTCCTAATATATCAAAAATACAAGAGCAATCCCTATGTCCCTGTGAACTGGGAATTAGCTAGTCAGATAGAGACAATAGTTCACAAGGAACTCATTTTAAAGAAAGGTTTATCATTTGTTGCAAATATACACACTTTTGCAAAAGACTGTCTCATGAGCCTAAAGAAGGAGTGATACCACCTGCAAGTTTAAATTAATATCAACCTTATGGTTTGTTTCTTCGATCTCTGTTAATGAAGTAGCCCAAGGATATATGAGTTCATACTCACTTCAGCCGAAGCGAGTGCCATTTATTTTTATATCAAAAAACAAATACTCACATAACACAACATATATTGGTAATGCTTGCACATTTATAGAAAAGATGCCTTATGTGACTTTTTGTATTTGTGTTTTGAATTTTGTATTTAAAAATAAATGTCACTTGCTTCGCCTGAAGTGAGTATGAACTAATACATCCACAGTCACACAACCACACCATATAAAGCACCCCATTTCCCCTACACCATTCTGTTGGCAATTTCTTGGTGCACTGTGCTTGACCCAAAATTGCTACAAAGCCTTGGCTTCCTACCGCATCAATGAACTGGTCAATTTGCTTTGATGTGACCCATCTACTCCTCCAGATCAGAGAGCCGTTTAAGTGTGTTAAGAACACATGCAACATTGCCAAATCCTGCTTCTCCCTCATTGTAAATCTTATATTGTGGTGTCTCTGTGTAATGCCCCTTGTGAGTTTAACTAACCTTCTCATGGATTCCGTGCGTGATGTTATCACCCTGGTAGCAAAATTGAGCCAGCCTAACAGGTTTTGGACTTCTTTTAAGATTGCTTTGTCTCTACTCAACAACCTCCTTTTGTGACTCCTTAGGACCATTACCTTGTCTTCAGGGAGGCTGGATGTTCCTTTGCTAGAGTCCAGCTCTATGGCCAGGAATTCCAATTTGGTTGTACTAACAGGACACACAGATACATCATAAGTTCATTTAATTGCCTACCAACCTTGCCCATTGGTCAGACCCACAGACAAGAAGCCACCCAGGTAATGTAATGTGCCACCTTTGGGTTGCTAACTGTGCAGTGCCCAATCTAAGAACACACTGAATCATTCAAAGTATGCATAGGATATATTGTGCTCCATTGGCATACAACTGAAAACCTATAAAATGAAAGTCCTCAGGGTGCACCAAAAGTAGTCTGAATGTGAATTAAATATGAGCTTTGGCCATCAGTACCCCTCTGCCCCTTGCCCTGGTCAGCTCAATTGCATAGTGTATGGATGTGTGCTTAACTGAACACAATTCCTAGTTAATTGCGTTCTTCGCTGACACGCCCTCAGGAAAGGATAAATGATGAACCAGGCAGTATTGGCCTGGTTCCTTTTTGGGTACTACTCCCATGGGAGATATTACAGTTTGGCAAGGGTATCTTTTCAAAGGAACCTTCAATGCGCCTTTGTTGTCTTTCTTTCTGCACCTTTATCTGTGCTGCTGATTGGAGATTGCTGACTGGTAGCGCTACTAAGGCTCTTTCTACAGGGATCTTGAAACCTTGCACAAATCCCTCATTCAGCAGCAGTGCATCTGCCTTGTCATGATATGTGTTGAGTAATTTGCATAGTCTACTCTAGGCTATTGGTGTGTCTGCTGATTGGAACCAGTGTGTCCTGACCTGTATGCTGGATTCTTGAATGGTGTCCCATTCTGTTTCCCTACTTTCTTTGGCGTTCCTTTTTCTCTCCCCCTGCTTCCTATAATTTGCTGCCTTCCACTGTAGGGTGGACCCCCTCCCACGCCCTACATGTGCTACATATGTGCCTACATTTGCAGACTGGCCCCCACGACTACTCGTTTTGCTAACATTTCCAGAATCTGGCTGATATATTTCTTCCTGCCCTCTGGGCCATCCAACTTGAGTTTGGTCCCGCCCTGTTACTGAACTTGTATTTGTCCTGTTGTGGCTGGTTGGTGAAAGGATGTCCATGTCCGCTGCTCCTGCAATGCCAGGTACAGTGTCTGCATTATCCCTTAAATTCCCCTTCTGGTCCATTTTATTGGTCATCTTTTTTGCATTGCTGACCTCATCGGTTGAGCCCTTCATGCACTTTTTGGAATAATTGCTCCTCTCCTCTTGTGGTGCCTTGCGGCTTTTGGCTGTGTGTGGGCAGGGCAGCGTTTGCCCCAGGGGGTAACTCCTCGTCACTTCGACTACCATCTTGAGGCTTTGAATTTGCTCTTGTGGCCTCGCTCGGGTTACCATCTGGCCTAACGAGGCCCACTTTGCAGACAGGACTCCCCCAAAACCATTCCTACTGTCACCAGTCAGCATTCACAGGCCAGTGTCCCTACCCCTAGCATTGCCCCAGCCCTACTCCCCAAAGAGTGCCAACTTGTGAGCCCCATTACCTCCTCGTCCTGTCTTCCCGTCCCATTCCTTACAAGTGAGCAGCTAGTCTGCTCTACAGAAACCTACCACCTAGCTGAGCTTTTCGCACCTCCCCCAATATGGTGTCACCCTCAGGTGCACTACTGTTATAAAGTATAACAATGATAAAGAAGTAAGCTGTACTTTGGTTAGGGTTTCAAATAATCAAGACAGACAAAATATATCCATGTACACAAGTTGTCAGTATATTTTCTAAAAAATCATATACTTTGAAAAATGAATAGCAATCATAAGTAAATGCTATGTTGATACATTCAACAATCAACGATATACATTTGCTGATAGACCTAAATGACTTAATGACTGTTGAACTAAAAGGCCCAATGCATTTCGGGAACTCCTTTCTTCAGGGGCACTATAAAAGAAGTAAATATGAGAATACTTTATCAGCATTATAAGAACAAAACTGTCAATATGCTACTTTTACACAATGGTCTTGTAAAACTATGGTGAAGGTTTTCCTATACCGTTTTGGCGCTTTACTAGTCTCTTTAATTAGCCACAGTAGTTTTTACACCAGGTTGTGTTCTGTAATGCTCACTCTCCTAAGTTCAGTTTGACCTATTAATAAGCCTATCATGTGAATTTCTACCATTAATCCTGTACCTTCTAAATTGCTTTGTTCGTAAATTCTCTTGAACTAGCTAGTTTTACAAGAGCATTGTGTAAAAGTAGCATATTGACAGTTTTGTTCTTATAATGCTGATAAAGTATTCTCATATTTACTTCTTTTATAGTTCCCCTGAAGAAGGGAGTTCCCGAAATGCATTGGGCCTTTTAGTTCAACAGTCATTAAGTCATTTAGGTCTATCAGCAAATGTATATCGTTGATTGTTTGTTGAATGTATCAACATAGCATTTACTTATGATTGCTATTCATTTTTCAAAGTATATGATTTTTTAGAAAATATACTGACAACTTGTGTACATGGATATATTTCGTCTGTCTTGATTATTTGAAACCCTAACCAAAGTACAGCTTACTTCTTTATCATTGTTATACTTTATACCAGTAGTGCGTTTGGCATACTAGTGGTGACTCCACCAGATGTTGTTTTCTCAAACAGGCTGGCTGCCTTTTGACCAAACAGCACACACACATAGTTCAAGTAGCTGAATTCAAGAAATACTTCAGTATAAAATCAGGAGTGCGCAGGCAATTCCCATATAGTCACCCTCAGGTGACCATAAAGGGAGAAGTGCATCACCACAACATCCTGTTCTATTTTCTGCACGCAGTGTCTTCGTGCCTGTCTGAGCGGTTGGGGTGAGTTTTCCCTTCTCTTTTTTTGTTTTGTTTATGTTCGGCGGCCTGCTGTAGCGGCCGTCCTTCTTTGTGTGTTATGCTTTGCCCAGTATGCTGCCTGTTCCTCTGTGTTGTCGCGGTTCACTTTAGCGGGCGCTTTTCACTGTCTGCACTCACCTGCTTCAGGCCTGCTTTAGCGTCCGTTTGCCTTTTACCGAGCCTGCGGCACCCTGCTTTAGCCGGCGGGGGTTACGGCGGTGGTTTCTGGCAGCGCATGTGGTCCGTCTTGTTTCGGACTGCTTGGGGCGATTTTGGGACAGGCAGCTGCCTTTTCTAGCACCCGCCCCTTTTTTCTGGTCCCGCGTGAGTTTGGGCCCTCGGGACTTCCACTGTATTTAATGGGGTCCTTTTTTGCTGGCACCCGTCCTTCTAAGTGCCTGTTCTGCGGATTGGTGCTGGTGTTTTTGGACTTGTGGTTGAGGTCTTTGTGTCTAGCTTCTGTGGTTCTTCACTGGTGCTGTCATGTCTTCAGCTGCCTCTTCCGACGCGCCTCCTCTGGATGCCCTGCGCCTCTTGATCAATGAGGCTGTGGCTGCAGCTTTTCAGGCTCTGGAGTCTGCTGGGCCTCCTGCCAAGGTTCCTCGTGGGTCTGTGGATCCTCAGGATGCTCCTGATGGTGATTTGGGTCCTGATGATGAGGAGTGTGTGCGTGGGCGCTTTGTTCAGGGTGCTGAGCTTTCTGAATTGTTTGCCCATGTCTGTGATAATTTGGGGTTCTCTCCACCTGTGCCGGATGTCCTGGAGGATGACTTCTTTACGCAGTATCACCACCCGACTCCTGATTCTTTCCCATTGCATGGTGCTGTGCGCAAGGTGCTGGATCATGAATGGAAGGAAGCGGACAAGTCTGCCTTCCAGCGCTTTTTGTCCAAGCGCTATCCTTTGGATGGTTTTGCTGCAAAGTTTCCTCAGACTGTCAAGGTTGACAATTTAATGGCAGGACTTTCCTCTCATGGTGTGGTCCTGTCAGACGACGCCCTTCCTTCGGACGCTGTGGATAAGCGTGTTGAGGGGGCGGTGAAGCGTTCTAATGCTGCTTCTAATTTTTATGTCAGGGCGACGACCTAGTCGAATTACATGGTCCAGTCCCTTCTCAAGGATTTTCAGGCCCTGTCCTCCCTTTTGCAGGAAGGGGAGGATGCTACCTTTCTTTTGGCCTGGTGCGTTACTTGTCTGATCTTTCATTTGACAATTTGAGCGCCGCTGCAGCTGCTTCTGGTGCTTCGATTGCTGCACAGCGACATATCTGGATGCGTTCCTGGAAGGCTGAGTCTTCTCAGGAGATGGTCCTGCTTAAGCTGCCCTTTGTGGGTTCACAGGTGTTCGGTCCTCAGCTGGAGGAGATGGTGAAACAGTCGGCGGAGTGTTTTATTACAATCACTGTGTGCTTGGGTATGGGCCCACTTGTGAGGAATGGGACGGGAAGACAGGACAAGGAGGTAATGCCCGGTTACTCACCGGTAATATTCCTTACTCCGAGTCCTGGTCTTCCCGTCCCATTCCTGATCCCTTCCCTCCCTCCCTTTCTTGGTTTTTTGGGGGTGAGTGCCTGTTTTCGTTCTGGGTTTTCTTTGGTATTCTCAGGATGTTGCGGTGATGCACTTCCCCCTTTATGGTCACCTGAGGGTGACACCATATTGGGGGAGGTGCGAAAAGCTCAGCTAGGTGGTAGGTTTCTGTGGAGCAGACTAGCTGCTCACTTGTAAGGAATGGGATGGGAAGACCAGGACTCGGAGTAATTAAAATTACCGGTGAGTAACCGGGCATTCTCTCACACGAAACGTGCTTCGAGCAGCCCTCGACTGAAAACACTGTTCTCGAACCTTCTGCCCCCTCGCCCGACGTCGAGACTCGAACCTGGTTCCCCAGTTCTAAAGGCGGCAGTCACATCAGTGGCCTAACAGGCCCCCGCAGCCCCCGCTGTGTGTGGGTGGGAGGGGGGTAGGGGGTGCAAGCTCCAGAACCCCACTCAACACAGTACCATGGCCAGAGGGCTCCTGATTGAGTCCATTCTCTCCCCTAAAAAATGTATACTCGTACAGAGTATTAATCAAGGTTGACTGTCATTTATTGGGTGAACCCTCCAAAGAGCTTTTTTGGGAAACAGACCGCACTTTATTTACTTTAAGCCCCTCTTCCTTAATCACCCCCCCCCCCCCCCCCCCCATCGCCCTATCATATCAATGGGTGGTCTCGAAGGCTCATCACTGTTATGCCATTTCCTCGAGATTGCCTGACCGACCGCTCGATAAGAAGTGACTGCTGCTTTTGTCGCTCCTGGCATTTTTACCTTCTCAAGTATTCAGACTATAAGAGAAACAAATATTTCCCTGGCAACATCCGTAACGCTCACAAGCAAACAGCAGCTGCTCTTTTTTTGTGCAGGTTTTGCAGAGGCTTTTCGAACGCCCCGGGGTGTCGTGCGTCGGCTCCAATCACCCTCTCTGCCGCTGTCTATCGTGCTTGGTTATTGCTGCCCCCCCTCCGTGTGTTCCAGGCTACGTGCTGACGCAGCTGACTCTGTCTCCAGGCTCTAAGCTGTTGTGATTGGTCGCGACTCCGAGCAGGCCATCCAAGAACAGAAATGTGTCACAAAGCCAATAGGTCTGTATTTTTATTTTTACTGTTTTGTAGAACGCACGTCGCATATCTCAATTACAAAACAGATGTTTTAAGATGGCTTTCAGTCTCACTCTGTCCTCTGGATAAACGGATTTTACACACAGGACCCCTTTTTCTTGACCTCTTCTGCACATGATACATTGGATACGTCCTGTATCCCCTATAATATACTACATATATCATCTCTTTATGTTTACTTCCTCATTGTTGCTCTCTCTATCCACTTGCTCTGGGTTTGCCAGATCCATATCATACGCCCTACCCACCTGCCTTTTACCCCTTAATTCCTTTAGATAGGACTATAAACAGATATCTCTCTTGTCGAATTTTGCCCTTCCCGGTATGATTTTTGTTACATGATGTCTCTTTGGTATGCACTTCAGCATTGACATATTAAACATTATACAACTTATACATTACTTATACAGTAGTGAATATCTTTTGTAACTTCGTTTTATTGTGTCTCTACAGATATATGTGCCACTTTGTAATGTTCTTACTAAAGTGCTCTGAGGTCCTTGAGTCACATTTGCGCTATATTAAACCACACAAACTGCTTCTGAGAGAGCTAAATGGGGTGGCATCAGGGTAGGAATAGTGGGTACAACAAACCCCCTGGCCATGAAATAGCACCACAACATTTCGTCGAGAACTTATGCAGGTTAAATCCAAAATGTTTGTGAGGAATATATGTTTGATGCAAGGTAATTATGTGTAGGGAATTGTACTCATAAAGATTAGTGTGCAGCAGACAAGAATAGGAGCAGGTGCTTTGTTCACAGTAGAGACATTTTAAAATAAAAGTAAAGACAATGCAAGCGGTTACAGTCTATAGCAGTAGGTCTTAACCCAAGTGTTAGAAATGGGGTCTCTAGTTGGTATAGGTATGCACCCTATCCAAGTAGGGACCCACACTCTAGTCAAGATAAGTGTAGTACACACTAAAAGTTCACCTGTGCTCATTGTCTGGTAGCTTGGCAGAGAACGGACAGGCTAAACTAAAGAGGCAATTTGTAAAGAATTTGTACAAACCCACAGTAACACAGTGAAAACACCACAAAAGTACTCCACACCAGTTTAAAAAAATTGCCAATACTTATCTGAGAAAACAAGAGGAAAAAAAGGAAAAAAATCCATCCACAAGTCAAGATATGATTTTTTAAAGATTAAATCAGAATTGCAGTGCGTATAAGTCTAACTCCAACTGGGGCTATCTGGTTGTGCTTCAGTGCCTTGGTGGTGTCTAAAGCTAAAAACGCTGTGTTGGACCAAGGACGCACGGTGTCCGATACCCAGGACACGGCAGTGGAAGTGAGGTGTCACAGTTGCAGGTAAGGTGTTGGCTCCTCAAGGTTGTGCAGGATCATTTAACCTTTTGCCGCTGTGGGATGATGCGTTACACACCGGAGGTGATGCGTCAGTTGCAGGTGCCAAACCTTGATTCCGGAAGGCAATGTGGTGTCATGGTAATATCGATTTTGAGGGCACAGAGTGTAGATTCCTCGTTGTTGGAGTTGAACCGCTAAGCCCAAGGAACTGCGTCCTTCTGGAGTCACGCAGGGCCGGGGATGCGTCAGAGTCTGGATGGGACACCACGGTCATCAGTGGTGTGGTGCGGAGGCTCACGCTGTAGAGGTTCTTCATAGGTGCTGTGGGAAGTTCTTGGCTATGTTGAAGTCCTGGTTGAGGCGTTGCATGCCCGGCAATCGGTGTCCATGGATTTGGTGCAGGCAGCGATGATGCATCAATTTCACAGAAAGGCGCTGTTTCGGACTGATACCCAGTGTCGATTTTCTTGGTTTGCTGCATTAAATTCACCTCCAATGGCCCAGGACTGGGTTTGGCACTACTTGGCAGGTTTGGACTCACAGCAGAGGAGCCCAGCTGCTGGGTGCAATATGCAGGTGAAGTCTTTGCTATCCCTGAGACTTCAGCGACAAGCTCAGTCAAGCCCTTGGAGAATCTGTAGAAAGCAGGATGTAGAGGGTAAAGTCCATTCCCCTCACTCACAGGCAAGAAGCAGCAGCCTAAACAGCAAAGTCAGCAGCCCCTCATGGCAACATACCAGCTCTTCTTCCTGGCAGAATGTCCTCAGTCCAGAAGCGTTCTGAGTATATGGTGTCAGAGGTCCAGTAATTACACCCATTTTAGCGTTTGAAATAGGGAGACATCAAAGAAAGGTCTTTGTAGTGTAAAAAGACCCTGACCTTCCTGGCCCTGGCTCCAGACACACTACAGGGGAGTATGTAGCTCTTTGTGTGGGTACAGGCACAGCCCTATTCAGGTGCAGGTGTCAGCTCTTCCCACCACTCTTGCTCTGGAAGACCAATCAGCCTTTTGATGAGCCATCAGGCTATGCAGGGCACACCTCAGCTCCCTTTGTGTGTGACTGTCTAGAGTGAATTGACAAAGCCCAACTGTCATCCAACCCAGACGTGTATTCTAGGGACAGGCAGAGGAACAGAATGGTTAAAGTAAGAAAATGCCTACTTTCTGTGTAGCAGGGAAGTGGGCCAAGACTTGTGTTATTTTGACGTTTCTGAGTTAATGCTAGACCAAACTATTTCTTTTCATTTGATATGGTACTTTATTTATACCTTTTTTTCAACTTTTTTAGTAAAGTTAAAGAAAAAAGTATAAATAAAGTACCAGATCAAATTAAACAAAAGAGTTTGGTCTAGCGTTAACTCAGAAATGTCAAAATAACACAGGTCCTGGCCGACTTCCCTGCTTTACATTTATAAACGGCCCAGCCAGAGCCTGGTCCATTGGGCCTAACTCCCCTTGATACTTTCTAAAAGTGGCATTTTCAGACGTGCAATTTAAAAACCAACTTCACTAAAAGATGTGTTTTTAAATTGTGAGTTCAGAGATACCAAACTCAAATTTTCTATCTGCTCCCAATTGGAAGATATTCTTGAAGTGGGTTGCAAGGCAGCTCCAATGCTAACCTCGGAGTCTTTGCTGTGGTAAAAAATAACGAATTTAGCGGTTTTTACCTACCAGCACATGTAAAACTCAAAAGGTCATACCCTACCTTTTAAATACATTGAACCCTTCCCATGGGGCTACCCAGGGCCTACCTTAGGTGTGGCTTACATGAAGTAAATATGAAGGTTTGGGCCTGGCAGGTAAGTGAACTTGACAGGTCCACATGGATGTCTAAAACTGCAAACACATGCTCTGCAGTGGCAGGCCTGAGACAGGTTTGAAGGGAAACTCAGGTGGCTGGCACAATCAGTGCTGTAGGCTCACTAGCAGCATTTGATTTACAGGCCCAGGGCACATGTAGTGCACTGTACCAGAGACTTATCTGTAAATCAAATATGCCTATCATGGAGAAACCAAATTCCATTACATTTTAAACACGGAGCACATGCACTTTAGCACTGGCTAGTAGTGGTAAAGTGTCCAATGTCCTAACACCAGCAAAGACGAAGTTTAACACACAGTCAAAAAAAGTTTAGAAGCAAAAAGTCAGGGGAAACCACATTAAAAAATGCCATGTCTAACACCAGGGTTCGAAAAATCATAGAAATGTTACAAGACCTGCTGGTCTAGTGACTTGAATAATCTACTCAACTTAACTCTACTGTACTTGACCTGTAAACTTGTCTCAAACTGTGTGATCCTAGGAACATTTTATCATACAGAGCAGCCTTTTTTCCATAGTCACATATGAGAGCACCTTCAAATATGTGAGTAAGCATGGGCGGAAAATCCGTTCCGCTTGCGGATTTTCGGTAAATTCGCAATCCGCAAATGCTCGCGAATTTACCGAAAATCCGCAAATTCGCACGCAGCGGATTTTTTTTTCTTGGTGATACAATTTTGCGGCGTGCGGCGTTCACTTACCGTCATTCAGCGTTTGCCGAGTTGTTTTTCTCAATATTTTGCGAGTGCTGCCCCATTTTGGATCTTGCTGCGGGATCCCGCGGGAGTTTGGCGACGTATCGCGAGAGTTCGCAATTGCGAACATGTAGGTGCGGCGGGCAGCAACAAGAATTCTGCACAAGAAATCCACTAGCAAGCAGCATAGACCTTCTGAAAATGATGATTTTTATCAGAATAACTCCTCAGGTTGACATTTCCCTGCACTTTTTGGGATTTGAGGCCTTTTGACTCTCTTTAGATCACTTTTGGATTAGAAATCAACTTTCATAAGTAAGTTTGTTTGGGGCATTACAGTTGCTGTTCTGCAGAAAGCACTCAGTAGGTGCAAAAGTTCACTCATCATTAGTAACCATTCCCTGTAGTACTTCCTGAGGGCCCCCTCCAGAGTTCAGTTGCCTATGTTCGTTTGGGGCATTACAGTTGCTGTTCTGCAGAAAAACGAATTTTGCAAAACTGAAGCACTCAGCAGGTGCAAAAGTTCAAACTCATCATTAGTAATAGTAACCATTCCCTGTAGTGCTTCCTGACTGGGGCCCCTCCAGAGTTCAGTTGCTAGTTGCAACAATTGTATGACCCTGCTCTGACCCTCACAGCAGGCTCATAGAATAGCTACAAGTAGGCCACAAAGGTCCTGGAAAAAAAAATGCACTGCAACAGAAAGCAAATTACAGATAAGGAAGGAGGTGCCAGACTGGAATTTTTAAAACAGTGACACATTAATAAATCAACCCCAAATTAATTCATGTCAGTTGAAGCAGGGCAGGTGTGCTTGCTTTCCCCCCCCATAATCTACAGTGATGATGAACCAAAGGGTGGCATTGATGTACCAGAGGGTGGCATGGGTGAAACAGTGAACCTGTGATGATGAACCAGACGTAGAAACAACATAGTCGTGACCGTTGCGAGCCGACAAGTAAGTTCGCAATTGCGAACTGGTACAAAACCCTCGCGAACTGGCAGAAACCCTTGCGAACACAAAAAAAATAATCTGCAAATTCGCGAGAATTCACGGATTTTGCGGATTGCGAGTTCGCAAATACGCAAATTCGTGAATGCCAGATTCGCAAAATTCACCCATGCTTATATGTAAGTTAAGCATTACTGCTGTACAAAAAAACCTCTTCTTTAATTTAACAGACAAAACATTTGCTCCATGTATAATAAGAATCTAGCTCACATGTGGGGTACACATGACCCTAGACTTGCCTCTTAGTTCACTAATAGCATTGTCATAAGGGCAGGGCCAGGAATGTTTCTCAGTTCATGTTTAAATACTCTACTTTAATAAATATATTACTAAAGCATGATGTGGTAGTGCTCCTCATTCACAGACAGCACAACACTAATGAAATGGCCACAAACGTTTCCACTAACATGCAGTGATAAAACAATATATCGTATAAATAATAATATGTGGAAATTGGGTTTCAGCAACAATATTTATCATTTGCACATCACAAAGTAAAGTGTTTTGATTTTTTCCATCCTATTACTGTCTTGTTTTCATCACACAGAATTACAAACAATTTGCTTTCAGAAATGTGTGCACAGTTCAGTTTTTAGCTATTTAAATGTTTTGTGTTGAAAAAAGTCTTATATCATACAGCCTTTCATTTCACTCTCTTTATACCACACAACTGTCAGACAGTTCTCTTTGCAAAATCTTCTAACTTTACAGTCCGAGAAAAAAAAGAATTGTAAGAAGATATAAACAGAGTTTAAACCTCTGTCTCTGAATGCAGAGCAAATATGACAAGATAAACACAAAATACAAGTGAGAAATTAGATTTATCGAGGCCTGTTAGCCTGTGGTCCGAGGACCCCTGGGTGTTCTCATTACCAATCCAGGGGGTCCACAACTGCTCAGAACATGAAATAGTATGAACAGACCAATGAAGTGTATATAAATAAATAGGAAAACTGTAAAATAGAAAATAGTGAATGTGAACGAATTTGAAATTGGATGCTAAATATTAAGTTGGTATCCTCAGACTGATTCATGGGAGCAGTGTAAGCATATGAAAACTAATATTGTATGGGTAACAGTTGGCTTCATTGAATTTAGAAAAGTTGCCATCCAACCCATTATAATTGATTTAAAAATATGTATATTTGTTTTCGAATTAAATAAAATATGTAATCATTTGTGTGTTTGTTTGATAAATTCTTGTTTCTGTAATTTTGTGTATCGGTTCAAATCATCGAAATTGCTTAGGCTGGGGTCCCCAGATTCCCATAATACCCCAGCTGAGGATGCCCAGAATGAACAAAAATGGTTCAGCGAGGGTTCCCGGGTTTGAGTAATGATAAACTTCACAAAAGTCAAGAAGTTAAGAACCATGGACCAGCAGTGTTACAGCAGCAGGCATATGTGCACACCAGATGGGTTTCTTGGACCCTCTTTGATTTAATTGTCATTTAGCTATCTATTGCAACATAAGAAGGTTTCTTGGAAACTTGTGATTTGTTAGCTATGAATAAGGAAACACTTCAAGGCAGACACGTTCTTCAGACTGCTGTCTTGATTATTACTTTTTCATTTAGAGTCCGCAGATTAGTACAACCTTTCAATGTATCATGTAACAATTGGTTGGAAGGCCATCAGGATTCAAAGTAGGAGTTTGTTTTTGTAAAACAAAAAGCTAATGAAAAAGGCACTGGTGAGACCCATTCGGAAAAACTCCTCAACTCCATTGACGGATTTGTCCAACCTCAGGCCGATATCCTTGCTTCCATTCTTGGGAAAACTTACAGAGAAGCATGTGAACAAGCATCTCGCAAACTTTATCGAACAGTCAGGTAGCCTGGATTATTCTCGATCCGGCTTTAGACCAAATTACAGCACCGAGTCAGCATTGCTGTCAGTCAAGGACGATCTTCACATGTACAAGGACAGAGGTTATTCCGTGGTTCTGGTACTGTTAGACTTATCGGCAGCGTTCGATACTGTATCCCACAACATCCTGCTTAGACGGCTTGCAGAGATCGGCCTTGAGAGTATGGCTCTGGCTTGGGTGAGGAGTTTCCTATCAGATCGCACCCAATGTGTCAACATGGGTGCGTTCCATTCGGCGGAGGTAGAGATCACAAAGTGGGTGCCACAGGGCTCTTGTTTGAGCCCTACCCTTTTCAATATCTACGTGGCTCCCCTGGCTAGGATCATGAGATCCTTTGGTTTCATCCCGGTGTCATACGCAGATGATACACAGCTCCTTTTTCCGTTTAAATCTATTACCACCGAGATCAAAACCTCCTTCTCCAACGGCATGAAGGCAGTCGCCCAGTGGATGTCCTCAAACCTCCTACAGTGTAATGTAGGCAAGACCGAGGTCATGCTTTTTGGTGTGGCCAAAATCCTATGGACCCCTGATTGGTGGCCGCAAGATCTAGGACCGGTCCCTGCCCGCAAATAGGCTGTGAAGAACCTGGGGGTACATGTGGATCAGGAGCTATTCCTAAAACAGCATGGAAACACCATTGTGGGTTCCTGCTTCCATGGTATAGGTCTTCTCTGCAAAGTGTTCCCCTTACTTCCTGACTTTACTAGAAAGACTTTGGTACAGGCCCTTATACTTAGTCATCTTGACTATTGTAATGGACTGCTGGCATCAGCCAACGAGGGAACATTAGCAAAACTACAATTAGTCCAAAATACTGCTGCTAGGCTGGTCCTGAATGCCCCTCCTAGATCTCCGTCAAGAGCCCTTTTGGATAAACTGCACTGGCTATCAGTTCGCCAAAGGGTAAAATTTAAGACCTGTTGTGTAATCCGCAAAAGTCTACACGGATTAGGACCTTCCTATCTGACAGATAAATTTGTACCATATACTCCCGCCCGCTCCCTCAGGTCCAGCAACCAGCTTCTCCTTCGAGTGCCTAGGGTGAAAAGGTAAGACAGGGCGGCAAAGCTCTGTCAGTGGTTGGCCCCACATTATGGAACAAGCTCCCCTTGATGCTTAGGCAATGCCCAGAACACTTGATTTTCAGGAAAAAGCTGAAAACCTTCTTGTTTCAGAACTAGCTCACTTACATACTTGCCCTCCTAAATTGCTGTTTCTGGTGTTTTTGGCGCAGAGATACTCCTCCGGGAGTTGATTCAAGCGCGGTATAAACCCATAAATAAATAAATAAAATGACCCTGACACCCTGGGACTTTTCTTACAGTATGTGGGGGTAATTTTTGTTTTTGTTCTTCAAGCCCACCAGACATTTACTGAATACAAAAAAAGTACATCAGGCCGTCTGCTTCAAATAGGAAGGGCTGTCGGATATCCTTACACTGATGGACTGAAGTCCTTTGGGCAGCTGATGTAAGGTTTCTGCTGACAGAAGCAGTGGGGTCACTGCTTGTAGAAACCTGAAGATCTGCGCAAATCTAAATAGAGCGAGTGGACTGTCAGCTTGTCGGACAGGGTACTCTGTCACTCTAATGGCGGAGTACCCTATCTGCCAAACTCTAGCTGGCTCATTTATACTTCGTTGAAATGTGGTGTACATGGGGAAAATATGAGCAAAACTGCAATTGGATATCTTTTTTTTCATATTTATATCATGTCAACAGTGGCAATAGGAGGGTAGTGAAATGTGTAGATTCTGAGGAAAAGCTGAGATGAAAGCACAGCACTGCTGTTTCCCTAAGTGCTTTATTGATATGGGTGACATACTGCATAATATGATAAATGGCTTCTGGTGTCATATGTATTTATTAAGTGATCAACAAAATTTCCAAATACATTTATCTGATTCCTGGTCACTATATGTATATGGTTGGTATGCATGGCAAGCTCAGTCTAGGAAGGGGGTGTGTTCTAGTGGATCATTTGCTGACTGTGAAACCAATAGAGGGGTTCTAGTTGTGATCTTCACACTTACGTTCTTTGATCAGTTGCAATCTACTGTGGACCAGATTCACAAACTGCATTTTGTAGTATGTGTAATAGTATAACAGTACTACTCGTCACATACTACATAGGGCTGTTCACACACCTATGGCCGGAGGCCTCCACCCCCTCTCTATTTTCTGGCATAGTTTTATGCCAAAAAGGAGGAGATTTCTCCACTTTTAGATATAAGTTTTTGCAGTAAATATGGAGAGACAAGGGAGAGAGAATGGGAAATGCTTTCTAATAAATGGGAGGGGCTTAGTGAAATTGAAGGTGGCTTAAGGGTGGAACATGCTAACACAAACACATGCCTTAGAAAGATTAAGGCCATTGTTATTCACAAACTACACTTCTAAACATACTATTGCACTAAAGGTGTTAAAACAGGCACATCCATACTCCAGCCCAGCCTTGGAGTAAGTCAAGATCCATGCATGACCACTCACAAGTACTGCAGCACCATCTCGTAGACAACAACGGAGTCAGGGAAATAATATAACATGGAATAGGAACTAATGTTAACTTTATTCAATTATTTTAACATATCTATTATGATATATTGATGGATGTGTGTCTGAAATATATATAATTTTGAGTGATTATGTCGTTATTTTAAGATGTAATAATAAAATTAATCAAAGAATAACAAACTTTAAATTTTCTATTGAAAAAACAAAATGAAACTAATTCAGCACATAACTTTTAACAAAATGTACTGTATACTAAATAAAAATACAAATGTTAGTGCGGGTGGTATTTATTATTTGATACACATTTAATTGTATGAAAAGTTAATATGCTATACATTCTATTATATTGATTCTAGGTTATTAATAAATATTTTACCTGTATTTTGCACCTTTAGTATTTGTTTTTATAACATATTTTAAAGGCTAATAAACTTTTTTTTTTAAATCCCTACCTTTTCCTATAGGAAGTTCTCTACCATCTTGGAAAATATCTCTACTCATGTGTGCAAAGTTACAAGCAGTACCTTAACACTCATAAATCCTGTTGTAGGAGTCTTTTAGCCCCGATGCGAGGGGTCATAGACATATAAGTCTACATAAAGGTGTACATTTTCACTCAAAAATGCAGACTAGTAAAAACATATAGGGGCAGATTTACAAGCCCTGTACGCCACTTTTACGCCGCTGTTGCCTCACTTCTGTGAAGCAGCAGCAACGTAAAGCCAGCTCCATGCTGTGGGGTATTTACAACGTGACGCATCTAGGGAGATGCGTCACGTTGTGAAGCCCAGCGCCACATGAAACTTGCGTCAGGTTTCATGTGGGCGTTCTGGTGCGGGGGGGGGGGGGCGTTCCAGCACAGAAACGCTTTGGAAAAGTGGCTGAGTGAAATCTACAAGATTTCACTCAGTCACTTTCCCGACCCTGCTGCGTCAAAACCTTGCGCCTGCTTGAAGCAGACGTAAGGTGTGACGCACCATGTTCCAGATAGGCCGGGTTGGCACAGTGCTGGAGTTGCGTCACAACTTTAGCACTGCGCCAACATTACGGTAGCAAATGCGACACACATCTGCATTTCCTTGCACCATGCGTCTCATCCGTGGTGGCTCAAGGATTAAGATGCGTGAAGCAAATTTCCTGGCGCATCCCTGCTGATTTGCAGGGATGCGCCAGGAAACTTAAATCTGCCCCATAGAGTTATACCTAGGTGTAATGGTAAATATACACATGAGTAAATATACATGCATATATTTACTTTTGTTGATTTAATCCCAAATCTATCTCTCAGTTTCATCATTTGCAAACATTGCTGACAACTGAATAAAAAGTGTGTTGAAAGGAAGGCCTGCATCCTCTTACATCTTTTACTTCCTGTCCCACGAATGGTGGATTGTAGAACATAGTACCTTTGGAGATTAGGACTACGACGGTTCCTCGCTCATGCAGAATGGCTTTGAAAATTGTGGCATGCCCAGTAGTCAGTGGAACCTTGCCTTATGTGAGTACATTGACATTAGATTCAGAGGCCAGCTGCTCTGCATCAAAACTGACAGATTGCATCAAAAGGTGAACTGCTGCTAAGGAGACTGGGAACATTTCCAGCATGCCAATTCAGGGGGGTGGTCTATGAATGCAAATGGTACTCTGTCTAAGGCAGCTGAGATGATAGTCTGCATTCCTGCAGCTACAGTGTGTGATAAAAGGACTAGCTACCTTTCTGTGTCTGCCACCTAGAGCCCAGGTCAGCCTGAGTTTGTGCAAGGTACTAGAACTCCAAGATGGAAGTTTGTACACATTTAGTGTATGCCCGTGTTTTGTTTGGACTCGATGATGAACGAAAAATCATCATAGTAGGGGGCGCCAGAGTGTCTAACTCCAAAATGGAGGCTACTCTGACAGAGTAGCTCATTCAACAAAGAACCAGCTCTTGAAATGAAACATTAAACACCAGCTCCTTGTCCTGGAGCGCGTACAGCAATGGATGGGGTTCTGATAGCTGCTGAGCTGATGCTGTAGATAGGTGGTAAAATGTCAAAATGGTGAAAGGGCTAAATGGTGCAGCTTGACCCAAAATAGCAGCTGTGTGACAAGACTGCCGTGGCTGGAGGTAGGGACCACAAGGAGTAAGTATAGCTCTCTTCCCGGTGGCGGGAGGTTGTTGGAATGAGATAGGAAAGGCAGTGGCCCAGCGAAGCATCTGCATTCAGCTTGGCGGCCCTGGGGCAGTACCATGGTGGGCACAGACAGGGCCACAAGGGAGCTTATCAACTGAAGACTGCAGCTTACACACACAGGCACGTGGCAGGAAGCCCAGATTCATTGAAGAGCCTGCACAATTTCCCTGGTGGTGTGCCTATACCGGGTGGGTAGTGCCTGGCAGGCTCTGCGGGATGCACTGGTCCTGAACAGCCGGATTTGAGAATCCCTTTGGGGAGAGTTGACAAACCAGTAGCCCATGAGCATCAAAACCCCGGCAGACAACTCCCCAGGTGAGTGGGCCTGGGCAAGGGTGGGTCCTGCATGTGCCATCCAGTGAACAATGTGAGCCGGGTGGGCAGTGGGCCCCCAATCCTTGCACATAGCCCTCTGGAACCTTGAGTGCTCAGTTCGGCCCACTGGGCAGCCACCTTGGCTGGACTCTGAACTACTGTGCATTGGGAGCAAAGCACCAGATAGGAGGATCCCACAGGTGACCACTGATGCCATTGGCCTGTAACAGAGGGAGGAGGGGAGACAAACAGGCCAAGCCCCACTTTTAGGCACAGACACCCAGAAGGATCCAATCAACCAACAGAGCAACCAGACCCCCTGAAGGAGGGCAGGACACAAAGGAAACATACTTAAAACACTTCTGTTACAGGCGCTAAAAGCTTTGCACTCATAGATGGCAAGCTATATATTAGATACTCTCACCAGCCCAGTAAACAAGATGACTACCACCCTCAATAAGCATGAAAAGCTGCCAAAACTCATATCTCCCCTGTAGAGGATGACACAACCCAGCACGTTCAAAAACTCTTTGACATGGCTAAAGTTTTATGCGTCATCAAAGCTAAAAATGAGGACTTAGAGGAACAATCCAGACATAGACACATGAGGATAGTGGGAGTCCTAGAATCCACTAATGCTGGCTACATGGCTTACTAAATCGAAACCCTCCGCAAAATTATATTTGGGTCAGACAACCTATCTTCTTTTTTGACGATTGAGCAGGCGCTCCTATTACCAAGCTCCAGGCATCCCTCCAGGGCACTGTTTCACCCAATAATAGTGAGACTGCTGAGTTTCAAGGACAGAGACACAGCTTTGAGCCTGGCAAGAGAGAAAGCAAACACTGACATGTAAAGGAAATCCCATTGAATTATCCCCTCACTTTAATATTGCGGTGCAGGAGGAGCAGTGGGAGTACCTGCCCTAAAAACAAAACCTGAGGCAGGCCAGTATTTATAATGCCATGCTCTACCCATCATGCCTCAAAACCACATATAGGGCACACCTCACATGTTTTCAATCCACAGAGTGCCTCACAATTAAAAAACGAACACAAAACGATGCATACTGATGCAAACAGTTCAAAGCAAGTTATAGAAGATTTGTACTGTGGAACGGTTGCTGGCGCAGAGATTACCACCCACCCCTAATTTTGCCCACTGCTGGCTGCAGCTGCCCCCTTATATGGCACATATAGTGGTGGAACAAGACAAGGCTTAACCAAATTTGCTAGGACCAATGAAAGGCTAGCCACCAAAGCATAGTTGCTCTGAAATCAACATCATCACCAGCACACAGCGGGCATTAGACAGGATCCGCAAGGTCTCCCACTCCTTTACGACCCCCAACAGCCAATGACACACTCCCCACTAATCAATCTGACAAAAGACATGTCAGCTGGGTGGGCAGTGCATGAGTAGGGCATTCACAGGAACTCTTCCCGAATTCAAAATTCCTTAGCACTCCAGGGTCCTTCAGAGGACATGGAACCTACTATATTGGATACCTTCATCATCACCACTTTCAAGCCCATTGCCAGGACTACTGTTCCACATATCCAGGGGGAACCCACTTACTGTAAGGTGTTGACACTGGATTTTGGTACTAACTCGAACAGACACGTAATCACTAACCTGTTTTCCATGCTTCATATGGAGGACCCAGTGATAGTGCTCGAGGCCAGAATGAGATGGGAGCATGAATAGGGGCGTGAAGTAACGACTATGGAATGGAACTACAGTTTTGTGCAGATAGGTCACCTTTCTCCATATGGTCTATTGCAAGTTCATTATCCAAGAGACATATTTACAAGCTCCTTTGCATCTCTCCTGCCACACACAATGTCGTGCAAGAGCGACACAACTTAAAAATGAGATCTACAAAGCCACTCAATGCCACCTTGCGTTGCCCGGTGTGGCTTTATAAATCTTGAATAATGCAGCGCAGTGCAAAATTGCTGTGCTGCATTACTATGCACCAGGGAGGCATTTTCATAGGTGTTCCAGAATTTGGATGGGTGTTCCCATGCAACATTCATGGATTATTTTTGATGCATTCCAATATTTACCAGAAGTGGTAGACCTGGGTTTGCCCCAAAAATCGATTCCTTCCCCCCGGTGGTATGTAACGAGGAGAATTATCTTTATTTCCCCTGAGCTGCAAGACTCAGGGGAAATAAAGTGGAGAAGTGTGGCTCAGGGGTTAGAGGCGGCAGACCTGGAGCTTGAGTTCGGCCCGGGATCAGCGTTCAATTCCCCGCCTCGGCGGGTCTTGGGCTCAAAATTCCACGGACTCGTTAATTCTCGCTCTGGTGCCTTCTCAACTCACGGGTTCACACTCTGCGACTCTGGGCAATAGCTTGCTTAATCTCCACAACGGCCCCTCGTGGTGGGATGCCTGGCTTTCACCTTGTGGATACCCTGCCAGGGTTATCTCACAGGGGAATACCAGGACGGGTTCCCTAAGCAAGCGCTGAGATGCCCCAGGGTAAGTCGTGCGCTATATAAGTCTCATTCATTTCATTTCATTCATTTCATTTCACTCACCTCCAAATACAAAGGCTTAAGAGTCAACAGTTTAGTATCACTTACATTCTGGCAAGGCAGGCTGCGTTATCAGTACACTGAGCACCTTTAGATTGGGTAATAGTAATACCTGTCATCATTTATAAAGTTTAGAAAGAGGAGATGCGTGGCTTGAAGCAACTCCTAAGAGCATGTTGTTACTATAGTAATACTGACGCATATGAATGACTAATATTATTACTAATATTAATAATTATTATTATCATCATAGTTAATAATAAGAATAATCACCAACAAATGACATTAATATTATTATTAGTATTGTTATTTGAGTTATTGTTACTTTTATTGCTATTATTATGCGCATCATTCTTAATAATAACAAATAAACTGCTACTACTACTACTAATAATAATATTAGTCATTGCAATAATGATGATGATGACAATAATAGCAACGATAGCATATATAGAAGTTGCTTGAAGGGCATTGTGTGGCTGAGTATCAAGGAAGCAGAAACTCAAGATAAAGGAGGTGGCAGAGAAACTGAACCCTTTCCCTGAATAGATCCGTAAAATTGCACAGGAGGCGAAAAAAACGACCCTCAAAGTTTGTAAGAATTAAAGAAAAAATAAAAGAGTTGAGATTAGGCAACGTTTACATAAGGCCTGGGTCTTGCATTCCAGGGGGAGAGGGGAGTGAAACCCACTGGCTTTGTGGGGGCTGTGAGGGAGAAGTCCGGAGGCAAATGAAGAGCAGGCCCCACTAGAGACGAGACACACTAGTACATCGCCCCAGAACCCCCCTCCCCGACCACAAATCGTACTCTCTAATCACCCCCCTGTTCCCACGTGTGATTGTTGTGTCTTTGTTTGTGGCCCTCTGTGATTGTGGGGCGCCTCCGGCCTCTGCCCTGCCGGCAACTGCCACTCGCTCAGAGAAGGCGAGTCCTACTCTCTAATCACCCACCAGCTCCCACATGTGATTGTTGTGTCTTTGTGTGGCCCTCTGTGCTTGCAGGGCCCCACCACCCTCTGCCTGCACCTGCTACACACTCAGGGAAGGTGAATCGTACACTCTAATCACCCCCCAACTCCCACATGTGATTGTTGTGTCGTTGTGTGGTCCACTGTGCTTGCGGGGCGCCTCCTGCCTCTGCCCTGCCTGCAGCTGCCACGCGCTCAGAGAAATTGACGTGACTGGGACGGGTTTTCCATAAAAGGAAAATAAATCCCCGCCCCCATCCCCTACTCAGTGGAGGCAATGTAGAGGAGCGGAGAGCTGTCAGGTCTGAGAGGGGAGGTAATCCTTATGGGTGAGAGCAACGCCCCTTTGTAGCTCCGCTTTGATGGGTACTCTCCAGGCATAACATGCTATGTGGGCACAAGACAGCGTCCTCAGGGTAAAGACACAATAAGGACAGGGATGTTAACAATATTCATGTATTGTTATCAGTGCTAACTTGGGTGTTTTCTACTGCGCACAACTGGGGAGAGGAGCTAGACATATGGAAAGGGGAATCAAAACTGACCCCATGCCAGGTCAGGAGAGGAGGGGTTCAATCCAGCGACGTTGCCTACATGCCTTAGGGAAGGGTCCATGTAGCCCCCGGTATAAACTCTCAGGACCATGTGAGGGAACCCTGGTGTAGTCTCAGAATAAGGAAATCAAACATTAATAATTCAAGGGAATCCTTCTGTGAAATAGTGCACAGGAAATGGTGTGTTGTGTAGTTTCAGTTAAAAAAAAAATAGTACATGCTACCTGTCCAGGTGATTGTGGCTTTTTTTGTCTCGATTACCCCTTTCCACTAAATAATCTTCAATACATGCCTTATCAACAACACATACTAACATATTACTAATAATTTCTTTTACGGTTCTCAATATATGCCAGCCAGGGCACAAGTCTTAAAAAAAGAAGTGAGGGGACGCTGTCACCGGAAGTGACGTCACGACAGGAAGTGACGTCACGAAAGGTGGCTTGCACCATTGGGCTCATTGACTCCCCTCGCTCACCCCTTAAATGCGATTGCATCGCGTGAGCAGCGTGCTGTGAGCTCCGAGCTCCTCGTCCCAGAGAGGCTAAAGAGTGAAGTCCAGCTGTTTGGCAGGGGGACAGCGTCCACCCGGTAAAATAAGTGGGGGGACACCATCCACCCGCGTGGTACCCCGACTCGAGCCCTGATGCCAGCCATCAGCTTAAATATTGAGAAAATATGCCTTGCCGGGTATCTTTCAGCCTCTTTTCGTGTTATGTCTATAGGGATCTATTTGGGTGACAATGTGTGGAGGAGAGTTCAAGAGCACCACGTTAATGTAGGTATGGAATAAGCGTCCCAGGCCTCGTATAGGCAGTCCTCGATGGGGAAAATGCTTCTGACTTGATGGAGAGAAAGCTTGTGTGGGAAATCTTGCTTGGTTCTGACCTCAGCCATAATGACTACCTTGACTTGGCTCTTGTATGGCACCTTAGTGTGGCTGTATCAAAGAAATATGACTGTTATGCCCAAATATTTCATTGAGTGGCTCGCCTTGGGCATCCCCTGTCTCACTTTTGATTTTTGATTTTTTATCTTGAAGGCGGACATCTGTCTAACTATTAGATAATCTCTAGAGTTCAAGATCATCGCCACTCACAAAAGGAAGAAAAAACTCTTATTTTATGTTGATGACCTTTTAGTTTTGGCCAATTCAGCATCTTGGTGCCCAAGCTGCTCAGGCTGTGATCTAACTTTTCAGTAATGTCTGATTTAAAGGTCAGAATAAAAGGAACTACGTGATGTGGGTGTAAAATCTGGAAGAGTATTGGAAATGCACCTTTCATAGGTTCAGATAAGCAGCGGTCCATGCAGGTAACTGCGGTGGGGCAAGGAAAGGGGGTGATTTTGAGGGACGATGCTGAGGGGAAATTATTTATTTCTTTAATTTTCCCTCTGCATCATCCCTCGAAATGCCCCCTTACCCGGCCCCACTGTCCCACTGCTGTTACCTGCACGGACAGCGGCTGGTTCAAATGTAGGAGGTGGAAGACGAGCTGAGCTCTGCTCTTTTATGGTATTTGTATCAGAGAAGCAGTGAATCTCCAGGGACAGGCAAAGCTGATAGGGGAGCTATGGTGAGTAGCCCTGCTGGTGCCCAAGATTGCAGCAAATCCATGAGTTATTTACACTGCTGCTCTCACAGGACCACAATTGTACACATTACACGGATTTGAAAATCTAAGGCAGTGCCATAAACTAAAGCTTTTCCAGGGGAGGCATTAAAGTGGCGAATGAGAAGAAATACTTTTATTTCTCCTCATTGTTTGCTCTTTCTATGTGTGCTGCAGAGAAGAAGAAAAATGCTATTAATGGCTGTTTTTGTGCAGGAAGATATCCTTTTCTGCACAAACACAATCATCCCTGAAATGCAGGCACTCTTGCACCATGGTGCACGGGTGCCTGCGTTGGCCAATGGCTGCTCTTTGTGCACCGGCGTAGTGGGTCCCTTGCTCACTAAGCCACTGGAGTCAAGCTATCCTGGCTGAAGACGGCTGATAGCCAGAAACCGGTCCTAGGATGCTTGATTCCGGTCCAGGAAAGACATGGCTTGGCAGTTCGGGCTGGACTGTTCCCATGAGGCACAGGGTCAAGACTGATTTGCATATGGCCATGACTGAACTGGGGTGGCTTGGTGAGCAAAATAACGATGGATTAAACCCAGATCTGTGACTGGGGTTGAATGTTATGCCATTCGGCAACATTCCGTCCATCATCTTGTGTGTTTTATTAAATGACACAGCTCGGTGCAGCAAAATTGCTTGCGGTGCCGCGCTGCGCCATTTAAATGTAAATATGCCCCTGGAAACAAAAAAGGATCATTGGAAGACCCATGAACTGAAGTAATCGAGCCATTCATACACTCATGCAGAGAATTATGTGATACTCATTTCGATCTCTTTGCAATTCCTTTGCTTGGATTGGTGAAACCGTATCATTCGTTTTGAAGGTTCAATTTAGCCATGATGGCTTCTCACTACCATGATAGCTTCTCACCACCATGATGCACAAAATGCCATGTAGAATCCGTGGATGCTCTAGGGCTAAGACTATCCTAGTATTCCTAGCTGTGAGCTGATATGAAGAATCCAAGCCTATGTGTGTCCTTTCTGGGAGCAAGAACTCTATGGAATTTAAGGTTGGTTGAAAGATGATAGGCTCGAGAAATCTTCATGAAATGGGTGGTTTAAATACAAAAATCTTTTTATTGAACATTTATTAATTGCAACATACAGTGTTCTGGTTACACAGGTATAGTTGTTGTCCCAACCAGAGTTACGTTCCGCGTTTGTTTACACAGGGCTTTAAGTGGGATGAAATAACTAGGGGGGTCTCTCAAAGGGGCGTTGCCTATGTAGTTAAGGGTGTGACATAAAAACATGTAAGTCAAAAATCTGTGCTTAGCATAGTGTGCCACCGACCTGTATTTTGCTGTTTCTGTCATTGCATCTAGATATAGGATACTCCAACTAACATCATACCTACAACAAGTCAGGACTATTGGTTTTGCCATTGGTTGTTAGTTGCATAAGATAAATAAGCAGCAACTATGGCTTGTATATAATATTGAAAAAGCTTCAACTTAAATCCCTGGTGACACCACCACAATGGTGCTCCTCCTGAGTTTCAAAAAGAGAAGGGAAATCCAGAGAGAAAATGACTCTCTTTAAAGGATGATCAGTTTCGAGAAAGCCTTTGAAAAACTACTGGTGCTCAGCACCGGTGAGACCCGGCTCACTTAAAGCCCTGTATTTACACATATTACAACTTTTCTTCCATAGTTTACACTTGTGAGATTCTTATCAGGTGGTGTTTGATTCATCTACCCTTGCTAATCTAGGTCTCCTCCCGTCCACCCCTGTCGAGGTCCCAAGGTAATTGGGCGGTTTTTAACCTTGTATTTTGACATAATAAACTGTTGGCAATGGGACGATCTTTCACTTACGCAGGAATTTAAAGGTGCACTGAATATGGTAGAACATTTATGTATGTTTTGTGAATTACGTGCTCTGATATAGGAGGCCCGAGTACTGCAGTAGGATCTGATTTGTTCCAACTGGTATTTGAACTTCGACCCACATCCATAGGGCATACCCACAGTGGTGGCAAGGAGCATACACACAGCGTGGCCTTGCTCGAGGCAAGCTGGTCTATTTGTGTCAACACAGAGAATGCAGGGCAGGCAACACTGCTCAAAGTTGACCTCATGTTGGAACAGTGCACAAGGCAGAAATTCTCAATGTAAAGTGCCAGAATGCTGGATTATTAAAAATCATAAACCCCAAGAGTGCAAAAATCACTTATTTTTCAAATCAAATAGATAAAGTCTTTGATGAGAGATAGAGCAAAACTGAAGATTATGTGCAGCCCTAGAGTGCATTCAGGGTTTCTGAAATGTGCAGGATAGATAGGGACAGTGGACATTTTCTATTGTTTTTGTTTAGGAATATTGCCAAATTCTAAAATGTATCCTTATTAATCCTATTCCAGGCATTGAGGACACAGCCCTCTGACGACCCTGATGAACACTATTTACCACGGAATACTGTTTTTGAGGTAGTATGTTCTTTGGTTTTGCAGTCTGTTTGAAACAACCTCTAATCTGCAGCTCTGTGCTTTTCGAACACATTAAATAAATAAGGAAAAAAATAAATAGCCACATTTTATGGAGATTATCTCCAAGACTTTAGGCCTGATTTTGATTTCGTCGGACGGGATACTGGTCACAACTGTGACGGATAGCTCATCCGCCGAAATATAAATACCATAATATCCTACGGGATTTAAATTCCAGCAAACAGGATATCTGTCACCATTGTAATGGAGTAACCCGTCTGCTGAAATATAAATCTGGCCCAAAGCTTTTACAGAGAAACCAGACTCTTCAACCACAATATGAAGTATGAAGCCAGAAGGATGGGAGCGTTACCACGAAAGACGTTCTGTAGGTATTACTCAGGTGATCAGACTTGGGAACCACCCACTGTACTTGAAAAGGCACAGCAAAATGAAATGACATGCTGGCTGATACCCAGAAATCACCCAAAATGCAAGAGCACATCAAAACAAAACATCCTGCTGGCTGGCACACAGGAATCACTCAACACGCAAGTGCACAGTAAAATTAAACACGCCTCCAACTGCAATCTAGGGATCACCCAAGACATAAAAGTAATCAATGTGTTAGGATATCTGTCATCCGTGGATAAAAGGAAAGGGAAATCCTAGCTACCACTTGACAGTAAAAAAAAACAGTAGACATCTACCATGGGAACAGCTGCCCTCCAAGCGACACAACCTCAAGATGACAATTGAATGAATGAATGAATGAAACCCGACTTATATTGCGCGACTTAGCCCATAGGGCGTCAAGGCGCTACATCTCATGAACTACATCTCTCGAAAGTCCCTGATTTCCTTCCCATAGAGGATTTTTTTAGCTGTCAGATCCAATGGCCAGGTTTTTCCATGGAATCAAACAATAGTCAGCAGGAATGAACAAGCATTGATCTTAGCTCTAGAACAGTAGGTCCTAGGCATTCCTGGTGCACCATACATTAAAAGCTATTTACAACCCACAAGACAGGGTCCAAGCAGGGCTCTGTTTGTTATTTTATGAGAAAGTATTTTTGATCCAAGCTCTACTCATTACCACATATACAAGCTGAATATCAAGAAAGCAAGACACCAGTGGGCATCATACATATTATTGGGCAGCTATTGGAGCCCCTGGCACCTCTTGGTGTTGGGGTTTTTCATGAGTGGGTAACAGGGTAGAGCCTTAACACAGAAACTTGGAGGTCAGAGGATTCATGCAGTAAATCATTTCTTGAGTAATCTAAATGTACAGTGTAATTCTCCATTTCTTGGGGCATGTCCTGCACGGGCAAGATCACAGTTGCCGCTTGAGACTGCTCCCGCCCTTGTCACCCGTCTGCTGTCATTCTGCCGCAGCGCCTGCCAGGGGTACCCTGTGTGGCAGCCCTGTGACAACACTGGGCCAGAGATGCGTCACAGCTCTCCATATCTGGAGGTTTTGGAGAGGCTGCTCAACATGGGGTACAATGACGCCAAGATGGCAGCAGTGATCAGCCACATCTAGCTGGGACCAAGGGAGCCCCGGTTGCCCGTGGAAGATGCTGCCAGAAAGGCCCCAGCAGCTCTACACTGCTGGTGCCCCCTACAGAGGGTTGAGATGGGGGGACCATTGGCTGCTTGTTGGCCTGCCCAAGATGAGCAACCCCTGACTGGACCACAAGGGAGACAGTAAGGCCTGGACTCGCCGCGGTGACTCAACTGGTGTCGGCTGGCTCGTTTGGTTGTCCAGCTGGGATCCCCCATGAAGCCTGCGGACGCACATAAGGGGAGATTTCAGGAGGGACTGAAGCTTGATGTCATCTTGCACTGGGCGGCGACCCATGGCCCCCCCTTCTCAGCGGGGTGCCTGTGATTTGTGATGCCTGTGGCCTGGGATGTCCTCAGACGTCCTCGGACCCCCAGGGAGGAACCTGGACCCATTTTAAAAAGGAGGACCGCTCATCTGGCTCTTGATCCATGTGTCACGTAACATCCTGCATCCAGAACTCGAGCCTGGGATACCTGACAAACTTCACCACACAGGCCCCACTCTGGCTGCTCCTGCTGCCCTTGGACAAGTAGGCCAGGGCGGGCCAAATGCCAGCCAGCAGACCCTGGACTTAAGTGGATTCAACTCCTCCACATGCCAGCCGTGTTAGTCGCTTCGAGTGAGTCGTGTGCCACTGGGTTCAGTGATATGTACCGAGTACCAAGTCCCACTCCAATGGGGTTGGTCTAGCTGCTTATGCTGCCTGTGGACAATCAGGCCACAGTGATTTTGTAGATGTGTAGAGCAAACTTGGGGGAGGTGGGCCTGACCTCGTAGACTGCCAACAGCATAGACCTTGCTTCTGGATCGTTTGTCACCAGGCTAGTGACAGAGCCACACACCGAGTCCTGCACCTGTGTTCCTCATCTGGCAACCAGTGATGTGGCTTGGCAGGCAGTCTGGGAACCACATAGATGCAGGCAGCCCACCCCACCAGATCCAAAGCGACCAGGCACATGCACAAACCAGAATCGACCAATACACAATGGCCTCCAGTGGCGCAGCGCTCGCTTGAGCCTTCTGACCCTTGCCACCATTCTACAAGCAATCCAAGACTCAAAATCAACAGTGGAGGTCAAAACAGGAGAAGTTAAAATGGATCTCTCGTTCTTCCACAAATACCTCAGGAACATGGACATCTGCATCGCAGAGCTCGATCAACTGATCCTCTCTGTGGAAGACGACATGGGAACCCTCAAGAAGCAACTTGCGAAATTGCTGTCCTCGACGGTCCTACTTGAGAGAACCGAGAGATGGATGCTGAAAATAGATCGCACCAGAACAACCTCCAGTAAGTTTGTATGGTTTCTATAGCGTGCGACGACCCGGAGGCTGAGGAATTCTTGGAAATATTTCTCAGAACGTGAATATAGGAAGACACACTTTTACAGTGGTTTGTGGTGGAACATGCACATAGGTCCAAGTCCCAACGACCTCTCCCAGGGGCACAGACACGTCCACTGATAGCCCGTATACTCAACTTTCAGAACAAAGATGCCATTTTATGAGAGGCGTGGGGGCATTCCAACCTGCGCTTTCAAAACTCCGGCATTTTGATTTTCCCGGACTATATGACTGTCCAACAAAACAGGCACACATTTGACAAGGTCACACAGAAGTTACACAACCAAAACCTGCAATATATGCGGATCTTCCAGGCGAAGCTGAAAATTATCTTAAATTCCACTACATACTTCTTCAACATGCTCGACCAAGCTTGGAAAAGGGTGGCGAATAAAAAAGATCTTTGCAGCTCACCCAGGGAGGGCGTCATGAAGGCACAATGGGGCTGGGACTCTCAGCATCCAGACCCAAAATCATCCAGGAAAAAGCACTTCAGATCCACAGAGTCTATGCTCATACCTATGGCCACTCTGGCTGCTCGAGCTCTGACTCGGAATGGGGATGCACCAAGTAAAGAGGGTAAAAGGACTCCGTTCACAGCACTGCGGACTCCCCTGGTCCCCAAACCACAGATCCCACTGACCAGACCTGGTGACCCGGAGGTCAACCACAGCCACAAGGCTGTATGGAGATGGCCCTCCAATAGAACCACACAACTAAATACACATGATGAAATACTCAGGCAGATGCTCTTCATGATATCCTGCTAAGGATGAAGCCCCATCATATCCACCATGTTTTCTCTTTTTCGTTTGAAGATGGTTTACAGTGACGTTCAGTTTAGGGTGCCAGATGCTTCCAGGTTAGAAGTATGGGGTGGGGGAGTTGATGGGAAGGGGGAAGCATTTTTTAACACGTTCTTTTCACACACCCGGGGCACAAAGGCCATATCTACATCCAACACCATGCTGGATGGTTTTCCCTTAATGGCCTCAGGAGACCTCACACAACCACTCACTCATCCTAACCAGCAGCATCTTTTCCGCGACACTACTACTATGCCTCCCAAGACACAGTTTTAAACTCATGTCCGAGAATTTGAATGGCCTGCTACATCACATTAAAAGCTCAGCAGTACTTAGATATGCCAAACGCCATCAGTCCGCAGTTAGGATGCCGCAAGAAACCTACTCACTGGGCTCCCATTGCCCCTTCCTTAAATGATTTGTATATAACCTAATTTAACAATTGAGGAACACTCAAGGATCCAGGGGAGTAGCAATCATGCTACTCATGGGGTTCCCCCCTCGCCGCTACCACCACCCACACAGACCCAGATGGTAGATATATTGAGGTGGAAAGCTCCCTCGAAGGTAAGCACCACAACGTTAAAGCTGTCTATATCCCACAACAAACACACACATTCATGATGTGGTCTGTGACTACTATCTTATCCGCTCTTCCGGTGGGTACCACCGTTGTCAGTAGCAACTTCAACGCAGTCCTAAACCTAAAGGCTGACTCAACCAGGACATGCAGCCCAAGTCCATCAACTCAAAACCTGGGTTGAATCCCTGGGGTTAGACGAAACAAGGAGGACCTGGAACCCTACTGATTGGGCCTATACACACACATCGGTCACTCATAAGACAGAATCCTGCATAGACCTCCTTCTCCTCCCAGGTGCAGACATACTTCAGGCATCACCCATTGACATCCTACCTCGAAGTATATCGGATCATGCATCCCCCATCATGAACCTTTGCCACACAGATCCCGCAAGGAGTCCAATGTGGCACCTACTTGACCCTCACTGCTCCCAGCACCAGGAGTTGGAGCTCCAGTCCTATTTCAAGACAAACAAAGGCACGGTTGAATTGGCTAGCACCCTCTGGGCAGTCAGTAAGGCCACACTCAGAGGCATCATTTAAGGACACTTGGGTGGGTTTGGGATGACGGGCCGCAAAAGAAAATAGCACTTTGCGCCAATGATGTCCTGCACTACCTTGCAGACCCACGGACATCAGAGCTTCGCTGTATGGAGTTTTTAATGCCCTACACTGAGGCCTCCAGACTCTGGATAAACAAAACCAAATCCCTGCTGTTCCTTAACAAAGGAGACGCCAGTGTTTGCTCCTGGCAATCTGGTATCCCAACACAATAACTCTTGTCAAGTACTTGGTAACTCACATCACATGGAGTGTTAATCTAGCCTCCCTAACAACTGGCCTAAAACAAGATCTTCAGAATTGGGCAAACCCTCTGCTCCACATTCTAGGGCGTGTAGCCCTATTTAAGATGATGATATTGCTGGGGTTCGTGTGTGTTTTTCCAATTTTTCCTCTCTAGCTTCCTAATCAATGGTTCTGGCAACTAAACTCCATCATACGTCTGTTTATGTAGTTCAAAAAGCCGCTCATACATTGTTGCTATCAATGGCCGCCTGTCTCCGTGTGACAGAGGCTTGGAGATGGAGGACCTTCAATGCTACAATGGAGCGTTGCAACTGTTCGTTATTAATGACTGACTGAACTGACTGAATGGAGGTTGGAGGGACTCCACCTACCGGTTGGAACTAACCCATATGGGATTAGACAACATCAGGGCAATGTTATATGGGGCATCTTTCTGAACTGGAGAGTGGTGCTCAGCCTTACCAGTTGGGACCACAGGCTGACACTAATTACCGCAGTATGGAAAGGAACATGGCTGCAGCACATGATGGGATTAGAGGGATTCTGGAAATGGGACAAAATAGGTATCACTGTACTCTGGATGTGTGTGAGGGGCACCACTTGCAGACATTTCACGACTTGAAGAACCACTACCTGTTCACCCGTACCAAATTACATAAATACTTACAACTTCATCATGCCCTCGCAGCCAGTATACCCCCAGATACAGACCTCCCGGATTTTAGCCCTAAAGGCTAAACTACTGATGGGTAAGCTGACCTCAAGTGCCATCTCTCAAATATAGAACTGAGCCTTGATCATCAACGCCCCTAACTGGTTCACCATTCTGAGACAGTATTGGGAGACGTGACTCTGAGATCTTCACAATGCAGAGGGAAGAGATGCTCGAAAGGCTGAGAATTGCAAATCTCAATGCCCATCCAACTGATCCAGCGCAACTACCTAAACCTCACACATTTAACACCTAAGCATCTCAAATCGGGTGGATAGTAGTTCTTAGGACACCTGTCATCAACAATCCTGCCAATTACAGACCCATATCTCAGCTACCCTATCTATCTAAAGTTCTAGAAAAACTGGTTAACAGGCAATTATCCAGTTTTATCGAAACGAATAACTTATTAGATATCTCACAAACGGGTTTCAGGGCTAACAACAGCACGGAGACCACACTCTTATCCGTGCTGGATAATATCAGAATGCAGGTAGATCAGGGGGAAACAGTGGGCTAGATACTACTGGATCTCTCGGCGGCGTTTGATACCGTTGCACACAATCTGCTATTAAGAACTTTGGCAGCAAAAGGTATCCGGGACAGAGCACTGGGGTGGTTGCAATCATTCCTGGCGGATAGAACGCAATCAGTGCGCATGGGCAACTTTTCATCTCCGCACCGGAACATCAAATATGGGGTCCCACAGGGGGCCTCATTGAGCCCAACGTTGTTTAACGTTTTTGTGTCTTCCCTGGTAGCAATAGGAAGAAAATGGGGTGTCGAAATCTGTTCTTACGCAGACGACACCCAACTAACCGTAACCCTGGATGAGAAGAACGACCCCAAGGACAAGCTGATAAATTGTCTCACCGAACTGTCTGACTGGATGCAAAGCCATTGCCTAAAACTGAACGCAGACAAATCAGAGATACTGCTGTTCGGTGGACACACTCAATTGTGGAACAACAGCTGGTGGCCAGTATCCCTGGGTACCCCCCTAATTCCGACATTGACAGCAAGGAATTTGGGAGTAATGATTGACACCACACTATCTATGAAATCCCACGTAGCTACAATATGCGGCAAAGGCTTTGCCATGTTAAAGATGCTCAGAAGAGTCTTTCCCTGGATTCCCATGGAGTGTAGAAGGATCCTGGTCCAGTCATTATTGATGAGCAGGCTGGACTATGGAAACTCCTTGTTTGTAGGCATGGCAGAATATCTCTTCACCAAATTACAATTAGTGCAGAACGCGGCGGCCAAGGCCATATGCAAGAAGAGAAAGTTTGACTCAGCCAAGAGCTGCCTACGAGAGCTTCACTGGCTGCCAAGGAGGCAGAGAGCAACGTTCAAAATGTTGTGTATAACTCACAGAGCACTATATAACACAGGCCCACTTATCCTCAGAAATAGGATTCAGTTCTATGCACCAACTAGAAATCTCCACTCTCAATTCACGGCTAGAGCAGGAACTACTCGAGTGAAGAGAGCCAGGATGGGAGAGAGAGCCTTCTCCCACATAGCTGCATCCAAATGGAACGAATTGCCAATGGCTCTCAGACTTATGGACTGCCACATGGCATTTAGGAAACATCTGAAAACCTACTTGTTCCCTAATCCAGACTAAATGACTCTGCCCGTGATAAACCGCCACTCACTATAGCTGCTACAGTGCCGTGATATCCTACTCAGGATGATTGTTAGCGCTTTACAAGAAAACAATAACATAACATAACATAACCTGCTTCTGATGCCCAGACCCACACGCAGGTTTTTACCACATGGTGTGGGACTGTCCAGTTACTGCTACTGGCGGAACATTGCTCGAGAACTCTCACGGGTACTGACCAATCCCCCAGATCTCACTCCCAGAGTGGCTCTACTGAGCCTCCTGGACGACCTTGATGGCCCAAGGGCAGAACGTACATTCATTGAGGTGGCCAAACGTGCCATTCCCCGGAGAGGGAAGTCCTCATAAGCTGCCTGACTTGTGGAGTGGTGGGCAGGAGAGGACTGGTGCCCCAACAAGAAAAAACAACCTATATTGCAAGTGGTTGCTTGAACAAGCATGGGAAGATATGGGGGGGTTGATGGGAACACTTTGGCATGCTCCTTTTGAAATGAACGCTATATCCTGTAATGTGGTGATGTCACTGGAAACAATGTTCAATGGTGTGCATGGTTTTATGTCTGGAAAACAATAAAAATGTGCTCTCCACTTCTCAAGACTCTAGTTACACTTTGGGCCCTCCTTTGTCTGCTCTGGATATGCCCCACATATATAACACTTCAATCTCATATTTTTTTATGTTTTGAAGGAAAGTAATATTGAATATCCTCTAAAAAGAAGCCACATCACCTGCACCCTGACAATGTGACCAAGATTTGCCAACAGTTGCATGAGAGTTCACATGGTGCTGCCAATTATGCGCTTCACTCACAGGCTTCTTTCATGACAAGTAAAGCAACAAAATGCTTGTTTCTCTTTTTGGCACTTTGTGCCATGTGAGCACTCCTGCAAAACATTATCAAATAACCCCCTGCATCTTTTAGTGTATGTAGGAAGAAACCAGAAGGGCCATCTAGTACTTTTACAAAGTTTTTGCAATTATTTGGTGTGTGGGGGAGAAGGAAGCAATAGGCCTCAGTTTGGGGTAGCCGAAACCACACGGACTATGATATCAGTATAGATAATACCATCAACTGTTGTCATACTTATCAGTTTTGTACAATTTGGGCAGTGCAGTGAAATGCTGTCATTTTTCACATCAGCCACCCTCTTACTTGAGGTTTGTGATTTGCTGGACATGCTCATGTCTTGCTTCTATTTTTGCCCATATCTGTTCTCTTTGTTTTCTGAATTCTGGGGTGCACAAAATATAAATGCAGAGCTCCATCTGTACTCGTTATCCTCTAACACTCTATTTTTCTCCGCCTATTATAGCTTCACAATGTAGATGATAATGCAGTCACATTACGGATGCGCACGAGCCACAGTGGCGATTTACCTGCACATCCTTCTTATGGATTTTGTATATCTACAAATGATCCTTGGATAAAGCAGCAGGTGTCTGCAAGGCATATTATTACCAATGCTTTCATGCGGTCTGGGCTGAAGCCAGGGCAGTAAAACCCTCTCACATCATGTCATTGGCTACTTTGTGGATCATTCCACCTTCCCAAAGGCACTGTGGCTCACTGGTTAGAGGAGGCATACCCTGAAGCAGAGGTCAGACCCAGGACCAGGGTTCGATTCCTGATTGTCCAATTGTCCATGGACACGATAATTCTCGCTTCGGTGCCCACTCTAAGCACAAGTTCACACTATGCAGCTCTGGGCAATAAGCTTGCTTAATCTCCACAACAGCCCCCCCCCCCCGCAGGATGCCTGGCTTTCACCTTGGGGATACCCAGTACAGGTTATCTCACAGGGAAAAGCCAGGACGGGTTCCCAATGCAAGCGCCGAGATGCCCTAGGGTAAGTTGAGCGCTAAGTAAGAACACACATACATACTTCCATTGGATTGCATGCGAACTATTTTAGATCAGTAAAGTGCATTCAATCATCACTCGGTTTGTCAAATTAATTTCTTTAACTCGCATGTGCATTCTATACAGAAAGCAAATATTGTTGCTACTTTTCCACAGCGTAGCAACGCCAATGGAGCAGGCCCTAATATGACAAACAGCATTTGAGCTTCCAACCCATGTAGCATTAAATCCAAACATATAGGCTTCGCAAACCCACGTCTGTTTTCCCTTTTGAACCCTCCCGCCCACCCCCGTCCTTGATCCCATATTGTGCTCAGGGCTGTGTGGTGTCTAACGCCATTCTCTGCAGTTCAGGCTGTTTTCGTGTTTCGGGAAATGCTGAGGTCAGAGCACTTGTTGAGAAAGGCCGCGAGGTTTCAGTGTCGTCCAATGATTGATGAGTCATGCGTGGATCATCAAGCATTTTAATCGGTTCCATGCACGGCTCTTCCGTCCCTGCGGCAGCTGTCCTTCAAATGCCGAAAGAGAAGGCCACGGCGTGAGCGCGCACGCCTCTCTATCGCCTCCAAGAGGAAACTGAGTCACATAGTGCCTCGTGCTAGGGCTTAGCGTGAGTCGTATTTCAGAGCGCTTAGAAGCGGAGGGCCCAATAATATAGGGGTAGAACTCCAGAAGTAAGGAAAAGAACCATAGCGCAGGGCTTTGCAGAAAGCTAGCCATACGGTACATGACCCCCACAAATTAATGCGCGTGTCCGTGACAGGCACGCACTGCCTGCGACAATCACGCCCTCTCTTCCTATCTCCAGGACTGGGTTTTCTCTCACACCCTGATGTGACACTTTTCAATCCTTTCATGAATTCCATAATGAACCCAGCTGTAGGTGCGTTAATGCCCACGCGAGTCTGGGATAGGGCCCTTTCTTCCTGTGTCCATCATGGCCCTTTTATCCCCTTTGGTTTTCCTTTTATGTCGTCGACATCTGCTGATGACAAAATCTTAAAAGTGCCGACACATTTTACCCTGTGTACCTTAAAAACTCCTTGGAATCTCATAGAACTCACAGGCCGGGCGACTTCCTCCTTGCACAGCTGGACGCACCCCTGTTAGTGACAGTTTAGTTGCTGTTTCTTTCTCCTCCTTTACTATAGTTTTCACGGAGACACGCGCCTGCTCTTTACAAACCACCGCCAGGGGGCTCACTGAACAGGCCGCGGTGGGCGGCTCGAGCCTGATGTGGAGGGGGTAGGAGGTGGTCTTGGCCGGTACTGGTGTGAAAGAGGTGGGAGACAGAGGCCTCTACTATCCACGCATTCTTCGTCGCTCTGAACGTGCCACGTCTCCTCTCGCCATTGTTGCATTTCGTTGAGACCCCCTCCCGCGTCTACTGCTAGCCGCCACCGAACAGACACCAGCCGCTCGAGGCCGGTATTTTGTTGGCATCTTGACAGTATGGACCGACTCTGGGTAATTTTGAGCGGACAGATGTGCAGGGCAACTTGTGACTCTCTCCCGCTCCTCCCCCCTCACACACACTGCTGTAAGGGGTTTGGAGGGGGTCTTATAGTGGCTTCTCTTATTAATGCCGACGGTGCCACCGGGTACAGGTGTTTTCAGCGTACAGGTGTTTTCCGAAACTGTTAGTTTTTATTACACTGAGATCTCCGCGGCAGCCGCAATCTCCGTGTACAATCTAGGAAAACTGGTGTATAATGGGGGAATTGCACCTGAAGTGTCAAATTCCCCCAATTATCCATCATTTCTAGGAAGACTCTCAGGGTCCAATTTATATTGGCCTGGATTTTCCCCAACCCTGAGTTATTAGGGTGGGGAGCCCACTTGCTAGGCCACTGCAATGAGGGCCTAAGACAATTGAGTTCGCGGCCTGCATTTATATGAAAGCTAGAGCCGCCATTTTGTAATATTTGTTGAGCGTTCCGGTTTTGCCTCCCCCAACTGCCATGTTCGTGGAATTCCGTTCCGTGATGCACTTGAGTAGTGTTTGCATTCTATAAAGCTGATTAATAAACATACAGGGTCTCCTACGCTCTCGTGGAGTGAGACTCGGCAGAAAACGCTGAGGGTTAAAAACAATGGAACCAGTGGCCGATATGAGGAGGGGCCCTCACATGCACCCCCATTGGCAGGCGCTGTGTTAACTTTGAAGTCCGCACTCGTCGCCCGCGGCATAACCAAGAGATACTGGAACAGCGTTTCGTGCCCCCCGAACCCGAGCCCCTCACTCGGAGGACGGCCTCAGTCATTAATCCCCGTGTCCTCTGCTTGCTCCAGTGGGGTGTGCAGCGCGCGCGGCGCAGGATCCAATTTGCATACAAATGGCACCTATTTGTCTGTCTGAACAATGCTTTGCAGTTGTACCACATGACTCCGGGAGCAGAACATGGCCTCATTAGTTCGCTGCACACACTTCAAGTGCGCAGTTACATTCCCCAGATGGGCTCCTCCGTGGTCCCCGGGCTCTGCCAACCAGACACCGTGCCATGGGGCTTCCAGCAGATTCACTGCCAGCCCTTCCTCCCCGAGGGCAGCGAGACTTCTGGGAATTCAAGACAGACCAGTCCGACACGTGACTGACGTCCCAGGTCTGCACGCCATTCAGTGGTACCGACCTGTTATGAAGTCACCAGTTTCTCATGGGGCATCTCACCTCTACACCCCTTGTTACAGCGCAGCGCATTATGGGATGCGCAGCTCAGCTTGCTTCTAAGAGCTCCCAGCGTTGGTAGATCATGGAAGAGGCGGGTCCAGATAAGAGGTTCACGTAGAAGCACGAGCGCTCACCGGCCCCACAGCGAGCATCTTTTAAGGCCGTTTTGTGCCATTGATTCTTGACCTCACCTGTCACCAGAGAGCAGACGTGGCACGTCACGCGCCTGGAAGTCACCCCGACTCCCGAGGCCCGCGCTCAGAGACAGAAGAACTGGAATGGAGGACCGGGGAGACCATGCCGGCCTCATCCTGAACTGGGCTTGCTCCAAATCTCACAGTTTTTGCTGGCCTACAGCCCCAACTTCAATCCCAACTGGCAAGGAGTCTCTCGCCCGAGCACCCCAGCTGAAGGTCACAGGAAGGACCTCGCCTGTGTAGGGTTTTTGCCTAGGGTGGTTTTAGCGGCCAGAGCTTACCAATGCGTCCTTTTCAATACCTGATATTGGGATTATCGATAACTCGGCTCTGATCAGAAAGTGATGTTACAGCGGTACGCTGCATTAGCACACCCGAGAGATCTGCCCTGAGCCCTCGTCTGTTTATATAGGGGCACACACCCACCTGTGATGTTTGCTCCACGGCATCGCTTCGCTGCCCTCCTCTGATGCCATCGGCGCGCACTCTGCATCATGCTGCCATCATGCGCTCTATCCACACTAACCCTCTCCTTGCATCCCAGCTCCTCAGATCTCTACAGTTACACACAGGTTACACAGCCACAACCCCACACAAGCCGCTACAATCCTCTGCAGACCACGGCACACCCCGCCCGCCATTAACCACCTCGTCTCCCCTCCTTAAATGAAACATTCAACAAACCTATCTAACCACAGAGCACTGCTGCAGCAAGTATCGTCCCAACCTTTGTCTCTCCAGTGCCAGGCCGGCTGCAACAAGCTCTCGAACTTTTCTGGATATTTGAACTCACGCTGACCCCTGACACTTCACAGCTATCACAGAAACCTCCATGGATCCCAAATACTACACACCCATGACCCCCACACCGCCATGCCACCTTATCACACTCCCCATGTTGGAACTGCAAAGGTGGGGGTGTCAAATCACCTCACAAAATCCCTCATAACTGCCCCAGCCCAGACCATACCCACTCCACTCCACTATCTCATTTTGCACATGCATTCTATGTTCACCCTCTTTTTATGTATAGGTTTTTATTAGCACTTTCAGAAACATTATGCAAATGCCTACACATTAAAAGAAAAAAAGGCATCCAACAAGGAGAATCATCTGAAATCCCTTCTCCCACCCCTTCTGGCGCTAAGAAAATCTCAGTACAATATCTGTGCACTGTAGAATGCTGAAGGCTCTCCATGCCAATTCAAAAGTAGAAATTCGAGAATATCCTCTGCTCGGAGTATATTACATATCAACCAACTATTCCCTTTTTGTCCCCAAATCTGCGCAACTTGAGTGACACATGCATCCGAGGGGGTGACGCATCAGGGGGAGCCAGCAGTTCAGTAAGCATCGCTGGGCAGGCCTGTAGGTCATCTGCCAGTTTCTTATCCCTACGCGTTCTGCGCACATGACACTGCAGCATTCGCCCATATCTCTCAGCCAATCTGTATCCTCACCCTCTTGTAGAGTAATATCCTGCGGCAGTACCTGCCTCCAGGCACTATGTGCACCTTCTTTGCACATATTGACAAAGCCCTAAGGTCAATCACTTTCACTGCCCCCTCATCATTGTTAGTTTCAGGCCACCCTAGTCCTACAGCCCTTCTCTGATCACTCACTGCTCAACACATGCACTGACCCCTAAAGACAACATTCTCCTGACTGCTGCCACCTCACATCCCTGCCACCAAGTGCACCGCTCACAAAGTTTAACCCGGACACGCAACATGCGTTTGAATCTCACTGCTTTATATGCAAGGTTCCCCCAAAAGCTTTCAGAACATGGATTACATGACACATTCATTCCATGAATTCTCTGATGCATGCATTCCTTCATAAAAAATACAAGAAAAAGACCACAGAAAATCTACGGGCGGGTGTACAAAGAAGCCTTGGATGTGCTTTCAACAGCCGTAGATAATGCTAAACATGTCTGTTTTCAAAAAGTGCATCTCCTCTCTTGAAACAGATCTATAGCGACTAGCTCACACATTTCACAACTTTCATGTCTCCCTCAGAATAGCCATTTCTCGTCTACTCTGCAACCGACTTTGTATCAAATTTCTCTCCTAGGACTAGAGAAACCTTAGTACATCAGTGACCTCAATACTCCTTCACTGTTATACTTCGCTCGTCAATGCTCAATGGCCGTGCCTCTACTTCTGTTACAGAGCTTATGTCAATATTAAAATCTGCTCATTATTTCTTATGCCCCATCAGGCCCCTTTAATCCACAAATAATGACATCTTTTGCTCTAATCCCCATGGTACTACTCCTCCTGACCTCCCTACTCATAAACTCTCTCTAAGCTGACACATATGCCACCTGTCACTACTGCTTTATAACTGTGGTTACAAAAAGAGAGACCTCAGTGGAACCCCACGTATGTTCTAGCTGTCCCCCAGTATCTTAAATGTCTTCTTCTAAAAATATTAGAATGTCCTGTCATCAATTAACTAATTCTCTAGCTCAGTACTAACAATCAACCACTTACACTCAGTTTCAGATTTCATTGATCCCCACTCCATTGAGAGAGCCCTCACATATGTAACCAACTTCATCACCTCTTCTCACACCCACCTCTATTTCATCACCACACTGCTTGACTTATCTGCAGCCTTCGGCACTATCAAACACTCCACTTTACTTTCATCCCTTTTAACTTTTGGCATTTCACAGGTTCCTCTCTCAATTTGCCTTCCCCATGTCTCTATGTCCTGTTCTTCTCTGTCAATTGGAAACCTTAAAGTTTGTCATAATTTCAATAACAAAAATATTGACTGGCATAAATATCCTGGTCTGAATTTTATTTACAAAGGAATCACTCCACTGTGTGTTGGTATCCTTGTATTAACACAAAGGGGGCTATATGTTTGTACATTATGTATAGCGTACTACATTTTTGGAAAGCAACATTTAGGCTATGATGTTCTGCTACCATACTGTCCGATAGATCACCACCCACACCTTCGCTCTTGGTGTCCCCCAGTTCTCTGTTCAGCATCCTCTCATTTTTCACTCTTTACCACTCCATTGGAAAAATAATTTCCTCTTTTGGGTTGTTTTAGCACCTATAGGCAGATGACTGTCAATTTGTTTTCTCTTTATCAACTTTCGTCATCTTTCCACAATTACGTATCTTCTTATCACCATTCACCACTGGACAGCCAGTGTTTGCTAGTGCTGCACTCATCTAAGACAGAGGCAACATGCCTTCCTACCTCCCCCAATACCTCTACTGCCAACTGCATTTACTTTCCTTATGAAGCCCTTGGCTTTCCAACTTCTACAAGCAACGCAAGTGTTCTAGTCAACCCCTCTCCTTGGACTCATTCATTATCATGAAAGTCGTGGCAACTACAGATAAAATCAGAAATCTACTAATAATAAAGCCTTTTCTGCCCTTCCACATAGCCAAAGCTCTGATTAACACAAGCAAACTGGATTATTGCGACAGCCTATCAGAGGGTCTTCCTTATATCGCCTTGACTCCCTTGACAAAGTTTTAAACGTTGACACCGGGGTTCTACAAATCTCCATGGAAACACGTCTGCATCACACTAGTGCCAAGAGGTTGGCTGGATTTCCAAAGAAGGACAGGCTGTTTAAAGAATTCTGACACTCGTCTTCAGAGCCATTCCTGGGACCTCGACTGACCACCTTTCTGTTGCCGTCTCCAAATAAACTCCTGTCCGGCAACTAAACATTAGCAAATTATCAGCTCTTAACCACACCGAAGAGTCCCTGCACACCATTCCGACTCTGGTACTTTTGGCTTCATGGCACCCACAGATCTTTTTCTGACAACCAGGGCCAGATCAACAGAACAGATCTGTGAAAGACATTAAAAAGTCACCTCTCTTAGAACTCAAAGGCCATTGAGGTTCGCTATAGCCGCTGAATTACTCAACAATCTAAACCTATCAAATTGTCTGCATCTTCACTTCAAGTGATGAATTCTTACACTGGGCTTTTGCTTATGTTGTACAGTGTTAACACGCCTATTTGTCCTTGTTGTTACTACTCTCACACAAGAGCTTATGTAATACATACCATCTATTCTACATCCATATTGGTTTCTGTAACTTCACCACATGCATTTGATGACCTTGGTAGTGAATAAATAGCAGTTCTAATGTACAGTATTACTGTTTTCCAATAAATAAATACGTAAATGAATGAATAAATCAAGAAGGTACTTTATACAACTTAACTTTACCACTGGACCATATTGTAACATTGACACTAAATTACATTTCAACATTACCAATTACACAAAATCATAAATTTACTCCTAGACCACACACATATAATCATATACCATGGGCCGCATCTCAATTGAAACAGTAGAGCACACCTCAACAGTCATTACATTACATTCCAATAGCACCCGTAGAACAAACATCAACAACATTACTAAACCACATTTCAATATACACAATAAACCGCATTTCAACTTCAGCAGAAAACAACAGGCCAGCATTGCTGATACATTTCAACAGCACCTCTAGATCACAGCTCAGCTTCACTTTTGGACTACATTTATCAAAAACACTAGGGCACAACTCAACGAAACCACTTGACCACACCTCGACACCACTCTTAGAACGAAACCTCAACTAAACCTCTAGACCGCATGCAACCACTAAACCAAATCTTGATTTCCCTTTAGATTTTTTAAATTGACCACAAGACTGCGCTGTACCTTTCACCTTAAATCACACCCGTCAGCCTGAAGGGCCATTTCTTCAGCCCCGCAAACATGTCATGGGGAGTCATTGAAGGCCTAAGAATTGTAGTATGAGCAGTCTCTGTAACAAGACTGTGTTACAGGGTTTGAGCCACACCACATCAATGGATCTATGCTGGTAGCACTTACAGTTATTACGATAAAACTCTTAGTGGGACTTTAATTTAAACTGAAAACTAATTTACATTTACCGGTACTTGTCCTTCGCCCTATATAATGTAGTTTTCGGGTGTCTGTTGCATTGTAAAAAATAGAATTTTTAACAAGTGAAACTACTATAGACAGATTTCACTACTGAAAAATGACAATACCGCGGGCACGAATCTGTTTACCTTTCACCTTCTTCTTCGCTGCACACTGAGGGATGCTCCCCTGAGACCAGGCTTACTCCGGAATATTGTGCTTTTCAGGACAACTTCAAACTATAACATACTAAAGTCAGGCGAAGCTTCTAAAAATCCCTTTATTGTGAATGTGTGTCTTTTATTCTAATAGCATTTACTGTAGGGTCACAAAGTGCAGTTAAAACACGGGATTTATCCAGGAAAGACAATCAGACAGAGCTGCTAATTACCCACTGCAGCGTAATCTGTATATTTTTTGTAGAATTGCATTTTGTAGCCTGAGTGTGCCGGGCAGTTCAATGTCGGCAGTTCTACATCTTCGCTTCTGTATAAACACTTGCTGCACAATCTGTTTCCTATAACAATCCTCGTGTGGTTGTGCTCGGATTTTGCTATATTTGATCCAGTTTACCCAAATACATTGTCACAGAAGCCACGCTCTTTGGGGGAAACACAAAAATAACGTATTGTTTTACGTGGCAGCGCAGCCATGAGTTGAGGTAATGTTGCAATATTAACACACCTGTTGTTATCACCCAACTCCTCGGTGTACGTTTGATCCATTTTTGAAGTACGGGCAATGCACACAACTGTGACAGTACAGGCAGATCTCCTCAGCTCGCGCTCAACCCATGGAGCTAGCACACTGTGGCCTGCTTAAAGAAATGCAGATCCGGGTTGCTGCCGGTTCCTCTTCTAAACAAGAATCCTGCGGGTCTATCGGGAGAGAGGTGGTGTTGGGGGGGGGGGGGGGGGGGGGGGGGGCTGGCGGTGAGGAAGGAGGAGGCGAAGGTACTTGGGGCGCCATTTCATATTGGTGCAACTTTACAGACATCTCCCTGTCCAAAACCTCGCTGTGTTTCACGAATAAAAGGAGGAGGGAATGCAGAGATTAACTCGCTAGAGCACAGCCATGCTCTGCCTTCACCTGACGGTGAGTGGAATGTGGTGGTTTTTACATGGTGTGTGCTAATAACAGAGGTGATGCTCCCATGTCTGGTTGATACTGCAGATCTCATGACCAGGGTTGGTTTTATCGAGGAGCAACCGATGCAGCTGCACCGGGCGCTGAGCTTGGCAGGCGCTGCGTTTGGAAATAACTTTGGGGATTTAAAGCACCTGTGGCAGAGTTACTCGCGTGCCCAGCAGTTTTCAGGCTATAATAAAAATGTCAAGATTATTCTGGATATTAATGTTCCTGCTGGAGAGAGATCAGAATGTTGCTTTTTGCAGGTTTGTGTCATCATAATGTAGCGCAGAAGGTGAATGTGCCTGCTGCAAAGGACATGTATCACACAGATCACAGAAGTGTATTTTATGTGAAAAGCTCTGTGGATTAATGCTTTTGTCACAGAGATCCTTTTGTTGCTTGCAGTTTGTAAAAATAATACAATCCTATTATAGCACATTGACCTATGAACTGTCATAAACGAGCTACATGTAAACTGCGTGGTATAGGTTCGAGCGTTATGTTTGTTATGTTTTTGTTCCCAGTCTTTTATTATCCTAATGTTGCTAAAAAGGGTTTGTTAGGGTAAAACATTCTTATCAGTAAAGTGAACCCCAACCACTGTGTACATTTTCAACGCAGAGTTTGTGCTTTCCCAGACCAAACACTCTTAAAATACTGCCTGCTAGTATGGATGAAGTGATTCCTTCACCTTGGAGTTTTCATTGTCTTATGTAACATTTCCCCTAGACTGATTACACACATATGGTTAATTGTCTCTTTATAATTAAGGTTCCCTGTTTTCCGTTTTTACTGATTTTTACATATACACACAGACAGAAAACCATTTATTTTCTTGTCTGTATTTATTTTAAAATGTGGATAAAAACAGAAATTAGTTGCATTTTGAGTGATTCTAAATACACTTTGCCATGACTGCCAGGCCAATAACTGTGTGGATTGATAGGTAAGAGGGTTAAAAAAGAAAGGAATTTTAGTACAGGGGCTTAAACAGCAGTAAATATGCAGAAGGCTGAAACAGAAAAGTGCATATTTTTATATAAGTGCATTGATTTATCTTCTGGGGGTGTTCATATTACTGAAACCTGGCATGCATTCAAGCATGACTCCATATTTATTGGTTAAATAAATGTGGAAATATACCAGTTTCAGCTTTATTTTTTTCACAAAACCCAGAATAAATACAGATAAAGTTGACAAAAATATATATGGATAAATACAAATGGAAATGTAAAAAAAAAATACCATAAAACTGGGAGTCCTCTTTATAATGTGTGTGTCATGTAAAACGCTCCTACACCCTACACTGATATGAGTAGCGCTATAAAAACTAATGAAATGGACATCAGAGGGACTGTGGAGAGATACGGGGTAGTGTTGGAAAGTGGTAGTGAGGGAATCTGTGGAAAAGGAGGTCATTGGGGGGCAGCAAAAATATTGCCAGAGGTGCCACCACCGCTAAAGCCCACCCTGCTGGTGATACTGCACAAGAGTAAACTATAGCTCATTTCCAGCTACACAATTTAACTCCACTCAGGACATTAACAAAAACGACCACCACGATGCATACACTCGTATTCTCTGCAGAGCGGTTATGGATTGAATGAGATTGAATTATGTGCTACTTTCTTCCGCTTTTTGAAAACCTACCACCAGCCGTCAAGAGTCTGTAAACCAGGATAGCCACTTGCTTCTCAAGGAAATATAAATTGGCGAAGACTAAGCTACAAAGACCATGATAAGATTTGAAGAACATCAGCAGATAGAGCGGGCACCGCACCCTACCATAGAGGGCTCCCAACATATACAATAAATACTTGTATACTACACAAACTCAACTGGCTCATGCTGATTTTATAAATAAGTGTTATGATCACCCTACACAAGATCACCCATTTCATCGACCTCAGAAGGATGAAAATGTAGAGCCACCCCTCCCTGATGGATTTGCAATTGGTCACAAATAACAGACATACATGTCCACCGCTCAAATTAATTACATATTTCCCTATACTAATTCACCACCAATCCTTTTTGGGTTCCGAAAGCCCTTAAACACCTCAGGGGTAGTACGCTCTATATGATTACAAACCCTTCCACCTTCTATCCCTCCACTATCCTTTTCAATAAAAATAACAGACTAACATGTCCACCGCTGAAATTAATTTCATATTTCACTATACAAATTCACCACTAATCCTTTTTGGGTTCCGGGGTAGCAAGCTACTTACTGAAAAAGCACTTTGACGCCTCGTCCGGGGTAGTAAGTGCTGTATAAATACAATTACAATTACAGCATAAATTTCACACCGATCTCTGCAGCTGGCAGTTAGCGCAAACTTATGATTTTAATGGGACTCTTTTAAGAAACATCAAATCCTTATCCCAAATGCTTCGACGTGCCTAGGTGTGATTTGCACTGAAAAGTGCTGAAGAAAACTCACTCAAGTAATGCAAAAGGGCTGGCCAACACGTACAATATGGTAAGGATGTTTCGGATACCTGACAACAGCCAGGCCTAGAAGTCTAGAAAGGACACATCACAAATATACATAATTGTGCCATCCCACCCGCCACTCGCCACTGCACCCCTGGGGATGGAGGGGGCCATCTTCCTGCCCTGCACTCCCTCGCTCACTGTCCTCGTGCAGGCAGCAGTGGCACGTGCCCTCTGATTGAGGAGCGGAGCACTCTATCCCAGTGCGGGGGCACAGCTCCCCCAAGGTAGCGCTAGGTGTCGCTTTGCTGCTGGATAGGACCGGCTGCTGGATACCTCAGCAGCACTGCGGTTATAGGATTTGCAGCACTAATTACAGAGAGTAACTCGAGAGGCTGATAGATTTACTCCTAAGCCGCACCACTTTATGAATTACACCAGATACCAGAACCGAGCCTCTGAGTTCGCAGAGCCAGCGGCACAAAAAGGCAGTGGCGACAGGTGTGGGTGATGACCATGTGCCAGAATTTAATCTCAGTGCCCACAATCAGCCGATTACCAAAGGAGAGTTTAGAGTTTATTTTTCATGTGCAGATGTTAGTGTTAGACTGATGTCTTCTGCTGGATGAGCACAGATGATACAAGACACACAACTCGTAAATCACTGGCGCTGCACGGGAAACCAAGTCGAGCAATTTTAAGAGGAGCCCTACCTGAAAAACACCAGCGTCTCCCATAGGTAAAGGCCCAGCGTGCCCAGGTTACACATGATGGCAGGCGCGGTGGCAGGTATGGCACGTGAGTAGATCCCTTCTTTATGAACCTTCTTGCAGGAGGAAGGGGAGATGGGCTCAGCACATTGACCGCCTCGCTTTTCACGCTAGAGAGACTGCAACTTCAGAGCATCGGACAGCTCATAGCTTCACACACTCCGATCAGTGCCTTCAGGACCCTGGAAAGCTCGACCGGTCCTTAGTCGCTGTACACCTGGGGCAGAGAGTTCAGCACCCTGGACAGCTCCGAGCGGACTGCTGCCCGTCTATTCACACCCAGGGCAGTGCGCTCAGGACCCCGGAGAGCTCAAAGCGGAAGTAGCTACCTTGCACAACCCACACAATGCTTATTGCATCCTGTGTAGTGCGGAGGGTGCACCCGCTTCCATTACAGGGCCACACTTCAGCACCTTGGACAGTGTGGAGTCGGAACCCGGCACTTTCAGATTCCTCGTCGTATCGGCGTTGTTTTCTTTTGCCGACAAGCTAATTGCTTCTCCTCATGCTCCTGTGGCGACGGTCTGTTCACGTCCCAAAGTGAGGGACACGGGGTTTGTATTTATCTCCCGTGTTTGAGCGAACGCTGTTTAATCTGGGGAAGCAATGCTTGGTGTTGGTCAGACAGGGGCTTAATCTTGTGTTTTATGGACACTGCGTTGTCGCCCTAGTGGCGGCAGAGGGGTGTCTCATGTCCTAGAGTGAAGGAGATGGCGTTCTCATTTTCCAGTGGATAAAGACAGCAGTCTCGTGTCCTAGCTTCAAGGAGATGGAGGTCTCCTACCATAATAGAGTAGAGACAGCGGTCTCTTATCCTAGCGCCAAGAAGACCACAGACGCATCTCCTTGGTGAGGCAGCGGTTTCCGAACAGTCCGAGCTGGGCAGCCTCAGCACCTGCTTTGCTGCAGTGCCGCCTTCATTTCCGAGAGCGGATGATCTCGCGCCTGGCTGCGAAGCGTGCCCTTCTCTCCCATCAACGTGACCCAAATGCTGATCACCGGTCCCAGCGTCCTACCGTCGCCGTGCTCCTGCAGTTCGAACAAAATATCGCGGATATCCAATTTCAATTTCAAGTTGTTTCAAGGTTGTCTGGTCTCAGACGGTCTGCAGTGGGCTGCATGGGTCTGTGCTACGCTGCAGCATCGTCGCGTCGTGTCTGGCTGTCGGTGCACTCGATTTCTGTTTTGTCCTGGGGCTTTTTCTCTCTCTCCCACCAAATGGATTCTTATTGCTGCAGGGGGCCTGTCCCATTGCTTGCGGCTAATGGCAGAGACTGCCCTAGGCATGCTTCGAGGGGCTAGAATGTTCACAATGCCATAGAGGGGGCATTAGGTCCCGCATGTTCCTTCACTGGGTTTCCCTCTTGCCCCAAGCTTATCCGAGCAGAAGCAGCCTGTTCCCGGATCGCTCTTGCTGCAGTAATTTACTAAACTAGAAAAAAAAGACAGACATAGAAAAAACCCTCTCAGCGTTTTGGAACCCTCCTCCTGGCGTGTCCGATTCGCCTTGGCAGTGGGAAACCTTTCCCCTGTGCAAGGATTGGAAGAGATGCCTGTCAGCTTTGGGGATAGTTTAACCCTCGCAATGCTGGCCGTTTCTCTGCGACTGCGACGTGTTTTCAGCTTCGCTTTATATCACGAGTTTGTTCAATACTATCCTACCGGCGGATCACGTCCCGGCGTACTGCTTCTGCAGCAGTAGAAATTCCTGGAAAATTCACGCTGCGATATTGTTGTTTTGTTTATTCTTACCGTAGGCGCAGGAGCCTCCTACCTCTTATTTAATTAATTTGCTGATGGTATTGATTGGGAGTGGTACGTGTCTGCGGTAGAGGTTTGTTGTACTCAGTCACTGATCACGGGCACGATTGAGAGCCTCAGCTCTTCACAGAGAGGCAAATGTAGGCAAGTGAGATGAGAGCTCAGCACGTTTCAGGTAGATTTCAGTACACCAGATCAATTGCACTATAATGCCCATTCATAGCCTGGCCTCTCTGGGTGCCATAAGGGATTGACGACGTTTTTGATGTGTGAACTCTACGTGAAAGCCATCCCTAGCAGGTAGGGGGAGATCAAGTGGGGTGCGATGTCTCTATGGTGTTATATGGAGGCTTTTTGCATAAAGTACCCCACCAGCTTCACTGTCTCATGAATCTTATAACAGCCTTTATAGTATGAAGAAAGAACAATGTTAGTGCCTGTTAGACCTGGCACCATTGGCGTGGGTCTCCCTTCCATTTTTGCTGTTGCCTCATGTATTTTTGCTGGTGTTAGATGCTTTGGGCACTGTGCCACTGCTATTCAGTGCCACAGTGCAAGTGCTCCCTTTTGTAAATTGATGTATTAATCAGTGGTTCCATGTTTGGCTATTTGGTTTACTTGTCAGACCCTAGTCTAGTGCACTGAGTGTGCCAGGGCGTGTAATCCAAATGCTGCTGGTGGGCCTGCAGCACTGGTTGTGCCACCCACAGAAGCAGCCTTGTAAAATGTGTCTAAGGTCTGCCATTGCAGAGCCGCGTGCAGTCTGGTACTGCCATGCTGACTGGGCAAGTGCACCCACTTCCTAGTCCCTAAACCTTCCCTTTTCTTCATATCAGTCACCCCTATGGTAGGCCTAAGGGCAGGGTGCATTGTAAGTATAAGGTAAGACAAGCCCAGATGTGTGTGGCATGTCCTAATAGTGAATTACAGCCATTTTCGTTTTTCACTATTGCAAGGCTACCTGTTCTCCATAGGCCAGAATGGGCTGTTAGAGTTGTTACATTTTATAATCCTAACTGTCTCAGAGAACATGGTAAAAATTCGAGTTTAGTATGCCTGAACTCAGAATAATAAAATACATCTTTTAGTAAAGTTTATTTTAATATTCTGTGTTTGCAAATACCACTTTTAGAAAGTAGGTATATGCTTCTCTAACCATTCAAACCTACCTCTGCTAGGTTGTGAATTCCTATGTCTGGTTTTGTGAGTGATAGGGCTGGGGAATTCCAGGAGGCAGGCTGAGTCAGCCAGTGGTGAATAGAGAGATCTGCATCTAGATAAGAGGGAGGAGTTGCACCTGAACCTTGAATAGGGCTGTGCCTGCCTTCCACAATGCTGGCTCCACCCACTGGGGAGTGGCTGATGTCTCTGCCCTGCACACTGAAAGAAGATACGGAGTCCTGTAAACAAAGTGCTCCAGGACTGTACTTGCCTTCCACAATGCTAGCTCCACCTCCTGTGGGGCTTCTGATGTTTTTGCCCTGCACTGTGAAAGGAAAGGAGAAGTCTGGTAAACAGAGTGCTTCATAACTGGGTTGGACTGGGCAAAGGCCCCTCTCCCCTCAGAGAACAAAGGATCTTGGAGTATAAATATCACTTTTGGACTACAAGAAGAAACCTTTACTGAGGAGAGGAACCTGAAGAAACTGAGGAGAGACTATTCCCAAGCTGAAGTGCTGCTTGGGGGATTGGCCTGCAGTGGTTGCCTTACTGCCAAAGGAAGGAGAAAGGAACTTTGTGTACTTTGCTTTCAACTTGTGAAGGATCTCCAAGGGCTTGGAAAAGAGCTTGCCTCCTGCTGAAGTCTCAGGGACAACAGACTTCACCCCCAGCTCCCCAGAGTTCTTAAGTGTCTGCTGCTCTTTTGGGCCTTCTGTGGAACTGTGTGTTGCAAGGAGCTGGAAGTGCGACTCAATGAGAAGAAGCGTGTCGCCGTAGCTGTGCCTACCATTGCAAGCTCCGAAGGAGGGTGTTGCCGCTTGAACTGTCGCACTGCACCACATCGGAGAGAAGCGCGCCGCAACGAAGAGGAAGCGTGTCACCGTCGCTGCTGCTGCCCTCACAACTCCGAAGAAGGAGGGTGTCACCGCTGTAGTTGTCACACTGCACCGCATCAGGTGAAGAATCTCGCAATGAGGTTGGAGCGTGTCGCCGTCGCTGTGCCTGCCGTCGCAACTCTGAAGCAGGAGGGTGTCGCCGCTGGAACTGTCACATTGCACCGCATTGACCAAGAGTACCTCGCATCCCCGAGAAGCGCGCCGCCATCGGAGCTGCTGCAGTCGCATCTTGGATGTCGTCGCTGTAGTTGTCGTATTGAGAGGAAGCTTCACGCATCATGGAGAAGAGCGTTGCCGCTGGAGCTGTTGCCGTCGCATCGTAAGGGTGTCGCCACTGCAGTCCACTCATCGAACCGAGGATTTCTCGCATTCCCGAGAAGCGTGCCGCATCTGGAAGATCTTCATGTCTTTATTTCTTTGTATTTGAACCTTGCCGCATTTGCAATCGCTGCGACATTGCTTGTTGTGGCAGCGCAACGCAACTTAAGGTACATTGACGCAAAGTGTCGCATCTAAGAACTGAACTGAACTAAGCTTAAATCTACCATCGTAAAGTAATCATAGTGTGTATTTTTGTCGTTTATGGTCTTGTGGTAACTCTATATAAAGTCTACTTATTTTTTATATAAAACCTGTGTGGTGTCCATTTGTAGTGTTGTCACTGGGTTACTGTATGTGGTCACAAATGCTTAACTTACAACGCCTCTGAAATAAGCCTTGACTGCTCGTGCCACGCAACCTAGAGGGTGAGCAGGGGTTATTTTAGGAGTGTAATCCCCTTGTTCTGACTAGAGGAGAGGGCCCCTACTTGTCACCAGTACCTACCTGTGCCAACTAGAGACCCCCAAATCTAACAGTGCCCCTTCAAACTTTGGTGTGTCTTGAAGAATATATGATGTTACAACGCAAATAATTACAAGGCATGCCTTTAAAACGCAGTTTTTACATCGCAGCATCCATTATATTGCATGATTTTACAACGCATGCCATCACAACGCATTTTTAGAAACTACATTTACAACGCATTTTATTGCAACATATACCATTATAACACATACCATTACAACGCAAAATACTTTTAGGGAAAGAGTAGGGTAAGTGTTGGGTAGTGTAGGGGTAAAAATGACTATTCCCACTCCAATGAGTGCAACAGTAGGGTAAGTGTTGAATAGTGTAGGGGTAAAAATTACAATTCCCATGTACCCAAAACCCATACCCACCCTAAAACTAAAAAAATCCCCATTACCTACCTTATAATGCGTTGTAATGGCATGCGTTGTAATGGTATTCATTGTAATGGCATGCGTTGTAATGGTATTTGTTGTGATGGCATGTGTTGTAGTGACATGCATTGTAATGGCATACGTTGTAATGGCATGCGATGTAAAGGCAGCTGCGTTATAATGACTGTGTTGTAAAGGTAGTGCGTTGTAATGACTGCGTTGTAATGGTTGTTTTCCTTCCTTGAGTGACCTGTTTTTAACCCTCACACTGCAAGCTCTATTTTTCAGAGAGGATGGGAGTAACAGTACAGCAGGAGTTCTCTGCTGTGTCTCACCAGTGACAAGGCCCCCTTTCGCAGGTGAGTGCTGCTGCCTAGTTGAGTTCATGGAGATCACCTCAGACTCAAGAACGCCCCAACAGCCAGGCCTTGCCAACTCAAGGAATGCAACATAGACCCAATCTCATGCTTGAAAGCCCTCAAAAGTGATGTGTCTGTCTAAGACGCCTGCTCACGACCAGTGAGCTTAGCCATGCCACACCTTGCCTCGAGGACGCCTCTGGGTGTGCTATCGCCCACACAAGACAATGCTGAGATGAACCTGTACGCATATGCACCTATTTCAGTGTCTGTAAAATGTAGGTGTATTGGCACAAATATAAACCTTCGTGAAAGGAAATGCCAGTCCATTCCTCCTAGAAAGATTGAAATGTGTTCCTCTGCTGCCCAGCTCTAAACCTGGCCTCGGTAGTAAAACCCACAGTTTGCAGAGCTAGGAAAATCTCCGGTAGGACATCCCGTGGTGAGACCCAGCTTGATGCTCACTTCCTTTCCAGGAGTGTCATTTCGAGGGTTTGCAGAAACAGGTTTTACATGCATTAACCATTTCTTGCTAATTTAAGCTGTATGATGCCAAATAATACAAAATTATAAGGACAGATTAAACAGTGTGGTTGGGTTAGAGTCTGCCCATAACCAAAAGAACAATGAGCTAATTGAAAATTCTTGTGAAATGCTCAAACGGAAAAGAGGAAACTGCCACCCACGTTCCCTAATATTTCTGTGGACAGAAGTTCCCAAAAACCAAAGCAATAATCAGTCCTAATCCTGAGCAAATACATGAAAGCAATGTCCAAGAGTTCTAACTCCTGGACATTATTTACATTTATTTGCTCTGGATTAAGACTGATTATTAATTCTAAATTATATCTGTAACTTTAACAGTTCACAAAAGAGTTAAAAGATGTCATGCCTTGGACCCTAAAATCCTTAACATGACACTGGGTAGAGAAACTGAGTAGATGTAGGCAGGGAGGTTTAGATAGAGAAATAGAACAGATGGAGGTCAAACAGAGATAAAGTTCACTTTGCAGGGGACACTGGGAGACTCCCCACTCTGCACATGACTTAAAAGGTCGTTGCTTCCCAGTAAGGCTAGCTGGACACTGGTCATCTGCATAACCTCCCGAACAAATGCTCCCCTGCACTATGAGGATCTGATCAATCCGGTGAAAAGGAAACCTGTTGACAACTTGCAAGAGCGATACCAGACTGTCGGAGAAATCAGAGAAACCCATATAGTTGGTTCCTCAAATGGAGAATGCAAAGTCAACAAACCAGAGCCAGAACAGAGGCATAGCTGAGCAAAGTGTGCATTCGCGTAAGATTCCATCACTGGAAGGCACGAACACCCTCTGCCTTCACCTTCAGTTGTACACCTACTTTAGCACCTAAAGGTGAATACTCTGCATATAGAGGGCGCTGGCGGCTGCCCAGTAAACCTGTTGTATGCCCTTGCCTCCTGTACCCCCTGTGCCTCTCCTGCCTTGGTGGTTCCAGTATCATAGACAGAAGAGAACAATCTGTACTGCAGTGGCCATTGCTGTCTCCACACAGCCTCTGTGAGGTGAAACCCAAAATCTAACCTCTGATCCTTCATGCAAAGCAGTGCTAGTGACTCCATGCGGACAATGTCTTCCACAGAGCCTCGCAGTGTGGACATCATGCCCATCTCTGTTGATCTGCATTGCCCATGCTATCCAGCTGCCATTGCTAGGATCTGAGAACCTGGACTTCCGTTATCACTTGAAAGGAAGGTTGTTGTATTTACATATGCTTGTTTGCTATTATCCCTTGGTAGACATCTTTGTGACTGCTATATGTTTCGTACTTATTTTTTTATGGAACTGGTAATGGTTGAACAGTTGTTTCTTGGGAAGATACCAGATAGTGTTTGGTATCTATGTACATTTAACCTTCTTTGCTGCTAGTGCTTGAGGCTTGATGCTAATCATGTCAATCTCATCACTTTAGGTGTGACTTGACAGAGCAGTTGTTGCTGGGTAAGATGAACAGAAGATAACTTTAAGTGGCAGTAGAGAGCGAGACTTCACCCACACATAGATCCGTCCTACAGTATGTATTTATGCAGAAGGTGTGTGCATCCTCTGAAAAAGAGTGCTCATATTGCATTAGTTATGCTCAATAGAGGAGACCTGTGTTGGTAACAATGGCAAAGCAATGATCAATGCTGTTAGAAATGGGGCTCTCTAGTTGGTAGTGGCTTGCACCCTGTCTAAGTAGGGACCATTCCTTCTCTTCAGGCAAAAGGGATTACATACCCAAGAAGACCCCTGTTCACCCACTTGGTTGCTTGGCACCAGCAGTCAGGCTTAACTCAGAGGCAATGTGTAAAGCATTAGTACATAAATACAGAGTAACACAGTGAAAACACTACATATGGACACCACACTAATTCAGGAAAACAGCCACTCTTTATCTAAACCAAACAAGAACAATATAACAAAAATTCAACATTCATAAATCAATATATCACTTTGCAAGATTTAAAACAGTTAGTAAAACTATGGATTTGTTACTTTTAGCACAAAGTACCTGGGATGCATCAAAATAAAAGACGAAAACAGGCGCAGGGGAGGAGAGGTGCCAGAAAAGCAAGCAATGCGTCTGCTCCTTACTCGCAGGGTCAATGATGAATCAATTCCTTGCTCCCAGGGAAGGTGATTCATCGGTTCCTTACTGCTACACAGGGGAGGTGGTGCGTTGGTTCCTTACTGTAAGAGGAGGTGGTGCATCATTTGTTTACTGTGAGGGGAGGTGATGCATCGGTTCCTCAGTCAGGTGGCCTTGGTTCCTTACTAAAGCCTAGCAATGATGTAGACTTGGCACATGGGTGTGATGCATGGAAAATCCAGATGCACTGTGGTCGACGAGGCGATGGTGAAACAGTCGCTGCATTGATTCTCCCAGCCGGGAGCAGGTGATGTGTCGGTTCCTTCTGCCGCACAGGAGGGCCTGAATTGGAGCCTGAGCCGGGGGCTTGTACGTCGGTCGCATGGTGTTCTGGACAAGGGCAGCAGCGGTTCTCTCAGCTGCTGCGTCAATCTTTTCTGCTGCACAGCAACAATGCGTTGGTTTTTCAACCACACAGAAACTTTTCGGCAAGAATAATGGCAGTGAATGCTGGTGCATGGAGTTTCAACTCTTCTTGCAGCAGAAGCCACCCCCAAGGACTTAGAACTGGAATTGACACCACTTGGCAGCTCAAAACTCCCAGCAGAGGAGTCCAGGGGCTGCAGGTGAAGTCTTTGATGGCTCTGAGACTTCTTAACAGGATGCAAGCACACACAAGCCCTTGGAGAATCTTCTTAAGCAGTATACCAAAGCAAAGGTCAAGTCCTTACTCTCTGCAAGACAGAAGCAGCAACTGAAAGCCAACCCAGCAAAGCAAACACAGCAAAGGGGCAGTACTCCTCCTCATAGCTCTCTAGCTCTCCCTCTTGGCAGTCTTCTCTTCAACCATAAGTGTTACAAAAATGTAGGGTTATAGGTCCAACACTTATTCCCCTTTTGGCCTTTGCAGTAGGCAAACTTCAAAGGATAGTATTTGTAGTGCACCGGTCCTGCCTTGCCCTGTGTTGGCTCCAGGCACACTACAGGGGGCGGAGACAGCATTGGGAGAGGACAGACATTGTCCTATTCAGGTCTCAGTGAGAACTCCTCCCACCACTTTAGCTCAGGAAGACCCATGAACCTGGCGATGGGCAATTAGGATATGCAAGGTACACCTCATCTCCCTTTGTGTGACTGTCTACAGTGAATGAATAAACAGCTCAACTGTCAGTCTAAACCAGATCTGGATTCCACTTGCAAGCAGAGGCACATAATGTGAAAGGAAGAAAATGCCCACTTTCTAAAAGTGGCATTTTTTAAACACATAATTTAAAAACCAACTTCACTAAATATGTATTTTTGAATCCTGAGCTCAGGGACCCCAACCTCCAAATCTCTGTCTCTTCCCAATTGAAAGTTACACTTGTAATTGGTTACAAGGCAGCTCCAATGATAACCCATGGGAAGGATAGTCCTTGCCATGGTGAAAAATGAGATTGACTGTATTTCACTATCAGGACATGTAAAACACACAAGTATATGTCCTATCTTTCACACACACTGCACTCTGTCCATGGGGGTACCTTGGGGCTACCTTAGGGGTGACTTACATGTAGTAAAAGGGAATGTTTGGGCCTGGCAAGTGGGTGCACTTGCCAGGTCGACAAGGCTGTTTAAAACAACTGGACTCACAGGCACTGCAGTGGCAGGTCTGAGACATGTTTGCATGGCTACTCATGTGAGAAGCACAACAGTGCTGCAGACCCACTAGTAGCATTTGATTTACAGGCCCTCGACACAGACAGTGCACTTTACTAGGGAAGTACCAGTAAATCATGTATGTCAATCATAGGTAACCAATTGTAATCAAATTTTATACATGAAGCACTTGCACTTTAGCCCAATCAGTAGTGTTAAAAGGCCAAGAGATCTAAAACCAGCAAAAAATGAAATGCAGCACACAGTCAAAAACAGTAGGTTAGAAGCAAAGACTCAGGGGAAAACACACCAAAGAGGCCAGGTCTAACAAAGACTATGGGCCTGATTTGTTCATTAGGAAAAGTTAGGACGGAAGCCATAGGTCTGTTATGATTATTATGAAAAACTATGACTATGGCAGGAGGCCTGACCTACCTACAATGAAAAAAATATGTTAACGCCTACTGTCCTTTATGGGTGGATTGTTACTAAACTGTCCTATTCTGTTCGCGGACTTTCACAGAGTAGGCAAAGGGTTTAGTTTTGGTTCCTCCTCTGACAAACCCTGGAGGTAGAAGATATGCACTGTGATAATCCATGTGAGGCTCTCTTAAGAGGGAAGCACACATTTACATTCATAGACACACAACTATAGGAGAGGATGTGGCCAAATGGCTAGAGTGGTTGACCTTGACGCTGGGGAACCAGGTTCGAGTCTGGCAGGAGGCTCAAGCATCCTGTGGTTCTGGGCAAATCACTTAATCTCCCGGTGCCTAAAAATGAATGTGTTGGTCTGTAATGCAATTGGTGCTCATGTAGTGTGCTCTGATACCTTCAGGTCAAGTTCGTGCTATATAAAACTGCAAACAATAAATAAAATAATTAACTATGCTACTTCAGGAACAGACAGGCTATTACCTATGTTCCCATAGTGCATGTGACATAATCTGAAATTACATTTTTCACTATAACTCCGAGGCCTAGGTTATTCATTTTTCTGCATTTAATACTTGTGACTAAAACTATACATGCACCAGTTTCGTGAAATACCTTACTTTGTTGCTGAACACAACATTATAGTTTCAAATAGCTTGTCAAGAATCAATGGATGGTCAAGATTCTATTGTCTTTAAATAGTCATTAAAGGAAAGAAACAAATGTTGGCTCCATGCTTTAAGGGTGATATCTATAGGAACAAATGTAAAACTTATTTACATATCACCTTTGCACATTAAATGGACTTGTACTTATTTGTCTTTCAATTGTTAAACAAATGCTTTTTTTTCATTTTTTACCAAAAAAAGCTATTCATAGATGAAGACAGTATTTAGATGTGTGTGTATTAATGTTCTTTTTCAGAACTTGCTTGACATTAATTGTCTGCCAGGCTATGGTAATCTAAAAAATAAAAGATACATACACTCATAAATATGTACAGGGGATATGGGTCAGCTCTCTTCTGCCATTGGTCTGTTCACGTCATTCACATTTTGCTTTCACCCATGCATCATATAGTATGGTAAAAAGGTTGTCCCATTTACGCCTCTGGATTTCTTGCCTATAAATGATGAAAGCTTGCTTGCTTCTGTGCACATCTTCCTGCAAATGAATGCGCTTCAATGCCAGACTGGTGTGTCAGTTCTTAGTTTTTCCATTCTCTCCTTTTTTAGGTCATCTTTTGTTGAAATCTAAAAGTTCTGCATTCATTTTGCTAGTGTAGCGCTCTATGTAAAGTTACCATTTGCGGCACCATTTTAAGCTGAGCCGCCATTTTGAGCCATGATCGATACTAATTTCTGTCTCACTCATATGTCTGCCTCAGCGAAAGAGGCTGCTATATCATTTGTATTTCTCCAAGGTTGAGCTTTGCTGTGCTAATGAATAGACTGTTTTTGTCATCGCATGCCTTTCTCACTAGATAGGCCTGCTCCCAACCTTAGAGCGGCAGGATGCAGGCAGAGTAACCTTGACGCTGAGATAAAATGTACCTGGTCCTGGGATTGCAACTCATTCTTCTGTATCCCCATTGTTCATCAGCTACCAACTGGAAATTTCCAGTCTGGGCGTGTCTTTAGTGATTCTGAAAATTTACATTATAAGTTGTCCTGGTGGTAGGAGTCAGTCCCTCTGCAGCAATCTAAGGAGGCTGGTCAGACTGGACTCCACTCGAGTGTACTTTCAATAAATACTTTTTGTTTGTATTCTCTACTGTCAGACCGACTCTTCATTTGTGAGGAAGGTGGTTGCGAGTGACCAGGGTGGCCCTAATTGGGTCACTTCTGTCATTTGGCACCCAAACAGGGACTCCAACGGGTGGCCCATCCTGGTTGAGGAGGTCGGGGCCACGTCGGTTGGAAAGGCAGACCAAGGATCGCTTTACTAGAGAGTCTTGTACTTGCAGCTGCCCCGTCTGTCTGACCTGGCGGTGCCTCATCCAGTGATCATCCCGATTGGGGCCCTGAAAGTTTGGTCCAAAGAGTCGGCAGTGGAGAATAAACTTGTTCGACCTGTGTGCATTAGGTGAGTCTACTTTGGTTCCTTGTGGGTATGGCGCCATTTTGATTTATATTTGGCATGATCTGAGGACCGTCTTTGGACAAGCGCTTGAATTTGTTTGAGTTCTTTATGGACATGGTACCATTTTGATTTGTATTTGATGAGGTCTGAGGACCAACTTTGAAAAATCTATGTTTTCTTTTACAGGATGCAGTGCCTTAATAAAGTATTTTGTTTGGGCTGTTGTTGTTGTTCTGCTGATGCTCGATTGGAAGAAAGTCAGCCAGCACCCCCTGAAGGCACTCCAAATTTTGACATGTACATAAAACATTGCCTTGGCCCCATTATGTTTAGTACATATGGCACTAACATACGAGGGACAATGCCGAGTTGCAGTGGCCGTTGAGTGGGACTTTTGATGAACAGAAAATTAATTTTCTACAGGATAAATTGTTTGCGAAAAGGAGTAGGCAGTCAATGTTTGATTCCCTCAGAACGTGGCTAAAGGAAGCTCGTCAGACCGGACTCCACTCGAGTGTGCTTTCAATAAATACTTTTGGTTTGTATTCTCTACTTTCTGACCGACTCTTCATTTCTGAGGAAGGCTGAAAGGTGGTCGCGAGGGACCAGGGTGGGCCTAATCGGGTCACTTTCTTCATTTTTGTTTTCCTTCCTTTTTTCCCCCTCAAAGCACCCATCAGTTTCCAGACAAGGCTACCAAGCCACTCTCTTACCAATAATTGTTTCTGCAATGCACCACACCCCGCATGGTCTTTGCTTCTTATCCAAAACAACCATCTCCTAATGGTATTGTCCATAGTTGATCTATTTTTTACCATTTTAAGATGGTCAACACATCACTTCTAAATGTGAAAGCCATGTTGGAACTTTTCAACAATGGTACACATTGTACAATATCATTGTCCCAAGATGGCTGCCCACCACAGTGTTTATAGTTTACTGATTTGTAATTGAAAACATGTGCCAGACATGTTTAGGCTGCAGATTTTTTCTTTTTCTACTTTTATTCTTTTAACATATCTTGTAAATGCTTTTTGAGATTGTGTGTGTATTTGATTATGGATTGGCCGAAGAGTGAATGCAAGAAAGAGCCAGAGGGTGGATAAATGTGTGCATGAATGCACAGATGACTGATTGAGAGTAGTTATAATGAGTTATTGAATGCCTAAACTTACCAGTCACAGTAGGTATTGTCACTGCTTGAATGAAGGTTAGCAGAATATAGATGGCTTTTGCAAGTAGTTGCAGTGAACATATAGATTATATCTCTTCAGTAAGAACCATTGCTAGTGAGATTCCTGACTTGAGTCATATGTTTCTGTCTTACAATGGTATGCCTGTCTGAGTTCTGTGCTGATTGTGGAAAGAGCTAACCCACTGAGAGCACGATAGTTATATTTCTCATTCCTTGTTTAGCCTTGAAGTTCTCTAATTCAGGGGTGTTTTGAGTTCACATTGTGTCACCAATGATTGGGGCAATTATTCACAGTATTAGTAATAAAGTGGCAGTATATATTTGGCTTTCATGGATCTGTGAAAGGATCCAACTCTAAATAAAGTTAGCAACATGTTATTTTTTTTTAATTAGCCTCAAGCAGAAGCCAGGAATATGATTTAATCTGGAGCACAAAATACACTCTATCATCACCCCTAACATGATTCTTGTGCCAAGGACAATGTGGCATACACCCAGGTGGCTACCTTAGAGGTTGCCCACATGGTTGCCTTAGTCTTCCCTCTGCTCTGGCTGGAAATCCGCAGCTGCTGCCAAACAGACAAGAATATGACCCCCTGCCAGGAAGTGTGAACTCTCCAAGGAGTCAGAATCTGTTGCCAGTGATAGAATAGAAGGCTCTGGGAAGAAAAGGTGATGCATACCTTCGGATGTGGTCATCTCCAAGGCATATTAGCCATTGCGGCTAGTAGCCCATTGGCCACATGCACCCACATCCATATTACCCCTAAATCTAGGATTTAAGGGCCAGCCCTGACAACAGAACCTCAGTTTTGATATTACGTGCAACAAAGGACAAGAAGAGGCCCATGTCTGCTGCAATAGGATTTGCACAAAGCAAAGGCATAATACCCTGCACCTGTGGCAACCAGTATACAGTCAAAATATTGAGTAAAAAATATAGAATTGCAGTAATATAGAATTAAAAATATAGAATGGACAAAATATCGAATGGACAGATTATAATCAACAAAAATATCCAATAGAATTGCAGTAATATCGAATTCAAAATATAGAATGGACAAAATATCGAATGGACAGAATATAGTCAACAAAAATATCGAATTTGAGGTAAGTTAATATCGATTTTTTAATAATATCGATTTTTTAAAAGTGTTTTTTAAGTTAGTATATGTGTGAAAAGTGTATATTTATTTTATAATTTATTTTAAGTAATTAATATTATGGTATTTAATTTTTGCGTAATATAATTCTGTAGCGGATTGTGGGTTTATAGGGGAATAGGGTGGGAAGTAATTTAATTATAATTAATTAAATATTTTAATTTATTTATTGGTATTTATTTTGAATTAATTGTTAATTAATTTTTAATTAATTTAAATATAATTGGTAATTATTTTTTATCAATTGATTAATTGATAATTATGTTAATTTTAATAATTTATTTTCTGTAGCGGGTTGTGGGTTTATAGGGGAATCGGGTGGGAAGTAATTTAATTCTAATTAAGTTAATGTTTTAATTTATTTATTGGAATTTATCTTGAATTAATTGTTAATTCATTTTTAATTGGTAATTAATTTAATTATAATTGGTAATTAATTTTTATTAATTGATTAATTGATAATTATGTTAATTTTATTAATTTATTTTCTGTTGCGGGTTATGGGTTTATAAGGGAATAGGGTGGGAAGTAATTTAATTGTAATGAATTAAATTTTTTAATTTATTTATTGTTATTTATTTTGAATTATTTTTTAATTCTTAATTAATTAATTTTTAATTGTTAATTATTTGTATTATTAGGTAATTATTTAAAATAATTAATTTTTATTTCTATTTTTAATTGATTAATTATTATATTACAATAAATTGGTAATTACATTTAATTAATTTGTAATTGATATTAATATTTAATTTATTTTTATTCATTTATTAAGTATTTACTTTCCCTACTCTTGCACTCACTGGAGTGGGAATAGTAAGTTTTTACTCCTACGCTCTCCAATGCTTTCCCTACTGTTGCACTCTCTGGAGTGGGAATAGTAATTTTTACTCCTACGCTATCCAAGGCTTTTCCTACTGTTGCTCTCACTGGAGTGGGAATAGTAATTTTTACCCCTACGCTATCCAACGCTTTCACTACTGTTGCACTCTGGAGTGGGAATAGTAATTTTTACCCCTACGCTATCCAACGCTTTCCTACTGTTGCACTCACTGGAGTGGGAATAGTAATTTTTACCCCTACGCTATCCAACGCTTTCCCTACTGTTGCACTAACTGGAGTGGGTGTAGTAATTTTTACCCCTACGCTATCCAACGCTTTTCCTACTGTTGAACTCACTGAAGTGGGAATAGTAATTTTTACCCCTACGCTATCCAATGCTTTCCCTACTGTTGCACTCTCTGGAGTGGGAATAGTAATTTTTACCCTCCCGCTATCCAACGCTTTCCCTACTGTTGCACTCACTGGAGTGGGAACAGTCATTTTTACTCCTACGCTATCCAAGGCTTTCCCTACTGTTGCACTCTCTGGAGTGAGAATAGGAAAATTTTACTCCTACGCTATCCAGCGCTTTCCCTACTGTTGCGCTCTCTGGAGTGGGAATAGTCATTTTTTACCCTCCAGCTATCCACACTTTCCCTACTGTTGCACTTACTGGAGTGGGAATAGTAATTTTTACCCCTACACTATCCATTGCTTTCCCTACTGTTGCACTCACGGGAGTGGGAATAGTCATTTTTACCCTTACGCTATCCAATGCTTTCCCTACTGTTGCACTCACTGGAGTGGGAATAGTAATTTTTATGCCTACGCTATCCAACGCTTTCCCTACTGTTGCACTCTCTGGAGTGGGAATAGTAATTTTTACCCTCCCGCTATCCAACGCTTTCCCTACGTTGCACTCACTAGAGAGGGAATAGTAATTTTTACCCTCCCGCTATCCAACGCTTTCCCTACTGTTGCACTTTCTGGAGTGGGAATAGTAATTTTTACCCCTACGCTATCCAACGGTAAAAATATTGTATATTTTTCTATTAATATTATTTTCATGTATATATATGTATTAAAAATGAAATTTTATCATTTTGTTTAACTTACATTAATTATTTATTAATTTTAAGGTTATTTAAGTATTTTAAGTATATTTAAGTTAATTGTATTTATTATTTAATTAATTTCAATTACTTTTAAGACATAAAAGAAATTCAATATTTTGACTAACTATATTTTTTACAATGATATATGTGATTCGATATTTTTGTACTTGCCTCTTTGGAGATTGGGATTCGATATTTTTGCATTCTATATTTTTTCCTAGATATTTTGGTAAGTCTATATTTGTGTCATTGATATTAGTTCAGTGATCCGTGGCAATCTTCATGGAAATGCATGCATGACTACGAGTCATCCTGCACCAAAGTTTAGCTCCTGCAGACAGAGGAACCCTTTGAGAGTCAAAGGGAACTCCAGACTCCCCTGGTCTTGTGACACTAGTTTCCTGCACAATGCAGGGAAAAACAATCTATCAAATCGCCTGCTATGGGGCCCTTCTTCGAGGGATCATCCAAAAGTGTATGGTCCAGTGCATTGTGGAAAATGTATTCCTGACCTCCAGCAAGTTTCAGCTGGCTACCGTTCTCCCCTGGACATCGAAATAACTTTCTGTTGAGCTTATCACTGCCAAAGCTTGTTGGTTTCTAGTCCAGCAACCACCACCTTTACTCAATGCTGCACCTCAACGGAACTCCACCAAACATTTATCCAACATCAGCAGTGGCTTACTTGTTATCCTTTTGCATCCGGTTCCCCAACAGCACTGTGCAAGCTATAAAACTAGCTCCCCCGTGGCTCCCACTTCAGCCCCATAGACAGCTAGGATAACTCTACACTTGGGCTTCTTGGGGCAGGTAAAATGGAACTGACTTTCGTGGCTTGCTCCTGTGACCTGCATCACCTTTACCCTCCTTGGGTTCCACGCAACTCGACCTGCAAGTGACAGATTATCACTAGTGCTTTTTACAATTGACCGCAATGATACAGTTTTACAATACTGTTTTGTACTGATTTAATTTTGCTTCTAAAATCCACAACTCTGGTTATACTTATCCAATCAACCTAATTTCGGTGTCTAAATTTACATATGCAAATCTGTATTATTTTATCAGTTCAGTTCAAACACCTTTATTTCAGCTAAGGAGCCATAAAAGCTCATGGAAAAAATTAAAATGTAGATAATACACAATGGATAAATGCTATACAAAACATAGTGATACAACTCATGGATAAAAACTGTCTTTGGAAAACAGTCATATGCATCATTAAAACTTTAAAACATTTTTACATTTAATCAGTATTCTTGAGGAAATTGAAGGATAAAAGAAGTCAATCAAATTCTGAGGTGTCTCAAATCAGGCTAGGATTGATTCTACAAATTATAATCATTTCACGAATCAAGACAGGAGCACTGGTTGGTTCTAAGGAGAAGCACATATCTTTGCCCTAGCTTGTCACATGGCCAACAAATAATGGGTAAGTGCAAAAATCTGTGGCTTGCTGGAGTCTGTTTTTAACACCCTTAATGCAACTTTATAGCCTCTACCCAAATTCTGACACAACAGAAGTATCCAGGAGTGCCTACTATTCTTATAGGCTGGGCAGAAACATAATACATGTTTAACCCATTCACTGGGGTGGGGGGGGGGGGGGAAGGCGGCGCACGCAGCGCCCCCATGTTGGTGTTGAGCTGAGCTCGTCATGAGGCACAGCGGAGCTGCCCTCATGACAAGCTGAGCTCGTCAAGGCCGCACCCGTTTTTAGAACGTTCAGCACAGTGGGGAAATTAGCACAGCGTGCGAACATTTCAATGGCCATGACGAGCTCAGCTAGTCATGAGTACAGCTGAGCTGTACTCCATGACAAGCTGAGCTCGTCACCAGCATGGATGGTGTTAAGAATCTGTTTGGGTGCACCACAAGGCCGGGCACTGCGTGCCTAGCTGGGGCATGGTCTATCTCGCCCAGGAAGTCTTCTCTATTAAAGGAGTCTTTGATTGTAAGAACGGCATTTGTCAGAGTGCCTCGACTAGCCTGGTAGTGTATTAGACAATCTCTATGCTGACAGTAGTCTGATTTAATGATGGTCTTAGATGCCAGCCTTGCCTTTCCCAGTGTGTTCCACAAAGTTGCCAGCTCGATCTCTTGAGGGTAGAATTCACATACTTGATTCAGGGTATATTACGGGATCCTGCAAGGCTGAATATTTCTTCTAGGCCTTCACAATATGAATAGAGCTCTGAGGCAGCCCAGACCCTCCTCCAAGAAAGGACTGGCAGTAGACCTGTCTTATATATTAGGGCTCTCATCCCAAGATCTAGTCTAAGGGGGAGTAGCGGAGAACTAATGGGGACACTGATCAGTAGATGCATGAATTGATTTTCCACTGAATCTAAAGCAGAAGCATTCAAATGACCCCACAGCTCTTGTCCGTAGGTGGCTGTCCACAGGGCTTGGTTTTGTTATACCTGCAGGGCTGCTTGTGTGGGTCGAACCTAGGAGCTATGTGTCAGCTTGATTGTGCCTCCTACAACTTGTTCAAGTTTTAACCTGCTTTGCGTAAGGTGTGCCTGCTACCCCAGATGTTCTGTTAATGTTACTTTAACCCACAATAATTTCTAGGCCCCGTTCTATACAGAATTTCTCAAAGCATTCCAGGAGCTTTTGGAAGCCCATCTGGGACTGAGAGAGGAGGAGGGCGTTGTGGGCAAACATGAGGACAGGGATCCTCATGTTCGCCAACTTGTGAGGGTCATTACCACTCCGTTCTAGGAAATTAAACAGGCCATTGATATAGAGTGATAATAATGTGGGAGTAAGTACACACCCCTGCCTTAACCCTCTACTTACAGGGAATGGCTCTGTCAACTTGCTAACCTGGCCACAACTAACCTGCATATGGTTATGCAGCCTCACAATAATATCTCATGAATAACTGGATACCCGTAGCTCTTTGCAGGACCCGCCAGAGAGTCATGTTGGGTACTAAATCAAAGGCAGAACAGGAATATGACATACAGGCAACCTGCCCATCCCCCAGAGTAACCACTTTCCAATATAACATCAGGAGCCAGAATACTTGGTCAATCGTACCTGTGGCCTCCCTAAAACCTGCCTGTAGTGGGTGCATAATATCATTTTCAACCAACCATTCCTGTAGGCTTCCAATTATTACTACTAAATAGCTTTGTGAGCTGTCAAGAAGACTAATAGGTTTGCTATCTACTGGTATCTCACTTGGACCCTTTATATATATGGGGTTGACTTTGGCTCCAGCCCTCAACGAGGGCAATAGAGCCCCATTCAGTGGGGCGGTAAACAGCGGTGAGAAGTAGGAGCCCCATATTTCAGGAATTTTGTCCAGTCCTGGCACTTTGTTAGGTATGATACACTCAATGGAAATGGACACTACCCTACCACCTGAGCACACCAGATTCCAAAACTCGTGTTGTATTTTAGTTGTGTTGTATTTTCTCCGAGCAGGTGCTAGGAGACTCTCCTGCCTTCCCCGCTCCCATTCTTTTTTTGCAGATGAGAGAGCCATTTTATGGGTGACCTTTGGTGCCTGTATCAGGGCATTGTCTTGTGTTTTTATGGCTGTGACCAAAATTGGTCTTAGCGTCTCTGCAAAGTTTTTTGTACCCTGTCTGTGGACGCTTCCTCTCGACCACTCAGCTGGCCTTAACAAAAAAGAGGTTACTCAATTTTTCAAACAACCACTTATGAATCACAGGGGTGAACCTCAAATGTGGTCCGGGTACCCCCTGTCAGGGATAGGGATGCCAAACCCTCCATCCTATCTCCACTAAGCCCTAGATCTGGCTAATGCACTCCTGTGAGTTCACTATGCTACTCCATTTGACCCAACATCTATTGATAATAACTCTCAGTCTTCTATCTAGGAGCTTTCCTACATTATCAGATTTTCTTTTGATGTTTAAGTTAAGCTTGAGAGCCAAAGCATTGTGGTCACTGTCTTGGCATGGATTAACTATCAAGTCCTCCAGTTGTGGCCATAGCTTAAGGTCCAACAAAATATAGTTAATTAGGCTAGTGGAGTTGATGCGGGTAAAAGTGTGTGACCCTCGGAATAGAAATCTGACCTAGATTGGTGTAGACTGGCAGAGCAAACTATATACTTGAGTAGGGGCTACCCGCGGAAATGGGAAAAAATCTGCGGAATCTGACAATCCTACAGGAGGTTTTAGAGTGAGAGGAAGTATATGAGCTAAGCAGATGGCCATATACACTTAAATCATACCTATCCTAAAGGAATGACGACGTAGCCAAGCAACTTAACATTCACACCGTAGGCAAACTTACAGGACCTCAGGGGGGGAAAGGGTGTTTGGAATGGAAATTGAATCTGGCGATTCTTTATGAAACTTGTTTTTAAGGCTAACTTGTTTCAACCAGAATTTGTGGCCGGAATCTCCATGGCTAACTACTTTCCAAATGTAATGTATACTGAGCATGTGTTAATAATAGGAGTTAACAAGCATTTGCAATGCATTAGGTCTCGCATTAATTAAGTTTGAGCTATTGGCATTGCTAAATATTGCAACACTAATTGCAACAAAGGTCTATAAATTGTAGGCCAAAAAAATGTGTATTTATTTTTGTAGAAATGGTGGCATGCTGCGCTTTAGATGAATATGTTTTAAAGTAAAGTGCACCCTACTGCGATTGCTACAATAGTTAATTGTGGATGTGTTAACAATTGATGTGTGCACTGATGGCTGGGGGTGTGTGTGCCTGTAGAAATTGTGCACTGATGGATGGTGGTGTGTGTGCCTGGTGGAAGTGTGCACTGCCGGCTGATGGTGTGTGTGCCTGGTGGAAGCGTGCACTGACGGCTGGTGGCGTGTGTGCCTGGTAAAAGCATGCACTGATAGCTGGTGGTGTGTGCCTGGTGAAAGCGTGCACTGATGGCTGGTGGTGTGTGTGTGCTGGTGAAAGCATGCACTGATGGCTTTTGGTGTGAGTGTGCCTGGTGAAAGAGTGCACTAATGGCTGATGGTGTGTGTGTGTGCCTGGTGAAAGCGTGCACTGACGTCTGGTGGTGTGTGCCTGGTGGAAGCGTGCACTGACGGCTGGTGGTGTTTTTGCCCAGTGAAAGCGTGCACTGATGGCTGGTGGTGTTTGTGCCAGGAGAAAGCGTGCACTGACGACTGATGGTGTCTGTGTCTGGTGAAAGTGTGCACTGAGAGTATGGTTGTGTGTGTGTGTGTGCTTGTATGTGTGGTTGTGGTTGTGTGTGTGTGGTTGTGTGTGTGGTTGTCTGTGTGTGTGGTTGTCTGTGTGTGTGGTTGTATGTGTGTGTGGTTGTATATGTGGTTGTGTGTGTGTGGTTGTGTGTGTGGTTGTGTGTGTGGTTGTGTGTGTGGTTGTGTGTGGTTGTATGTGTGGTTGTGTGTGTGGGTGTGTGTGCGGTTGTGTGTGTGGTTGTGTGTGTGGTTGTGTGTGTGGTTGTGGGTGTGTGGTTGTGTGCATGGTTGTGTGTGTTGTGTTGTATTGTGTTTATGGGTGTGTGTGTGGTTGTGTGTGCATATGGTTATGTGTGTGGTTGTGTGTGCTTGTGGTTGTGTGTGTGTTGTGTGTGTGTGGTTGTGTTTGTGGCTGTGGTTGTGTGTGTGGTTGTGTGTGTGTGTGGTTTTGTGTGTTTATGTGTATGTTTATGTGTGTGTGTTTGTGTGTGTATGTGTGTGGTTGTGTGTGTGTGTGTGTGGATGTGTGTGGGTGTGTGGTTGTGTGTGTGGTTGTGTGTGTGGTTGTGTGTTTGGGTGTGGTTGTGTGTATGTATGGTTGTGTGGGGTTGTGTGTGTGGGTATGTGTGTATGTTTGGGTGTGTTTGTGTGTGTGGTTGTGTGTGGTTGTGTGTGTGGTTGTGGTTGTGTGTGTAGTTGTGTGTGTGTGGTTGTGTGCATGTTTAGTTGTGTGTGTGTGTGTGGCTGGGTAAGTTTGTGTGTGGTTGTGTGTGTGGTTGTGTGTGTGTGTGGGGTTTGTGTGTGGTTGTGCGTGTGGCTGTGTGTATGGTTGTGGTTGTGTGTGATTGTGTGTGTGGTTGTATGTGTGGTTGTGGTTGTGTGTGTTTGTGGTTGTGTGTGTGGTTGTGTGGTTGTGTGTGGGTGTGGTTATGTGTGGGTGTGGTTGTGCGTGTGGTTGTGTGTGTGCTTGTGGTTGCGTGTGTGGTTCTGTGTGGTTGTGTGTGTGTGTGTTTGTGTGTGTGGTTGTATGTGTGTGTGGTTGTGTGTGTTTGTGGTTGTGTTTGTGGTTGTGTGTGAGGTTGTGTATGTGGTTGTATGGTGGTGTGTGTGGTTGGGTGTGGGTGTGTGTATGTGTGGTTGTGTGTGGTTGTGTGTGTGGTTGTGTGTGTGTGTGGTTGTGTGTGTTTGTAGTTGTGTGTGGTTGGGTGTGTGTGTGGTTGTGTGTGTGGTTGTGTGTGGTTGTGTGTGTGGTCGGTTGTGGTTATGTGTGTGGTTGTGTATGTGTGGTTGTTTGTTTGGTTGTGTATGTAGTTGTGTGTCTGGTTGTGGTTGTGTGTGTGGCTGTGTGTGTGTAGTTGTGTGTGCGGTTGCATGTGTGTGTGTTGTGTGTGTGGTTGTGTGTGTGTGTGGTTGTGTGTGTAGTTGTATGATTGGTTGTGGTTGTGTGTGTGGTTGTGTGTGTGTGGTTGTGTGTGTGTGGTTGTGGTTGTGTGTGTGTGGTTGTGTGTGTGTGTGGTTGTGGTTGTATGTGTTTGTGGTTGAGTGTGTGTGGTTGTGTGTGGGTGTGGTTATGTGTGGATGCGGTTGTGCGTGTGGTTGTGTGTGTGCTTGTGGTTGTGTGTGTGGTTCTGTGTGGTTGTGTGTGTATGTGTGGTTGTGTGTGTGTGTGTAGTTGTGTGTTTTGTGGTTGTGTGTGTGGCTGTGTGTGTATGTGTGTCAGGTTGTATGTGTGGTTATATGGTTGTGTGTGTGGTTGGGTGTGGGTGTGTGTATGTGTGGTTGTGTGGGGTTGTGTGTGTGGTTGTGTGTGTAGCTGTGTGTGTGTGTGTGTGGTTGTGTGTGTGGTTGTGTATGTTTGTGGTTGTGTGTGTGGTTGTGTGTGTGTGTGGTTGTGTGTGGTTGTGTGTGTGGTTGGTTGTGGTTGTGTGTGTGGTTGTGTGTATGTGGTTGTTTGTGTGGTTGTGTGTGTGTGTAGGTGTGTGTGTGTGTGGTTGTGGTTGCATGTGTTTGTGGTTGTGTGTGTGGTTGTGTGGTTGTGTGTGGGTGTGGTTATGTGTGGGTGTGGTTGTGCGTGTGGTTGTGTGTGTGCTTGTGGTTGTGTGTGTGGTTCCATGTGGTTGTGTGTGTGTGTGTGTGGTTGTGTGTGTGTGTGTGGTTGTGTGTATGTGGTTGTATGTGTGTGTGGTTGTGTGTGTTTGTGGTTGTGTGTGTAGCTGTGTGTGTATGTGTGTGAGGTTGTGTGTGTGGTTGTATGCTTGTGTGTGTGGTTGGGTGTGGGTGTGTGTATGTGTGGTTGTGTGGGGTTGTGTGTGTGATTGTGTGTGTGTGGCTGTGTGTGTGTGTGTGGTTGTGTGTGTGTGGTTGTGTCTGTTTGTGGTTGTGTGTGTGGTTGTGTGTGTGGTTGGTTGTGGATGTGTATGTGGTTGTGTGTCTGGTTGTGGTTGTGTGTGTGGCTGTGTGTGTGTAGTTGTGTGTGTGGTTGTGTGTGTATGTGTGGTTGTGTGTGGTTGTGTGTATGTGTGTGTGGTTGTGTGTGTGGCTGTATGTGTGGTTGTATGTGTGGTTGTGTTTGTGTGTGTGGTTGTGTGTGTTTGTGTGTGTGTGTGGTTGTGTGGGCATATGTGTGGTTGTGTGTATATGTGTGTATGTGGTTGTGTGTGTGGTTGTATGTGTGGTTGTGTTTGTGTGTGTGTTTGTGTGTGCTTGTGTGTGTGTGTGTGTGGTTGTGTGGGCATGTGTGTGTGGTTGTCTGTGTGGTTATGTGTGTACTTGTGGTTGTGTGTGTGGTTATGTGTGTGGTTGTGAGTGGTTGTGTGGTTGTGTGTGTGGTTGTGGTTGTGTGTGTGGCTGTGTGTGTGGTTGTGTGTTTGTTTGTGTGTGGTTGTGTGCATGTATGGTTGTGTGTGTGGTTGTGTGTGGTTGTGTGTGTGGTTGTGTGTGGGGTTGTGTGTGTGTGGCTATGTGTGTGGTTGTGTGTGGTTGTGTGTGTGGTTGGTGGTTTGGTTGCATATGTGGTTGTGTGTCTGGTTGTAGTTGTGTGTGTGACTGTGTGTGTAGTTGTGTGTGTGGTTGTGTGTGTATGTGTGGTTGTGTGTGGTTGTGTGTATGTGTGTGTGGTTGTGTGTGTGGCTGTATGTGTGGTTGTATTTGTGTGTGTGGTTGTGTGTGTTTGTGTGTGTGCGTGGTTGTGTGGGCATATGTGTGGTTGTGTGTATATGTGTGTGGTTGTGTGTGTGGCTGTATGCGTGGTTGTGTTTGTGTGTGTGGTTGTGTGTTTGTGTGTGTGTGGTTGTGTGGGCATGTGTGTGTGTGGTTGTCTCTGTGGTTGTGTGTGTACTTGTGGTTGTGTGTGTGGTTGTGTGTGTATTGTTTTGTGGGTGTGTGTGTGGTTGTGGTTGTGTGTGGTTGTGTGTTTGTTTGTGTGGTTGTGTGTGGTTGTGTGTATGTGTGGTTGTGTGTGTGGTTGTGTGTGGTTGTGTGTAGTTGTGTGTGTGGTTGTGTGTGGGGTTGTGTGTTTGTGGTTATGTGTGTGGTTGTATGTTTGGTTGTGTGTGTGTTTGTGTGTTGTTGTGTGTGTGGTTGTGTGTGTTTATGTGTGTGTGGTTGTGGTTGTGTGTGTGGTTGTGTGTGGTTTTGTGTGTGGTTGTGAGTGTGGTTGTGGTTGTGTGTGTGGTTGTGTGTGTCATTGTGGTTGAGTGATTGTGTGTTTGTTTGTGTGGTTGGGTGTGGTTGTGTGTATGTGTGGTTGTGTGTGGTTTTGTGTTTGGTTGTGAGTATGGTTGTGTGTGTGGTTGTGAGTGTGGCTGTATGTGTGTGGTTGTGTGTGTTTGTGTGTGTGTTTGTGTGTATGTGTGCGGTTATGTGTGTGGTTGTGTTTGTGGGTGTGTGTGTGGTTGTGTGTGTGGTTGCGTGCTTGTTTGTGTGGTTGGGTGTGGTTGTGTGTGTGTGTGTGGTTGTGTGTCATTGTGGGTGTTGGTGGTTGTGTTTGTGGTTGTGTGTGTGGCTGTGTGTGTGGTTGTATGTGTGATTGTGTGTGTGGTTGTGGTGTTGTATGTGTGGTTGGGCATGGTTGTGTGTGTGTGGTTGTGGGCATGGTTGTGTGTGTGGTTGTGTGTCTGGTTGTGTGTGTGGTTGTGTGTGTGGTTGTGTGTGGGGTTGTGTGTGTGTGGCTATGTGTGTGGTTGTGTGTGGTTGTGTGTGTGGTTCTTTGTGGTTGTGTGTGTGGTTGTGTGTGTGTGGTTGGTGGTTTGGTTGTGTATGTGGTTGTGTGTCTGGTTGTAGTTGTGTGTGTGGCTGTGTGTGTGTAGTTGTGTGTGTGGTTGTGTGTTTATGTGTGGTTGTGTGTATGTGTGTGTGGTTGTGTGTGTGGCTGTATGTGTGGTTGTATGTGTGGTTGTGTTTGTGTGTGTTTGTGTGTGTATGTGGTTGTGTGGGCATATGTGTGGTTGTGTGTATATGTGTGTGGTTGTGTGTGTGGCTGTATGTGTGGTTGTGTTTGTGTGTGTGGTTGTGTGTGTTTGTGTGTGTGTGGTTGTGTGGGCATGTGTGTGTGTGTGGTTGCCTGTGTGGTTGTGTGTGTACTTGTGGTTGTGTGTGTGGTTGCGTGGTTGTGGTTGTGTGGTTGTGTGTGTGGTTGTGGTTGTGTATGGTTGTGTGTTTGTTAGTGTGGTTGTGTGTGGTTGTGTGTATGTGTGGTTGTGTGTGTGGGTGTGTGTGTGGTTGTGTGTGTGGTTGTGTGTGGTTGTGTGTGTGGGGTTGTGTGTGTGTGGTTATGTGTGTGGTTGTATGTGTGGTTGTGTGGTTGTGTGTGTGGTTGTGTGTGGTTGTGTAAGTGGTTGTGTGTGTTTGTGTGTTGTTGTGTGTGTGGTTGTGTGTGTTTATGTGTGTGTGGTTGTGTGTGTGGTTTTGTGTGGTTGTGTGTGTGGTTATGAGTGTGGTTGTGTGTGTCATTGTGGTTGAGTGGTTGTGTGTTTGATTGTGTGGTTTGGTGTGGTTGTGTGTATTTGTGGTTGTGTGTGGTTGTGTGTTTGGTTGTGAGTATATTTGTGTGTGTGGTTGTGTGTGTGGTTGTATGTGTGTGGTTGTGTGTGTTTGTGTGTGTGTTTGTGTGTATGTGTGCGGTTATGTGTGTGGTTGTGTGTGTGGTTGTGTGTTTGGTTGTGTGTTTGTTTGTGTGGTTGTGTGTGGTTGTGTGTGGTTGTGTGTGTGTGTGTGGTTGTGTGTGTGATTGTGGGTGTTGGTTGTTGTGTTTGTGGTTTTGTGTGTGGCTGTGTGTGTGTGTGGTTGTATGTGTGATTGTGTGTGTGGTTGTGTTGTTGTATGTGTGGTTGGGCATGGTTGTGTGTGTGTGGTTGTAGGCATGGTTGTGGGCATGGTTGTGTGTGTGGTTGTGTGTGTGTTTGTGTGTGGTTGTGTGTGTGGTTGTGTGTGGGTTGTGGTTGTGTGTGTGGTTGTGTGTGGCTGTGTGTGTGGTTGTGTATTTGGTTGTGTGTGTGGTTGTGCATGTGGTTGTGTGTGTGGTTGTGTGTGTGTGATTATGTGTGTGGGTGTGCGTGTGGATGTGGTTGTGTGTGTGGTTGTGTGTGTGGTTGTGGGTGTGTGGTTGGGTGTGGGGTTGTGTGTGTGTGTTTGTTGTGTGTGTGGTTTTGTAGTTGTGCATGTGGTTGTGGTTGTGTGTGTGGTTGTGGTTGTGTGTGTGTGGTTGTGGATGTGGTTGTGTGTGTGATTGTGTGTGTGGTTGTGTGGTTGAGCGTGTGTGTGTAGTTGTGTGTGTGGTTGTGTGTGTGGTTGTGTGTGTGGCTGTGTGTGTGGTTGTGTGTGTGTGTGTGTGTGGTTGCGTGTGTGTGGCTGTGAGTGTGGTTGTTTGTGGTTGTGTGTGTAGTTGTATGTGTGGTTGTGTGTAGTTGTGTGTGTGGTTGTGTCGTGTGTGGGTGTGCATGTGGTTCTGGTTGTGTGTGTGGTTGTGGTTCTGTGTGTGACTGTAATACTAAAAGCATTTCAAAATATAGGAACACAAACATCGAGTTTGGGGAAAGAGAAAGCACGTTGTAAGTCAAATGGGCAGCAGCAAAGCATTAACACAACATGTTCTTTGATGTTTGATGTTCTTTGAACGAGAAGTTATTGCGGGCTAAAGTGATCTCGGGCGCCTAATGAGTATGACAAGGTTTGCCATTTGGTGCCTCGGCTGCTAAGCGCGCGCCCATGCACATGCTCTGTAGCTCTAGGCTGGCCAGGCTGCCCATGGTAGCATTTTTTGAGACCTCACTAAATGTCTCGCCAGGCCAGCGCATGCGTTGGGTCAGGCGAGACCTAAAAAAAAACTAGTGTGTGACCCTACCCTATCGGAGTTGGTTCTGCCTTGGCAGGCTCATAGCCCTTGGTTTAAATTGAGTGCATTAATTTTAGCTGCAGTAGGCACCCATTTCTTGATGGGGGTATCTTGACAGTTGGGACTAACCATAGGTAGTCCCCCACAATGTTCCTGATGTTGGTTGGCAATGAGGCTAAGTGTGCATTTAGATATTCCAAAACAGCGGGTTTCTTGTTGTATCCTATGTGCTGACAGCAGACATTGAAAAGATAACAAGTTTCATCCTGGGGAGTTGTCAGACAAATGCACAATAGGTCAGGGGATTCCACCTGAATCCATCTCAGAATACCTAGCACTGTCGTCCTTACCCAGATGGTGAGTCCCCCAGATAGCCTTCTCTTCCCTGTTACAGCTTCCTTTGAGAAGTTAACATAGCCTACATGGTATCGAAGTTGCATGGACCATGTCTCTAGAAATAGCCACAAATCAAACTGATCAATGAACTCACACCATTCTGGGCAAACATGTTTGGAGGTTAAGGCTGCTACATTCCATGAGATGACCTTAGTCTGGGCATTCGGGACTGCGGCAGTGACCCCACCATCTGTGCCAATAGTTTGGCTTTGTATAGTGGAGTGTGGTACCCCCTCAGTGTCAGCACTGTAGGTTGAGATACCAATGGCATTGGTGCCCCCCTTAAAATTTGGACCATCATGACTGGCGCTATAGCCTACACTGGGAGGACACTGGTCAGCATTTTCGTCTGGGTGCAGCTCTACCACTGTGGAGTATGCTATGGGGCGATTGGTTCTTCTAATTTTGCAGTGGTCTAGGTTCATAGGCCCTGTCATACACTCGCCCATACCCAGCAAGGACCCACTATCATTGTTGGGCCTGGTGTCCCTGCTAAATCCTCTCTCTTCACTAGAAAAGGCCTGGCCACTCACTTCAGATCCCACACAGTTGGGCGAGTCCCCAGCCCTTTGGCTGGGATTCAATCTACCCCTGCCTGGCTATCAAAGTGATTATATATTGGTATGGCAAAGGTATCATTGTACCTCTTTGGGTAGGGTCTGGGCGCAGTCACTAGAGGTGCTCTGTACTCTCTTTGCAAATGGGCTTTGGGGTGCCATCCAATGAGAGAGCGATAGAAATAACCTACGAGTTTGGGGCTCTATGTTGGTCCCTGCTTGCTGGTACCACTGAATAAGATGCATTGGGCCAAAGATGGGGATCTGAAATGTATGATGACACAGTCACCATCTCGGTCCACTCTCTCCGGTCAAATCAATGCCACTGTTCTGGTATGCAATAGGCTGTTATATTGTGCATGGAGATAGCCTCTAAACTGTACTATCTACTCAGGGTTTTGTTATGAAGCTCATCTTATGTTTCACTTTTTCCTTCCCGGAGAAGGGGGACTCTGGTTAAGACTACTACGTATGGACATGATGGTGGGGAGATTTATTACTGGCAACTTGGAGTTCCCTCTGAGGTTAGGCTGTCTAGGTTTGCTAAGAGGGTCAATTTATCAGCAGCAGGCTCTTCTTTGCTGCAGTCGAGAATGCCTGGGTGTGCAAAGGGATTGGAATTATTGTGATATAAACCATCCTGCCCCTGTATTTCACTAGGTGATTTGCTAAGTGATCAACTCCCTGGGCACAATGACTTGGGGTGGACCCTGGGCACACAATAAAGGATTCTCCTTATTCCTGGATCCCTGCAGGGTTCCAGGATCCCTGTTCGCGATGGGGTTGGTTGTGTCAGGGGGAGCCTGCGCCGTTCAACTATCAGCCAATTCTTTCTCTACGGCAGTTAGGCTCTACTAAATGACCCCTAACCTTACCCCATACCTTACATAGATAGTCATCCATAAACTGCCTGAAGCATTCGAGCATTGCCCCATCACTGGAAACTTTGTTTCTGTGCCCTACGGGTTGTATCTTTTTCTTGGCTCTCCCTTTGGGTTGGCCTGCATTGATCGTACATGAGTCACTAATCAATCAATCAATCAATCAATCAATCAATCAATCAATCAATAAATCATATCATTTGTAAAGCGCACTACTCACCCGTGAGGGTCTCAAGGCACTGGGGTGGGGAATGCTGCTACTGCTTTAAAAGTCAGGTCTTGAGGAGTTTTCTGAAGGTCAGCAGGTCTTGGGTCTGCCGTAGGTGGTTGGGAGGTTGTTCCAGGTCTTTGCGGCGAGAACGATCTGCCGCCTGAGGTTGCTCTTTGGAAGCAGGGGACTGTAGCGAGAGCGAGGTCGGCGGAGCGGAACTGGCGGGTGGGGGTGTAGAAGGGGAGTCGTCTGTTGAGGTACATTGGTCCGGTGTTGTAGAGTGCCTTGTGTGCGTGGGTGAGGAGCTTGAAGGTTATCCTCTTGTTGACCAGGAGCCAGTGCAGGTCTCTCAGGTGGGGTGTGATGTGGCTGCGGCGAGGGATGTCGAGGATCAGGCATGCATAGGCATTCTGGATGCGTTGGAGATGTCTCATGAGTTTGGCCGAGGCTCCTGCGTAGAGGGCGTTTCCATAGTCCAACCTACTGCTGACAAGGGCCTGGGTGAATATTCTTCTTGTTTCAGTGGGGATTCACTTGTAGATCCTACGAAGCATGCGGAGGGTGTTGAAGCAGGAGGAGGAGACGGCGTTGACCTGTTTAGTCATGGAGAGGGTGGAGTCGTGGATGACCCCTAGGTTGTGTGCGTGGTCGGGGGGTGTTGGAGCAGTTTCCGGTGCGATCGGCCACCAGGATTCGTCCCAGGTCGAAGGGTTGGATCCGAGGATGAGGACCTCCGTCTTGTCCGAGTTCAGCTTCAGTCAGCTGTTCCTCATCCATTCAGCAACGGCCTTCATTCCTTCATGAAGGTTGGTTTTGGTGGTGTGGGGGTCCTTGGTGAGGGAGAGTATCAGCTGGGTGTCATTGGCATAGGAGAGGATGTTGAGGTCGTGCCGATGGGCGACGTGGGCGAGCGGTGCCATGTAGATGTTAAACAGAGTTGGGCTGAGGGATGAAACCTGGGGTACGCCGCAGATGATCTTGGTGGCTTCGGAGTGGAAGGGAGGAAGGCGGACGCTCTGTGCTCTGCTCTAGAGGAAGGAGGTGGTCCAGTCCAGGGCCTTCTCTTGGATCCCAGCGTTGTGGAGGCGTGTTCGTAGTGTGTGGTGACAGACCGTGTCCAAGGCGGCTGACAGGTCCAGGAGGATGAGGGCTGCCGTTTCTCCATTGTCCAGCAGGGACTTGATGTCATCGGTGGCGGCGATGAGGGCAGTCTCAGTGCTGTGGTTGCTGCGGAACCCGGACTGGGAAGGGTCCAGGATGTTGTTCTCCTCGAGGTAGCAGGTCAGTTGTTCGTTGACGGTCTTCTCGATGACCTTTGCCGGAAACGGGAGCAGGGAGATGGGCCGGAAGGTCTTGAGGTCCTTGGGGTCCGCCTTGGGTTTCTTGAGTAAGGCGTTGATCTCGGCGTGCTTCCAGCTCTCCGTGAAGGTTGCTGTCTCGAAGGAGGTGTGGATGACTTTCCGGAGATGGGGTGCGATGGATGTGCTGGCTTTGTTGAAGATGTGGAGTGGGGATGGATCTGACGGAGATCCGGAGTGGATGGTGTTCATGATTTTGATGGTGTCATCGTCGTTGATGTTAGTCCAGTAGAGCAGGCGGTTGGTGCGGATGGTGGTCGTGGGGGCGGAGGTCTCAGTGGTTGTCGGGGTGGTTGTGGCATTGAAACTGTCGTGGATGTCTATGATCTTGTGGTGAAAGAAGGTGGCAAGTGAGTCGCACAGGTCTTGCGAGGGTGGGACGTCGTTGGTGTTGGAGCTGGGGTTGGAGAGTTCCTTCACGATGTTGAAGAGCTCTTTGCTGTTGTGCGCGTTGTTGTCTAGGCGGTCTTTGAAGGAGGCCCTTTTGGCGGATCTGATGGGCGTAAAATCCGTTTCGCGGGCAAATTTGCGGATTTTCCGCGATTTCGCGATCCGCGAATCTCGCGAAATCGCGGTAAAATTCGCGAATCAGCGGGGGCGAATTTTCAGCCAAGCAAGGGTTACAGCAGCAGGTGCAAAAGTTGAACCTAATTTCTTTGTAACCTTTTACAAAGGGTTACAAACAAATTAACTTCAACTTGGACACCTGCTGCTAATTGCTTCCTGGCGCCTCGTTGCCTACTTGCAACTATTCTCTGACCCTGCTCTGACCCTTGAAGCAGGGTCAGAGAATAGTTACAAGTAGGCAACGAGGCACCTGTCCAAGGAATTAAACCTCATCAGGAAGCACTTACAGATATAAAAAACAGGAAGAAGGGAGAGGATGGCAAATACACCCATTTTGAGTTGTCAGGAGGGGTTAAACTAAAAGAGACCTTACAGCACAATTTTCATATGCATTTTGCTAAAAATAAAAAGCTGTATGTTCTGTAGGGGCAACTCAGGAATCTGGCCCTTCAAAGATCCGGCCTCTCTTTCTTTCTCTCGTTCTCTCTCTCCCTCTCTCTTTCCCTCTCTTTCTCTCTCTTTCTATCTATCTATCTATCTATCTATCTATCTATCTATCTATCTATCTATCTATCTATCTATCTATCTATCTATCTATCTATCTATCTATCTCTCCCTCTCCCATAAACGACTGCATGGGTAACTTCGCTATGCAAGCGGCTCGCGAAGACGCAAAAAGCCCCGCGAACACGCAAAAAACCCTGCGAACACGCAAAAAACAAAAATCCGCAAATTCGCACAAATTCGCGAATTTTGCGGATTGCGAATTTGCAAATCCCCAAATTCGCGGATCGCGAATTCGCAAAATTCGCCCATGCTTAGAGGTGATGGTGGCTGCTGGTGGCATTCTTGTGGGCGGCGTGGCTGTCCGGTGTTCGTTTACGGAGCCAGATCTTCTCCAGCTTTCGGCAGGTTTGCTTGGAGGCCCGGAGGTCTTCAGTGAACCAGCTGGCTTTCTTGTTGGTATGATTGTTGGAGGGTTTCTTGATCTGGGCAAGGGTGTTGGCGCAGTCGTTGATCCACTGTCTGAGGTTGCGGGCGGCGGTGTCGGGGTCGGTATGGTCGGCGGGTGGGCTCTGGGCGAGGGTGGTGGTTAGCTGGACTTCGGTGACTAACACTAGTGGGTTCAGTTTCCATCACTCCTGGGGAAAGACATGGTGGCATAAATGTGGGCTCTGGTATGGGCAGGGGAAGTGTGTCTTGGCTGGATCTCAGCTCAGTTGTAGTCTCTGTAATGACAACTGCAGTCCAGTGAGCGCTATCTCTGTACTGATGACTCCAATACCTCTATGCAGCATTGTGTCAATGAAAATGGCCTTGGCCAGAGGCCATGTGAGCTGGGTGCTATCAATTGCTTTCCTCTTTCCCATCTTGGCTTGTTATTGGTTGTTGTAAGATGCACAGTTCAGTAGCTTGATCCCCCATTCCCCAAAAACATATACAAATAAACAAGTATAGGCAAGGGGTTAGCGGGGTTACAAGATGACAAAGCCACACAGCTATTAAGCAAGATCAGGCACTACCCCATGGAGATGCCTTTACTGCTTCCCAGATAGTCAGGCCCACAGTAACTAGAAAGGCCCACTCTGCTTCAGAGACACTGATCTGAATGTTGATAGCTATCCTTGGTCCAGTTTGCAGTTTGCTTTAATTTTATAAATTGGTTTTGAATTTGTTTCAAGTCGTGTCAGGTCCTTATCGTACATATTGGTACTTTGAAATGCTTGACACATGTTTTTCTAGTGAAGCCTGACTGGTCTTTGCTACTCTACCAGGAATGAGCTAAGGATTTATTGTTGTGAATCCAAGGACCATCTTTGGGGTATTCTGAGAGTATTGCATGGTGAAGCTTATCCAGCATCATCACATATTACTCTACCTTCATACACCCATCCATTCACTTAGCCATTCACTCAGCCATTCACCCAACTTTGCAGCCACCCAATCATCTTTATCCATGTATCCACCTTCTCCTCATCCATACTTCTTATAACCCGTCCTACCTTTCTTTCACCTTCCTTACTTTCAACCTTCCATCCTTTTTTCATTATCTATCAAACTATCTTTCTTTCTTCCTTACATTAATTATGAGCTTTTATTTGTCTTCCCCCACTGTAGATGGTAAAGTAAGGGGTCGGGAGGGTTCACAATGCTCATGCTCACTACCACTAAAGTAATGAGTGTCTATAAAAATACCATGTCTATAAAACTTCTAAGGACCTGATTCACAAAGGGCCTCCACACTCATTGGGGATTCTCCGCACACAGGGCGGAATCGCCACAATGACAATTCTCATTTTGGACACTCCCATGACTGTGGTGCCGCCGTCACTAGTGGGGAGGCCCTTTGTAAATCAGGCCCAAAAGCTGTGCAGCAGGATGTCAGCAGATGCCTCAGCCTGTATTCATGTGCCCTGCTTGTCTTGCCTCCTGCCATTTAGGTGTGGATAAATGTAAGAGCCACCCCTCACTGACATTTCGATCTGTAAAGTTTCCAGTAAGGAGCTACTCACTTTTCCATGAAACAGACGGATCTCCTAGCCAATAATCATTACTGTGATCTGCTATGCTTCCAACTGAGAAGCAGCTGAGCTTTAGTCTACAAATTGTTGAGCACGAGGCATTGCCTTGTGTTGGCTGCTCTATTTCTCAGAAGCCTTTCTGATTGTCCCCACACTACTGAGACTAAGTGTTCAGCAGACTGCGCTGGGAAGAACACCAACCATCACAAGTCCCCCTGGATGATGCTGAGTCGAGGCTGCTCCTATTACAAATTAGCTGAAAAAGGGGATGGACGAATGCTGCCAGAGTTCACGCACATTGAAATATGACCCAATTCTTGGTGTGGCACAAACCTACCAGGTGGTTTCACCCAAGGGCCACCGGAATAAAAGGTAATATTTTAGAACTGTGAAGGGTTTATGCCTTAAGTATATTTGTAGGTTCCTGGGAAAAATCTGAATACCAAAGTCCAGTGTTGCGTTTTCAATATAATATTTCTGTATTTATTCATTGTTATAAATACAGGTGAACAAAAGAAAAGCTGACAGGTGTTTCACCCGAATGGCCCGTAAACCAAGGGTTTTCTCAGGGATTATTAGGGTAAAAGACTGCATATTTACACAACATAAGTGTAGATAACATAATCACATATAATCCAATGAAGATATCACCTCGTATAAAAATTACGATGAGAATAGTGGAAGAAGGTAAGGGTAGAATAGGAAGATGGTAAGTAAAATATTAAAACCAGTACCATTCCAATGTGATTGGAAAGGAAAATAGAAGGTAGCCCATATCTAGTGATAGATAAGCATGGGCGTAAAACCCGATCCGCTCGCGGAATTTGCGGATTTTCGGCAAATTCGCAATCCGCGAAATTCGCACGCAGCAGATTATTTTGCTTGGTGATACAATATTGCGGCGCGCGGCGTTCACTTACCGTCATTCAGCGTTTGCAGAGTTGTTTTTCTCCATATTTTGCGTGTGCTGTGCCATTTTGGATCTTGCTGTGGGATCCCGCGGGAGTTTGGCGACCGCGATTACGTCATCGCGGCTTGCCACCTTGCACAGCACGCATCGAGAGAGTTCGCAATTGCGAACACGTAGATGCGGCGGGCAGCAACAATCTCGCACCTGCGAAATTGCAAAATTTGCAATTCTGCACAAGAAATCCACCAGCAAGCAGCATAAACCTTTTGAAAATTATGATTTTCATCAGAATAACTCCTCAGGTTGAAATTTGCCTGCACTTTTTTTTGCAAGGAGTCCATTTTGGGGGTGGGGGTGGGGGTGGGAGAAAGGAAGTGCCCTACAGTCTCCAACTTCCTGTTCCTGTCCAGCAGGCTCCTCCCAGTGCTTTCTTCATGTTCTGGTCACTTTCATTTGGATCTTGACCTAGAAGGATTACTTTTTGTGGATGCTGTTGGATATTTGGATTTGAGGCCTTTTTGACTTTCTTTGGGTCACTTTTGGATTAGAAATTTCACAAGTAAGTTTGTTTGGGGCATTACAGTTGCTGCAACTACAATTTGGGAATTTTCGATTTTTGGGCTGTTGTTGGGGCCTATTGCCCAGGGGTAGTGAGTGGTGCATTGACTGAGTCTTTCTGTGGGGTCTTTTTAATGTAAACATCATGGAGGGCATGGATGTCATGGGATTGTGCAGATTTGTGGGTGTTTTTCGATTTTTTTGGCTGCTGTTGGGGCCTTTTGCCCAGGGGTAGTGAGTGGTGCATGGACTGGGTCTTTCTGTGCGGTCTCTTTAATGTAAACATCATGGAGGGCATGGATGGCATGGGATTGTGCTGATTTTGGTGTGTTTTTCGATTTTTTGGGGTGTTAATGGGGACTGGCCATGTGGGTGGGGGCCATTTTGAGTGCTGGTACAGTCAGGCCCTGGCCATGTGCTGGGGGACAAGGGGCCATTTTGAAGGCAGGCAGTGTTCTCAGGCCTGCACCCATTTTGCCTAGCTTTCATCCTTTATGCCCAGGGGTAGTGAGTGGTGCATGGGCCTAGTCTTTCTGTGGGGTGCCTTGAATTTAAACATCATTGAGGGCATAGATGGCATGGGATTGTGCTGATTTTTGTGTGTTTTTCGATTTTTTGGCTGCTGTTGGGGCCTTTTGCCCAGGGGTAGTGAGTGGTGCATGGACTGAGTCTTTCTGTGGGGTCTCTTTAATGTAAACATCATGGAGGGCATGGATGGCATGGGATTGTGCTGATTTTTGTGTGTTTTTCGATTTTTTGGGGTGTTGATGGGGACTGGCCATGTGGGTGGGGGCCATTTTAAGTGCTGGTACAGGCAGGCCCTGGCCATGTGCTGGGAGGCAAGGGGCCATTTTGAAGGCAGGCAGTGTTCTCAGGCCTGCACCCGTTTTGCCTAGCTTTCATCCATTATGCCCAGGGGTAGTGAGTGGTGCATGGACCTAGTCTTTCTGTGGGGTGTCTTGAATTTAAACATCACTGAGGGCATGGATGGCATGGGATTGTGCTGATTTTTGTGTGTTTTTCAATTTTTTTGGCTGCCGTTGGGGCCTTTCGCCCAGGGGTAGTTAGTGGTGCATGGACTAAGTCTTTCTGTGAGGTCTCTTTAATGTAAACATCATAGAGGGCATGGATGGCATGGGATTTTGCTGATTTTTATGTGTTTTTCGATTTTATGGGGTGTTGATGGGGACTGGCCATGTGGGTGGGGGCCATTTTGAGTGCTGGTACAGGCAGGCCCTGGCCATGTGCTGGGGGGCAAGGGGGAATTTTTAAGGCAGGCAGTGTTCTCAGGCCTGCACCCATTTTGCCTAGCTTTCATCCTTTATGCCCAGGGGTAGTGAGTGGTGCATGGGCCTTGTCTTTCTGTGGGGTGTCTTGAATTTAAACATCATGGAGGGCATGGATGGCATGGGATTGTTTTGATTTTTGTGTGTTTTTCGATTTTTTTGGCTGCTGTTGGGGCCTTTTGCCCAGGGGTAGTGAGTGGTGCATGGACTGAGTCTTTCTGTGGGGTCTCTTTAATGTAAACATCATGGAGGGCATGGATGGCATGGGATTGTGCTGACTTTTTGTGTGTTTTTCGATTTCGTGGGGTGTTGATGGGGACTGGCCATGTGGGTGGGGGCCATTTTGAGTGCTGGTACAGGCAGGCCCTGGCCATGTGCTGGGGGCAAGGGGCCATTTTGAGGGCAGGCAGTGTTCTCAGGCCTGCACCCATTTTGCCTAGCTTTCATCCATTATGCCTGGGGTAGTGAGTGGTGTATGGGCCTAGTCTTTCTGTGGGGTGTATTGAATTTAAACATCATTGAGGGCATGGATGGCATGGGATTGTGCTGATTTTTGTGTGTTTTTCGACTTTTTGGGGTGTATAACTGATGTTCCTCTGTCTTCCATTGCTTTTAGGTGCACAAGAGAACCACCAGTGCCAGGAAGAAGTCCTGCAGCGGTGTGTGCAGCATAACGCCACGCGACGTCACGTGTGGCCACAGACAAGACAACTCTGCAACTCTGCAACTCGTGCAACTGCGGCTGCTGTTCTGATATCTGAAGAAGATGGCCCCAAAAAAAGTTCCCCGTAGCTCCTCTAGCAAGAAAGTTGCCAGTAAGGAGCAGAAGAAGCAAGTGGCGCCACTTACCAAGGAGACTGGTGTGCCGCCCGCCACATTTTTTGGGAATAAAAAAAAAGTACACCTGCAGCAGCAGCGGGATCTGCTGGGGACCAAGCTGGGAGCAGCACTCCCGCTCCATTGGGCTCAGTGCCACCACCACCACGCCAACTTAAGTCCAAGCCCTTGAGTGATTTAGAGGCAGCCAGTCTAGTTGTTCAATCACCATCAACCAGTGATGTTGGCTTATCGCAAGAAAGTAGCAGCATCCCTCAATCAACACAGGTTGTTGTAACTTATCTGACGAGTGTTCAACAACCACAGCCGCAACATCAACCACATGTGCAAGTACAAGCCCAAGTACATGTGGAAGGAGAGGCAGTGCAAGGAGATGCGCAAGCAGAGGTGCATGGAGCGGCACAAGTGCCCACAATAGTTGTTCCTCCCGAAGGAGGGGCACAGCAGGAAATCGACATTCAAGCCGAGGTATCCTTTGAGGAAGCCACTTCTCCTGATCATTCATTGTCTTTCAGATCCCTAGCAAGGAAAAGATCAAGGATGGTGTCTACATCTTCTTCAAGCCGCCTTCCTTCTGATGATATGGATCTAAATTGGGAACGACCACAGCCGTCTGAGAGTGAGGCACACCATGATCTGACAAAGGTAGCTAAGCATAAAAGGAAGGTCCACGAAACTCTCGTACTTATGGAGTGTGATGATGACGCTGAACAAGAAGTGGCGTATACTACTGCTGATGAAGACTCTCACAACAACGACGCAGTCATCATAAACGTCACTGCAGCCCCAGCGGGCATGCAGCAAACAGACATTTTGACCCTAGCCCGAAAAGCTGCTGAGCGTGATGTTGTCAACGTGGCAATGGGACCACCACCATTGCAGTTAACTAGTACACCACCACCTATCGCTTCCATATTTTCTCGCCAGAAGGGACCTCCATCCACCTCGACCTCCATTTCTTCAATTAGTCGTGCTGCAAGTGCACAACGTAGTAAAGTTCGGCAACACACATCCTCCACTTCATCTGGCATTAGCATGACCAGTCTTGCCTCCTCCGCCCCCCACAGACATTTGAAGTCCGCAGTTTGGCACTTCTTTAGTGTTAGCACAACAAGGGAAAACATACCCATTTGTACCATTTGTAAGCTTGAAGTTAGTCGTGGTAAGCTTGGTACCAACTATGGTACCGGAGGCCAGAGAGGTCATCTTGAGAGACAGCACACTGTCAAATGGCATGCGCCAGGAGATCAAGGAAGCCCGAATTGCAAGTCAAGAAACTGTATCCGTTGATGTTTCATCTGATGATGACGAGGAGGAAGAAGCGTCAAACATTTCTTCACTTACACCAAGTACCCCTGTCAGCAGCACACCCCCTGCAAGATATATGAGCCACACTAAGAGTGTGGGAGAGAGTGAGACACCAATGCGAAAAAGTTCATCATCACCGAGCGTAACTGGGTCGAAGAAGTCATCATCATCATCATCCCGTAAAATGGTCCAGCCCACCATTAGAAGCATGTTGTTTTCAGATGCGCCATTTGAACGCAACCACCCAAAGACGCGTCTGTATAACACTAAGCTGGCTAAAATGCTAGCTCTGGACCTTCCTCCTTTTTCTTGTGTGGAAGGGGTTGGCTTTCTTGAATTAGTGGCAACGCTCTGCCCTAAATGGAAGGTTCCTAGCCGGTTCTATTTTGCCAGAGTTGCGGTTCCAGCACTACATGAAGATGTGCTGGAGGTGATTAGGGCAGCTTTGTAGAAGAGTGCTGTTCACACTATACATCTGACAACAGACATGTGGACCAGTTGCGCAGCCACTGATTACATGTGCATCACTGCACACTGGGTCTCTTTTTCAGGGGTTAAAGCAAAGCTAAGGGCAGGTGTTGACCCAGACAACGTTTTTAAAGCTGCTCAGAAACATGCAACACTAGCCATGTTTGGCATGGAGAAAAGTAATACAGGAGAAAACATTTTGCATGAGTTTAACACAAAGGTCTTTCAATGGCTGTGCCCAAGAAAATGCATGATTGGTTATGTTTCCACAGATAATGGCGCCAATGTAGTTAAGGCCATGGATATGGGTAACTATTTCAGAGTGCCGTGTTTGGCGCACTGTATAAACTTGGTTGTTAAAAAATTCTTGAGTGAAGAAAGTCCAGTGTGCGAGTTACTGGCTACCTGCCGAAGAATGTGCACACATTTCAACCATTCTTTTAAGGCCCGGAAGCATCTGAGGGGCCTGCTACATCAACGTAAACTTCCAGTGAAAGCACTCATCCAGGAGGTGGCAACACGTTGGAACTCAACCTTCTACATGCTTGAGCGTCTGTATGAGCAGTGTGCGGTAGTCGATCAGTATTTCTTTATACAGGGTGCAGCTGTGAAGGACATGAGGATACAGGCGAGCAATGGAAGCTAGTTCAAAGCCTGACAGACATGCTTCGTCCTTTTGAGGTCTTCACGCGTGCAGTCAGCAAGGAGGACTGTAATTTGGGAAAAGCTATCCCATTGTTGCGCATGCTAGAGCACCAAAAGAAGAGGATTGGCTAACTCAGCTTGGGTTTGCTTCTCAAAAGGTCCCAGCAAAAAGTAAGCAAAGTGGAGGAAGCGAGGAGAACATTAAGTCGATGGTGCAGGACTATTTGAATGACTCAACAGAGGTCTATGTTCTTGATGACCCATTGGCGTATTGGCATGGGAAAAAAGAATTGTGGCCAGAGATCTCCAACCTGGCTATAAATTACTTGTCTTGCCCACTCGCAAGCGTGTCTTCTGAACGTGTTTTCAGTGCTGCTGGTGGCATTGTAACTTGCAAAAGGACCTGCCTCTCACCCAAAAATGTGGAGAGGTTAACAATGATCAAGATGAATCAGCACCTCATACCACCAGATTACAAAATACGAGCATACACGCAAGAAGAAGACGAGGAGGACACCAACTTAGATGAGGGAAGTTCTTCTCTGTTAGGTGACCTACTCCCGCCTGAATTCGCAGAGTATGAGGACGAACTCTTCTTCCCTGACACCGAGCCCTGAAAATGAGCCAATCAATCAATAACTTTCTTTTTCATCCTTATCCACTTTTATTCCTGTGTGTCTGTCTTTCTTTGTTTTGCAAAATCTATATAAAAAAAAACTTTAATCACCTAATCACAAAAACAAGCCCATCAGCAGAACTGTCTTCACTTATTTGCTTATTGATTTGAAGGTGCCGCAGTCTGCATTCCTCAGGTTCACTAGTTCACAAGAACATGCTCCTCTCTCCTCCTCCTACAGACTCCTATTTCCCTCAAAGCAGATGGCTGGATTACGCCCAATGAAGAAAGACTCTGCACTTGTGGGGGTGTTCTACTTTTTGCGGGTGAGTTGCAAATCAATGCTGGCAAAGGGGAGTTAGGGCCTAGCTGCAGAGCGCGTGCGGAGTGATTTTGGAAATTTGCCTGAAAATTACTAAGTCCCCATTTTTGTAGTTTTGCTTTTTGGCTGTTTGGGGGTCTTCTACTTGTTTTCGCCTGGGTTGGCGGCTCTGGGGCCATTGCTGGGGCCATTGCTGGGAAGGTCTAATACCGATAAAAGTGTTTTGAAGAAAATCAGAGTTGAAAAAGTTTTTGCCTTTTTGCTCACTATCATGTTTTCGGGGGCCTGTTTGGGGGGGTTCCTGGTGTTTTGAGGTGGGTTTTGGGGTCTGGGAGCACTGCTGGCACAGCCTAATATTGATTGCATTTGTTTTTCAGGACATCCATGGTGGAAAAGTGGAGTTCTGACCTAGCTGCACAGAGCGTTTGGACAGAAGGCCGAAAAATATTGTAAGTATGAGATTTTCCATTTTTGCTTTTTGCCTGTTTGGGGGTGTTGTGCTTTTTTACGTGTGGGGTGGCGGGTCTTGTGGCATTGCTGAGAAGGTCTAATACCGGATAAAAGTGGTTTAGAGAAAATCAGAGTTGAAAAAGTTTTTGCCTTTTTGCTCACTATCATGTTTTCGGGGGCCTGTTCGGGGGGTTCCTGGTGTTTGGGGGTGGGTTTGGGGTCTGGGAGCACTGCTGGGTATGGATACTTTTGATTGCAAGAGGTTTGAAGCAAATAAATGCTGGCAAAGGGGAGTTAGGGCCTAGCTGCAGAGCGCTCACGGAGTGATTTTGGAAATTTGCCTGAAATTTTTTAAGTCCCCATTTTTGTAGTTTTGCTTTTTGGCTGTTTGGTGGTCTTCTACTTGTTTCCACCTGGGTTGGCGGCTCTGGGGCCATTGCTGGGAAGGTCTAATACTGGATAAAAGTGGTTTGGACAAAATCGGAGCAGAAAAAGATTTTGCGCTTTTGATCACTTGCCTGTCTTTGGGGTGCTGTTTGGCGGGCCATAGGTTGTTGTGGGTGGGATTTTGGGGTCTGGGAGCACTGCTGGCACAGTCTAATTTGGATTGCATTTGTTTTTCAGGCAATCCATGGTGGAAAAGGGGAGTTAGGGCCTAGCTGCACAGCGCGTTTGGACAGAATTGAAAGAAGGCCGAAAATATTCTAAGTATGAGATTTTCCATTTTTGCTTTTTGCCTGTATGGGGGTGTTCTGCTTTTTTGTGGGTGGGTTGGCAGGTCTTGGGGCATTGCTGGGAAGGTCTAATACCGGATAAAAGTGATTTGGAGAAAATCCATGCTGAAAAGCGTTTTGTCACCTTAACTTAGTGCTCGTTAGGGTTAGCACTAGCAGCAGGATTGCATGTGTTTCGGGGTGCTCTAGATTTTTGCAACTGAGTTCTAGGGTCTTATAGCACTTGTGGGAATGTGTAATTTTGGTTGCAAGTGGTTTGAAGAAAATCCATGGTGGGAAAGGGGGGATTTGGCCTAGTTAAAGAAAGTGTTTTCCACTATTCTTAACTTAGGGCTCGTTAGGGTTAGTAGTATTGTATTGCATGTGTTTGGGCGGGGGAATGTTTGTGGGGGAGGTTTGCGAGTCTTGGAGCAATGCTGGGTATGGATACATTTGCTTGCTTGCAAGTGGTTTGAATACAATCCACGGTGGGTAAGGGGGGATTTGGGCTCACTTTACTTTCAAAGTACGTTTTGTCACCATTTTCTACTAGGCCTCGTTTTTTGAGATCTGATTGGGGGTCTTCTACATTTTTGCGACTGGGTTTAGTAAGGGTCTGGGAGCACTGCTGGGAAGGTCTAATTTTGTTCTAAAACACAGTTTACAGTACACCTAGCTTGAGGGGAAAGATCCGCTAAATTAATTCGCCCATACTTATTTATCCCTCAAAAGGAGATTCAGACAGAGTACACACTTTCAAAAATATTGTACTGTCCATTAGGAAACTCAAAGTGTGACTTTTTGCACTACACAGCGTACATACCTTATATTTATTTGTTAGTGGTGTTCTAATATCACTTCCTGTTTTTCCATCAATAATTACTGGCCGGGTTTCAGCCTGTGCAATGGGAAAAGGATGAAGTCAGGCTTCACATTAGCGAGCCGCAATTCAGCATCCGCCAGGCAGGCAGTGGACAGGGTGTCTTCTGGTCAACAACATTGATGGACGGAGCGTCAGATGGAATGGAGGAGTCACGCTAATAAGAGGAATGGTTGGATGCATCTTACAACTTCTTAAGTTCAACAGGACAACTACAACAACATACAGATACAGTATCCGTTCTTTTCTAATTATCTTTTAAGTAATGTTATTGCTGTGAACTTCTATGAGTGTGACTCTGCATTTCTTTGATCTTTGCTTCTAAATTCATCCCTGCAGCCATTGTATAGGTTTTACTTCTGCTATTTTTCAAACCTAATTTAATGTACGCAGTGTTTCTCTGAGTGCAGAGATAGGCAAGTGAAAACGCATAATTATTACTGCAGCCCTGTACTGTCGCATTCTTTCATTCACGGTTGTCGAAAGTACTACTTACTTTTCAGTAACCATGCATGCAGTAGTGCATGCACTTCCTTTATGTCACTTAAAAGATTTATGGTTAGCTTTGTACCCAAAGATTTCTTTATCTTCAATTATTGTTTGTCCATGCTGTGCTTTTTTTTTTCTTTTCTCAACAAAACTTTCCCAAAATCCCCCATTCCCATCAATTTTCCAAACCCTAACCCTCTTCCCCCAGGCTGTGTGGGTTTGATTGATGTGTGACTAAATGACAACAATAATTCCACATACTTGCTGGGGAGGATAAGGTCAAAGCAACAGGCTGGCGAAGGAATCCGAGGATATATTCTATTCTTGCTCAGCTTGACACTCAGTCACTATTGGCAAATGAAAGCAGATTTTCATGTGTGCCATCAACTTGATTGGTCATCAAGATCATCCTCCTCCTAGACGTGGCAAATTATTACGCTGCTGTGTCCTTCACCTTCAGTACTATTTCTTGTAGTAGTAGCCAATGTCAAAGAAATTCAACGCAAGTACTAGTTATACTTTCAATACTTTACCATTTGTTAGGCTACATTGTGGCACTGTTCTAGTGTACTGTCACCTGCTATATTCTCTATCGTACCATTCTAATGCTACGGTAAGGACAAACAAGGTTTCATTTTCTTTTTTTTCAGATGCTGCAGCTGCCACTGTGTAACACCACAAGTACCACCGCAATGATGACATTTCATCCGCCCAGGATTGCCAACCTTAATCGCCATTTCGCGTGCAGCCAGCCCTGTGCCTAGCCCTATTCTCAAACACAAATTACAGGTAAGATAAGCGTTTGGGGGGAGGTAGTATAATGGAGTATTAGGAGAGACGAGAGACTGACGGTCATAGGACTATTGAATTCACTTACTCTGTGAGAGGCACTTAGTTTTGAAAACATTTGGGCCATTAGTACTTACACAACTTGAATCAAGATGCCACTTAAGTTTCTGGACTGTTAAACCCCCACCCACCAGTCTCAAAAGCAGTAAAAAAACACGTATGCTAAGATAAAGTTTAAAGTATATTTATATATCCCTAACATAAATAATCTTCTGCCAGACCCAACCCACCCCCCTCCCGAACCCCAACGAATGTCCCTGAAAACTAAGTCCAAAAAAGTAGAAAACCTAACTCCCAATTCACACCCCCCAGAAGTCTTTAAAAAAGGGGCAAGAGACAGTCTCCTCCTACTGCTGGCTGCTGTTGACTTTTCGGGACAGGTCGGCATGCTCCTTGCTGAGGGTCTCGAGCAGGGTTTTGGTGTTGAGGAGCTCCTGCTCGAGGTAGGAAACCCTCAGGGAAAGGCGGTGCATCCTTTTTTTGCAACTGCTGTGGGGGGCAGCTGATTTCTTTGCTGCTCGGCGGTGGCGGGTGGCTGCGGTACCCCGGCTCCGTACCGCTGGAGACGTGCTGCTCTGACTGGCTGACCCAGGGAGCGCGGAGGAGGATGCAGGTGTCGCCGTGGATGTTGTTGACGTACTAGTATGTGTGTCCTCCTCCTCCTGGGCCACCAGCCGCCGATATTCGGCGACAGTGGCCTCTAGCCTCCGTTGCCGGGCCCTTTTAGCCAGCTCCTTCCGTGTTGGTTTGGAAGGAGCATCTATATGAAGAAAGAAAGACATAGTCTGTAACCAATGCTTTTTAAGATTAACACAAAATGATTCAGCAGAAAGTTGTGTCACAGTAGAACTAGCAACTTGCAAGCGCAGTACATAACTATTGTGGCCAGTATCTATCTAACCTCCCACTTCTTCATCCTTGCTCTAACATTAGTGGGAGTTTAAGGAATCAATTCTAAGAGTAATATGGACTCACTCCATTAGAGTCGACTATGACAGTACACCAGTCTTATTGTTCTTCTTCTCTCTTGTTTAGCAAAATTGGTACGTTAACTTCTGCAAGCCGGCATAATGCCAGTGCAGTCAACTTGCACCCGAGAAAAACAGACGCCCGCCATGATGAGTGAGACAGACTTGCGTTACTGTACCAGTCGAGTACATGCAGGTAGTGATGCTCTTACTTTTCTATTATGGGTGGCACTGAGAATACTCTGTTACAAGAGCTACCGCTTAATTAATTTAACTTTCACCCTACAGTGCCAATGAATACTGGAAAAGGAAAATGAAGAAGATAAATAATCTGATTATCTATCACTGCACATGGTATGTATTTGCTTACATATGGGATGACTTTAGGTGCTTTGCTTTTTATTGAGTGAACAGTGATACATCCACACATGAATGACCGAGTTCTACTAAACTTATTAACAGAGGTAGTGAGTGGCCATCGTAATAGCCGGATATATGCTGTGCCTGCAATACAAACTACTGCTACTATTCATGGTAGTATTCGGACAAAATTACAACTTCTTTTCCTTGCCTTTCCTACACTGGGACGGACGTGCGGGTGCAGTGTTACATGCTCTTCAAAGTTACACTTAGTTCATCCAGTGACCGTCTACTCTCTCTAGATACACATATGCTATCTAAGAGTCAGATAGTACCCTGATCCAGACATCCATCCATTCAAACTATATGTCAATCATTCTTCTTCATGTCTCTCATCTGGACAAACCTTACGTTTTCTCACGGGGAGCACACTATGCAGTCTGCAATCTCAATAAGTAAGGAATATAGGAGCTTACCACTGCCCGCCAATACCGTGGCAACCCGCACAGCAGTTTGGTCCGGCACTTGCACCGCCTCCTCCCCAGAGCTTTCCTCCTCCACCTCCGCGCTGGGCCCAGCACCAGATGTTCCACCTACAAAGTACATTTAAGAATGTTAGATGTCATAGACATACACCACTCAGTAGTATTTTGTCTAGGAATGAAGAAATGTGAACACAGAAACCAATCTAATAATTTGTAACTGTCTACTCTAAAGTAAAAATGTCCCTTTTTCCAGGGAAGGGTGTTGTCTTGCTGCACTTTTTGGCACAACTGATGAATGCTTGCTTTTTAACACACACCATTTTTCTCATAACAGACAGAAGCTTCACTTCTAAGAACAAATCATCATCACCACTAGGACAGAGGGACCAACGATTCAGCACCAAAAAGAAAAATTAAAGTTCAAACCAGGTGAGCGCGCATATCGCCCACAATAAATGTGTGAAATAAATCACTATAAGCACTTTTGCATTTTTAATCAACCGTTTATGTTTTAAACCAGAACCCAGAGAGTCCGCCTCCCACCATTCAAGTCCGAGGCCTCTGAAATCATCTGCGGCGTACCACAAGGATCCTCACTCAGCCCCACCCTCTTCAACGTATACATGAGCCCCCTCGCGGCCATCGCACGCCAACACAACCTCAACATCATCTCTTACGCGGATGACACTCAACTGATCCTATCTCTCACCAAGGACCCCAGCACCGCCAAAACTAACCTACACGAAGGAATGAAAGAAGTCGCCGAATGGATGAAACAACGCCGTCTGAAACTGAACTCAGACAAAACAGAAGTCCTCATCTTAGGTAAATCCCCCTCTGCATGGGACGACTCCTGGTGGCCGGATGCCCTCGGAAATGCACCCATCCCGACAGACCACGCACGGAACCTTGGCGTCATCCTGGATTCTTCACTCTCAATGAACAGACAAGTCAGCGCCGTATCCTCTTCCTGCTTTAACATCCTTCGCATGCTCAGAAAAACATTTCGCTGGATCCCCTCCGAAACAAGGAAAACAGTCACCCACGCTCTAGTCACGAGCCGACTGGACTACGGAAACACCCTCTACGCAGGTACCACCGCTAAACTCCAGAAGAAACTACAACGAATCCAAAACGCCTCAGCCAGGCTCATATTAGACATCCCACGCAACGAACACATCTCTGGTCACCTGAAAGACCTCCACTGGCTACCCGTCAATAAGAGAATCACTTTCCGACTGCTAACCCACGCACACAAATCACTCTACGACATCGGACCAGATTGCCTCAACTCTCGATTGTCCTTCTACACCCCCTCCCGCCAACTTCGCTCTTCCAGCCAAGCCTTCGCCACTGTCCCTCGCATCAACAAAACCTCCATGGGAGGCAGATCCTTCTCATACCTGGCTGCCAAAACATGGAACTCACTTCCCGCTTACCTTCGCCTCACCCAGAATCACCTAGCGTTCAGAAAGCAACTTAAAACGTGGATATTTGACAAATAATCCTCCTCCCCTCCCTAAGCGCCTTGAAACCCTCTGGGTATGTAGTGCGCTATATAAATTTTATGACTTGACTTGACTTGACATGACAAGATTGATTTTAATAAATATTTTTACTTTTAATAAAGCTTTAAAACGTAAATAGACTCTGTGGTTTTTGGTCAAGAGTGAATGAGCAAAAGGTTTTGCAATTTGCAAGCATGAGTCCATGCCTCTGACACTTCTGGACTCTGACTCCGTACTCTTGTCCTACGTTGGATAATCATCATTGGGGATCAATCATCAATGAATTCGGGAGCTAAATGACTCTGCCACACTATCTAGTCAGTAAGGAGATTGGAGGTTCTTCAAAGACTGATATCACTGAGGTATGTGGAAAGTCTACCTGCGCCTATTATAATTGATAAACAATGCACTATTTAGTGTCCATAGTTCTGTTTGTGCAGATTTGTCCCTGCAACAGTAGTAGTATGGATTGTCCTCCTATCCAAACCAAAAGAAAGTAGTATCTTATTCTTTCTTGGTGGTTATGGACAATCCCAGAGGACTGCACTCAGTGCATAGAGAGCTATTGCTGACTAGAATGGGAGTTTCGTTTAACACCTTTTGCCAAATGTGCAATCTTAGTTAGCTACACAGACAAACTAATAAGAATAATCTAGTAATACCACAGGGAGTCATAGTCGAGGCAGGATAAGAATGTAGATACAGTCTACAAAAAGATCAAAGACGATTTAGAAAAAATCGAATGAGGAACGCTAGGAAAAAATAGGTACTCTATATTAAAATTAAAACTTACCGGGGCCAGCAAAGGAGCCCTCGCCTGACCGATCCTGGCCTTGTTCAGCAGCAGCAGCCTCCTCCAATGTCCTCTTGCCGCTGGGGGAGCTGATGTACAACATGAAAGAAAGAAAGACCCGAAAACATGGATGATTGTTGTCAAACAAATTAAACATTACAAAAGAACAATAACAAAATATTTTGGCAAAATAGCAAATAGACAACTATTCCACTGGATATATTGACCTATCTCATGTGGTCTACTACGATATTAGTATTGCTTGATTTGCGGACCGTCGACTTGGAAAGTTATGTAACTCACTAAACAAACTACTAAAAAGGTTCGCCTAGGACTGGCAGGCAGCAGTCTGCAGCACGCGAAGTGACAGACAAACTCAAAAGTGATTGCAGATCAGCGACAACACTAAAAAGTTTCCTACTACATTAACCAGTCATTAAAATACTCAAACTATCAATCCACAACCACTATTTCTTCTTATTGCCAGGTGTACAAAGGAAGGACTGGACTTGAGTCTGTAGGGGCAGATTTACAAGCCCCTTGCGGCTCTTTTGCTCCGTTGTTGCGTGACTTTTGTGACACAGCGGCAGAACAAAAGAGGCGCCATGGTGCGGCGTATATTAACAACGTGAGACATATGGGAGATGCATCACGTTGTAAAGCCCTGCGCCATCAGGGGGCGTTCCGGCGCAAGGGCGTTCTTGCGCAGGAACGCATCCTAAAAGTGGCTGAGGGAAATCTACAAGATTTCAATCAGTCACTTTTAGGACTATGATGCGTGACTCAAACCCTGCACCTGCTTGAAGCAGACGTACGGCTTAACGCAGCATTGGGGAGATAGGGCACCCCAGAGCATTGCTGGAGCTGCACCATCTTTGCGACGCAACTCCAGCAATGCGCCGCCTTTACGGCACAGATGCGTAACGCTTCGGTGACGTTTTGGGCCCATCCCTGCTACTTTACAGGGATGCGCCGGTAATTAAAAATCTGACCCATAGTGTCTAGCATTACGCAGTTCTTTAAACTACACTCATACATAATTTCTCAGGCCAATGAAATGAACACAAAATCGAAAACAAATAAGCATAGTAGCAACTCTACTGAGAAGGAGAGCAGTGCACGTGAAATGCACAGAAGATTTTGAAATATAATTTACCTACAATGTAATCAGCAGCATTATTGCTCTTGGTAAAAAACAAAAAATTGCAATATAATAACACACAGAGCAGGAGAAAACAGAGTAGTGAAGAAATAGCTACTACTACTCACCAAGCCTGGGGATCTCGAGGCCGTGCAGGTCGATCAAGTCGTGTTCCCGGCCTAGGAGATCCATCCAACGGTGGGTGGCCTGGTTGTAGGTGCGCTGGAACCGAGAGTGTTGGTACATGGCCCGGCACACCTTCTCCCACCGCTTCCGGCGCTCCCGAATCCCGTAGCCGCTAGCGATCGTGCCGCCTGCCATGATGGTCCTGGGGAGGCGGCGCTGGACATAAAAGACTAGTTCGGCCACCTCCTCCACGCTTAAGATCTCCCCGGCTGTGACTGTCTCCCCCCTCAAACGCCCGCACGGGAGCCGGGCACGGGGTGCGGGACCCTTCCCCTTCTCAGGCTGCTTCCCGGCTCCCTTTACCATGGTCTGGGCAGAAAGGAAGGTAAATAATAAAGAAGAAATAGAATAGGGAAGAAGAAAAGAAAAGAGTTTAAAAAAGTAGTTTAAAATTAACCAAAAGTAGCAGAAAACACAAAAATATAGAGCTAGAAAAATAGAGGGATAGATAATAAGTAAAATAGATTAAAAAAAAACTTCAAACAAGCAAAGGATGGTAGAGATTGACAGAGGATACAGAAAGCATGTCCAGAACCATAGCAATGAATGAAAAACAGGATGGCCGCGCCCGTTCACGACCGCGTGGGTAAGTTCGCGTGAGATTTTCCTCGCGATCACACGCGTACTAGCGAGCCGCACACTTTGCGAGATTACACATAGCGCCCGGAAACGGAAATAAGTCACACAAACAAAATAGCCGTGCCCGTGAACGGCCGTGAGGGTAACTTCGCGCTGTTGCGCTACAAGCGGCTTGCTAAAAGGCACAAAACCTTGTGAACTAACACACCGCAAAAAACAAAACGCATATTCGCACAAATTCGCGGCTTCCGAATTCGATCTCGCGCAAATTCGGGCCCCGCGAATCCCGCGAAATTGCAGAAAAACGATTTTTGCAAAACTGAAAGCACTCAGCAGGTGCAAAAGCTCATCATTAGTAACCATTCCCTGTGGCGCTTCCTGAGGGCCCCCTCCAGAGTTCAGTTGCCTACTTGCAACTATTCTATGACCCTGCTCTGACCCTCACAGCAGGCTCAGAGAATAGCTACAAGTAGACCACAAAGGTCCTGTGAAAAAAAATTGCACTGCAACAGAAAGCAATTACAGATAAGGAAGCAGGTGCCAGACTCAGTGACACATTAATCAACCCCAAATTAATTCATGTCAGTTGAAGCAGGGCAGGTGTGCTGCCTTTTCCCCCCATAATCTACAGTGATGAACCAGAGGGTGGCAGTGATGTACCAGAGGGTGGCAGGGATGTACCAGAGGGTGGAATGGGTGAACCAGAGGGTGGCAGTGGTGAAACAGAGCGTGCTGTGATGAACCAGACGTAGAAAAAACATAGTCGCGACCGTTGCGACCCGACAAGTAAGTTTGCATTTGCGAACTGGTACAAAACCCTTGCGAACTGGCAGAAACCCTTGCGAACATAAAAAAACCCGCAAATTCGCGAAAGTTCTCGGATTTTGCAGATTGCGAATTCGTGAATACTCTAATTTGCGAACCGCAAATTCGCAAAATTCGCCCATGCTTAGTGATAGATATTGAAGTGCAGGTAAGGGAAATGTTTTAGGACTAAATAAAGTAGTAAAAGTTTGAAAAAACATTGGTACCTCCTGTTGAAAAATATGTCAGTAAATTACCAAATTCTAACTTTTCCCTAAATGGGATTCAGAGGAGCAAAGAGTCTCAAACACACACTTTGCAGATCAGAATAAATTGACAAAAGAAAAAAGCTAAACCAAACTTTATGTCCAAACCTCGGGGATTCTACACCTGCCATAACTGCAATGCATGCAAACTCAGAATTTTCGCCATCAAGACGCTACACTATCAAAATTCATTGACTGGATTAATTGCAATTCCAACCATGTAATGTACATTATCATTTGTCCTTGAAATCAAAATATATGTGGGAAGTATCATCAGGCCTCTCAAAACAAGAATCTTGGAAAACTATCAGAGCGTCAGTAAACCAGAAGTAGGACCCCACTAACAGACCATTTCCAGGAATACCACCCCCATCATAAAACATGGATGAGATGTTAAAATATTTATGTTCAGTCAATTACAGATCCAACATTTACCACTCAAAAACAGACAGACAGACTTTGGGGATTAACTGAGCTATAAAGCAACATCTCAAATGTTTTCTGATGGACTCCCTCATTATTGGGGAAACTGGAATGTTTTTGCATAATTTGCATATAATATCTTTTTACACAGTGTTAGGTTTTTCACCTTTCTTTTGTAGCTAAGGTATCCACCCCAGATTATGATCTACCACTTTTGGCACAGGTGAAGTGCCTTCAGTACAGGCCTTATCACACCATCTTAAGAAGGTCCACAGCTCTGCATTAACTGATCTACAAAAGGTTATATTAGACTACACAAATGTGCATATAGACACAAGAAACCAGCATCCTTGTGCAAGAAAAGAGATTCAGTATGACTTTCTTTCACACACCTGACTCTTCGAAGTATCTATTTTAAGTTCGCTCTCCAGTTCTTATGTAATTTTTAGTCACTCAAGTGGCAGGGTGTGCAGCAGTTCAGTTAGACTTGCCTGATTCCTGGTGTATGCAATCTGTAGTAGATGACTCAGGGTTTAAGCCTGCACATTCCGTCAACCATAAGCCACGTCCTGCAGTAGTAATTGATGGAGCGCCTGAATATGAGGTAGAGGCTATATTAGATTCAAGGCGGAGGCAGGGTCAGTTGAACTATCTCATTTGTTGGAAGGGATATTATGTTGCTTATTGCCCTCAGCCTAATGAATAGTTGTCCAGGTTACCATTCTTAGAGATGGTTTAACGGATTTGAACTGCTATGTGATTAAGGATTGGTTTGTTTCCTGCAACTTGTTTATTTTGTCACTTTTTGGACAGGCATGATGAACTTTTGTTTCCCAATTGGTTTAATCTTCATGATCTATCTTTGGGTTGTGCGCTCCTCAGTTTTCAGACCAATTTTCAGGTATATGCATGCTTATAAACCATAACAAAACATTGCTTCTGAAAACCTGTGGCTTCGGTCTATTATGAAATAATTATTTTCATTAGATTAACAGTAACCTACTTCAGACATGTTTTTCTGCATTAAAGGTAGCACCAATCTTTGACATTTTGAGGCCCTTTTCCAAACCATGGCTCACAATATGCGAAAGTGTTGATATGCTGGCCATAATGTCGTAATTGATTTTACAAACTGAAGGTCATCTTCTTCCTTTCACATGACTTTAGCCTTCAGAAACCAGCATGTAGGTATGTATTGACTGTATGTATGTATGTATGTGTAATACTTGACATCTTTGGTGTGGTTTTCACCTGTCTTTTTGCCTCTGCCACCTGTATTTTAGCTGTGTGCTGGTTATCATTTTTGCTGTTCTAGATGCTTTGGGCACTTTGCCACTGCTGATCAGTACCAAAGTGCAAGTGCTCCCTTTGTAAATTGTGCATATGGATTGGTGTTTCCATGATTGGCTTGTTTGACTTACTACTAAGTCCTTAGTACAGTGCACTATCTTTGCCCAGGGCCTGTATGTCAAATGCTGCTAGTGGGCCTGCAATACTGATTGTGCCACCCACACAAGTAGCCTTTCAAGGGTTCTCAGACCTGCAACCGCAATGTCTGCGCATACCTTTACTGCTATGTCGCCCTGGCAAATGCACCCACTTGCCAGGCCCTAACCTCCTTTTTATTACATGTGAGTCACCCCTAAGGTAGGCCCAAGGTACACCTGAGGGCAGGGTGCAGTGTAAGTGAAAGGTAGGACAGATGCTGCTGTGTGTGACAAGTCCTAATAGTGAACTACAGTGCAATTCGTTTTTCAAAATGGAAAGACTATCTGTCCCATAGAGTCGAATGGAAGTTTATTTATAACATATACTAAGTATAACTTCACTCTGGGACAAGGTAGGAAGATGGAGTTTAGTTTGCCTGAACTCAGAATATAAAAATGCATCTTTTAGTAAAGATGATCTTTATATTGTATGTTTGAAAATACAACTTTAGAAGTGGGTATTTTCTTGCTTAGCCATCCTGTGTGCCTCTGCTGGTTTGTGGATTGACTGGCTTTGGCGGGACAGGGGCTGGGGATGTGCATTCTCTTCAGACAACCACTAGGGGGGGGGTAAGTTGAGGTGGTCCTGCATTTCCTAGATGAGTCAGGGCTGGGCTGAATAAACCTGGGCTGCATTTAGAGTAGGGGGAGGAGACTTCCTTGCATCTGAATTGACCTGATCTGCCTTACACAATGCTATCTCCACCTCCTGCCAGGAAGCTGGAGCAGAGAGGACATAACGGGGCACATACCATTTCTGCCACAAGAGTACAAAGAGAAATGCAGTATAAATATTGAGGCTCAGACTCAGAACTTTAGAATACTTTTGAATTTAAGAGGAACCTCTGCCAAGGAGAAGAGCTGGGAAAACTGAAGGAGAAGTACTGATGCTTTGCTGCGTGCTGCCTGGGGTAGGCCTGCAGTGGTTGTTTCTGCCAAGGAGAGAACAAATACTTTGCTGTGTGCCCTGTGTCCTGCTTGAAGAAGATCTCCAAGGGATTGGAGTAGAGCTTGCCTCTTGCCTCTTGTTCTGAAGTCTCAGGGTGACAAAGACTTCACCACCAGCTGCCCTGAACTCAATTGCTGGCAGCTCTAACCTGCCAAGAGGTGCCTATTCCTGTGTTGGGCCTTTGGGGATTGTTCCTGCAACACCGCAGTGCTGGAAGAATATCCACACATCATTGACATGCCGCTGAAGAAACCAGTGCAGTGCCTGCCGCCGGCTGGAGAACCCGCTGCACGCCGAGTGACGTGGACTGCTCACCGAATTCCAAGATCACTGCACCGACTCCGAAGCAGGCCCTGCTGTGTGGCTGCAAGAATGGATGCATCACGGGACCGCAGCTGGAGAGATTGATGCAGCACTGTTGCTGCCATCGTATCGAGAGGAGACACCTGTATGTACGTATGTATGTATGAATGAATAAATGAATGGATGGATGGATGAATGCATGACCTATTTATAAAGTGCATCATTGGCATCAATAAGAGTTATCCAAGTGATTTAAATACCCCATGCTTGAAGGAAAAAGAAAAAGAGAAAGAGGGACGAAACAGGTGGTCTTACAGAGTTAAGTCAAAAGGGTAATTCTTCAATTGCTTACAAAAGCTCTATTCATTTACGTTTTATCATTTGATCCCCTTTACAAACCATTCTATAAATGTGTGTCTTGCCTTTGTTTGCTGAACATGCTCCATATTCGTTTTCTGAGGCAAACTTTGGCCAGCTGGACCTTTGATTCACAGGCTATTCTTTTTTACTTTTGTTAATAAACCCTTTCAGACTTCAATTGGCTTGTGAGCAAAATGTCTATGACACCATGCACTCCGATTAGTCTCCTATTTCCTTTGTCGGTTCCCTACAAGTACCTACCTGAGCCTTTGAAGGGGCTTCTTCAGTATGTGGAGAGATACTTGCAGAAGCCTACCAAAAAGACCACGCACAGCTCAGAGAATTCAGAATATAGGAACAGATTGAGGTGTTGTGAAAAAAGACAGTGTAAATTCCTTTGCCACAGACCGCAGTGGAGATTATGGAGACTGGACCAGAGGCAGGAAGGGACGTGGCACTTACCAGGCACAAATGGTTATTTCAGTCAGTAAGCAGAGTGAGAAGTAAGACATACTGCCCAGCAGAATCAACCGCAATGGATCGCACACCGCTAGCCCCTCCTCCGGATCGCCCCTAAGGATTCTGGTACATATAGTTCGTAAGTGGTTCACCTCAGTAGGTGCAAGTAAGTACTTGTTGTTGTGAAGATCTCTAGACCAGAGACATGGCCCGGGTTTCGGGATATCTTCCCTCATCAGTAGAGAACGTAGTTGGGGTGGAAAAGAAGGCCGCCAAGCAACCGTCACAGGCCTTGATGCCTAACCGGCACGCAGGTGCGTCATCCAGAAGCTCGTCAGCTTAAAGGCTCAAGGGAGCCCATTTGTAGAATCAACCGCAATGGATCGCACACCGCCAGCCCCTCCTCCGGATCGCCCCTAAGGATTCTGGTACATATAGTTCGTAAGTGGTTCACCTCAGTAGGTGCAAGTAAGTACTTGTTGTTGTGAAGATCTCTAGACCAGAGACATGACCCGGGTTTCGGGATATCTTCCCTCATCAGTAGAGAACGTAGTTGGGGTGGAAAAGAAGGCCGCCAAGCAACCGTCACAGGCCTTGATGCCTAACCGGCACGCAGGTGCGTCATCCAGAAGCTCGTCAGCTTAAAGGCTCAAGGGAGCCCATTTGTAGAATCAACCGCAATGGATCGCACACCGCTAGCCCCTCCTCCGGATCGCCCCTAAGGATTCTGGTACATATAGTTCGTAAGTGGTTCACCTCAGTAGGTGCAAGTAAGTACTTGTTGTTGTGAAGATCTCTAGACCAGAGACATGGCCCGGGTTTCGGGATATCTTCCCTCATCAGTAGAGAACGTAGTTGGGGTGGAAAAGAAGGCCGCCAAGCAAGCGTCACAGGCCTTGATGCCTAACCGGCACGCAGGTGCGTCATCCAGAAGCTCGTCAGCTTAAAGGCTCAAGGGAGCCCATTTGTAGAATCAACCGCAATGGATCGCACACCGCTAGCCCCTCCTCCGGATCGCCCCTAAGGATTCTGGTACATATAGTTCGTAAGTGGTTCACCTCAGTAGGTGCAAGTAAGTACTTGTTGTTGTGAAGATCTCTAGACCAGAGACATGGCCCGGATTTCGGGATATCTTCCCTCATCAGTAGAGAACGTAGTTGGGGTGGAAAAGAAGGCCGCCAAGCAACCGTCACAGGCCTTGATGCCTAACCGGCACGCAGGTGCGTCATCCAGAAGCTCGTCAGCTTAAAGGCTCAAGGGAGCCCATTTGTAGAATCAACCGCAATGGATCGCACACCGCTAGCCCCTCCTCCGGATCGCCCCTAAGGATTCTGGTACATATAGTTCGTAAGTGGTTCACCTCAGTAGGTGCAAGTAAGTACTTGTTGTTGTGAAGATCTCTAGACCAGAGACATGGCCCGGGTTTCGGGATATCTTCCCTCATCAGTAGAGAACGTAGTTGGGGTGGAAAAGAAGGCCGCCAAGCAACCGTCACAGGCCTTGATGCCTAACCGGCACGCAGGTGCGTCATCCAGAAGCTCGTCAGCTTAAAGGCTCAAGGGAGCCCATTTGTAGAATCAACCGCAATGGATCGCACACCGCTAGCCCCTCCTCCGGATCGCCCCTAAGGATTCTGGTACATATAGTTCGTAAGTGGTTCACCTCAGTAGGTGCAAGTAAGTACTTGTTGTTGTGAAGATCTCTAGACCAGAGACATGGCCCGGGTTTCGGGATATCTTCCCTCATCAGTAGAGAACGTAGTTGGGGTGGAAAAGAAGGCGGTTGATTCTACAAATGGGCTCCCTTGAGCCTTTAAGCTGACGAGCTACTGGATGACGCACCTGCGTGCCGGTTAGGCATCAAGGCCTGTGACGGTTGCTTGGCGGCCTTCTTTTCCACCCCAACTACGTTCTCTACTGATGAGGGAAGATATCCCGAAACCCGGGCCATGTCTCGGGTCTAGAGATCTTCACAACAACAAGTACTTACTTGCACCTACTGAGGTGAACCACTTACGAACTATACGTACCAGAATCCTTAGGGGCGATCCGGAGGAGGGGCTAGCGGTGTGCGATCCATTGCGGTTGATTCTACAAATGGGCTCCCTTGAGCCTTTAAGCTGACGAGCTACTGGATGACGCACCTGCGTGCCGGTTAGGCATCAAGGCCTGTGACGGTTGCTTGGCGGCCTTCTTTTCCACCCCAACTACGTTCTCTACTGATGAGGGAAGATATCCCGAAACCCGGGCCATGTCTCGGGTCTAGAGATCTTCACAACAACAAGTACTTACTTGCACCTACTGAGGTGAACCACTTACGAACTATACGTACCAGAATCCTTAGGGGCGATCCGGAGGAGGGGCTAGCGGTGTGCGATCCATTGCGGTTGATTCTACAAATGGGCTCCCTTGAGCCTTTAAGCTGACGAGCTACTGGATGACGCACCTGCGTGCCGGTTAGGCATCAAGGCCTGTGACGGTTGCTTGGCGGCCTTCTTTTCCACCCCAACTACGTTCTCTACTGATGAGGGAAGATATCCCGAAACCCGGGCCATGTCTCGGGTCTAGAGATCTTCACAACAACAAGTACTTACTTGCACCTACTGAGGTGAACCACTTACGAACTATACGTACCAGAATCCTTAGGGGCGATCCGGAGGAGGGGCTAGCGGTGTGCGATCCATTGCGGTTGATTCTACAAATAGGCTCCCTTGAGCCTTTAAGCTGACGAGCTACTGGATGACGCACCTGCGTGCCGGTTAGGCATCAAGGCCTGTGACGGTTGCTTGGCGGCCTTCTTTTCCACCCCAACTACGTTCTCTACTGATGAGGGAAGATATCCCGAAACCCGGGCCATGTCTCGGGTCTAGAGATCTTCACAACAACAAGTACTTACTTGCACCTACTGAGGTGAACCACTTACGAACTATACGTACCAGAATCCTTAGGGGCGATCCGGAGGAGGGGCTAGCGGTGTGCGATCCATTGCGGTTGATTCTACAAATGGGCTCCCTTGAGCCTTTAAGCTGACGAGCTACTGGATGACGCACCTGCGTGCCGGTTAGGCATCAAGGCCTGTGACGGTTGCTTGGCGGCCTTCTTTTCCACCCCAACTACGTTCTCTACTGATGAGGGAAGATATCCCGAAACCCGGGCCATGTCTCGGGTCTAGAGATCTTCACAACAACAAGTACTTACTTGCACCTACTGAGGTGAACCACTTACGAACTATACGTACCAGAATCCTTAGGGGCGATCCGGAGGAGGGGCTAGCGGTGTGCGATCCATTGCGGTTGATTCTACAAATGGGCTCCCTTGAGCCTTTAAGCTGACGAGCTACTGGATGACGCACCTGCGTGCCGGTTAGGCATCAAGGCCTGTGACGGTTGCTTGGCGGCCTTCTTTTCCACCCCAACTACGTTCTCTACTGATGAGGGAAGATATCCCGAAACCCGGGCCATGTCTCGGGTCTAGAGATCTTCACAACAACAAGTACTTACTTGCACCTACTGAGGTGAACCACTTACGAACTATACGTACCAGAATCCTTAGGGGCGATCCGGAGGAGGGGCTAGCGGTGTGCGATCCATTGCGGTTGATTCTACAAATGGGCTCCCTTGAGCCTTTAAGCTGACGAGCTACTGGATGACGCACCTGCGTGCCGGTTAGGCATCAAGGCCTGTGACGGTTGCTTGGCGGCCTTCTTTTCCACCCCAACTACGTTCTCTACTGATGAGGGAAGATATCCCGAAACCCGGGCCATGTCTCGGGTCTAGAGATCTTCACAACAACAAGTACTTACTTGCACCTACTGAGGTGAACCACTTACGAACTATACGTACCAGAATCCTTAGGGGCGATCCGGAGGAGGGGCTAGCGGTGTGCGATCCATTGCGGTTGATTCTACAAATGGGCTCCCTTGAGCCTTTAAGCTGACGAGCTACTGGATGACGCACCTGCGTGCCGGTTAGGCATCAAGGCCTGTGACGGTTGCTTGGCGGCCTTCTTTTCCACCCCAACTACGTTCTCTACTGATGAGGGAAGATATCCCGAAACCCGGGCCATGTCTCGGGTCTAGAGATCTTCACAACAACAAGTACTTACTTGCACCTACTGAGGTGAACCACTTACGAACTATACGTACCAGAATCCTTAGGGGCGATCCGGAGGAGGGGCTAGCGGTGTGCGATCCATTGCGGTTGATTCTACAAATGGGCTCCCTTGAGCCTTTAAGCTGACGAGCTACTGGATGACGCACCTGCGTGCCGGTTAGGCATCAAGGCCTGTGACGGTTGCTTGGCGGCCTTCTTTTCCACCCCAACTACGTTCTCTACTGATGAGGGAAGATATCCCGAAACCCGGGCCATGTCTCGGGACTAGAGATCTTCACAACAACAAGTACTTACTTGCACCTACTGAGGTGAACCACTTACGAACTATACGTACCAGAATCCTTAGGGGCGATCCGGAGGAGGGGCTAGCGGTGTGCGATCCATTGCGGTTGATTCTACAAATGGGCTCCCTTGAGCCTTTAAGCTGACGAGCTACTGGATGACGCACCTGCGTGCCGGTTAGGCATCAAGGCCTGTGACGGTTGCTTGGCGGCCTTCTTTTCCACCCCAACTACGTTCTCTACTGATGAGGGAAGATATCCCGAAACCCGGGCCATGTCTCGGGTCTAGAGATCTTCACAACAACAAGTACTTACTTGCACCTACTGAGGTGAACCACTTACGAACTATACGTACCAGAATCCTTAGGGGCGATCCGGAGGAGGGGCTAGCGGTGTACGATCCATTGCGGTTGATTCTACAAATGGGCTCCCTTGAGCCTTTAAGCTGACGAGCTACTGGATGACGCACCTGCGTGCCGGTTAGGCATCAAGGCCTGTGACGGTTGCTTGGCGGCCTTCTTTTCCACCCCAACTACGTTCTCTACTGATGAGGGAAGATATCCCGAAACCCGGGCCATGTCTCGGGTCTAGAGATCTTCACAACAACAAGTACTTACTTGCACCTACTGAGGTGAACCACTTACGAACTATACGTACCAGAATCCTTAGGGGCGATCCGGAGGAGGGGCTAGCGGTGTGCGATCCATTGCGGTTGATTCTACAAATGGGCTCCCTTGAGCCTTTAAGCTGACGAGCTACTGGATGACGCACCTGCGTGCCGGTTAGGCATCAAGGCCTGTGACGGTTGCTTGGCGGCCTTCTTTTCCACCCCAACTACGTTCTCTACTGATGAGGGAAGATATCCCGAAACCCGGGCCATGTCTCGGGTCTAGAGATCTTCACAACAACAAGTACTTACTTGCACCTACTGAGGTGAACCACTTACGAACTATACGTACCAGAATCCTTAGGGGCGATCCGGAGGAGGGGCTAGCGGTGTGCGATCCATTGCGGTTGATTCTACTGCCCAGCAGAGTCGTGTTGTGAGGTTCCCTCTTTTGCTTAGTCACCACACTGCCTTTGGCATCTTTCACACTTATTTTATTTTATTTTCCCTTCTTCAGTTCCTTTAATTCCTTATTTGTTTAGGTTTCTGTGGCACTGTTTACCTCCTGTGGGTAAGGGGTTCTCCTCCTGTGTTCTGCCTACTCCATTGCTCATCACTGCCCTTTTTTCTGGAGAAGCCAGTAAACATCCAGGGATGAATGGATCATAATGCTCACTTTCCTGTTATTGAGCATATGATGCACCTGTATAATTTCAGTCCCATCCCTATACTGGTTCCCTTGCACCCCTTTAGCTTAATTTCTTACTAAAGCCTTCCGTGGTGTACTCTTCCTGTCTGGTAAAAACATTTGAAGTCCTGCAGCATCATCTACACCTTACCCAACAACGATGTCCTATTTGTTTCCCTATCTCCTCTCTTCCCTCATGAGATACAATCACAGGAATGTTTTTACTGTGTTTATTGGCTACATTGGTGCGTAGGGTTTGTATATCCATCCATGCTCTGGGTTCACATATTAATGACTTATAAGGGGGTTAAAGTCCTTGCGAATTGGGGTTGCCAGTTCACATGTATCAGTTTTGGAGATGGAGCACTGCCACAGGAGCCTGGTAAGCAGGCTTCAATGCAGAGTTGAAAAACAGCACATAGTCGTCCAAATTGGGGCAAAAAGTGAAGGGACAATTGCAAAAAGGCCTGATTTCCTACAATGGGTAAATGGATGGCAAGTTAAATAAAACATCTGGAGGGATGAACAAAAGGATCAGTTGATGAATAAAAGACTTTATTAATGGATGGGTATGTCAAAGGATGGATGAAGGGGTAGAAGGATATATAGATGAATGCATACATGGATGAGCCAATGGATGGAATTGCCAATGGATTGATGGAATGGTGAAAGATTGAATGATGGATGGAAGAATGAATGGGAAACAACACTTACAACGCAACTTTTACAATGCACTACCTTTACAACGAAACTTTTACAACGCAACATCCATTACAGCGCATGCCATTACAACGCAACCATTACAGCGCATGCCACTACAACGCATACCACTACAACACATGCCATTACAATGCAGTCATTACAACGAATACCATTACAACGCATACCTACACTATCCAACACTTACCCTACTGTTGCACCCAATGGAGTTAGAATAGTAATTTTTACCCCTGCACTATCCAATGCTTACCCTACTGTTCCACCCCCTGGAGTTCAAATAGTAATTTTTACCCCTACACTATCCAACACTTACCCTACTGTTGAACACCCTGGAGTTATACTAGTAATTTTTACCCCTACACTATCCAATACTTACCATACATGCAATGTAATGGTATGCGTTGTAAATGTAGTATGCGTTGTAGTGGAATGCGTTGTAAAGGTAGTTTCAAAGAATTCGTTGTAATGGCATGCGTTGTAATGGAATGCGTTGTAATGGATGTTGCGGTGTAAAAAATGCGTTGTAAAGGTAGGCGTTGTAAAAGTATGTGTTGTAACAACATACATCCAGAATGAATGGATGACAGAATGCAAATGGTCAATGGATGATCCGGAACTCTCTGAAACTGAATGGGGAGAAGACAGAGGTGATGGTGTTTGGGGGGAAAGAAAACATCTGGTCAGCCAATTGGTGGCCTGACTCCCTTGGAACTTGTCCTTCCCCCACATCTTCTGCTAAAAATCTCGGGGTGTTAATAGATCCTGCCCTTGACTTAGGCAACCAGGTGAGCAGAACTGTTTCCACCTGTTGGGGCTTGATCCACACTCTGCGCAGGGTCAGGAAATATCTCTCTCTCCAGGCAAGAAAACAAATAGCTGTTGCTCTTATCGGCTCGCGTCTGGACTATTGTAATGCACTGTATGCTGGAATTAATAAAGGACAGCTGCAGCGCCTACAGGTAGTCCAAAACGCCATAGCTAGATTTGTCCTGGACTTACCCAGACGCTCTTCGGCCACTGCAGCCAGGAAAACACTGCACTGGTTGCCGGTGGAATATCGAATCCGGTTCAAGGTCCTTTGTATGACCTATAGAGCCATCGCTAAAAAGAGTGACACTGGAATAGGATCCATCATCTCCCACTATGTCCCCCGAAGGAACTTGCGCTCCTCTGGTAAACTGCTTTTGACAGCCCCCCGTGTACGAAGAGCCAAGTGGGGAGGCAGAGCCTTCTCCACCCTTGCTCCTAAATGGTGGAACGAACTCCCTTTGGACTTGAGATCTCTCCCGTCCCTTCAGAACTTTCGCACTGCCTTAAAAACCCTTCTCTTCAAGCAAGCCTATGTCTAGGGTCCTAAGTTTTCTTGATCATGCTCTGATCTTCTGTTAGGCGCCTTGATACCTGCGGGTTATTGTTCTGCGCATTATAAATTATTTTTCAATTCAATTCAATTCAAAGGTAAAATGATGGATATAAGCAGGCGGTGAAAGAATGAAAGGATGGTTGGAATGATCAAAAGGATGGAACACTGAAAGACTGAATGATAGATGAAAGAATGAATGGATGACAATATGAAGGTGAAATGGTGGATATCAGCGAGTTGATAGATGCTTGAATGGAAGAGATAAAGGAGCTCTTCAAAGGTAGGTCAGACTCACTTGCTTTGCTTTTCTTTCTTGATGCCATCAAAGCTTTGCTTCAAAGTGGGGGGGGGGGGGGGCATTTTCTTTTCATGTCTACTCCAGTGGAAGTGAGTGCCTTGTACTGTAGCACAACCAGCTACTACAAGGAGAAGCTGGATGCCAGTTTTTCCATCGATGGTAACTCCTCTTGCCCATTTAACTATATGTAAATAGATATCAACCCTGGAGGCAGTCAGTCTTTCACTCTGTATTCTTCTTAGTCTTTATATATGTAACTAATGGGACCTGCCAGGCAAAGCAGGCAGTTCTCAAGAATAAATATTGTTTTGAGTCTATAATCCTCTTCCCCTTGGTTATGATTTCAACAATTTGTATCGCTTTACGGCAATTGTAGAAGCATGGAATTGCATTGGAAAACTGAAGAAAATAATATAAATATCAGAAAACATAGTTTGATGCAAACGTGCACATCCATGTTGTTTCCCTTTTAGCACACAAAAGCAAGAGTTTATTTAAAATCTCCCGTTGTCAACATCCACCATACATTGAAAGTGATTTTCAGCCATTCTTGCATTTTTAACCAACAGCACCGAGCATCCTGTAACTTGTAGGTCAATGTGTACAATTGGAAAATTCAAATTACAAGTTGCCTCATACTTAGAGCTGTTGCGTGAAAAATCATTTAAGGGAAGTTGAGTGTAACTTTAACCCCCCCCACCCCCCTCTTTTGATTCTTGAGCAAGAAAAATCAGGCATGGTTATGAAAACCATGAAACATGGCTGTTAACCTCTTCACCTTATCCTTTCTTTATCGCTGCTTCCTAAAATCAGCCTACCATTCTTGGAATCATTACAAAACACTTATATATATTTGGAGGGTGAGTTGTTCAATTGTGTCCTTTTGCAGTCCCACTAAAATTGAAATAAACAGCCTGTCAGAAAAGTATCATAAACAAGGCAAAGGGAGTGTGCAGAAGTGACATATGCCTGTGGAGAATGAAATCGGAAAAGTTGAGAAAGCATGTGTATTCAGTGCATATTTTGTATTTCAACAGCAAACACGGATGCATGTGTATTCACCACCATCTGGAACAAACACTAAATCATAGTGATAATTTGTTACCTTTTTTAATTCGCTGCCAAATCAGTGAGCAGAACTTACATTGCAAGAAAATGTGTTAGTGAGTATTAAGCTACCCTAGCTTTCTCCCTGACCATGCAGCAATCTCTGAGTGGCGGTTAGAGCTGATATCCAGCCACCAACTCTAGACATCTGATACTTGTCAGAATTTATCATAAAAATGCACCCTGTACAGAACTGATTTGGATCGTGGGCACCCTAACTTTAACATACAGCATCTATCTCTAATTTGAATAGAAACTTATTTGAAAAGAATAAAAATACTTTCATAAAAAAACAGATACCCATTGTGCAACAACACTGAGCATTCCCTTACAATCCTTCCTGGAGGAGGTCTGAAGAGCTGGCCTTGATGGGGCCGGAGGCCAGGTCCTGAAATGTCTCCCTCCTCCAATCGACAGACTATGCGCCCATCTCTTTGGTGTTCCTCATGTTGGCACAGCACCATGTTTCCCGTTTAATCATCCAGTGCACAGGAGGATCCTTGGTGGTTGGTTGGGTGGCACCCCTTACGGAGGGTGGAGAGTGGAGGGAGTGTCTTCAGCCCTGTTGACCAGTGTGTGAATAGCATCTACAGCACAGGAGTAGTGACTCAGGTATGCAGAGGCAGTGCCAGCGGAGGTGAAGTTGCGATGCTTGGATGTTGCAGCTCAGATTCGTCCTTGGGCTCATCACAAAGCCCATCATTTAAACAAACTGGGTGCACCATCCTTGTTACAGTGAGACTGGGAGCAGACCTCTTTGGTGATCCTTCCTCTGAGCAGGCTCTGAGCAGGCCTCAGGTTTGGTCAAGCTTCTTCTAGCACTTTGAAGCTTATCAGCGCTTGTCTTCATAACAGAACGGGGGAAGCGTTGAGGTTCCTAGTAGCATGAGGGCACAGTGTCAGACACGCTGTGTGAACAATACCTAATGCCCTAGCCTCACTCTCACAGGGCAGTGCAAGTCCTTCCTAGCTGCTGCAGTAGATGTCTATGGCTCATCCTACTGTGGCTCCTTCTCTGGCCCTCCCTCCCCTTCGGATCAGCGTCTTCCTCATGCAGCGCCTCCCTAGAGCAGTCGGTCCCTTCTCTTCCTTGAAGGCGCGTCGAGGTAGGCCCTGCTGGCAGTCTTGGTAAAAGCTTCATAGGTTGCTGGTTCCAAACGTGGCAAGAGGAGCTGTCAGTGAATACACCACCATAAAAAAATGTACAGTTTCTTGGTTACCACTGTTGTTAAGACCCCAGATTCTAGTGTAGACAGTAGTTGTGTTTTCCAACAGCCAGCTCTGAAACTATTTCTGGGCATTTCTGACCCGTTTGATCATTTCACTCAGACTCTGTCACCTAAGTCTGTGTTGAAAGGTGGTAGCAAGAAGATGGGCGGGTCTAGGAGATTTCTGTCAGGCAAGACACAAAACAAGGACACAAAAGAGAAGTAAATGGGGCACTTCGCCTGTGCGGGAAGCCATTAAAGTGAAAAATTGACCAGGAACGCACAGGGCAAATCTGTAATCTGTAGAGGAGCCCTCTGTTACCTCTTGTCCTCAAGCACAAGTTTGAACCACTCCCAAGAATCCATTTAAAGCTCTGGAAGAGCCCTGCAAGTCACGGCTCTTGCGTGTGCTCTGTTCCACACGACATGTTAGGCACCACTTGAAGGTCAGAAGTGCAAAATTGATTTGTGTCGCACACTCTCCATATAGATCCTCAGTACCCAGCAGTCAGACATCTACATGTGAAATGTATACCCCGCAGGGTGCTGGATCTGGCTGCAGGGGAGTGGCAGACCAATTTTCGAAACGTCGGAGAGGCACTGCCAGTCTTATACAGCCAAGCGAGCTATCAGTAGACACGCTTGGCAATGAGGGTGCAGATGATGTGCCCTTCTAGACTACAGAGCCCCAGTGGCGTAGGAAGGGGGGTGCAACTGTAAGTATCTTATTTTCCTACTTTCTTTAATAATTTCAATGGGGGAGGGGGGGGTGACAAGAAATTGTCTGCACGGTGGGGGGTGGCGGGGACAAGAAATTTTCCGCACCATATACCACCTGACCTTGCTACGCCACTGCAGAGCCTCCTTATGGGTTTACATTTCTGTCACAGAAATGCCTCCAGCTCACATGCAGAGCTGTCACATGCCCTGAGATGGCAATCAAAAACGTCCACCTTCCCATGATGAGCTCGAGGCATGGGCGCACACTTTTCTGAACAATGCAGGGGACCTTATTCTCTTCCAACATTTGTCATTGTTGTTATCAAGATACTTGCCTGTGTGTTTGCAGTGAACCATGTTACCTCTGTTGTTTGGGGCCATTTCTCAATGTCTTGAGTATTAATCTGTTTGCATTTTATCTGTGTTATACATAAAAATGATGGGGTTGGAGGTGGTTGTTGGGGCTAGCTAGCCAGATTGCCTTGTCTCCCAATGATGACTGGCTGTTGCTGTTCCTCTTCCAAATTGTCTCCTAACCTTAATAAATTGAATTTGTTGATGGCAAAGTGCCGGAGATATATGATTTTCATTATTATTGGCTAGAACTCCTAAAACCATTTGTTCAAATGCTGATTGAATGTGGAATACACATAACAAATGTTAATGCTGCTTATTGGTTCTGTTGCTTTCTCACACATTGTTTTACTCCATAGGACTCATTTGAGCAGACAATATATTGAGAGACACAAGCTGGAGCAGAAAATGTGCTGCAAGAGACATTTTCTCCACAAACCTGTCCCCTTGCTGGCTTCTAGGGTAGCTTTTCAAACGCCACATATGCCCTGTTGTTCAGTTTTCCCTTGAGATGACCCAACATACAATTTCCATAATTTAGAGCCAGACCACTCTCACACTGCAAGTAAATTAGCAGGCAGCTCTCACCTAGAGGTGTGCGAAATGTCGTAATTGGGAAAATAAAGTATGCAATGTTATTGGGAAAATAACATGATAAAGCTTCAGGGTATCGAGTGAAAATTAAACACAAGTGCAAATCTTTTGTTCAAAAGTTACTAGAAATACAAACTAAGGAACTAGTTCGAGGGGAAAATGTCTCCTGTGACATATTTGTTTTTTTAGAGTATTATATAGCGCGAGCTAGAAAAGATATCAGAGCGCTTCACATGAACACCAGTTGTGTTACAGATGGACATATTCATTTTTTTTAGGCACAGGGATATTAAGTGAAAGGCCCAGAATCTCAGGATGTTGAGCCCCCCTGCTGAGACTCGAACCAGGTTCCCCAGCTTCGAAGTCAACTGCTCTAGCACTTAGGCTTCCTCCTAGACATAGTATTCTCTCCAAAATCCCCAAGTAAGAAAAGTGTGAGGAATTACATATTTTTGTAATTTGTGATATTTTGCATAATTTGTATAGTGCGAAATTGTGTAAATGTTGCACAAGCCTACTCAAGAGTCACACAGAATCTCTATGGGGATCTAGAGATTGATTGTGTATGTCTTTAAAATGCAATTGCTCTCATGATTGATTAACTTGCTCCCTTACAAGCTGATAGCTAGCACAATGAAACACATACATTAACCATAGCTGGGTAAGACTTGTGGGAAATATGAACAAGCTGTTATGTCATGTATATTTATAAAGCACAATGTCACCCATGCAGGTGTCCTGGCATTGAGCAAGTGTGTGTGCCTAGCCCTGCTTTTGGTAGGATGGTTAATTGAAAAGCCAGGTCTTCAGCTCCTTGTAGAATTCAGGAGGAGAGGAGGATGCTCTGATGTGTGTGGGAGGTCGTTCCACGCTTTAGGAGTGATGTATGAGAATGCTCATCCTCCTGATCCGCTTCTTTGCATGCCTGGGATATGTGTGAGTAGCAATCCTGCATAGCAGAGGTGTCTGGGTAGTTATTGGAAGGAGATTACATTCTTCACAAGGTAGGGCCTAATTCAGTGGTGGTTGGTGACCGCCAAAAATAGTGGGGCGACATAAATAGAAAACTTTTTGTTGTTGCTGATTTATATAGAACAAAGTCGACCCGAAGGTTTTAATTAAAGCCCAATCTGGAGACTTCAAAGAAGAGGAAATGAAGCAAGCGGGCTTGTGCAGGCTTTCAGGGAGGGCTTCAAAGACACTTTGTTTCAGGAGATCAAACCAAGGTTTATATAGAGAGGTAAATGCTGTGGTTCAGTGATTTAAAGCTGCCACTTCCAATGACCATCATAAATCTGCCAGTTTATGCAACATGCTGGGATAATCTGCAAAGTGTTTCCCAGCCGTCTTCTGTTGCTACTTAACCTCACTAGAACCCCCACCCCCTAACACAGGCAGCTTATTGGAAACACTCACATTTGGCGTGTATTTGTCTTGTTTTCTGTTTAGCAACCACCTGAAACAACGTGTTTAATTAACTCTAAATAAAACCACCCCCAAGGCTGACACAGAAGTTGCCACAGCTCCCATAAAACCGCCACATCTTCCCTGCAGTAAACATTCATTTTCCAAACAGCAAAATGGGCATTCTGAAACCATGTGTGAGCCTGCAATCTTTATGTGCACTTTACTTTAGATAACCCCATAAAACATGAAATAATAAAAAACTGACATTCCGTATGTTTTCCTTTGTGTGTGTTTACGTGTGTGTGCATGGGACTGGTGTGACAGTGTATGTCTGTGGTGCAGCCTTTTTACACATATATGTGTGTAAACTACTGTCTTTACTAAGTACTAATTGAAATACATACAAATAAACATTTACAAATTTAAAAAAAGAAAAGCAACTTGCCTTAGCCTGCCGCACATCCAGTCCCCCTCTCCGTGCGTGAGGTCCCACAGCTTCCAAAGGTCCTTATCCAATCTAGATGCTGCTCTCATGCAGCATGAGTGAAGCGTCTGGATTGCCTGGAGCAGGCTGCCTCTGTGCTCTGAAGAGCACAAGAGGTCAGTGCCTGCTCTCCAACCTCGCTATCTAAGACAGCCGGGTTGGAGAGTTTTAAGTGCACTTGTCGGTTTGGCCGTAGCAAGGTAGCCAGCTAAACCGACATGTACACTTCAAACTGAAAGGGTCACTTGTCATTGCTGCCAATCAGTAGCTATTACGTACTGGCCCCTTGCTGCTCTCTGTTTGGCAGAAAGCTTGAGAAATAAAATGCGAATAAAATCCTTTTATTACCATTTTATTTTTCCAGCTTTGCGCATAGCATAGCAGTGTGTGGGGGGGGGGGGCGGGGGGGGGGGGCGGGGGGGGGGGGGGGGGCGGCGCTACTCCGCTTTCATGGAGGAACGGCCGCTGACCTAATTTGTGTGGTGCATTGAATGTGTGAGTGAGGAGCTTGCATTGAGTGCATTTGTGTATCAGGTGTAGCTCCCTGAAGTGTGGTGTGATAGGAGGTCTGTGTCAGACATCGAGGATAAGTCTGGCTGCGAAGTTCTGGATGGTGTGTAGGCTTCTAATGAGCTTCTTGGTTATCTCGGATTAGAGTGTGTTCGTATAGTCCGACTTGCTATTGACTAGGGTGTGAATGACAGTTTTTCTATTGTTGCTTGGGGACCTTTTGAAGATGTTACACAGCATCTTCAAGGAGTGGAAACAGCATGCAGTGACGGCAACGATTGTGCAATCATATCCAGTTTGCTGTTGATGATTATCTGAGGTTCCTGGCATGGGTTCTGGGTGAGGGTGTGGGTCCCATGGTGAGGTGTTCATGCCAAAGGTGTCTAATTCTGTGACAGGCTGACGGTGAAAGCTATCAAAAAAAGTGTTGTATGGAAAAGATAGACTAAGATTGAGGCTAAACGAGTGTGGTCAAGTGCAGGGACATCTACGTTGAGAATTGATTGGCATGCACAGAAACAAATCACATGCACGATCATCTGACGGAAAAAGACTCTAGGCCTGGAGGTACGGGGCAGAGGAAAGCATATGGCATGAAAGGGTCACAAAGACACATGGCCCTGATTTTGAGTTTGTCAGAATCCAGATGTTTTGTTACACTAGATGAATAATGATTCCCTGGGGGATGTTGTTTATCAGGTGCAAGAAATAGCAGCTTTTACGAATTACTGAGGAAAACATACATACTGTTTTTTCTTGCTGCAGAGGTATGGTGAATACAATGCACTTTCCAATGTTAAATTCCGGCAGACTTGACTTTCAACTTTTTAAATGAGGGCGATATATTAAATGTACATGGTGATTAATACCACAAACTCGTAATTCCGAACAGTAAACCCAAAAGCTAGGAAGTGGTAGGCTGAATTTGGGCCTAGAAACCAAACAAATACTATATTTAATTCAAGACTACAGCAAAATAGTACAGAAATCTGAAAGCCAGGGGAAAGCTGCTGCGAACGTGTACTGCTCACTATAATGTCACATCTTAATAACTGTTACAACATGAAAATACTGGAAGCATGAACATAGAGCAAACACAAAATGGTCGGGACAGCCTGAGCGCAACTTTAAAGCCAAAAGTGAGGTGCTCAAAGACACTAGACTGAGGGAGACGCACATCCACTAGCATAAACACTCGTAGGAGAATGAAATAAACACGAGTGGCCCCACTGAAAAACGAAATGATAATAAAACCATTGTATTGTCATTCTTACGGATCACTGACATATTATCGACGAGCACAATATCGAGTTACCAAAATATCGGCGATATTATATCGACTACAAATATATCGACATCCTATACTTAATTAAGAAACTACTAAAAGATCGACTAAAAAATATCGAGTAAAATAATTATCGAATACACTAATATCGAAAGACAAAATATAGAATACCCAAATATCGTGTTGTAACAAAACATACAGTACACTACAAAAATATCGAATGCAAATATATAGATAACACTAATATCGAAAAATAAGGAATATCGACACTATAAAATATACCTAAAACATTGTAAATACAATACAACTATATATTTAAAATATAAAATACACTCCACAATACATAATAGAAAAACTATAAACATTTTTTTAAACACATCAATAATTTTCAACATTTTAGCCACATATAATCCAAACAGTGCTGTGAAATTATAAATAAATACAATACTTTTAACATATATTCACTAATTATAATTACATATATTTAAAATAGAACTAAATACAAACCAAGTTTCCTGCAGCAGTGTTAAAAAAATTGCATTTCCACAGCAACAACATAGCAATTAAATTTCAAAAAATTCAAACCAACCAATAAAAATGTCCCATTCTTAAAACATCCAATCAAATTAAAGAACTAATCAAATACACAGTATAAAAGGATTATTGTCCAACTGCTATTTCCTGCTTCTAACTCTAAAGAAAGAAGAAGGTGACACTCTGACCGACTGTTTCCTGAGAAAAATATTTTTCCAAACAAGACTCCTACAGAAATAATTCAAGTAATTTAAACTATTTTGTAATTAACACTAAAGTATTAGACTAAAAGTGTAACTATTTCTCTAAACAATTTATGTAATTTATTTTTTTCCTTTACATTTCTTCTACACAGATCTCCAAAACTAAACTAAAACACTTAACTGATTATTCACCAGAAATTCCTTATTGTAAGTATATTTAAATGTTGTCTGACAAACTAACTACATTTATTAAACACAAGTTTCTAATACACATTTTATCTTTATTCTATGTTCTTTACAGAAATTTTGAAAACATCCCAAAACTACTACATCAAAGCTAAATACTAGACAATTTAAACAAGTGAGTATATTTGTAATATTTAAAAAAAAGGCTTAAATGCTCACTAGAAGATTGCTTCCCCCTAGAAAAAACTCAAATTGTAATAAAAGAATAGAATTCCTAATTTTTGTAGTTTTCTACCAACAGAAATAAAACAAGGCAATACAAGACAAAGCTTGAAAACACCTTCTCAACATTTCAAATTACAACACAGAATAAATGTAAGTAAAAGAAACCTTCCCCCTAGAAAAGACTCAAAGTTTAAAAAAAGAATATATTTTCTAATTATTTATATTTTCTACCAACAGAAATAAAGCAAGGAAATAGAAGTAAAAGCTTGAAAACACCATCTCAACATTTCTAATTACAACACAGAATAAATGTAAGCAAATGCTAAGTAAAAGGAACTTTCCCCTAGAAAAAAATCCAAATTTAATAAAAGAATATATTTTCTAATTAATTTTCTTTTCTACCAACAGAAATAAAGCAAGGAATTAGAAGAAAAAGCTTGAAAACACCTTCTCAACATTTCAAATTACAACACAGAATAAATGTAAGTATAATCATTAAAAGAGGAATGTATAAAATACATGTATAGCAATATTTAAACTTAAAGTATATTACTTTCTAATCTTTCCTAGCACAAGAAATAGAAAAATGACTGAAGGTGCTGAGTTTGTAATGTCTCAGAAAAACAAGCTTTTACTGTGTTACATGGGATATGTATCTACGCAAGAAAAACAATCAGGACGCAAAGTATTCTGGAAATGTAGTAAATACTACTCTAATAAATGTTATGGTAGGGCTACAATTGAAGAAGCTAATGTATTATTTACCAAAGAACACAATCACCCCCTAATGTAACTGAAATTGAGGTCAGGGATGCTCTTGAAAGCATAAAAGAAGCAAGTACAGGAACTGACAAACCAACTACCCAAATACTGAAAGAGGAACTATTAAAAGTTCCTCAACATGCTTCTGGGCAACTACCCTCAATTGACTCTCTAAAACGCACAATAGCCAGACAAAAAAGAGTCACAACAACGACTCAACCTAACCCCAAAACATTTGAAGAAGTAGTCATTCCTCCTTAATTGAGTATCACACATAATAAAGACCATTTGTACTATTTGATAACAAAAGCCCTAACAAACGAATTATAATGTTTGCTACTGCAAACAATATTAGAAAACTCCAGGAATGCGAACACTGGATGATGGATGGTACTTTTAAAACATGCCCTAAACCATTTTACCAAATCTACAGCATACATGGATTGTACCATCATTCCAACATTCCATTTATGTACTGTTTGTTACCCAACAAACAACAAAATACTTACACAGAAGTCCTGAATACAATTAAACAAGAAATCAACAATTATTTTCCACAAAACATAATGATTGATTTCGAGATAGAAATGATTAATAGCATATTAAAAACATTTCCCCACACAGAAATACAAGGTTGCTATTATCATTTCAATCAGAGCATTTGGAGACATCTCCAAAAATCTACCTTAAGCGTGCAATATGCTACCGATAGCACTTTTGCATACCAAATAAAAAAATTAATTTCACTATCCTATGTCCCTGTTACAGATGTAGCAGAACATTATGACATATTAATTAACAGTCCATACTACAAAAAATATGAGGAAAAACTAGCCCCACTCCTAGACTACTTTGAAGATACATGGGTGGGAAGGCTACATAGATCAGGACACAGACACCAACCTACATTTCCCATTGCTTGGTGGAATGTATATTTAAGTACACTGAATAAAGAAGCTAAAACAAACAACAGTGTAGAAGGATGGCATAATGCTTTTCAAGCTACCACTAGCAGAGGAAAACCCTCCGTACAGAAACTAATTGAAACTTTACAAAAAGAACAAAGCTACCAAGAACTACGCATCGAACAATCAGTAACACAAATAGGACCAAAACTAACTAAACAAACAAAACAAATGTTTACTCTACTCCAAAGCCAAGTCACCCTATATCCTTCTAATAGAGGCCTAGACTACCTATCCCTAATAGCAAAAAGCCTACTCTGAATTATGAGATCCAAAAAAGCAATACCTTATCAATATTAAAAAAATATTCAAATTATCAAAATGATATAGGATCATAAAAAAGATTCCATAATTGTCATACATATTTATTTCAAATTAAAATACATTTTCTAGACAATTACGAAATATTTTTTATGACATGAAATATACCAACAATAATAACAATGAAATTTCCCACCCAAATAATAAAAAAAAACACTTACAATTTATGTTGCTGAAGAATAGGAATTCCAGCCACTTGTTATCCATTTACTCCACGGGTAATCCATCATAAATCCAATTGATGAAACCCTCAAAATCCTGAAAATAAGTAAAAATATGAAAAAACGCTCCAGGAAATCCAGATAAAAGCAAGTGTGGTAACTTTATTAATTAAAGTCACATGCACACACTTTGGTTAAAAATAAAACGCATAGTCTTCTCAAAATGCAAATAGATACCCTTAAAAACCGGAAAATTAGACAAAAAGTTAAAAAATCGCTCCATGAAACCACGAGAAAAGGAGAGAGAGTTAAAAACATTACTTTAATAAAGTAATACACTCTTTCCCCCCCCCCAAAAAACGCATCCATTTTCGGAACGAAATGGCGAAATCCGGGAACCTATAAAAAATGGTTACAACAAAACCACCCATACAAACACCCAAACATTTCAAAATATACATAATCATCACTATAAAACATTAAAATATACATATTATAACATTAACCTTTAAAAATACACAACAACTTAAACACTCACAACACTTCCGTAAAAAACAACTTACACCTACAACATACCAAAACCACGACTAAAAACACACAGAACACTGCACACCTCCTAAATACACTCAAACACTACTACTCTATTACATATAGTAACTAAAACACACCTTAACTTTCCGAACGCGACGCAGCATCCAACCGCGAGCTTCTCCAGTCAGGAATGAAGCAAAATAACCTTACACGGTAAGAAAAAAGTCCCATTTAAACAATAATAGAAACTTAAACATTTTTAATACAATGTTCTAAATAAAAATATAATACATTACTAGACTTAAAATGTAATACATTTTTTTCTAACACTTATAAATATAATATTTGATTTAATCTCCTTAGTAAATTAATAATAAATAATAATAATATATTATTAATTGTTATTAATACTTCATTAAATATGTAAACATTATAATAAATACATAGAACACATTTATTTTGAGTTTATATAAGATTTTACTTTTACAAAATATTTCTGAAGTTTCTATACAGTTATATATCATTTGTAAATTATTAATAATAAATATAAAATAATATTAATTATTAATATTAATCATATTTATGTTTCTAAATTGTAAATAAGTACAAAAAAAGTACACTTGAATTAATATTTTCAAAATATGTTTATGTTTTCTTTAAATATGTAATAATTAAATAACATTTGTAAATTAATAATAATAATTAATACAATACATTAATTATTGTTATTAATTATATCTATGTATGTAAATAATTTTAAAATACATATCAAAAATTGTATACAACTGTGAAAGTAAATTACTTTTTCATTCTGTATTATAATTTGTTTTTTTATCAAAACACAATTATATTGTTAATAATGATTAATATCAATATTATGTCTTTATTGAGAACATTGTATTTAATATGTATAGATGTTATTAAAAACATATTTTGCATGTAAATGATGGAAATATATACTTACCTGTTTATTATTTTCTGTTTAAGTACATATTTTAAATATATAATTAATAATATTAATATTTTATATATTAACATTATTAATTAAATATTTATTAGATAGAAAAACAAAATGTATGTAATTATTTAATTAATGTTACAAATTGTTTTCAACATTTTCTAAAACAACACTGTATACTTTTTTAATATATACTGTTTACAATATTTTTTATGGGAATGTAAAACATTTATGAATACAAATAAATGTAATGTAATACATTCTATTTACCTAACTTTATAATGAAAACATCAGAATTATTGTATACTGTACTGTACATATTATGAAAACAATCTATCAATAAAAAATTGCTAAAACTTCATGTCTACTTATTTGACAAAGAATATTAAAATGTTATTTTTAAAATGTTATTATTATAATAATATTATATATGTACATCTTCCTTTACCATTACAAAGATTTGTTCTACAATTATAATATAACATCATAATTTTATTTTACAAGCCTTTTCAGAAATAACTATAAAACATATATAAATTACTATTCCCACTTCATTCAAATAACAGTGAATAACGTGTTGGACACTGACCCAATATAATTTACTATTCCAACTCCAGTCTAACAAATGTCAGGGAAGGTGCTGGACACTGACCCAATATAATTTACTATTCCAACTCCAATCTAACAAATATTAGCGAAAGTGTTGGACACTGACCCAATATAATTTACTATTCCTACTCCAGTCTGACAAATGTCAGGTAAGGTGCTGGACACTGAGCCAATATAATTTACTATTCCAACTCCAATCAAATAATTATCATGTAAGGTGCTGGACACTAACACAATATAATTTACTATTCCAACTCCAGTCTAACAAATGTTAGGGAAGGTGCTGGACACTGACCCAATATAATTTACTATTCCAACTTCAATCTAACAAATATCACAGAAGGTGCTGGACACTGACCCAATATAATTTACTATTCAAACTCCAGTCTGACAAATGTCAAGGAAGGTGCTGGATACTGACCCAATATAATTTACTATTCCAACTCCAATCTAACAAATATCAGAGAAAGTGTTGGACACTAACACAATATAATTTATAATTCCAACTCCAGTCTAACAAATGTTAAGGAAGGTGCTGGACACTGACCCAATATAATTTACTATTCCAACTCCAATCTAACAAATATCAGAGAAGGTGCAGGACACTGACCCAATATAATTTACTATTCCAACTCCAGTCTGACAAATGTCAGGGAAGGTGCTGGACAGTGACCCAATATAATTTACTATACCAACTCCAGTCTGACAAATGTCAGAGAAGGTGCTGGACACTGACCCAATATAATTTACTATTCCAACTCCAATCTAACAAATATCAGAGAAGGTGCTGAACACTGACCCAATATCATTTACTATTCCAACTCCAGTCTGACAAATGTCAGGGAAGGTGCTGGACACTGACCCAATATAATTTACAATTCCAACTCCAGTCTGACAAATGTCAGGGAAGGTGCTGGACACTGACCCAATATCATTTACTATTCCAACTCCAATCTAACAAATATCATAGAAAGAGTTGGAGACTGACCCAATATAATTTACTATTCCAACTCCAATCTAACAAATATCAGAGAAAGTGTTGGACACTGAACAATATAATTTACTATTCCAACACCAGTCTGACAAATGTTAGGGAAGGTTCTGGACACTGACCCAATATAATTTACTATTCCAACTCCAATCTAACAAATATCAGAGAAGGTGCTGGACACTGACCCAATCTAATTTACTATTCCAACTCCAGTCTGACAAATTTCAGGGAAGGTGCTGGACAGTGACCCAATATAATTTACTATTCCAACTCCAGTCTGACAAATGTCAGGGAAGGTGCTGGACAGTGACCCAATATAATTTTCTATTCCAACTCCAATCTAACAGATATCAGAGAAGGTGCTGGACACTGAAACAATATAATTTACTATTCCAACTCCAGTCTGACAAATGTCAGGGAAGGTGCTGGACACTGACCCAATATAATTTACTATTCCAACTCCAGTCTGACAAATGTCAGGGAAGGTGCTGGACACTGACCCAATATAATTTACTATTCCAACTCCAGTCTGACAAATGTCAGGGAAGGTGCTGGACATTGACCCAATATCATTTACTATTCCAACTCTAGTCTGACAAATGTCAGGGAAGGTGCTGGACACTGACCCAAAATAAATTACTATTCCAACTCCAATCTAACAAATATCAGAGAAGGTGCTGGACACTGACCCTATATAATTTACTATTCCAAATCCAAATAATTAAATTTGACTTAAATAGCTGAATATTAATCATATAAACGTTACTATTCCTACTTCAAATGTTATATTGTAATATAATATATTTATAAGTCTAAAAATATATCACATTACCCATATTAACATATCCTCCCATCTAAATATTAATATTTTATATTATAATAATATTATTTATGTGTAAAATCCATTATATTTTTATTTTCTGTAATACAAAAAGTTATCTTTATTTTTTATATTTCTATTATAATATTACACAATTTCCAAAGTTAAAATAATTTAGAATACATTTATAAATCATATATTGTATTTAAAACTTTCAACATATTTTATAGAGTATATTTCAAAATTTTATTACAAATTTTAATTTTGAAATCTAAATTAATTTTTTTTAAAAAATACCCAAAAAATTCATGACATTAACATTAGATTTATATTTTAAAAAGTTACAAATTTCACCATTACACACAATAAATGAAATGTTAGAATTTATATTTATTAAATTTTTAAAAATTGTTAAAAATGTTTTAATTTTTAAAACAATGTTTTAATTAGAAATGAAATGTTAGAATTTATTTTAATTACATTTTTTATTTTAAAATGTTTAAAAAAATTCAAACAAATTTGAAATTTGAAATTCTAATTTTGCATATAATTAAAAAATATATATTTTCATTAAATTTCAACATTTAATTTATTATTTTAAAATACTCCCCACCCTTATCCCCTATTAACCCTATATCCCGCTCCTAAAATAACATGAAATATTATTTAAATTTTTTAAAAAAATTTTTAAATAAAATTAATTGCATATTTACAAAATTTAAATACATTTTTTTAAAACACTCCCCACCCTTACCCCCTAATAACCCAACATCCTGCTCCTAAAATGTATAAATCATTGTCCAAAAATATTATAAATTATTTAAAATATTTTAAAAGTTATTATTTTAAAACACTCCCCACCCTTATCCCCAAATAAGCCAACATCCCGCTCCGAAAAAAATAAATAACACTATAAAAATGTTATTTATAAAAGAATATTTAATAAATATAACACTTTTTGAAATAATAACTATTTTTTTATACTTATATTATCAATATTACATACATTTTATACTATTGATATTTTATTTCGATATTATTTACATGCGATATATGTGATTTCTATATTTTTTACTACACTAACAACACAATATTAACACTACACGATATTTTGATTCAATATTTTTTCCTTCGATATTATATTAGTGAAAAATAAACGATATTTATTACATCGATATACTTACATTCAATATTTCTCTACACTCGATATTATTGACTCGATATTTAGTCCATTCGATATTTTGGAATCGATATTATGACTAGTTACCATTCTTACCTTATTGCCAGCCGAGGTTAGGAAGGGGTGGAGGCATGCTGACTAGCGCCACGTCAGAAGTAGGGAGTAGTGGTAGGCACTTATTAAGTGTGCATGCCATTTGGCCGTCCGTCTTCGGCTGGCCAAGCAGACATGTGCACTTAGGTTTCTCCAACCCAGCTGTGCTGTACAGCTGAGTTGGAGAAAATCTGCAGGCTCCCTCTGCCTGAGTGAGCATGCTGTCCGCTCAGCCAATCCAGGCACTGCTCTCATGCTAGCAATAGCACAAAAGCACTGCCTGGATTGGATGAAGAGCCTGTACAGTGAAGCTCATTGACCTCCCGGAGGAGAGGAGCAACGAGGCTGCTACAGCGGGAGTGAAGTGGCAGGTAGGTCTTCTTATTTTATCTTTTGAACTGAACTTCAAGCCCTCCTACCCCGCCCTACTACTTCACTAAAGCAGCAGACGCTACTGTTAATAAAAGCAATTGATAAGGCAGAAATTAAAGGACTGAACAGCTTGGCACCGAGTGACAACTTCAGCTGTAATGCCAACGGATAGTTCATAGAATTCTAGACAGGCAGGGTGTATAAAGACATCTCCAATGAGTCATCCAGGTTTAATTACTGAGCCAGGCACTATCAGGCGTGGAAGACATGTCTTGGGAGACCGAAACACCACTCGGGATTCACTGTATCAATTGTGCTATTTTATAACCGGAAACACATTTCACACTGACAGTTGGTGCTGGAAATCATCAAGAACGTCTTTAGATATATGTCAGGCTAAACGCTGAGAAGAATAATGAAAGTGTCTGTAAACAGTAGCAATGAGGGACCTTTTTAAGTGGAGTTTGTCAAAGTAACAAAACTATAATAGACTCGCATCGTCAGGAGCCTTCCACAAGCATCGAATCTTTAACCCCCACCACACTTGCTGGATCTGAAACTAAAAGCAGCCCGAGTATCACCATCCGCTTCTTTACCCTTCGCAGCCACTAACCTAACACACTCAAAGGCAGTGTAGCATGCAACAGTGCCACAATCAATGGCTGTGGATTTCAATAGCACATTCAAAGCAGCACCTTCCGCAAATCACATCAACTCACAACCACCCACAGCAATAGCATCCCCGACCGGAGCCCTACCACAGCCACACACTTTCTATACATAGAGGAGCCAATTTCAAAGACAGTAATCAGCATTTATAGGATCCACGTCAGCACCCATCAAAGCCACAACCAAACCCTAATTCTAACTGAAACTATCTGATCCACACACCTGTTGGTCCATTAGCTGACAGGCAAACTAGAACTGTCTGATACCGTAGGAAGTAAACCTCACCAGGTCGTGAACTCGGGATAATGTTACACTCCCTACATGTTGTAAGTACCACATCTAGAGCAAACCCACTACAACTGACCACATGACAGCAACACATTGTCACTTATTCTGGATCTCATTAAAAACAAAAACAGTTGAGTGTTTGAACGCTCTTAAAGGCCTCAGCCTCTAGCAATGACCAAGACATATTCCTGTGCATCATTTTTCCAACTGTGCAAACCCAACCTAACCATATTTAATCATTAGTTGAGCAAGTAAACCCATCTTTACCTTGATGGCATGCTTGAAGTCAAAACCCTTCCCCAAGACCAGGGAAAAGTTCTTGTGGTATTTCCTTGGTTCACACAGACATTCATCTCCTAACACCATCCATCAAACATTTCCTTCATTGATAGGAACCGCCATATCGGTGGTTTCTGTCAATATCGAGAGTTGTCTGCAGGGCAATTCTAAATTTGGTGGGCGGAGGTCACTTGGGATGGTGCATGTATTATCATATGCCATTCCAAAGTAGTAAACTCCATCCATCAAATTATACATCAGGCCCTAGGATATGAGTTCACCTTGCCACGTTGTAGAGTTCTCTTTCCCACAAATTGTACAGGGAACTACAGTACACATGTGTAGAGAAGGAGAGAGAGAAAGTTTGTAATTATGGATATGAACAAGAATGAATGGCTGACACTGCCTTTTGTCTCTGAAAATTGGCTAGTAAGACCTAGGACTTCACAAAGAAGTGATGGTCAACTCTGCTAAGAACAGAGTGAATCTTAAAGAAAGTTTTTTCATGATATGTGGCACAATCTTAGCTTTCCTCTTTCAGCGGGCATACAAGCACAATACTGTGTACTCAGATGTGCTCTGCTTGTTACAGGGAAGCAATTGCTTGCACTATATGAAGGGACCTGGAAGCTCATTCTGAAAACTAGGAGGCATATTATCAAGACATGCAACAAAATTATTGCCTCTTTAGCGGCAGAAAACTGCAGCTAAAACGGCAATAATGGGCTTGATAATATGCTCTATGGAATTCCACTTCAAGCCCAGTCCTTCACATCTAACATGTGCTTCAAGTGGAATTCCATAGAGAATATTATCAAGCCCATTATCGCTGTTTTAGCTGCAGTTTTCTGCCGCTAAAGCGGCAATAATTTTATCGCTTGTCTTAATAATATGCCCCTAGATTTCCCATGAAGCCACAGAACTCTTTCAATGTTTGTCAATGTCAGAGGCTATTTTGAAGACATTGAGTATAAGTTGCCTCGAGGCAGTCAACATATTTTGCTGCTGCAACCAGGACCTTGTTACCAGACCATGTGAAAATCTTCAACCTTTGAAGTTGAAGCTGATTGCAGATAAGTATGTTATGGAATTTAACTGTTTTTGGTAATGAACTTAAATAGTTGAAAAGAACTATGCCAGAAATACATTGAAGGAGTATAAACTTAAATTTTATTATTGCACCTTTGAATACAAAACTACATAGGAAATTGGAATGATCTTACTCTTCTTTTAATACTGTTGATACTGTCATAATACCTTATATGATGGCTGATTGACAAAAGCATTCATGAGTACTGGAAGACAATCGAGAGATGGGGGCCATGATCTTTTCTTGTGAAACACATGCTTATTGCTGCTTTTATGAACTTAGTAAGTCCCAGGACAAGAAAGATCCACGATCTAAGGTGCCGGGAGCTGGACAAAATGGTGTCTCAGAGGCATAGGCCCAATAAAATAGGAGATTGGGGTATGTGAGTGCCAGAGAGTGTTTAGTCGGAGATGGTCAAAATCGAGACATGGGGATCAGAAGCTCATTTCAGCCTGCTAGCACGCCAGTGATTACCAGATTAAACGACAGTTGGACATAAACTACTGCTCATTATACACAGTGCTGTCAAGAACAGCACGGTCCCTCTAACAGATAGAGGAACAAGCAGTCAAAGATACTCTAATCTATCAGATACTAGGTCAGAAGTGAAACACCACAGATAAGAAATAGTTTAGCTCCACCACATTACAACTACACTAACAGGCAACTACATTATGACTACCATAACACTCACCTACTTAGGCCGAATGGAAGAAACTAGACCTGTTACTCATATTAAGATCCAATAGGGTGCAAAAATATCAGGAAACACTGCTGTAGCTTACTCAAATTAAGTGGATTGCAGTATCACCCAAATATCATGTGGGAATTACCCTGCATACAAAACCAATGCCATATGCCCTATTCACAATGGTTAGGTTAAAAGGTCACAGGATCTACCACATTTTGCCAATCCACTACAGTGAACCACCTGTAGTGTTCTCCCCAGCCTGGATGCCCACCAATGACTACTCCACACACAAAGCTTAGTGTTGTACATCTGTATTTGTCTGCGTGTAACAGCGAGCTCAATTTTCTAAACCTGAATTCACTTCATTACAATCAACCAATTACGTCACAGTTCTAAGGAGTCCATCAGTGTCCAAAAAGGTTTCATCATTGCTAACTGACACAACACTGCAGAGATCTTCTATCAATGGAAAATGGGAGTATTCATCAGCAATCCCCATCAGTTGATGTCCATTGTCAAGAGGACCGAAGAAGTCAATGACGATTCTTTCCCATACATGGGTTGGCAACTCTCTTTAGGGTCTGTAGAGTAGTTTTTGATGAAAGGCAGTTACATAGATGACAGGCCTTCAGTTATCTTTCAACTCTCTTATCGAGATGTGGAAACCAGACCTGGTCTCAGAGAGCTCGGTTTGTGGCAACAATTCCACAATGCCATTCATGGACCACTTTCATTATCTGTTGTCGCAGACTCTCCAGAATAACAATTCTGAAACCTCCAAGGATAATGCCTTATTGAGTAACTTCCAGTTAATCTTTTTACATTTTTAAACTTCTGGTATTCATGTCACTGTTAAAAGGTTGAGGGTGCTGATTCCAAAACTGATGGGCAAAAATGTATTTTAGATTTAGCATGTCACTATCTTGACTCATGGCAGTGACAATTTGTTCCAACAAAATGGCAGCTAATGTGCTTGATTTCACAATGAAGGTTACGTGGACTTCAGTCACCTTGGAAGGGGTACCAGGGCACTGCAGATGCACTCTTTTTGTGTTTGGTGTGTTTGCCCTAAGTGGCCACGGGCATATCAGACATGGGTCTATTGCTTGCTGTGCCACTGTGTTGGAAAATGAGCAGTATCTGTGAGACCTGCACAAATAACATGACTACATTTGTCCTTCACTGGGATCCAAACACCCAATTGTAGCGCCTGACTCTCAGAGAGTAGTGTTGCAGAGCAGTTTGATTCAGAAAAGGGGGTGGTGATGAACAGAGTGTCTGAATTAAGCAGACCACTCTTACCCAGTCCAAAGATCAGGGCTTGATCCATCACCGTTTTTTAGCTCACTGCACCATCCCAGCTCAGAACTTGGCTATATGCAAATTAGTCTGACCCTGGCCCAGTGCATCATGGGAACAGGGCAGACCAAACAACCAAGCCAATTCTTATACTGGGAAGGAAACAAGCTACCGGGGACCGGTTTCTGGCATTTCAGCCGTCTTAGGCCCGGCTTGCTTGAATCCTGATGGTGCAATGAGCAAGGGACTCACATCTGAGTATACCCTTCCACGCTTATGGTGGACAAAAATGATTCAGAAAAGGGGGTGGTGATGAACAGAGTGTCTGAATTGAGCAGACCACTCTTACCCAGTCCAAAGATCAGGGCTTGATCCATCACCGTTTTTTAGCTCACTGCACCATCCCAGCTCAGAACTTGGCTATATGCAAATTAGTCTGACCCTGGCCCAGTGCATCATGGGAACAGGGCAGACCAAACTACCAAGCCAATTCTTATACTGGGAAGGAAACAAGCTACCGGGGACCGGTTTCTGGCATTTCAGCCGTCTTCGGCCCGGCTTGCTTGAATCCTGATGGTGCAATGAGCAAGGGACTCACATCTGAGTATACCCTTCCACGCTTATGGTGGACAAAAATGATTCAGAAAAGGGGGTGGTGATGAACAGAGTGTCTGAATTAAGCAGACCACTCTTACCCAGTCCAAAGATCAGGGCTTGATCCATCACCGTTTTTTAGCTCACTGCACCATCCCAGCTCAGAACTTGGCTATATGTAAATTAGTCTGACCCTGGCCCAGTGCATCATGGGAACAGGGCAGACCAAACTACCAAGCCAATTCTTATACTGGGAAGGAAACAAGCTACCGGGGCCCGGTTTCTGGCATTTCAGCCGTCTTCGGCCCGGCTTGCTTGAATCCTGATGGTGCAATGAGCAAGGGACTCACATCTGAGTATACCCTTCCACGCTTATGGTGGACAAAAATGATTCAGAAAAGGGGGTGGTGATGAACAGAGTGTCTGAATTAAGCAGACCACTCTTACCCAGTCCAAAGATCAGGGCTTGATCCATCACCGTTTTTTAGCTCACTGCACCATCCCAGCTCAGAACTTGGCTATATGTAAATTAGTCTGACCCTGGCCCAGTGCATCATGGGAACAGGGCAGACCAAACTACCAAGCCAATTCTTATACTGGGAAGGAAACAAGCTACCGGGGACCGGTTTCTGGCATTTCATCCGTCTTCGGCCCGGCTTGCTTGAATCCTGATGGTGCAATGAGCAAGGGACTCACATCTGAGTATACCCTTCCACGCTTATGGTGGACAAAAATGATTCAGAAAAGGGGGTGGTGATGAACAGAGTGTCTGAATTAAGCAGACCACTCTTACCCAGTCCAAAGATCAGGGCTTGATCCATCACCGTTTTTTAGCTCACTGCACCATCCCAGCTCAGAACTTGGCTACATGCAAATTAGTCTGACCCTGGCCCAGTGCATCATGGGAACAGGGCAGACCAAACTACCAAGCCAATTCTTATACTGGGAAGGAAACAAGCTACCGGGGACCGGTTTCTGGCATTTCATCCGTCTTCGGCCCGGCTTGCTTGAATCCTGATGGTGCAATGATCAAGGGACTCACATCTGAGTATACCCTTCCATGCTTATGGTGGACAAAAAGGATTCAGAAAAGGGGGTGGTGATGAACAGAGTGTCTGAATTAAGCAGACCACTCTTACCCAGTCCAAAGATCAGGGCTTGATCCATCACCGTTTTTTAGCTCACTGCACCATCCCAGCTCAGAACTTGGCTATATGCAAATTAGTCTGACCCTGGCCCAGTGCATCATGGGAACAGGGCAGACCAAACTACCAAGCCAATTCTTATACTGGGAAGGAAACAAGCTACCGGGGACCGGTTTCTGGCATTTCAGCCATCTTCGGCCCGGCTTGCTTGAATCCTGATGGTGCAATGAGCAAGGGACTCACATCTGAGTATACCCTTCCACGCCAGATTCTGAGCTGGGATGGGGCAGTGAGATAAATAACGGTGATGGATCAAGCCCTGATCTTTGGACTGGGTAAGAGTGGTCTGCTTAATTCAGACACTCTGTTCATCACCACCCCCTTTTCTGAATCGTTTTTGGCCACTATAGGTGTGGCAGGGTATACTCAGACATGAGTCCCTTTCTCACTGCTCCATCAGGATTCAAGCAAGCCGGGCCGAAGACGGCTGAAATGCCAGAAACCGGTCCCCGGTAGCTTGTCTCCTTTCTGGTGAACAATTGGCTTGGTAGTTTAGTCTGCCCTGTTCCCATGATGCACTGGGCCAGGGACAGACTGATTTGCATATAGCCAGGTTCTGAGCTGGGATGGGGCAGTGAGATAAATAACGGTGATGGATCAAGCCCTGATCTTTGGACTGGGTAAGAGTGGTCTGCTTAATTCAGACACTCTGTTCATCACCACCCCCTTTTCTGAATCGTTTTTGGCCACTATAGGTGTGGCAGGGTATACTCAGACATGAGTCCCTTCCTCACTGCTCCATCAGGATTCAAGCAAGCCGGGCCGAAGACGGCTGAAATGCCAGAAACCGGTCCCCGGTAGCTTGTCTCCTTTCTGGTGAACAATTGGCTTGGTAGTTTAGTCTGCCCTGTTCCCATGATGCACTGGGCCAGGGACAGACTGATTTGCATATAGCCAGGTTCTGAGCTGGGATGGGGCAGTGAGATAAATAACGGTGATGGATCAAGCCCTGATCTTTGGACTGGGTAAGAGTGGTCTGCTTAATTCAGACACTCTGTTCATCACCACCCCCTTTTCTGAATCGTTTTTGGCCACTGTAGGTGTGGCAGGGTATACTCAGACATGAGTCCCTTTCTCACTGCTCCATCAGGATTCAAGCAAGCCGGGCCGAAGACGGCTGAAATGCCAGAAACCGGTCCCCGGTAGCTTGTCTCCTTTCTGGTGAAGAATTGGCTTGGTAGTTTAGTCTGCCCTGTTCCCATGATGCACTGGGCCAGGGACAGACTGATTTGCATATAGCCAGGTTCTGAGCTGGGATGGGGCAGTGAGATAAATAACGGTGATGGATCAAGCCCTGATCTTTGGACTGGGTAAGAGTGGTCTGCTTAATTCAGACACTCTGTTCATCACCACCCCCTTTTCTGAATCGCAGAGCAGTTTGAGGCTTACTCAAGGGAGGTGGTGTGGGCTAGTAATTGCCATTACAGGTACGCAGCAATAACACTCAATATTTGATTGTCCAGTCTGTACTTTGCTCTATAAAAGTAAGAGTACATTTTTTAATCACACACACTACTCAATACTATGCACCAATTTACAAATATACATATACAGTTGGAATTACTTTGTGACATTGCATATCATCTCTACCCCTGCAGCAGGGGGTGGGGTCTAGTACCACCACTCCCATGTACTCACATCATCTTGCCCCCAAATGCAATTAGTTGAACATAACCTGGAGTGAGGGCCCTGCGCACTGGCATCATCCCAGCGGCGACCCACCCCATTACCTCAACAAGCATTTAAAATAGGTACACCTGCCCTGGTGACACACAACCCTGACTGAGCATTTCCTACTGACTATAAAGTATGCACCTCTACATCTTAAGGGCTAACAGTCTGGGTTCTTCACCTAAGCGCAGCAGCAAGAATATATTTTAAGTATCACTTTAGAATGACAGTACTCATCACAATTGTTGGACATTGGAATGCATTGCAATTACAGGCCCTAAAAGCATTGCAGATGAAATCACAGGATTAAGAATATAGAGCCAGACACCCTAGCAGGAATGTCTGGCAAGATAACCCCACTTTGCTTATGGCATCACCTTACACATGTACTTTACATTACACAGTCCCTCCGAAAGAAATAACATTAGTAAATGCACTAAGGGTGCAATTACACCTCTTCACCTCCAGGGAATGCCCTTCTCCAGACATCCACAAGTCAGCTCTTCATCCCTTGGTGCATTTCTCAATACACCCCCAGCTGTAGTTCCAGCACAGGAGGTGTTGAAATGCTGGTGGAGCCCTTAAGGGGTTATCCTTTTCAAGTCCCCATGAGACTTAGGGAGGGACTTACATTTTCTGGTTGGGGCAGCTCCCCCTGCACCCCACACTCACTTGGTAGTGACCCCGTCGTCCTGGGGCCACCACAGGCAGAACAACAAGCAGGCAGTTTCCTTCAGGCCGACCGGCCTGCAAAGCATTACGGGGTGCTTTCTGAAGCCCAGTGCATACTAGAACAGCGGCTCTCCCGATGTGCCGGGGAGAGCCGCACAACCAGCTGTCCTTCGCGGGGCCCGGTCCTACCCGGGCCCTTCCTCTTTGCCAAGCTCCTTGGGGTGTGTGGTCCCACCCAGACCCCCAGGGGAGTGCTACAGCGCGGGGAGCCCACCCCCGGCGGTTTAGTCTGAAATTCAGGGCCCGGTCCCACCCGGGCCCCTGGTGCCCCTGCTTTGCCCTTTCGGGGTCCCGGTCCCACCCGGTACCCCGTCTGCCTTCCTGGGTGGAGAGCCACCCGGGGAGCCCACCCCATGACTCCAGCTGGCTCCCCCCCCCGGCCAGCACCCTCGTGTACTGCCAGACACGGAGGTTCCCGCCGGTCCAGGCAGACCTCGGGGGAGTGCGGAGGTTCTCCCCTACCCTCCTTCTTCTCTTTGGGGCCTGGGGATGAGGTCCCGCACCCCTAGGCCATCTTCACGGGGGCATGACGGCACCCCCCGGCTTGGACTTGCTTTCTTCGGGGCCTGGGGATGGGTTCCTGGGCCCCTGGGTAACCTTCATGACATAGGGCATACCAGGGCCTGGAGTTGGGATCCCGGGCTCCGCCCCCTTCTGAGGACTTCACGGGGAGTGTGCCCGCACTCCCTGGCTGTAGCTTACCCTGTGAGGGGGGTTTGTGCAACGGTGCTTCCCCCTCCCTCCACAGTCCGCGGGGACCAGGGTGGGCTCCTGGCACCCCGCCTGGTGTCATCTTCATGGGGAGCGCGATGGTGCTCCCTGACTTTATCTTCTCCCTCAAGGGGGATGCGCGACAGCATTCCCCCTCATCCCTTGACTTCGGGGGGCCAGGGTGGGCTCCTGGCACCCTCGCTTTGGGGATCAGTTCAGGGGGAGCACGACAGCGCTTTCTGGCTTTCTCTTCTTGTGTGGGCAGCCACCAGGACCTGACTCACCCCGGAGGCACATCATGGACCGGCGGGGGAGCCCCACGTGCTTCGTCGTTGGTCCTTCCAGAGGTCAGAGGTTGTCTACCTTCTGAGGAGCATATCTCGGCCCCCAGGGGTCTGATCTTTGCGATCGTGGTCTCTTCTTGCTCTTGGTGTCGCAGCCCAGCCACTGGGAGCACTTTCCTTTGCCCTCCTGTTCACCTGGAGGGTGGATTCAGCATGGAGCTGTCTTCACTGGCTCCCTGCGTCAGCCTTTTGCCGGACTCTCCTCCTGGGCCTCTCTTCTTCCTGCGCAGAGGCCCCTGCTTCTGCGCACTGGTCCTGGACTCTTCTCCTGCCGCTGTTCAGGATTCTGTGGCAGTCAGGGGGTTCCTCCTTCCAACTGCCCATTGTGTCAGGCTCCAGAACCCTCTGCCTCAGCGGACCATACCCCAGAGAGAGCTCCTATTCCTGTGCAAGTCCTTTTAAGAAGTTGGGGAGGGGTCTGACAGGAAGTCTCTGTTTCCCCTAGCACACAGCGACACATCACTTCTCTGCCCCTGCTCCCTCCTTCCTGCCTAGGCCTCTGGGTTGGTTCGAGATGGTGTTGTCCAGGGTCTCCTGCCACATGGTCTCTGAAAGCCCCTCCCCCCCAGAGTTGCCTTCTACCTTGTGCTGTCTGGTAAAAAAGCACAATGGTTCAGCACTCCCCACTTTACACAATAATAATCAAATACGAATTTAAGGAATCCATTCAGTAGGGCGTTAACATTTTTCTTTTATTCTTTTTTCTTCAAACAACAAATGTAGCCAACGCGTTTAGTCCAGAGGACTTCTTCAGGGCTACAAGAAAAATGAATATACAAAAATGTATATATTACACACTACTATTTACAATTAACCTTTGTGCTGCTTTGTTAAAGTTTTGGGCAATGGCCTTTGAAGCATTTGGGGTATGTGACTTCAGGTTCTTGACACCCAGATTGCATAAATACTTAAAGACCAAATCATATAGGTGCAGTCATCTTTTGCCTTGTACCCTTGATATTTCTCTGTTGTGCTGCCTGGTGCCTGGCACCCAGTGACAGCTGCTGATGGATGAGCCTGTAGCCCCACCCATCTTCTATTCCCTTGGAGAGGAGGCCTTAGCACTTGAAGAAAGGTTATTAATCCAGCCTGCTGAGGTCAGCCACCCACGAAGGCCCTGGTTATGGCGAACTCCGAGAAATATAACATTTCTGGATGACCCAAAAGCAGTACAAATATGACTTTGGACTCTGCAGAATACTTCTTCTCGCACCAGTTACAGTGGACTTTAGTGCGTGTCTGGAATCTTTAGGCCTTAGGAAAGTTAATCTAGCCCATGGGCTCCATATCCCCATTGAAGAATAATGAAGTAAAACAGTAAAACACACCGACTTTCCCTGGCATGTTTCTTCCCAGTCTATAAAGCCTATTCCATGTCACCACCCAATTCTGCATAAGTCTTGTCACACCATTCACTTTGTAGCTGCTCTTGGCCTGCGCACGCCAGGAATCTCCCCTGCGCAGCCCATACATGTGTTCCCACGCATGGACACATGTGTCTGCATGCAACCAACGCCATGCCCCTTACTCCCGCTGCTGCACAGCGGCCTAGTCAAGCAAGGGGGACACCAGTAAAACCCACATGTAGTCTCTTTCATCATGAGTTCACTATGGGTGAGTCCCAACGTATGAGGCTCTCCCACAGTAAAAGCTCAACAAATAGGTGCTCAAAAAGTGAAAAATCCAGGCGGCCCAGTGTGTCAGAACCACCTTCTAACACACTGGATTCCAGCTAGCCTGGCTGTTGAGGGGTGAAACCCCAAAGCCAGTCCCAGGATGCTTGTTTCGGGTCCAGGGAGAACCTGGCCTGGCAGTTGGGGCTGGGCTATTCCCATGAGGAGCAGGGTCAAGACTGATTTGCATTTGGCTGGGTCCAAAGTGAGGTGGCAGAGTGAGCAGAAGAATAATGGATTGAACCCAGATCTGTGACTTGGGGTGAGTGGTTGAAAAATTACATCACTCTGTCCATCATCTCATTGTGTTAGCTGTGTTTGCCCAAAGTGGCCATGGGTATGCCCAGATATGGGTCTGTTGCTCACTGTGCCACTGGATTCAAGCTAGCCTGGCTGATGAGGGGTGAAGCCCTGAAATTGGTCCCAGGGTGCTTGTTTCTGGTCCAGGGAGGACCTGGCCTGGCAGTTCAGGCTGGATCGTTCCCATGAGGAACAGGGTTAAGACTGATTTGCATATGGTTGGGTCCAAACTGGGGTGACATATTAAGCAAAGGAACGATGGATTAAGCCCAGATCTGTGACTTGGGGTGAGTGGTTGAAAAATTACATCACTCTGTCCATCATCTCGTTGTGTTAGCTGTGTTTGCCCAAAGTGGCCATGGGTATGCGCAGATATGGGTCCGCTGCTCACTGTAGCACTGGATTCAAGCTAGCCTGACTGATGAAGAGTAAAACCCCAAAACCGGTCCCAGGATGCTTGTGTCCGGTCCATGGAGAACCTGGCCTGGCAGTTTGAGCTGAACAGTTCCCACTGATTTGCATATGGTTGGGTCCAAACTGGTGTGGCATAGTGGGCAAAAGAATGATGGGTTAAACCCTGATATGTGACTGCCATCCATCATCTTTTGTTTACTCTTGAGAAGTAGTCAGTAGGGTTTCGACCTTTCCCTTGACGGTGCACAATTGTGTATTTGCATTCTTATAATCTTAGACCACAGTGTTCAATGCGCGAAGGCATCTTTGCCTTTGTACTGACAAAGAGGTCAACAATACTCAATGATCTGCAACAAGCGTAACAGGTCTTCTGTTAGAAATGGGGATTCTGATTGGCTGAGGTATGTACCTAGTCCAGGCAGAACTCACCACTCTAGTTAGGGTAAGCTAGATACACAAATTAGATAACCTGAGCTCACCCTCTGGGAGCTTGGCTCAGAGGAGGCAGACTTAGTGAAAGAGGCAATGTGTAAAGTATGTGTGCAGCACACACGCACAGTCAGACACATACACACAGACACACACACACACACACACACACACACACACACACACACACACACACACACACACACACACACACACACCCACACACACACACACACACACACACAGTAACACAATGAATACACCACAAAATCACTCCACACAGGTTTATACAACTAGGCTGTTATATTATACTTTTCCAGTTATGAGCATTCAAAGTATGTAGGTAAAAAACACAGGGCTTAAAGTTCTGAGTGTTGAAAGAACACTTGTGTTTTGTAGGTTATTTACGGTCACGATGACCAGGTTGCATTAAATAAGTTATGTGGCTGAAAAATAGTATCTGTTAATTAGTGTCCAACAATCACGAGTATGGGAGATCCTTAACGACTCCCCCGATAAAGGCATACTGAGTAAGATTCACCCCCTGTGAGGAGAACAGTTCAGCTGACAAGCACCGCATGGGTCCGTTCACCTCAGTACCTTCCTGTATGAGGCAGCCAGGTTGGAGGGTCAGCCACCAGCATTAATGACCTCAGGGACTGAGCTCTTAAGGCTGTAATCTCCTCTCTTTGGCCAGTGCGGGAGCTGCGATGAGTCAGGCTGATCCGGTTTTCCGGCAGCGCAGAATTTCGAGAGCACCTGCAGCAGCCTCCCCCTGGCACAGTAATAGGCAGGTCACGACACTGACCAGACAACTTTCCAGCACTGAATTGTGTCGGTTTGGAATGATGTGCACCACCAATCAAGACTTTGCCACATTTGCTAGGGAAGCGTAGACCCTTTTTTAAAGTATACATGGATCACTTATCCCAACTGGAGATAGGGCAAGTGCTGACTTTCTCTACACAGAGTTCATTGTTGATGCAGAGCGGAGAGCTGAATGCCACTGCATGGGACTTTTCTCTCTTGCACTTGATGTGCTAGTTCTCACGGAGCAGGCTTTAGCAGTAGTGTAGTAAAATTCACCACAAAGTCTTTGAATGCCCTGAGACTTCAAGAACATGGGGCAAGCCAACAAGCCCTTGGAGATCACTTTGAATTTAGCACAGCAAAAAAGGGGTCAGGCAGCAGGCCACCACAAGAAGGCAGGTAGCAAAGTGGCACTCCCTCTTGCAGCACAGTAATCAGAAAGTAGCAGGTCAACACAGCAGAGCAGTTGGCAAAGTGGCAGTTCCTTCTGGCAGCACAGCAGTCCTTCTGGCAATGTGCAGATGTAGATTCAGCAGTGTCTGGTTACAGGTCCAAAAAGTGTCTGATTTAAGGGGTCAGAGATCCAGTACTTATACCCAAAAATGGCTTTGATGTAGTGGTTGACTTCAAAAGATCTCTCTGATGTGCACAAGAACCCTTTCAACACTATCCTGTCTGCAAGGCTAACTCTGGGGGTAAATCAGTGCTTTGTATGGGGATAGAACACTACCTATTGAAGTGCAAGTGTCAGCACCTCCCATTCCTCCCTGTCCAGGAAGACCCATTAGAATGCAGAGGAACCCAAATGTGTGCTCAGAATGCAGATGATAGTATCAGAAAAAGGGTTAACCCAAAGGAGTCACTGGGACCTGGGTATTTAGCGTTAAGAAGAAGGGGTCCCAGTAAGAAGGACGTATAAATAGAGAGAATTTAGACAAAGTAAATAGAAATAAGTGCATCTATAATGTTTTATTCACATTATAGGGAAAAGTTGTCAAAACCAAATGTACAATACACAATTGTATTAGTGCCCCTGGGGGTAAGGGGGACGTGCAGTCGTGAGGGTAGTGTGGGGGGGAATAGTGACAATAAAAACACGTATTATTCAGACATTATCATAGGTTCAACGTCAATTGGACAGCATATAGATATTGAATCAGCTTGAAAGTTCAAAATACACATGCCCCAGAGTCCATACTATACAAAATTGGGGTAGGAGGAGGCTGTGTAGGAGCTGAGAAAGTCGACGTTTCGACCCAAGGGAGGCAGGAAACATTAAAATCCTTGCAGGTGGGTCTTCATCAGGACGGGAAGAGGGTGGCGGGGCAGGCAACCTAAATTTGAGTAAATATTGAGGATCAATAAATTATTTTCAGAACTAGGTAATTGATAAATTACATAAGGGTATACACGTTATCCAGACTAACCTGATTTTATCAGTGTTGCTGGGTTACATTAATTTGTTGAGGTCGATATAAGCATTCAATCCTAGGTAAGGAAAATTAAAAAGTGCCCATTAAAAATAGGAAAAAGGGTGTGCTCATGTCAAGAGCTAGGGAAGTTCGGCGTTCTCCTCGAGACAGCCGAGGGAGACGCTGCGCTCCGACTTAACCGCCATAGACCGATAAGCCTCTCTTCCCACACGGCTCCCGATATTAAGCCTGATCTATGTTAGCTTGCCTAGTCAAGAGTCCAACATTGACGATCTCCCCGTGTTTCCTTTGTAATAGGTTACGGATTCTGACTTATCCTTTCCTTCAACGGGGACACGAGATTGACTTCCTGTAAATCGGTAAGCGTTACCGATCACTACCATCGTTTATATTTGACTTTGAGTGATTCTTATAGCGGCCCCCTTTCCAATCTGAAGTATGTCCTCCTTTATTCAGATACTTGGAGTGGTCCCCCCAGCCCAGCTCCCGGATCGTTTCGTTTCTCATTACCCATGTGGGATATGTACTTTACTTTCTCAAGTAAGTTCAGAGATCTTTTCTCTTCCCTAGCTCTTGACATGAGCACACCCTTTTTCCTACTTTTAATGGGCACTTTTTAATTTATAACGTGTATACCCTTATGTAATTTATCAATTACCTAGTTCTGAAAATAATTTATTGATCCTCAATATTTACTCAAATTTAGGTTGCCTGCCCCGCCAACCTCTTCCCGTCCTGATGAAGACCCACCTGCAAGGATTTTAATGTTTCCTGCCTCCCTTGGGTCGAAACGTCGACTTTCTCAGCTCCTACACAGCCTCCTCCTACCCCAATTTTGTATAGTATGGACTCTGGGGCATGTGTATTTTGAACTTTCAAGCTGATTCAATATCTATATGCTGTCCAATTGACGTTGAACCTATGATAATGTCTGAATAATACGTGTTTTTATTGTCACTATTCCCCCCCACACTACCCTCACGACTGCACGTCCCCCTTACCCCCAGGGGCACTAATACAATTGTGTATTGTACATTTGGTTTTGACAACTTTTCCCTATAATGTGAATAAAACATTATAGATGCACTTATTTCTATTTACTTTGTCTAAATTCTCTCTATTTATACGTCCTTCTTACTGGGACCCCTTCTTCTTAACGCAGAATGCAGATGAGCCTCACCTTCCTGTGTTTGCGGCGGTCTAGAGGAAATTCTCAAAGTGTAGCTGTCACCCAACCCAGACATGTATTAGAGATAAGCTGCCTGGTAAAAAGAGCAGTAAGCACAGAGAAATGTTTACTTTCTAAAAGTGGTATTTCTAAAAAGTAATGTTAAATCCAGCTTCACCAGTAAAAAGGATTTATCATTACCACCCCAATAATATGAAACATGAAAAAGCTACTCCTTTATGATCAGGAATTACAGCTTAAAATTGAATTAAGGAATTCTCAATGCTGGACTATCAGAGAGGTAGGCCTCACAGTAGTGAAAAACAAAATAGGCTGTTTGTCACTACCAGGGCATGCAAAACATAAAAGTACATGGTCTGCCTTTAACTTACATAGGGCCCTGCTGTTAGGGGTAGCTAGGACCTACTTTAGAGGTTAGTGGTGATTTATATGCAGTAAAAGGGGAGTTTTAGGCTTGGCAAGTAGTTAAAATGACATGTCAATGAAGAAGCAGTAAACTGCACACACAGGCACTGCAGTGGCAGGCCTGAGACAGGGTTAAAAGGCTAATTCTGTGGGTTGCACAATCAGTGCTGCAGGCCCACTAGTAGCATTTAATTCACAGGCCCTGGGGATATGGTATACCACTTTACAAGGGACTTAGAAGCAAATCAAATATGCCAAACAGGTGTATATCAATTATATCATGTTTAGTGGAGAAAGCACATGCACTTTAGCACTGGTCAGCAGTGGTGAAATACTCTGATTCCTTAAGCCAACAAACATGAGGTCAGAAAAATAGGTGGAGGAAAGTAAAAGGTTTGGGGTGACCCTTCAGAGAGGGACATTTTCCAACAATTTTCATATAAGAATATGTGGAAATGTTCACAAGCACACACCACTGCAAAACGTTCTTCTGAGGTTGGGAATAAGCACGTTCAGTTTGGGACAAACTTCTGCTTGCATATGCCACAATTTGTATTTGAGCATTTAGGTGTCCGATGTGCTGTGCAGGGATTGCTCCGTACCCAATGGGCCTAACATCAACAACATCTTAGATATGAAGCTTTAGATCAAAGCATGCCATTTCAGTTACATTCTCAATAGATTGTTAGATTTTTTTGAAGCTTTGCTTTCATTGATGTGACCAATGAAATAAAACATTCTTTTTTGTCAAGTCTCTTAACAGAGCACTCACAGTGGCAAAGTCCCGTAAATATATCTAGAACAGTAGCTGCCCGTGCCAAGGAATGATTGTAACATGGATAAATTGTATGAGGTACTGCCGGGTGACAATGCTTACACTTTAGCTAGAGCGTGTGTCATACCCCCCCTATCAGAATTGATATCGCCAAAGAATTTTAGCTTTTTCTTATGGAACTCACATTTCTCAGCATTTGAAGTTAAACCTGCATCAGTGAGCAAATGACACACCTGCATGAGAGCTTTATCATGCTCTTTGTGTAGCTCTGAAAACCAATATGTCAACACTATAATTGAAAGCATTCAGGCCAGTTGTTTGATACGTTGAATGACATCTTGAAAAAGCTATGCAGCTGATGATACACCGAAACGTAGTCTTTTTTAACCCCTTCCCTGCGGGGCTAATTCCCCCAGAGTGCGGGGAGGGGGGCAGGGGGTGAGCGCAGTGCTCGTGACAAGACCAGGCCATCATGAGTCACGGTGGAGCTGTGCTCATGACGGCCTGGTCTCATCACGACCCCGCCCACTCATGAATTCTCCCGCACAGACAGGGAATTAACAGCGCGTGGGCGGAGCGGCGGTGTTATGACGAGACCAGGCCGTCATGAGCACAGCTCAACTGTGACTCATGATGGCCTGGTCTCGTCATGAGCACACAATGGGTTAACTGAATAGACCAATGTGTGTAGAAAAGGTTGTAATGTACCTGTAATTCTCCTCGACTTCCAACTGATGATATCTTTTATTCAAAACAAAGTGAGAAAAGGCCTTTGTGCCATTCAAAAGTGTTATGTTAGCAATATGCGGACCTGGATGTCATTCTCTTTCAATTGCCTTGTTCGCTTGACGCATATCAAAACAGATGAGTTCAGCTCCTTCATTGTCCTTTTTGGGTACCATCATTATTGGAGAAACCCATGGTGTTAGACCAGTGGAACGATCAATAATGTAAAGCTTGAGTAAGGATCCAAGTTCTTTTTCAACAGCTTCCTGTAGATGAAAAGCAATTCATTTGTGTCTTTAAGCAACAGGATGGACGTCCTAGTTAATAGGTGCTTGTACTTTTGTTTTCTTGTGTTTCATTGTTGCTAAAAATGAACCTTGACTTTTTAAGGGCACCAATGCCTACCTTGTATACTCATTAGTTTTTGATGGCGTAAGTTGCGGCAATGGAGATAGTTCATTGTATTTCTCCTCTGGCATAATGTTTATCGATGCACCGCTGTCGATAATAAAAGGTATTGAGCAGTGTTTGAATGACTTTTCCATGCTGATTTTTCTTTGACAGTATTTTTCCTCACATGCAGCCCATCATGCACACCTTTTTCTGATGAGGTAAATATTGACATTGCACAACCATCTTTTTCACTTTCACTCCACATTGATACTGAAGAACTTTTTGATGATGATTTAGATGCTTATTGACTTTGCTTGGTGTCGATTTGTCTCATCTGGAGTTTTCGCTTGGCATGGTGGTCATGCGCCGAACGTAACTTCTGGAATGTTAGGGCGGCCATTTTGTCTTCGCGCCGTGACACGCTTACTTTTTTCTTTACCTTACATATCATTATAAAAATGGTTCTCCTTCCCACAGTCTTTGCAAATCTGTCCAATAGCAAGACATTTACCTTTGTGTGGAAATGAGAATCCACACCTGAAGCACAACTTATTTTTCCATGAGACATCACTCTGTGTACTACCTTGTGCTCTGGCTAACTTTTCATGTTCATGACTGACTCACTCTGAGCACCTCCGGCCTCCATGTCAGTAACTTGTTGATCAGCACCATCTTCAGCTCTGGCAGCCATGAGAACACGCTCCAGGCTAATAGTCTCTCAGCCTTCATTGTCTGAATGAATCTGACAGGCATCTGTAGGTATCTCTGAGGCATATAGCTTCCTTATCATTAAACTCATTGAACTTATAGTGTTTGATGAGCGTCCCCAGTCTCTCAACAAATTCATCAATAGTTTCACCAACTTTTTGTCATTATTGACTGAAAATGTACCTTTTTAAAAATGTACATTTGGCATTGGATTGTACTGGAGATTTAAGACTGCTTTGATTTGACAGTATGAGATTTCGTCAGCTCACAGCATTTTCTTTATGAATTCTTTAATACCTTCAAAAGCCAGATTTTTAAGTTATTTGACAATCTACTTGTTATCTGCTTCTTCTATTGCATCAATAAAATCATCAAATGTCTCTATCCAAGCAGTCCATCTGTCTCCAATATTTTGCTCTTTGGCAGATTTGAATGGTGGTGGTTTCAGGAAGGCAGAGTCATTGTAGCCATTGATGAGATTGGGAGACACTGATGGTGGAGTTCTCTCTGACACTGTCTGATGTCCACTAGGACAATCTTCATCCATGACATCTCCAAGGCCCTGTGCTGCACTGGCCTCTGGGTTATCTTGGACAGTTGGTGAAACCTTGATTTCCCTCTAGGTCTCCACTGGAGCTCTTCACTGTCCTGGAGCCCTTTAGAGTTGTTCTGAGCTGCCACCTGGCAGCTTTGATGGCGTTCCGTTTTGGGTATGGACGGCTCCATCAGCACAGCCCTGGGCACTTCTTCACCCAGTGCTGTGGTATGATGAGTCTCATTAGTCAGTTCTGGTAAGCAGATGACTGTTTCTTGTATCTGGTTTACTTTGCTCTTAAACATCTTTTTCTTTTGTCTGACACCTGGTTGATCTCTGCCTCACAGCGCTTCTGACCTCAGCATTATCTTGCAATTTGCTGTTGCTATTTGATGCATTTTCAAAACCTGTTTGTATCCACCTTTAGCGTTATCACTCCGTATGATATATAGCTTTAGGTTGCATAGTAGCCTGTGCCTCTTTTTACGGCCTTACCAGCAGGTTCTTGGCCAACAATGTGTCGATTTCTCAGTATAGCTTTTGTTATCTTCAAATGCTTCACACTGGCTGGAGTCACGCTTTGACTCCACATACACCAAATGTTGATTCTGCTCTTCAAATGAGGCATACGGTGCACGCACCAGCAGTTTGCAGGGCCATGGCAAACTCTCTGGGAGAGCACTGTCAATCATCAGGTTACTTATACCTATCTTGTTGCCTGTTGTAGCATCCTCGCCAGCCTTGGTTCCCACCAATGATTGCTCCACCCACAGAGCTTAGTATTACCCGTCTTTATTCATCTGCGTGTAATTCACTTCTCTACGCTCTAAAACCTACATCAGTTTTAAGGAGTCCTTCAGTAGCCAAAAGGGTTCCCTCATTGCTAACTCACACGACAATACACCACCGTAGGGTGACTGTCTGCAGTACTTACAACAAGAATGCAAATCATCACCCCTTTAGTCCCCACCCTCGAGCAGCTCTACCACACAAAATCAGATCAGAGGCTCACAGCAGTGATATGTTGCACAAATGTCAAGAAAAAAACACGCATAAACAGTGCCTGTTTCCTTCATATAAAAACAAGCATAGCAAAGGCCGTAGCAGTTTTGGGTAGTCTCCTGCATCAGGGTTGGCTTAGCACAAGCATGTATTGTGCACGCGATCACAAAAACACACAGTTAAATGCACACACACACATGGACACACACACAGAGCACAGGTACAACAATGGCAGCACGAGTGACTTGAAACTGCATCTTTTATGTGGCTAGTCTGGCTTTTCCAGCATAAGAGGAGAGGGGTCACATGGGGACTGCAGAGAGAGTGATGACAGAACGAGGGAGTAAGGGATCAGGAATGACAAAGTGCTGCGCCTCCTCTGTGGCACAATTACAGTGGATAGCCTTTTCTGCCAGTGACATCCAGACAAAGAGTGCTGGGGACCACCTGACACCCTCTGACAGGCTGCACCGGCCCTGGGTGCCGAGATGGATATGCCCAACTGCTCTCCAAGGCTGGCAGGCCCAGACTAATGCTTTCCCGTTATTATGATGGATCCAGAGCTCTGAACAATAATGCCGGGTGTCTACTATCCCCGCGGGAAGGGGCGTGTTTGCTTGTTGAATACTGATTAGATGAATTTCTGCTGTATGGATCTCCATATTTTGGGGCGTAGCAGTCAAGAACCAGGATGAGGCTCTGATAAGAGTTTGAGCAGGTGAAATGTGCCACTGTGGCCTGCGCTGCTTGGCGTGCGATTAGTAACAGGTAGGACTGTGTTCCTATTAAATTAGTTGTCTTCTGCTGTGGCCTTCTGCACATCGACACTAATTGCAGATGTGTGAAAGTTCTTGTCACTGCTTGTAGTTCGATACTCCAAGACACAGGAAACCGGATCCACTTAAGTCCCGCAGACAACCAATGATAAATAATACTTTAGCGACATTTGCTTGGCACCCTGGCCTCATTCATTAATTCATGGCACCGAGCAGCAGGCTGCTGAGGAGAAGTAAAGGCGACGGTGGAACCTGTTTGGGTATCGTCTCCAAGAGGGAGAGTTTAGAGCATCTGCTGCAGGTCAAGTCACTTGTCTGTGATGAATGATGAGGAATGAGTAACGCCAGGCACAGTGGTGTAGTTGCCTGAGCGAACCTGCCACCTCTAAGGACTGAGCATCTAGACCGAGTCAAAGCCTTTGTGGCATTTAGAAGACAATAGTTTTCATTTCAAACGTAGGGAAGCTCACGCAATAACCACTCCACGCATGACTTAGCGTAAAAGGCAATTTATTAGGACAGGTATGACAACCAAATTTCAACATAACCTCAATAACAGTTAACAATCTTCCCAACATCCTGACCTCCAAACATCATCCATTCACATACTCCACTACTCACTCCAATTCACACCACGACCTCTTCATGCATACCATTCACTTTCCCCTTTCACCTTCACACTCCTCCAGCATCTCCCGCCATCTCACCTCCGTCTACCACACCCCCCATCCTGCCACTGTAACCCCCTCTCCGGAAGGGTGATTCTGCCCGTCATGGATTCCCCACGCCTCCCAAATCCTGCATGCACCCTCCCTGTGTCAACCCGTCCTAAACTGGCATGCCGAACAGCTTTTAGCAAACCAACAAGTAGACCATACCCTGAACCTGAACGCGCTGTGACTCGCTTCGCTCTCGAGCTGAGTGGTTGCTCCCCTGCTTCCCTGGTGACCTGTGGTATCGTTGCTCCGCATTTACTTGATTTACTGCCTCCTAATTGTTGCCTGCAGTCTGCCCTGCTTGCCGCTTTACTGTTTTAGCATATTTAAAGCGCTATTGCAACTGTAGCTGGTATTGCGCGTTTCTCCACAAGCGCTCCGCTCTGCTGACCCCTCCGCCTCCATTTTGTTTGTTGTGGTCGCCCTCTGGAGCCCGCCCCGCCTCCCAGCTGAGCCGCCCTCGCCCCTCCCCCTCCACAATCCATATATGACAGTAGCTCCCGCGCGCAGCGTTCACGCGCAGCGATCGCGCCCAATTCGCGCCGAAGGTGCGCCAAAGGTAAGCCCGTCTACGCCCGTCCGCGCCTGGACCGCGCCCAGCGCCATACCCCCTGTCCCTCGCATTGCCCAACCATCCCGCATTACCTACGATGCCCCCACCCTCCTAGCCCTTAACCCCGGCCGCTCCCCCAACTGCATCCAAGCCGCTCCTGGACACAACCATGGACCTTTCTCATGCTACTCCTGCAAATTCAGCGGCACCCACATCTATCCCACTAAGATCACCCCACAGACTCCTGATCCAAACAACCTACAATGCATCCTGCTCAACACCCGTTCGGTTCACAGGCACGCTATCGACCTCTGGAATCTACTAGACACCATCTCTCCGGACGTCGCCTTCCTAACAGAAACATGGATGAACGCCTCTTCCGCCCCAGACATCACCATTGCCATCCCAGAAGACTATAAGATCATACGCAAGGACCGTACCGGCCACACAGGAGGAGGGATCGCTATCGTCCACAAAAAATCCACCCACATCTCAACCAGCTCCGACGCCAATCTCGCCAACTCTGAACACCTTCACTTCCAGATCCACACCGACCCCAAAACCACACTCAGAGGCACCCTCCTTTACAGACCTCCAGGACCCCGCGCACAATTTAGTGAAGACATCACGGATTTCATCACCCCACACACCCTCCCATCCAAAGATTACATCCTTCTGGGAGACCTCAATTTTCACCTTGAAAAGAACAACAACCATAACTCCACCACCCTTTTGGACAACCTCGCCAACCTCGGACTTAAACAACTGGTCACTTCCCCCACCCACATCGCAGGTCACACACTCGACCCTATCTTCACCTCCTGCAACCATGTCTCCTTCAGCCACACTTCGGCTCTCCTCTGGACTGACCACAGCTGCGTCCACTTTACCTACAACAAGCCCAAACACAACAACCACCCCCAACCAACTCTACAAAGAAACTGGAACAAAATCACCATCGACCAGATCTCCTCATCGCTTCTTCAAAACGCCCCAGCCCACTCCTCAAACCCAGACCAAGCCGCCACCAACCTCACCCTATGGTTATCCAACAGCGCCGACATCCTAGCACCACTGAAAAAACGACAAATCAAACTTGGCAGCAAGAAAGCCTCCTGGTTCAACGATGATCTTAAGAAATCCAAGAAACTCTGCCGCTCCCTGGAGAAGGCCTGGAAAAAAGACCCAACCACCATCACCAAGGAAGCCTTCAAAAACGCCACTCGCACACACCACCAACTGATCCGAAAAGCCAAGAAAACCGCCTTCAAGGACCGACTAGATAGCAACGCCCACAACAGCAAGGAACTTTTCAACATCGTCAAGGAATTCACCAATCCCTCGGCCAACTCCAACGACATCACCCCCTCTCAAACCCTCTGCGACTCCCTAGCTTCATTCTTCCACAACAGAATTGCAGACATCCACAACAGCTTCGACAACAAACCAGGAGACCAATCCACCCAACCATCCGCTGGACCTTCACCACCCTCGAACATCCTTAATGACTGGAACCCAATCTCCACTGAGGACACTATCCGCCTGATGAACTCCATCCACTCAGGATCCCCCACAGACCCATGCCCTCACCACATCTTCAACAAAGCAGACTCCATCATAGCACCGCACCTCAGAGACGTCATCAACTGCTCCCTCAACTCCGCCACCTTCCCGGAAAGCTGGAAACACGCAGAACTCAGCGCCCTTCTGAAAAAACCCACAGCGGACCCCACCGAACTCAAAAACTACCGTCCCATCTCGCTCCTCCCATTCCCGGCCAAAGTCATCGAGAAAGCTGTCAACAACCAGCTCGCCGCCTTCCTCGAAGCCAACAACTCCCTCGACTCCTCACAGTCCGGCTTCCGAGCCAAACACAGCACTGAAACCGCACTCATCGCAGCAACAGACGACATTCGGACCCTACTGGACAATGGAGACACAGTCGCCCTCATCCTCCTCGACCTCTCCGCAGCCTTCGACACAGTCTGTCATAACACCCTTCTACAGCGCCTCAGAAACATCGGAATCCAAGGAAAAGCACTAGAACGGATCACCTCGTTCCTCACCGGAAGAACCCAGAGAGTCCGCCTTCCACCATTCAAGTCAGAGGCCACTGAAGTCCTCTGCGGCGTTCCACAAGGATCCTCACTCAGCCCCACCCTTTTCAACGTATACATGAGCCCCCTCGCTACCATCGCACGCCAACACAACCTCAACATCATCTCCCTATACGCCGGCACTACCGCTAAACTCCAGAAAAAACTACAACGAATCCAAAACGCCTCAGCCAGGCTCATATTAGACATCCCGCGTAAAGAACATATCTCTGGTCACCTGAAGAACCTCCACTGGCTACCCGTCAATAAGAGGATCACCTTCCGGCTCCTAACCCACGCACACAAAGCACTCTACGAAATCGGACCAGAATGCCTCAACACTCGACTGTCCTTCTACTCTCCTTCCCGCCAGCTACGATCATCCAACCAAGCCCTTGCCACTGTACCCCGCATCAACAAAGCCACCATGGGAGGTAGATCCTTCTCCTACCTGGCTGCTAAAACCTGGAACTCCCTTTCCACTCACCTTCGCCTCACTCAGAATCACCTAGCATTCAGAAAGAAACTTAAAACGTGGATATTTGACAAGTAATTCCCCTCCCCTCCTCAAGCTCCTTGAGACCCTCTGGGTATGTAGAGCGCTATACAAATTCTTTGACTTGACTTGACTTGACCATACCCCACTCCCAAAACTCTGTAGGGTGGGAGGGCGGACAAACTAACTTTACCCTGCGGCACCGTGGAAGGAAGAGGTAGGACTTCCTCCCCTGTCCCCCTAAATACCCTCCCTAGCTCCCCACCCCTAAGCCCACCCCCCAGCCTATCCTAGCCTGCCTGTCCCTGGCCTCGCCTGAACACCCCAGGGGAAGACTGGTCTGCCGACCTCACTTCCCCTGGCGGCCGCATCGCGCAATAACCACTCCACGCATGACTTAGCGTACAAGGCCATTTATTAGGACAGGTATGACAACCAAATTTCAACATAACCTCAATAACAGTTAACAATCCCCCCAACATCCTGACCTCCAAACATCATCCATTCACATACTCTACTACTCACTCCAATTCACACCACGACCTCTTCATGCATACCATTCACTTTCCCCTTCATACTCCTCCAGCATCTCCCGCCATCTCATCTTCGTCTACCACACCCCCCCATCCTGCCCCTGTAACCATATCCCCAGAAAGGTGATTCTGCCCGTCATGGACTCCCCACCCCTCCCAACTCCTGCCACCCAGGGAACCCCTGGAGGGCGGTTACCTGCCCCACCAATCGTGCACCTTTCACACTCAATCTCGCCTACACCAGATAGACTTGTTCCACAACAGGCTGATGGTATCCCGCATTTCCATTAGATAGTAAGCATTTCCCATGTGCGAAAGGTGCACACCGTCATCGTAGAAGAGAAGGGGCTCCTCAAGCCGTAGCCCACCATGTGCCAGTACTTTGATTCCGTGGGCATCACAAAAAAGTCTCCTCGCCCTATTCAATTTCCGCCTTGCCCTTTCAATGGCTGCAGGCTTAAGTTCCCACTTCAGATTCTTCGTGGAACAAACTCTGTCCAAACAATACAGGCGGCAGCCAGATTGCTCCTCATTGCCTCCAGATCCCTCTGCATCAAATGTAACAAGAACACTCCTGACAGTTTTACCAAGTCATTTTCTCCCAGGTGGATAACCAGCATGTCCGGGCAACCGAGCTGAGACACCTTCTTTGTCAGCCAGGGCAACAAGTCGCCCCCACGCATCCCATTCTTACCCCACCGATTAACCTCATGATGACTGCTCCGCGGGCCCAGGCTACGACCGTACACCTGCCTGTCCGCATTTTTTGAGGCCCAGTGTACAAAGGAGTGTCCAACAATCCAGGTAACCGTCTTGGCCCCTGGCCTCCGAACGCAACCTACAAAGAGAAAGAGATTAACACCACAGCAAAACAGATCTGCAACACAAGCGCAGCAGACGTCCGACTACTCTGACTCCGACCTCCTTCATTTATGCACATAGCGTTCACAGCAGCGGGACCTCCAGCGCCCAATTCTTCAAATCTCCTCCCATGACCAACCCAGCCCGGCCACCGCCGTAGCCGCACCAATACGAAACGAGTGAGTGCCAAAACGCGCTGGATCCCTGCCAATCCTCGGCAAAGCCATCCGCAACACAGCCAACAACTGAAAGGATGTCAAGCGCCTCAAAGAAGCATGTACGAAAATCTCTCCATCCGACTTCTGCACTCGTCCCAAAAAAGCCGTCCACTCACGCACCGGGCACACGCCCGCACACCCACTCTCCTTCAGCCACACCCATTTGCCATGACCCATCTGGTCCGTCTTTGAATGACCCAACCATACACCCAGCCGGGCCCCATCCAACCTCACATACTCAAACAACCGTCCCGGATCCCCACGCACTCCCAACAATTCCGACACCCGAAATGCTCCGAAGAACATCCAGACCATGCACAATCGGAACAACACCACCTCCCTATCATCATAAAAGCAGTGGGGCAACTCCCCCAGCACTCTCGTCAACAACTCAAACGTGATCGCCTCACGCGGCAACTCCCCCCTCCCCCCTCAGACCTCATGTGACCCCAACCTTTCAACATTCATCTCAACAAATCCGCCCTGGCCAGATCAAAACCCAAGTAATCAATGCTGTAAAACGAGATGCCAGCCAGTTTGCCAGCTATCATAGTCTGCGCCAATCCTCTGTCCATGCAATCCAGAGCAAAACGCACCACCCCCCATTCACAGTCACTCTGGGGCATTGCCCAGGTAGCCCTGCTCCAACCCAAAAAGGCACCAAACTCAGAGCATGCCAACCTGTACGCTCGCCTCGTGGATTCAGCTATAGATTTCTCGACCAACCCCACCACTCTCACTCCCCCCAGGCCCAGATACCCTCCGGCACCTTGGTCTTTCAAGCCTCTGCTCCCGGCACCAGCCTCCTGAAACGCTGCCACTGCAAACGAGATAACGCATCCGCAATTTCATTACTCACCCCAGGCACATGCTGCGCGCGGAAAAGCACATTAAAACGCAAGCAGAGCAGCATGAAACTTTGCAGCAGGCGCAGCACTCGCAGGTCCTTTGCTTTCTGATTGTTCACCAGTTCCACCACCGTCATGTTGTCAACATGGAACAAAACCAACCGGTTCCGGAACTCCGGCCCCCACACCACCAACGCCACCAACAAGGGGAAGAACTCAAGAAACGCAATGCTCCTGCCTTGTCTCAGCCAATGAGCCAGCCACTGCTCTGCACACCAACGCCCATCCCAGAAAACTCCGAAACCTGCTGCACCCGCCACATCAGAGTAGAGCTGCACCTGCCAGGCCATCTAGTCATGCGCAAAATCCAGGGACACTCCATTGAATTCTTCCAGGAACACCAGCCATACACGTAAGTCCAACCGGACTCCCATCATGAACCTGATCCTGTGGTGAGGAAGCACCGCCCCCGACATGGCCATGCTGAGGCGCCTACAGAACGTTCTCCCTGCCCTCACCACCCGGCACACAAAAGTCAGCAAACCGAGCAGGCGCTGCACCGACCTCAAATCAATCATGCGAACACCGATCACCTGCGTCAAAACATCCTGCATCTCTGCCACCTTCTTAACCGGCAGCCCCGCCTGCCACCCCACCGAACCCAACTCAATGCCCAAAAAAGTCAAACAACAACTAGGCCCCACCGTCTTCTCCGGTGCTAATGGAACCCCAAACTCCTGCACCAACAACTAGAACTGTCCCAGAGCCACATCACACTCTCCCGATAGCCCTATCCTGACGAACAAGAAATCATCCAGGTAGTGCGACACCAGCCAGTGCCCACTCCTCTCTACGAAGGCCCACTGAAAAAGGAACTGAAGGTCTCAAACAGAGCACAAGAAATCGCACAACCCATCGGCAGCACCATATCCACAAAGATGGCCCCTTCGAACTGCATGCCCAGCAAAGAAAAATCCGCCGGGTGAATGGAGAGGAGGTGAAAGGCCGACTTGATATCACATTTGGCCAACTCTGCCACTTTCCTGCAAGCCCTCACCAGGCCAACGGCATCATCCACTGACGCATACAACACCCTGGAATCCTCCTCCAAGATGAAGTCATTCACCGAACTTCCTTCAGGCCACGACAAATGGTGGATCAATCTGAACTGCTCTTGCTCCTTTTTGGGAACCACCCCCAGCGGTGAAATGATAAGGTCCGACATCGGCCACGTGTCAAACGGGCCAGTGATCCTACCCTCCAAGACCTCCTTCCGCAACTTGCTCACCACCACCTCTGGCAATTCCTTCGCCGAACGCAGGTTCTCCGCCCAACGCCTCTCCCTGGGACCCTGATAGCGAATCCGAAATCCTTCCACCGACCCCCAATGAATTTTCAAAGCCGCCTCTCTATCAGGGTACCTAGAGAGCCATGGACCCATGGCCTCCACCTTAACCAGAGAAGGGGCCCTTCGGCCCAGATTGACCCCTACCTTTAGTAATCTTCCACTGTTCTGAAGGTGTGGCAAGTGTAAGGCATTGTGTGACTGGGTGACGTCACCCGTACTTGGAGCTCTCGTGTTTAAACTTACATGGGTGTTGTGTGCAGAAACCTTTATTAAAGTTCCAGCAGGCCCTAGTGTTTCCAGGTTTGTACTGCTGTCCAGCTGCCTAGTCCACGTTCCCTGACTCCCTGACCCCCTGGACACTCCCTGACCCCCGCCCCAGACTGGGCGGGACAAGGCTGAAAAGGCCGGCACGTAATCGGGAGACCACTCGCCGTATGAGTAGATGCCGCCGCCTACGTAGAAGACATCCACTGCACCCAAAGCTCCTGATCAATGTCACCCCATGGCTTGTTCAGGTTCACACTAATCCTGGCCCTAAACTCCTCATCATAGCTCAACCAGGCGATGCCCCCAAAATGCAATTGGGCCTTCCGTATCACATTCATATATTTAAACAATCCTATCGCCCTGTCCGCATGCTTCTCGCAATAGATACTCGCGTATATCAAGAACGCCAACGTCCAATTCTCCATCGTCACAGGCACCCTCGGCCGCTTGGTCAACTTTCACTCCTCCTCCTTGGACCCCTCCTTCGCCTGAATTTCTCAATTAAAAGTTTGAAAACATCCACATACTCATGCTTCCAAATCCTGTCCTTTGTCTTTTCCGACAAATGCGACCCGAGTGGCATCGCCAAGCCCATGTAAGGCAACTTCTTCCTCAACTTATCTGATCCATCCTCCTTCCCACCCTGATCCTCCGTCACGTCTGTCTGCACGCTGGCTGTCACGACCTGCTTCTTATCATCCTTTGGAACGGGCCCCGTCTCCCCAAGGGGCCCCCCATCCCGCACAGAGCCATCCCCCACACCCACCGACCGGCATGCCTTATTGCGCCCCCCTCTAGGACCTTTGTCCCAAGCATCCCACCATGCGCCCTCACCTGCCAAAGTCGTTGGAGCTCCGCGCTCCGTCCTCCGGGCATCCGCCGGCTTCTGACTTCGTTGGCCGTCCGACCAGCTCCGTACTGCGCCGCCTGGAAAACACCAAATCTGCCTGTTGTTGCTCCACCCTTCCCCCAACTCTCATCATCACACACCTCACCTTCCTCCAACTCCTCATCATCGTCCTCATAGTCCAACCGCTCCTCATCCACTTCCACTGCTGCCACTCTCTGCACCTCACTCACAACTAGTTTCGCACCTTTCCCTCGCACTCCAGGTACAAACTCGCACTCCAACATTGCAGCTGCGTGCTCCCTCAGTGGAGGGCAGGCTGCCGCGGACCCCCTGCTGCTTCGTCCCGGCGTTTGGAGGACATTTTCCGCCCCGCCGGCCCACCCTTGCCTCTGCCAGCACTCACGTCTGTGCCCGGGGAGGCCCCAGTGCCATCATGTCTCTGCGCCGCCAGAGCAGTCCCTGACCCTTCTACCCAGACCCACTCACCCCACGACCCGGGGGTCCCCCCGCAGCGGCCTCTACCAGTGCCTGCCCCACCCGCAGGTGCCGGGGCCCCTTTGCCACCATGCACCCCACCCTCCCGCGCCTCCATGGCAGCGCACAAACGTTGCCATGCCTGCTCAGATTCTTCATTTATGCGACGTTAGTCGCGGAGCCTCTCCTCCTCAGCCATGTGTGCCCACCTGGCATACCACGTGTCCTGCCCGGATAGCTCCCTGAAACCCTCTGTCTCCCGCGGTCGGGCCGAGCGGCCCCCCTTCGGGTGAACCCCTCCCGTCTGCTGGTATATTGCTTTATTTACAACAAGGGGTGGTGAGGGACAGAGTCTCTGAATTAAACAGAATACTCTCACCCAGTCAAGAGATCAGGGCTAGATCCAACACCGTTTTTTAGCTCACTGCACCATCCCAGTTTCAGAACCTGGCTGTATGCAAATTAGTCTGTTCCTGTCCCAGTGCATGATGGGAACAGGGCAAACCAAACTACAAAAGCCAATTCTTACACTGGGAAGGAAACAAGCTACCGGGGACCGGTTTCTGGCATTTCAGCCGTCTTCGGCCCGGCTTGCTTGAATCCTGATGGTGCAATGAGCAAGGGACTCACATCTGAGTATACCCTTCCACGCTTAGGGTGGACAAAAATATTTACAACAAGGGGTGGTGAGGGACAGAGTCTCTGAATTAAACAGAATACTCTCACCCAGTCAAGAGATCAGGGCTAGATCCAACACCGTTTTTTAGCTCACTGCACCATCCCAGTTTCAGAACCTGGCTGTATGCAAATTAGTCTGTTCCTGTCCCAGTGCATGATGGGAACAGGGCAAACCAAACTACAAAAGCCAATTCTTACACTGGGAAGGAAACAAGCTACCGGGGACCGGTTTCTGGCATTTCAGCCGTCTTCGGCCCGGCTTGCTTGAATCCTGATGGTGCAATGAGCAAGGGACTCACATCTGAGTATACCCTTCTACGCTTAGGGTGGACAAAAATATTTACAACAAGGGGTGGTGAGGGACAGAGTCTCTGAATTAAACAGAATACTCTCACCCAGTCAAGAGATCAGGGCTAGATCCAACACCGTTTTTTAGCTCACTGCACCATCCCAGTTTCAGAACCTGGCTGTATGCAAATTAGTCTGTTCCTGTCCCAGTGCATGATGGGAACAGGGCAAACCAAACTACAAAAGCCAATTCTTACACTGGGAAGGAAACAAGCTACCGGGGACCGGTTTCTGGCATTTCAGCCGTCTTCGGCCCGGCTTGCTTGAATCCTGATGGTGCAATGAGCAAGGGACTCACATCTGAGTATACCCTTCCACGCTTAGGGTGGACAAAAATATTTACAACAAGGGGTGGTGAGGGACAGAGTCTCTGAATTAAACAGAATACTCTCACCCAGTCAAGAGATCAGGGCTAGATCCAACACCGTTTTTTAGCTCACTGCACCATCCCAGTTTCAGAACCTGGCTGTATGCAAATTAGTCTGTTCCTGTCCCAGTGCATGATGGGAACAGGGCAAACCAAACTACAAAAGCCAATTCTTACACTGGGAAGGAAACAAGCTACCGGGGACCGGTTTCTGGCATTTCAGCCGTCTTCGGCCCGGCTTGCTTGAATCCTGATGGTGCAATGAGCAAGGGACTCACATCTGAGTATACCCTTCCACGCTTAGGGTGGACAAAAATATTTACAACAAGGGGTGGTGAGGGACAGAGTCTCTGAATTAAACAGAATACTCTCACCCAGTCAAGAGATCAGGGCTAGATCCAACACCGATTTTTAGCTCACTGCACCATCCCAGTTTCAGAACCTGGCTGTATGCAAATTAGTCTGTTCCTGTCCCAGTGCATGATGGGAACAGGGCAAACCAAACTACAAAAGCCAATTCTTACACTGGGAAGGAAACAAGCTACCGGGGACCGGTTTCTGGCATTTCAGCCGTCTTCGGCCCGGCTTGCTTGAATCCTGATGGTGCAATGAGCAAGGGACTCACATCTGAGTATACCCTTCCACGCTTAGGGTGGACAAAAATATTTACAACAAGGGGTGGTGAGGGACAGAGTCTCTGAATTAAACAGAATACTCTCACCCAGTCAAGAGATCAGGGCTAGATCCAACACCGTTTTTTAGCTCACTGCACCATCCCAGTTTCAGAACCTGGCTGTATGCAAATTAGTCTGTTCCTGTCCCAGTGCATGATGGGAACAGGGCAAACCAAACTACAAAAGCCAATTCTTACACTGGGAAGGAAACAAGCTACCGGGGACCGGTTTCTGGCATTTCAGCCGTCTTCGGCCCGGCTTGCTTGAATCCTGATGGTGCAATGAGCAAGGGACTCACATCTGAGTATACCCTTCCACGCTTAGGGTGGACAAAAATATTTACAACAAGGGGTGGTGAGGGACAGAGTCTCTGAATTAAACAGAATACTCTCACCCAGTCAAGAGATCAGGGCTAGATCCAACACCGTTTTTTAGCTCACTGCACCATCCCAGTTTCAGAACCTGGCTGTATGCAAATTAGTCTGTTCCTGTCCCAGTGCATGATGGGAACAGGGCAAACCAAACTACAAAAGCCAATTCTTACACTGGGAAGGAAACAAGCTACCGGGGACCGGTTTCTGGCATTTCAGCCGTCTTCGGCCCGGCTTGCTTGAATCCTGATGGTGCAATGAGCAAGGGACTCACATCTGAGTATACCCTTCCACGCTTAGGGTGGACAAAAATATCCTCGTCCTCATAGTCCAACCGCTCCTCATCCACTTCCACTGCTGCCACTCTCTGCACCTCACTCACAACTAGTTTTGCACCTTTCCCTCGCACTCCAGGTACAAACTCGCACTCCAACATTGCAGCTGCGTGCTCCCTCAGTGGAGGGCAGGCTGCCGCGGACCCCCTGCTGCTTCTTCCCGGCGTTTGGAGGACATTTTCCGCCCCGCCGGCCCACCCTTGCCTCTGCCAGCACTCACGTCTGTGCCCGGGGAGGCCCCAGTGCCATCATGTCTCTGCGCCGCCAGAGCAGTCCCTGACCCTTCTACCCAGACCCACTCAGCCCACGACCCGGGGGTCCCCCCGCCACGGCCTCTACCAGTGCCTGCCCCACCCGCAGGTGCCGGGGCCCCTTTGCCACCATGCACCCCACCCTCCCGCGCCTCCATGGCAGCGCACAAACGTTGCCATGCCTGCTCAGATTCTTCATTTATGCGACGTTAGTCGCGGAGCCTCTCCTCCTCAGCCATGTGTGCCCACCTGGCATACCACGTGTCCTGCCCGGATAGCTCCCTGAAACCCTCTGTCTCCCGCGGTCGGGCCGAGCGGCCCCCCTTCGGGTGAACCCCTCCCGTCTGCTGGTATATTGCTTTGGCCAGGCCCTTCCCCTTGGGGACAGGCGTCCTCACCACTCCCTTCCTGCCACTGGACAAATCCACCGGGTGCTCCCTGGACGGGCCACCCCCCTCCTCAGGCTCAGACTCCCCCTCCGACAGCACGAGCGTGAACTCCTCCACCGCAGACACCTCTGAGCCAACCTCACCCTCCTGCCCGCTGGCCTCACTGTCCTCCCTCATGGCCTCATCCATGCTCCCCTGATCCAGCCCGTCCCCTTCCGAATCCGAGGGGGCTGGGCTGCCCACATGCATGACCGGTGGTGCGCAGCCCGTGGCCGTGGCGTCGCCCCCGCCGCAATCTCCAGGCCTCTCCCCACCCCCACTGACACATCCACCAACCATGCCGGGAGGCTCTTACCCCGTCCTCCGCGCAGAGGCGCCTCCGGTTGTTTCTTGCCTCTACCCCTCCCGCCCGCACCTGATCGGGCCGGTGGCGGCTCGTCCATGCAAGCCAACACCACCGCCGCCACACCCGCCACCGCGGACCTCGGCGTCCGGGTCATGCCGACCCACGCCTGATCCAGTACTCGTGACTGCAAGAGGTCCACCCTACCAGCCCTCCCCAGCACCAGCAGAGCCTTGCGCACTGCCTCTGCGTCCGGTGTCGCCATGGCCCCCCTTTCACTGAGGTCCAGCGCAATGTGTGACCTCCTACAAAACTAAGGTGCCCGCGAGATACGTGTAATTCGGCATCTCGCGCCCGCCTGCGAGATGCGTGGGATTCGGCACCCTAGGTCCTGCCCGCGAGATGCGTGCACTTCGGCAGCCTCGTGCCTCACGCGCAACGCGTGTAGTAACGGGGGCAGAGCGCACCCGCCGGCACCAAATACCTAAATCCTCAGTCGATGAGGAAATACTGAGCACTCCACCTGCAGGACCACACTGGGTCACCAGCGGCGTCCTGACACACACCCCTGCTGGCCCTGAAAGCTACCCCCGTCTAAAGGCCCCAAACAAACACGAGCACCTAACACAAACTAACTTTACCCTGAGGCACCGGGGACAGGAAGAGGAAGGACTTCCCCCCCGTCCCCTTAAGTACCCTCCCTAGCTCCCCACCCCTAAGCCCACCCCCCAGCCTATCCTAGCCTGCCTGTCCCTGGCCTCGCGCGAGCACCCCAGGGGAAGACTGGTCTGCTGACCTCACTTTCCCTGGGGGCCGCATCGCGTGTCACGCTGCTGCGGGACAGCCCTCCGGTTCGATGCCATGGATTTCTCCTCAGCGGGCATCGTCAAAGAGCTTCTGTCTTTTCTTGGTAGAACCCCCCTTTATTTTTTGTTTTACTTTTTCTTACCTGTTTGCCCTGCACCCCGCGTCTCCTGTAGCCCACTAAAAGACTTATTTGCACCCCCAGCTCTGCCCTCAATCCCACGCTTCCCTTTCCCATCACAGTACTCACCATACATTTTTCAGGAATGCTGAGCATTCTTCTTAATATATAAGCCCCTCGTCACACAGCAGCCCTGCCTCCTTTGCCCCCTACAACACGTCTTTGTCACAGCAAACTTGAACTGGATCCTAGGACCCACGTCACAACATACATGGAGTGAAGGCGAGTACTAAAAATATCAGAAGATTAGAGACGAGAGAAGGCTGGCTTGAGGGACAAGAACCCAAAGGCACTTCTCAGTCACCAAGATATATTTAGCAGCCCTGGGTAGATCAGGTCATCGCTGCTGAATCTACAAGCATTATCAATAGTGAGCTCTACTGGCAACCACAGTTGTGATGTTCTCCTTCCAATTACACTTATTGTGTCTGTTAATTATTTATTTATTTATTGTTTGTAGAGTGTGTGATTACCTGGTGGGTGCCCTGGTGCTGAGCCAAACGCGCATCCTAGCTGTAAGTGAAACTTGCGTACTGCTTACCGATCTATTGGAGTAAAGAGAGAAGTTTTCAGTTCTCTATGAAATGTCACCATATCAGATTCAGGGCGATGGGTTAATGGCAATTTTTCCAGGCCAGTGCAGTGATCACAGAGAAGGCCTAACCCCTTAGGGCCTAGGTGGACTCTGCAAACATTTAATATGATAATCAAGCTGGCCAATGCAGGGCAAAGCAGCCCAGAGGGACAGTACCATTGAAGCAGGTCGGAGATGTAGGAACATTCAGTTTCTGGATAAAGAGCTTTATGCGCCATACAAAGAGGTTTAAACTCACAACTCATCTTGATCTTAATGGGCAGCCAGTGAACCTTTCTATTAAGGGGACAGACACTGTCATATTTGATCTTTCTGAAAATCAACCTGGCTGCTACATTTTGTATGAGTTGCAACCTTCGAATATGGTACTCAGTGAGCCCGCTCTACAGGGTAGTCCAATCTGCCTAGCATCAAGGCTTGAACTGGCAACTGCCTGGGGACCTGAGGGATGAACTGAGTGATCTATTTTAGATACCTCAAAAGCGAAGATCATGTGGACATCAACTTATTGGTGCAGCTCAAAAGAGAGTCTACTATCAAATAACACTCCCAGATTCTGAGTCGATGTGGCACGAAGTGGGCATTCACCTAAGGAATTTTGGCATCACATATGGGACCAAATACAAGGCTTCCCATACATCTGAACTTCCATCTTATCTCAGTTAAGGTGAAGCAAGTTGGTATTCATCTACTTGGCTGCCTCAATCAAGCATCCACTGAATTGTTCCTGCAGGAATGACATGATGCCCTCCAAATGAATGATTATTTGGGTATCATCGGCATATCCCTAAAAATTAAATGCAGTAGAAAGTATAAGTTCTACAAGAGGGGCCACATATCTGTTAAAAAAATATACGACTGAGGGTAGATCCCTGTGGGACACCACATGTGATGTCCTTAAAGGCCGAGCGGAACAATGCCATCTGCACCTGCATTCTGCTCTTCAGGAAGGGTCTGACCCATTCATGTGATGTAGCACTGAAACCAATAAAACCAAGCCTCTTCAATAAAGTATAATGCAAGATAGTGTTGAATGCAACTGAGAGGTCAAGAAGCATGAGTGCAGACGAGGTGCCCGCATCCAGAATCATCCATATGTCATTTGTAGTGGCCGTTAGCACGGTTTCCATGCTGAAATGAGCACGGAATTCAGATTGGTACTTGTCCAGATTGGTACTTGTTGTACACACCACCTTCCTCTCAATATGAGGTTGACTGCTTATAAACCCTCCTTTCTAATATCTGTGCAAAAAGTGGGAGCAGAGAGATTGAGCGATAGTTTAAAGGAAAGTAAGGGTCAAGTATTTACTTTTTCAAAAGTGGTGTGATAAGTGCTGTTTTACAATAGGATGGAACAATTCCTTTTTCTAAAGAGTCATTGTACATCATGGTAATCCAGGGGGAGAAAAAAGATGGCCTCTCTTTGAAGACCCTAATAGGACATGTCACCAGGAGAGCCTGATTTGGTCTGAGCGATTATAGCTATTACTTCCTACTCCCTGATAAGATTGAGCTCATACCAACCCTTAAGTTCAGTAATGGTCGGCTCTGGGACTTCCATTCGAGTCCCCATGCGTGTGAAAGTTGACAAAATGGAGACAATCCTAGCCTGAAAATAATTCAACCAAATCCGATCAAAACGTTTGAGTAGGTAAGCCTTTAGGGAACTGATGTGTGCTTTTGACTAGAGAAACAAAAAACCTGGAATAAGTTCTCTAGTAGGATTATTAGCAGATAGTACTTCGTTATGATAGTAGTTTTCCCAACAAGTTTTCATAAGCATTTTATAAAATTTAAGTTCTGCCTTATAGGCCTCTCTGCCCACTACAGAGTAGTCTTCTCTCCTAAGCTTTTCTGCTCTTTTGCATTTCCTTTTCGCCTGCTTCTCTAGCACCTCAGAAAAGTGTAGAAGGTGGCAATTGAGTGGCTATTTCCATCGTCAAGTTGATCATTAGTCAGAACATCTCGAGGTACCCCCGTGAATATGTGACTGTGCCACAATTATGTTTGTAAGAAGGGGGAGCAATGGTATTAAGAAAGCTACCAAAGCAGTGGCTGGCTTCATCTATATAGATATACCAACATTGATGACAAATAGTACTGTTGAGTCTTACCATGTAACCTGGCTGCCTGCAAAATAATAGTGTGAGCCAGGTGAGAGACTGAAAGAGCCCAGGTTTAGGCAACATTAAAGGTAGATCTGAAAGGAATGCAAGATGACAAAAAGAAGACCCGTTGCTGGAAATGAAAGCAAGTCACCAAAGAGAAGTTTACTGTTGCTCGCATGAGATACTTAAGTATACTTAGAGGCAGAAGAACCATCATTTTTAGAGCAATGCTGAAGCACCCTGAGTGGGTACTGCCATGTTTAAGGAGGTATTCCGCAACTGAATAAAATCCTGGGTTCTGGAGATGCTCCATTTTAGAATTTGCAATAAATGCTGTGTATGTGTTGTAATGTCAACCAGAATACTCGATGCAACCAAGTGCTAACTTCCCACTAGATTGCCTTTCATTAAACACATACGAAATGAATTGAACAGGATTTGTAAAGCGCACAAAGGCCCATGGGTTTTTAGGATCTGTACTATTGCAAATTCAGGTAGTGAACTAATAAAGTATTTCAGATCATACAGAGCCTATCTTATAGAGTAAACAGCCAGGTTTTTAAGGCTTTTCTAAAGGGAAGATGCATCTTCAAGGATGGAAGGTGGCATGGAACAGTATCCCAGAGCCATAAATTTAATTGCAAGAGTATTATGCTTTCCCTTTTCTTTACAACTCATTAGCAGCAAAGAATATAATAGTAAACAATTCATCATTACCAAAACTACAGCTCCTATGAGCACTGTAGTAAATGTAACAACATACTACAACCAAAAGAAACAACCCTCAGTCCCTAATGAACACTGACATCATCTCCTGAGTTACTTTGCTCTGATGCAAAGATCCAACAATAAGAGCAGAAATAACTTTCTCAAATATCTTTGCGGACTCTTCTACCTTAATTCCTTGCTCCACTAGTACTTCTTTAGAACATCTGCAGACATCAACATCAAACAATTTAATTGGGTGGGGTCATAAAAAAGGAAAATCCTTAATCTTTAAAGCATGACAATGCTTCTTGCCAATATGTCTTATCATCCAAAGTTTCCTGTGTCTTTAAGAAAGCAAAGAAGTATACGATGAGATAGTAGTGGTGTTTCACAATTGCACTCCCTATTACACACAGTCAGCTGGGTAAGTATACAAAACCATGGGCCAGATGTATGACCATTTCGTTTTACGAGTCTCCTAATTGCGTTTTTTGTAACTTGCAATTAGGGACTTGCAAAATGCGATGCTCTAATGTGTCTCAGGCACATTTAGTGATTCCCAATGGGGTTGCAAATGACATACCTCATCAATATTTATGAGGTACGTCACAATATGTGACCCATTGGGAATGGTCTTTAATCACAGGGATGGTGGCCTGCTGGGGTCAGCATTGCACCCTGACTGTGATTGTTTTTTAAATAAAGCACTTTTTGTTGTTGAACTGCAGTCCATTTTCCTTAAAGGAAAACAGGATGCCTTAAAAAAAAGAAAAATGGCCCATGGGACCTCTGCCTGCTCTTAAAAATTGTTGACTCCCCCATACACCTTCCCATTTGCGAATGTGTTACCACCTCCTTAAAATAGAAATGCTTTGTGACCGCATTCTGATTGCAAAACCTTCATACATGCCGATGTGAATCGCCATTAGGAAGGGATGCCCTTTAAATGCCCCTTCCAAATACCAACTCGCAAACCCTATTTTGCGAATCAGTAGTAGGTTAGTACATGTGAAAAGACTCTTTAGTGGTCACAAACGGCCCAATCCTCTGTTTGCGGCCACTAAAGTGGGTAATACATCTGGGGCCCGAGGTAGGTAATTTTCTTTGACCACTTCTTAAATACCGAATGATACCGAATCGGTATTTAAGAAGTGGTAAAATAGAGGGTGGGGGGGGGGGGTTATAGGTAATACAGATTCGGTAAATACCGAATCGTTAAGATTCGGTATTTACCGATTCTGTAAATACCGATTCGGTAATGCCCATTGATTCCAATAGGCATTGAAGCCCATAGGAATCAATGGGCATTACCGAATCGGTATTTACCGATTCAGTAAATACCGATTCCAGCAAGGGTGCAGGGGGTGTCACTTTGAAGCCCTCTAGCACCCCAAGTACCGGCATGTGTGTCATGTGGCACACAGACATGTACTAAGGGCATGTCTGTCTGTCACATGGCATAGGTGTGCATGCACACATGTGCATGCACACCTGGATTCGGTATTTTACCACTCAATTGGATTGGGTGGTAAAATACCGAATCTGAAAGGCCTTTAGCACTGGAAACAGTGCTACCTACATCAGGAATTTTCCGAATCTGTAAAATTACTGATTCGGTATTTTACAGATTCGGTAAATTTACCTAATCGGTAAATTTACCAATTCAGTAAAATATAGCCCCCTACATCTCAATCACCAAATACCAGTCCGTAACGGCCGAATTCGGCCATTACCGACCAGCATTTGGTGACCTACATCGGGCCCCTGGTCCCTTAAGCATTTTGGTGGTTGGTGCTATGAAGGTTTCACACACCCTACTACCAAGGGCGTTGGAGGCACCAGATTCAAAGATCCACTACACAAATTAGATATGAATAGATAACAAAGCACTCATAAGGCAGTCCAAAATAAACATATATAATCGCCATAAAAATAAGGATTCCTGTACATTGAATCCATTTCGATCTTTATATTTATATGAAGTGTTCAGCAAGATACAGTATGCATGTCGTCACAATTGACAGCCAACATATGTTTCGTCACACAGATGACTTCTTCAAGGCTAATAGTGAATATGATCTAGTCCCAAAACTGTGTGGAGCTGTGGACTTCAACATGGTAAAGGTCAGGGAATGGAATGTCGAGATGCTGGAGGAGGCCCCCGGAACAGAATGCAGTTGGTAATGAGTTCAAGAAAAACATGTATATTGCAAAAGATCCTATCAGTAAATCCAAAAATAATTTGAGTTTCAAGGGGCCTCTTGTCAAGTAAGATCCCAAGATTGAGATAGTTGCCTCAACCTGCAGTAGCCCTCCAAGTAGAAAAATATCCGTGAGTAATTAACCAATGAGATTTTCCTAAGTAGAATCAAATGTCAGGAGTTGGTAGCCCAATTTGAGGTTAAAATAAACTGCTTAGCATGAAAAGGTTGAAAGTAAAAGAACTAAACTTGTCTTCAAAATGAAGCCATTCAAACACGGTGCTCCCATGATAACAATGCTGTGACCACAATTTAAAGTTCGAATGAAGACGAAAAAGACATCGAGTGACATAATGTGGCATTGAATCCACAATGGATGCCGTGGAACCATATGAGAGGTGTGACGGTTCTGTTGCCTCGTGTGATGAGGGACAGGGCCAGCTCCAGAGCGGTGTGACTGGTGCCACCATGGCACCTGGTGCTAACTTCAGGTGGGGGGCTCCCTGTTTGCCAGTATTTTATGGTTTCAAAAGCACCTGCTGCTACGCTCCTTGCCTCCGACAATTTTCAGGCAACAAAACAAATGTCAAGATAACTCTGGTGATTAAAGATCTAGCTGGAGAGACATCAGAGTTTCGTCCAGTGGAAGTTTTGGCTCATCGTAAGGCGGCAGAGAGTGTTTATATGCCTGCTGCAAAGAATGTGTACCATGCAGATCACAAAGTGCATCTAACGTAGATTGGTTAGTGGGTTATTGTTTTTGTCAGAGAGAACCTTTTGTTAACTGCAGATTATAAATTAAAATCCTAACATAGAACAGTGAGCTATTAACTGTCATCAAAGGGCTACATTCAAACTGCAAGGTATTGATTAGAACATTATTATTGCCTCCTGTCTTTTATTATCCTAATGTTGTAAAAATGGGTTCATTTGGTAGAAATCAATTCGTATTATTAAAGAGAACTTCCAACAATGATGTCACATTTTAAATTCTAAGTTTGTGCTTCTCTAGATCAAGAAATCTTAAACTTTACTACCTACGAGTATGGATGACATGTGACTCTTACACCTTGTAGTCCTCTCTCTTACATACAATTTCCTATTCACTGATTTACACATGTATGATTGATTGTCTCTGTGTAATGCTTGTGTGATGTAAAGTGCTTTGACACCCTACACTGGCATGAGTGGTGCTATACAACTAATTAAATGCATCTCAGAGAGAGTGGTTGTGGAGACTTGAGGGACACTGTAAAAGGGTGGTAAAAAGGGATTTGAGGCGAAGGTGGTCATGGGGGGTTCCAACAAACACTGTTGCACTATTAGCCACCAATGCTAAAGCTGGCCTTGAAGAGGGAATTATAAAGGAGACCTGGAAAAGCCCCTTTGGTGCGTAGTGTGCTAGAAAGAAATGGAGTCCAAAGTAAGGAGAACAATACATATGCCATAAATGTTCCATTCTTCCTCTTTTTTTTGTGTCCTCTTTTTTCTGAAGGGCGGGTAATACTCGGCTCAAAGTCTTTAATTGACTCCATACTTTCTTTGTCATTTCCTAGCAAATCTCCAATTTGCAAGACACACAGTCTCCTATTATGCTGAATAAATCTTATTCAGAACTCTAGTTGCAACCCTTTAAGTGGTTTTAAAAACAATGGTTTGAAGACTTACTGACTGGCCAATCAGCTGCTCTCATTATGTCATCTAGTTGCATACCTACCTAGAATGCCTTTGAGGCCATGACAACTCCAACACAATGTGTTCCAAATTCATAGGCATCAACTATAGGCACCTACATAACCCACTTTACCCACTTTGCTAGCTTGGGAGATTCCTCTGCTTGATGTGGTGGGTTTTAAGAGATTAACAATTGTCTCACTCCATGAGTTATTAACCTTTTAGGGCCTGATTTAGAGTGTGGTGGATGGGATACTCTGTCACAAATGTGTGGCATTTGCATTGGTAAGAACCTGTTCTAAAAGGAATTTGAGCTCGTTTCTGATATCACTTTATGGTGTGGTTTGCTTAAAGACCTAGGAGAGAGTTACACGTGATCGATTTAAAGAGTTGTGCAGGCTTGAGACTGCCACTCAGTGAGGTCCAGCATAATACTCTCACACATTGTCAAGGAGATATAGGCCTTGAATTTGCTCCATAAACCTGGATTACTGTGCCCCATGGACTGCCAGTCGACTGCTGCCTGGTTGAATGAGCGTGTGGTGATGTGCCCGGTAAAAGGTGCTGCAGTTGAGATGACATGCTTCTCTCTCTTCGAAATTATTGAGTCTGATTTATTTCTGAGCCAATCACAACTTTCAGGAAGAAATCTGAAATTGTTTGAGGGCTGATGCATGGCACACATTGTCCTAACGTTTTAAGGCTAATAGAAGAGGGGTTGTGAGTATGCTAAAGGTTGCTGCAAAAGAGCTGCAGATGTCTGCATAGACAGCCCTGCAAGGACCACATGGTGGAGTTGGCAGATAATTTAAGTAACACTAAAAAGAGAAAATATTTTTCTTTTTTGTAGCTAAAGGCAAAAAAAGGAATAATACCAGGATTGAAAAACAGCCTGATTCATCATTGTGAAGTTTTGCGACTCTGTAATAGCGATTAATAAGGAATCGCTATTCCAGACTCTCAAAACGGGATTCATGTAGGAATCACAATATTTTTTGCGATTCCTACAGATTCCTTATTTGCGATTAGCTAATTGCTAATCGCAAATAAGGAATAACTCCCCATTCATTCCTAAAGGCCCATAGGAATGAATGGGGAGTCATTCCTTATTTGCGATTAGCAATTAGCTAATCGCAAATGAGATTGCGATTTCAAGTGTGCAGGGGTGTCCAAAGGACACCCTGTAACACCCCTGAAATGTAAATTCACACAGATGTTACACACACACATGTCCAAAGGACATGTGTGTGTGTAACATGCAACTTAGAAAAATGCATTTAAATGCATTTTTCTAAGTTTTCGCTATTTACCACGAGGTTTGACCTCGCGGTAAATAGCGGCCCAAAATTGCGAATTCGCAATTTTTAAATGTTTCATGAATAGCATTTAAGGAATCTCTAATAGAGATTCCTTAAATGCTAATCCTCGCAAATTTGCGAATTCTTTATTAGCGAATTTTGCATTTGGGATGATGAATCCCAAATGCAAAAATTGCACTCGCAAAGGGCCAGATTCTGAGAATCTAGCCTTTTGCGAGCGCAATTTCGCTTGATGAATCTGTCTGAAAATTGCAGAGGGCTTATTACGCAGCCTAGATTTCTTCCACTAAAGACTCGAAACCAGGTTTATGCAACAAGTAGCTCATGAGCTACTGGTAGGTCTCCAGTTACCTGTAAGTAGCTCCCATATGTGCACCCAGCCTACTAAATTAGAAGCTTTTGATTGGCTGAATTAATATATTTAGAGTAAAATAATAAAGTGTGCATTTGAGACAAAAAATGTGTGTATTTTCAGAACACATAAATTGATGTTTGGATAAATATGAATGAATTTCCAAAATATTTTTAAACCTGATATTTTAGTGAATAATTTGTGAGATGTATTACTATCATTAGGATTATCTCTGTGCCATGTACATCTCAACTATGGCTGTAATGCATAAACAATGCAAGACATTATAAACTGACAACACATTTTTTACAGTACTGCTAGCAACCCTGAATGATGCACTGATGTGATCACTGCTGGTAACCATGCATTGGATGGTCACTAATGTAATCATTTTTGGATATGGTCGCTATTAAAACACTATGGGGTATATTCACAATAACGTGTGATAACTACCGCAAGAGTAGCGTAACAGAACTTTCAACATCGCAGCCCATTGCGCGAAAATAACCATGTGTCAACGTGGAATTCACAACATGGCAGTAGCATGCGAGAGTCTGCCGAGACCGCGGCCAATGTCCGCGATACAACCACCTCGATGGAGACAAAAACACAAACCACAACACCAAAAAACCTGCGATGGGCCAAAGCGCAATGAGGAAATCAGCAATAAGCAGCGCCAGGCCTGAAACACACACCTGGCAGGTGGGAAAAGTCACCATAAAAGTTGAAAAAACACCCAAACACAAACTGACCAACACCCAAGCACCATGGAGGCAGCCGGAGCAGGCGCAGTGGACAAGCGCAACTCCATAAGCACCCCGGACGACCAGCCAGGGACCTCAGGGACAGGGAAGGGCAAGGACAAGAAGAAGAGGAAGACAAAGTTCAGTCCGCAGGCAAATAGAATCATAGTCAGGGAGGTGATTGAACAACATCAACAACTGTTCGTCACCTACAATGCGTCATTGCGCACCAAAAATGGAATATGGCGGGATATCATGGAAAAGGTGAATGCCGTCGGAGAGCACAAGAGGACAATGGATGAGGTCAAGAGGCGATGGAATGACATCAAGCGGAGAACCATAAGGCAGCAACGCAGACTGGAGGTGGGGGCCCAGTGCCACAGGTCAAGCTGGATGACATGGAGCAGCTTGTGTCGACCGTCATCAGTGTGGAGACTGTGGAAAGAGTCAGGAGATCGGACACTGCTCGACAGGACACAACACAACTGCAACAGGGTGAGTGACCACCAGGTACTGGGGGGATGGGTGGAGATGGCACAATGGCACACATACACAATCAAGCAGAGCACAGTGCACACCCACAATGACTCTAGGTCCTCGCCCAGATCTACAGACTGTCACAATGTACAATGCCATGCTCTCTGAATGTCAACATCAGCCATGCAGCTACATACATGTGGACACATTGTAATACACCATCTCCCCTTCACATCACAGGGGCACCAACAACATCTCCTGCAGAGCAGTCCCAGCCACTCTTTACTGATGACAAGGAGGACAACACCAGCATCGACACCCAAATCATCCTAGACATCATTGACCTCATCGGCACTCACCTCCAGGATTAGGGCAGCCCAGCTACATTGAGGAGACCCCACCCATTACCCAAAGCACCCAGCAGGAGGCACCCACATCCCTGGCACTCCCCCAAGACCCCAGGAACAACACATGGCCTTCCAATGCCATGTACTGGAGTGCCAGAGGGAGACTGCAGAGCAGGTGCGGTTGGGCTTTGGCATGAAACCATCCTTGGGTGTGTAGGCCTGCTCCATGGTCTCCAACGAGCACTGACTGACATCGCTGAAGTCATGACTTGCAGAGAAGAACACCTGTCCACTCAGAGTGACTCCAGTGATACCAGCCGTGAGCTGGTACACATATGGAGGCTCATGGAGGACATGATACGAATGGAGGCGGAAAGGATGGCATCCACCATTGCACATCAGCAGAATGTAGCTAGGATCTACCATGCCCTGCAGATCCTCATCATGGTATTGCTGCCACAAGGCGTGGTGATGATGAATGCTGCTGCCCCCACACCATTCACATCTCTGATGAGTTTAGGCCTCAGCCAGGCCCGCAGATGCGAAAGGTTCGCTCTTCTGTCTCAAACTATGCAATAAGTTGGCACGGGAACTAGGAATACAAAAACAAAGTTTAATAAACCTTTAAAGGTGGTACTACAGCCCACACAACACCCTTCAGTATTGTACAAGGTATCACAAAGAACACGGACACGCAGTCCCCTTTTATACACAAAGAAGGGGCTCATAAGTGGGCGGTTACAGCAGAAGAACATGATTTACAACCATATAAGGACATTTCTTGAACATAATCAATACATGGGTGGAGCGAATGGTCTCGCAAAGCCCCCTGAATGCACATTCCAATCCCCTCTAATCAGAAACAGATGTTGCACGTACTGAGCATGCGCTAGATAGGCTGAAGCTATTTATAGCTTGTTGCTGGGCAAACTCCAGGGGTGATGGTCAGTGAGGTAGGACTTGCCTCGTGGCGAGCACATGGCACGATGTAGCCTACAAGATGGAGGCCAGAAAACAAAATGGAGTCTGGCCGTAAAGTAGTGAAACATAAGAAAACTACCTTGAAGACGTTATAATATGTCTTCAGCGGATGCTTAACATTTATCGCTGTTTTATTTACAACAGACGGCCCTTTCAGCATTTGCTGAAGACATTCGGTTTCTTTGGATAATCTAGATACTCATCGTTTATATCGATGCTCATCATGTCCGCTATCTCTCTAGTTATGGTTTTCTTATGGGTAGCATCCGCAACAGTCTGTTTATTAGGCACACAAAATGAAATGCATAACGGACATATCATGGGACTACATTGAATACACAAACAACAGGTGAATAATATGCCAGCAATTATACATAGTCCAGTGAGGACCTTCCAACCCCATGTGGAAATCAGGGCCCAAAACCACCCAGAGAATGCCCACGACTCATTTTCTTGATGTATATCTGCTGCAATTTTGTGCAACTTAATGATAGCTTTGTATACAGAAGGAGTGTGATCAGGTATAAAAACACAACAACTACTTCCGATAATTCTACAAGCTCCACCTCGGTCCGCTAACATAACATCAAGGACCATCCTGTTCTGTAACGCAACAACCCTAGTAATCTGTGGCTCTTCAGTAAGGTTCCCTCGAGCTGCTGCAGTTTGATTTGTAACAGCCTCCACTACTCGCGTTAATCGTCGTATCTTTCTGCTATTCAAGGCTGGTCCCACAAAGAAGAACAATCCTAAGTTAAAATTTATATACTGTTGTAGACTAGTGTCTGTTTGATCTACGTCATCCACAGATAGAGTGCGTTTGAACCTATTTACAGTTACATTGTTCAACAATTTCAAATCCTTGTGATAAGATGCTGGCGCTAAGAATACAGGTGGCAATAGGAATGATATATAACATACTCCAGACCATCCAGCAGGTAATCGGTAGTAACCCTTATTTCCGCACACAAAATAAGTGTTATGTGAAGCAAGAAAAGTACTGTTGTTCAAACCATCAATGTTTAACACAACAATGCAATCACTAACACCCACAGCAATATGGCCTACACTTTGTACACACAAATCAGCCTGTGCTTGGGCCACAGAAATTACAAATTTCTCCTGTTCAACAGTGTCTCTGGTGTTCGTGAAGATATATGGAGTTGATGCATTGTCCGGCTTGTATTCTTCCCATTCCCATATAGTTCCATTGGCTTGGGGATAGCCATCTTTATCTTGGTGGCATTCTTTCTTCAGTTTAAAGATCAATCGTCCCACAATAGGTTTTCTCGTAGCAAAAAGCAAAGTGTACCATGCTCTACAAGAGCCATTATGTGAAAAGGGAAGTGGTATAAACGGTGTCCCCCCTTTCTTTTGGTGCGCTGGCATCATCCCACATATCCAGCAGTCTGTGGCATTTGTAGCAACGTGAGTAGTATGCAACATCTGTATAAAAGTGTTATTCAGATAAGACTGTCGATGCTTCAACTCTTGATAAGGGAGTGTATAAAAGAAATGCTCATCAGGAACTGGAGTAGAAACAACATACAGTTCACGGGCAGGAGCTTTCTCCTGAACGAACCACATGACTGTAGCAATGACTGCTATGACAAAAATGAACCCTACAGAACCAAAAATCTTCCTCTTATCCATTCCAACCGAAAGTCACAGTATCTTCCTGTTTCTAAAGTGTTGTCGGAACTCTTACCCCTAGGTAGCCGTTGTTTTCTTCACCATCGGGCCAAGACGGGTGTCACTACTCTAATGCATGGCTGATTCCCCCCCCTTGCCTCATCGGCTCTCCGTTTCACAAACCTAGGGACCGTTCCGACAACTTCTCACACAATCGCAGATTCTTTTCTTGGTCGCAAGTCGTATCTCCTCGATGCAGGCGTTGTTTGGTCCAGGAAGAACTCCTCAGAATCGTCAGGTCCCACAGCACGGCCTTTGTCCGTAGTCAGGATGTCTCGATGGTCTGTCAGCACAGCAGGCTCCACCAGGTCAGGTTGTACCTTCCGACAATGAACTGAATGAATCCAATTTTTCCGATTTGTCACTCGCACTGCTGTTCTTGTGGCCAGAAGAACTTGTTCAGGACCACACCATCTTGGCTCCAGACTATTCGACCTCTCAAAGGATTTTACAAGGACGAAGTCGCCAGGCCGGAGGTTGTGATCTTCTCCTGTGGACCGGTCAGGGAGTGCTTCTCGAACCTGTTGGTGAATAGAAACCAAACTATCAGTTAATTGTGCCAAATAGTCATTCATTAAAACACAAGGTACATCATACACTGAACTCGGTTTGGGCACCCCCCATATATTCATGGGGCGCCCGAAAACAATTTCATAAGGTGTCAAGCCTGTCCGAGAGTGCGGTACCGATCTGATAGACAACAACGCCAAAGGCAGAGCATCTGGCCAAGTCAGAGAAGTAGATGCCTGTATTTTTGCAATTTTTTATTTCAAAGTTCCATTGTACTTCTCCACCAATCCTGCTGATTGCGGGTGGAATAATGCATGGAACTTTTGCACAATGCCTAATCCTTTCAGGACATACTTAATAACGTCCGCCACAAAATGGGGCCCGTTATCGCTCCACAATTATCTGCAAACACCAAATCGAGGAAAAAATTCCTTCAAAAGCACCTTAGCAGTAGTCATTGCAGTATTGTCCTTAGTAGGGTATGCTTCAATCCATTTACTGAATGCACAAACCACAACCAGAACGTACTTCAGATTATTACAGCGTTCCAGCTGAATGTAATCCATTTGCAATACTTCAAAGGGTGCAGTGGGTGTTGCAAATCCTCCTGCCGGAGTTTGCGTCCCTTTTCCTGGATTATATTTTAGGCAAATCATGCAGGTCTGTACTACTCTCCTAGCCGTGCTAGCAATCTCTGGATGCTCCCAGACCTGTGCAAGCAATTTCACAATTGCTGCAGCTCAAACATGTGCTAGGCCATGTGCCATCTGAACCGTGGGTTGCACGAAGGCTGTAGGCAACTTCCACCTATCCATCTGCTTATTTCTCCAGCAGCCTTCATCGTCCAATTCTCCATCTTTGGACCACTGCTCTCGTTCCTTATCAGTAGCAGTCTTTTGCATCTCTAACACCTTCTCCCTTGCATCATGCCACCGTTCAGCTTGGGACTTAACGACATACATAGAAGTGGAACCAGGCTGCATCGCAGTTTCTCGTGCCACTCGATCTACGAAGGCATTTCCTTGTCCCACCTGGTCTGTCACTTTCTTGTGCGCACTGCATTTTACTATAGCTATTCTTCTAGGGAGTGTCAGTGCAGTTAGAAGCTGGTGTACTAGCTCTCCATACATGATCTGTGTTCCGTGTGATGTCAAAAAGCCCCTTTCCTTCCAGAGCAGGCCGAAATCGTGCGCCACTCGAAAGCATAGCGGCTATCAGTGTAAACATTCACACATAATCCTGTGCTAAGCTCACAAGCACGTATCAATGCTATTAGTTCAGCTGCCTGTGCTGATTTCTGTGGTATGCGGGCTGTCTCCACTATCGTATGTAATGTGGTAATTGCATAGGCCGCAGAAGTTGTTCCATCTGGTAACTTTAAACAAGACCCATCCACCCACAGTTCTCCATCTACATCTGCGAAGGGTGTGTCTTGCAAATCAATGCGACCCTTTGTCTGTTCCTCAGTCACAAAGACACAGTCATGTGTCTCTTGTGCTTCAGGCCGGGTCATTGGAAAGGGCAACAATGTGGCTGGGTTTAATGTTGCGCATCGTTTCAAAGTTATGTGAGGGGCCAATATTGTCAGCTCATATCCCGTGAGACGAGCACTAGTCAGATGCTGCGTCTTTGTCTGATTCAAAAGAGCATCCACAGCATGGGGGACCAACACTAACAGCTTATGTGATAAGACAATCCCTTCACTCTGGCGTATTGACACAGCTGTCGCCGCAACTGAACGAAAACATCCAGGTAATGCTCGGGCAAGAGGATCAAGTACTGCCGAGAAGTATGCACAAGGGCGCTGCTTATCGCCATGCATCTGCACTAACACTGACAACGCGCATCCATCTCTCTCATGCACATACAATGTAAAGGGCTTCGTGTAGTCAGGGGTGCCTAATACTGGTGCCGAACAAAGGGCTTGACGTAATTGGTGAAAAGCATTCTCACATTCATCTGTCCATGGAAGGGGAACAGGGGTATCTTTCGTCAAGAGGGCTAACAGTGGTTTGACTATGTGTGAAAATCCTAATATCCATTGCCTACAAAAGGAGGTAAGACCCAAAAAGGCTCGAACTTCTTTCTGCGTGGAGGGGACTGGTGTATCTAAAATGGCTTGAATGCGATCTGGTGTGAGTGCACGCCCCTCCTTAGACAAAAGGTGACCTAAGTAGGTTACCTTTGGTCTACAGAATTGTAATTATTTCTTCGATACTTTGTGATTGTGAGAGGCCAAAAATGTAAGTAAGGACAAAGTGCATGTTTCACATTGCTCTGGGGTGTCGGCGGCCAGCAAAATGTCATCGACATATTGTATGAGTGCCACGCCATCAGATAAAACAAAGGAATCTAGTTGCCGCTTCAATGCCTGACTATAGATACTTGGACTTTCAGTATAGCCCTGGGGAACTCTACAAAATCTATACGATCTATTATTCAAAGTGAAGCCGAAAAGGTATCGGCTGTCAGGATGAATAGGGATCGAAAAGAAAGCGTTCTTCAAGTCTATAACAGAGAATGTCGTTGCAGTTGGTGGAACCAAAGTGAGAAGTGTTGTAATATCTGAGACCACAGGGTATTGAGATATCACAATCTTATTAACCTCCCTTAAATCGGTAATAAATCGATAAACTCTGGTATCAGTGTCCTTTTTCAAAATCGGTAGGATAGGGCTGTTACACACATTGTAAGGGACTTCTTCAACCACTCCAACTTTAATCAAATCCTGAACTATTTGAATGAGCGCCTCCTCCCCCTCCTGTGAAATCCGATACTGAGGCAGGCGCGGCAATACAGCTCCCTCCTTCACACTGATGTGTACCGGAGGGATGATCATTTGTCCTACATCAGTATCAGACGCAGCCCACAAGGATTCAGGCAGAGAGGCCAATGCAGCTTCTACCGAAATCAAATACACCCTCTCCGTGGATGGATAATTATCATTCAAAATAAGACGCACTCCTTCAGGGGAGCACCGTACCGTGGCTCGAAAATATTTGAGCATATCCAAGCCAACGATATTGTCAGGGGTATTTGGAGAAAGCAGAAATGGACATGGTGCAGCAAACTGGTCAACATAAAGTGCAAGAGGTTGTGATAGTGGGCTAACAGAAGGAGTTCCATCGAACCCTATTGACGTAATAGATGAGCCAGACAGGGGAGCCCTCTGAACCAATTTTCTAGACAAAGCGCTACGAGTAGCTCCGGTATCAACCAGGAACTTATCAGTAGAGCCCAAAACGTGTGCCGTAACATAAGGACCCCTCTGATCTACTGGCACTTCAACTGGTTCCTTACCCCATCCTACGCAATCCTATGCAAACCGGGAATCATGTTGTTCAGGAGGTGTGTAGTCAGACATTTGATACTGATTTCGTCGATCAAAAACATTGGATCTCTCACGGGACCGCACATTCCAATCAAATCTAGCCCTGTCATTCGTGTTGGATCGGGGACCTGTAAAGTTTCCTCTACCCCTTGCAAACCCTTGGCCCCGATGGGTGCACAGCACCGGGCAATCACATGCCCAATGTCCCTTCATTTTGCAATACGCACATTGATCCCGGGCTACATCAGTACGACCCTGTGAAGGAGTAGAAAAATTCCTACCACCCCGGTCACTTCCTCTACGCTGCTGCCCATAGACTTGCGCTAACATAACTTTTGTTTTTAAATCTTTATTTTTCTTATCCTCACTCCCTTTTGCTTCTAATTCCTGACGCTCGTAATACTGAGCCATCGTCAGGAGGGATGCTGGCGTTGAGGTGGTCCAAGAACTTTCACTCGCTTTTAATCGAGCTGCAATACTCGGTAATAAGTTTGAAACATATTTATCGACAAAGAGATGGCGGCCCGTATCATCTGTAAGCGACTGACCGCTAAAGTCATGAAACGTTTCTTCGAACCGTGTAAAGAAATCCGACACGGACTCATCTGTTTTCTGTTTGCAGGACGCTAACATAGTCCAATCAATCTTTTTAGGGGGAATAAGAGTTTTCAATTTAGTTACTATAGCAGCGGGAAGATCTAAAATCGCTTGGGGCGGCTTCTGCGCAGGTTTTCTCTCCCTATCTTCATCCTCAAGGTCCACCCATCTAGCTTTAAAAATCGTAAGATCATCCACTTTTCGAATTGACCTCCACATATCTGGTGGCAGAATAAGCCCAACAAACAAGTCAATATCAGCTAAAGTCATAGTAGAAGAATTCAGAGCCCCTTCAACTTCTTTGTAAAACGCTGCAGGATTCTTTCGGGGATCGGGTAACGCTGCTTTTAATGCCATGACATCTGCTCTATTCCAAGGTGTATATACCCAATTATAAATAAAGTACCCTTGCGCATCAGGCGACCCCTTATCTGAACTAGTTCCTGCTCCCTTAGGGGGAACATACAACGGCGCTGCCTCCCGCACCGGCTTAGCATGCGCAGTGTCGATCTTATCTGAATAAAAGATGGGTGACTGCTTCCCGGCACCAGACAGGCCCGAAGACTCGTCGCCGGCCTTCCGTTTCCGTGCCTCTTCCCGGAGTCGTAACGTTTCATCCCGTAACGCAAAAAGTCGTCGGACAGCATCGGGCACCTGGGAAGAAGGAAAAAGACCTTTACGTAATTCTTTAGCATCAGCTACTACATCCTCTGGTTCAAAAACATCGGTGCATTTCCGAAATGCGGACACCACTTCATCAGAAAGAAAACTAACAAAATACAATCTTTCTCTATCCTCCCATTTTTCAAAATCAGTTAACACATCAGTCAGAGACACAGTATCCTTGATGACCCGATAAGCAATCTTACGAAGTTCAGTCATACGATCGGTCGATAACATAGACCGCGTATCCCTCTTCTGATCGGGCGGTCTGGAATCCGAATCTCCTCCGTTCGGTGCGGACGGGCCAGCATAGGGCGGGGGTGAACGATCTAATAACGAAAAATCATCAACCGATTTATTAAGGACAGGATAGAGTGGCTGACGAACGGGATATTGGCCAGATATTTGCAGTCTCCGTTCTTTCTCCTGTTTCTCCTCTAACTCTTTAGCTTCACGCTGTTTCGTTTCACGCGCCTTCTCACGCTCACTCTTTCGTTGCTCTTTCTCAATCAATGCTTGCTCACGCTTCTCACGCTCCCACACTTCTTTCACCCACATACGTATACACTCGAACATATCTGGTCGCACTCTCCGCTTGCACATACACTGCTCCACATACTCAATCTTTCTCAAATCAAACGATCCATACATAGGCCATCGCAACTCAGGATCCTTCTTGGTATATTTCCTCCACAACGTGCTGTACATTATGGAGGAAAGACCAAACTTCACGTACATGTCCCTATTCGGCGTTCCCTCTGGGGGAGCCGGCTGTGATTCCTCAAGTACCAACCGGTCATTTCCAAAACAGCAGCACCACTTACGAAGTGTGCTAAAACGGGCATGTCTCAAAATAGTGCAGAATATGCAATATTACAATAAAATGGCACTTAAAACGTTGCGCCGTTCAAATTCAAAAGTCAGGAGAAATATCCCCACATTGCCCGCCTATATGGGTTGCAACTCATATATCACAATCAAAGACACATTCACAAATGACTAGTCAATTTCAAATTCAAACAAATTAGTCGGGGCAAGCGTATCCAAAAACTGCCTTGCCAATCAAGACTCAAAAGCTCGGGGCAAGTATCGTACCACGATTCTTACCAATCAAGAGCGTCCAGATTCCAACTGCCAAGTTCTGAATTCGCCCAAACGGCCACTATACGGCAAACCGACAGAAGAGGTCTCAGTCGATGACCGGCGCCACCCAGACGGTCAGATCTGAAGGGAAGGAAGAATACCTTGGGATGCCAGGACTAAAGGCGCCGCTGGCAGTGATCACGTCCCCGGCAAGGTTCCAATCCTTCGTCACGACCAGTCCTTCAAGCATCCGAGTCGCCGATGAGCCCCACGTGACGGGCGCCAGTTGATGAGTTTAGGCCTCAGCCAGGCCCGCAGATGCGAAAGGTTCGCTCTTCTGTCTCAAACTATGCAAGAAGTTGGCACGGGAACTAGGAATAAAAAAACAAAGTTTAATAAACCTTTAAAGGTGGTACTACAGCCCACACAACACCCTTCAGTATTGTACAAGGTAGCACAAAGAACACGGACACGCGGTCCCCTTTTATACACAAAGAAGGGGCTCATAAGTGGGCGATTACAGCAGAAGAACATGATTTACAACCATATAAGGACATTTCTTGAACATAATCAATACATGGGTGGAGCGAATGGTCTCGCGAAGCCCCCTGAATGCACATTCCAATCCCCTCTAATCAGAAACAGATGTTGCACGTACTGAGCATGCGCTAGATAGGCTGAAGCTATTTATAGCTTGTTGCTGGGCAAACTCCAGGGGTGATGGTCAGTGAGGTAGGACTTGCCTCGTGGCGAGCACATGGCACGATGTAGCCTACAAGATGGAGGCCAGAAAACAAAATGGAGTCTGGCCGTAAAGTAGTGAAACATAAGAAAACTACCTTGAAGACGTTATAATATGTCTTCAGCGGATGCTTAACATTTATCGCTGTTTTATTTACAACATCTCCACCCCCTGGTGTGTCTCTGCCTCCCAGTGTGGTAGGCCTAACCACTCCGGCACCTGATGTGTTAGTGGGACACAGTGTAGCCAATAATCCACCTCAGGCCCCTGATGTGTCAGTGGGACACAGTGCAGCTGACAATCCACCTCCGGCCCCTGATGTGTCAGTGGGACACGGTGCCGCAGCCGGTACAGCAACACCCACAGGTGGGGCAGAGCACTCATCCAGGGATGAGGACGTGGATGTGCCTGTGATCAAACGGACTCAGTAGCATTCATTTCTGCCGCCTGGCCTGTTTCTGCGAGGTCCCGCACATGGCTTCATGACCTTCCACTGACCCCCGATTCACTCAGATGCACTCACCTTGGACAACGACATGGTCTGCCATATTCTGTTTGATGACCAATGAAACAGCGACCAGACTGCGGACTGTACCCTTCCTCTTCCACAGTACTTGTCATCCCTGGATGGACTCTGGCTGGCCCTCCACAGGCCCATATTGTGTAGTGTGCTTGGCATTAGCCCTGTACCGCTCCAGCTGCAGACATGCACTGGATGTGCAATAAACATCCAGTGATGCACTGCTGTGTCATGTCTTTCATCATACATGTATGTATGTGTGGATGAATGTAAGGACAGTGATTTCCCTTGCGTCAATGATGCTTATCCTGTGGGATGCCAGTCAGAGGGTGCTACATAGCAATTTGTGTAACTGGTCCCATGGACTCCACAACAGGGACACACGCATCAGCCACTTCCTTGGACTGAACCACGCCCAGTGCCCACTAGTCATTTTTGCAAGCCCTGTGCTGTTCCGGTGTACGGCAGGCCAGACCACTCTGCTAACACTCCGAGGGGGGCCCCATTGCTACCCGTCACAGGGGTACTCGCTGGTGGTGTGCAGGTCACTGGTCTAGTTGTCAGCATGTCATAGCCACTCCCTGAGGGCAGGTTTGCACGCACACCACACCCATCCGGCACAGGCATCACAGGCCATGTGACCCCTCAAATATAAGGGGACGAGGACATCACATACCCCTCTGCCGGTGGTGACTGGATGACGGACCCGAGGCCTTGAGGCCGGCACAGGCTTACCGCCACGTAGCGCTGACTGGGGTTGAACAGTGTTTGTGGCACACGGTGCATTGCGGCCAGCACATGTCTACTACCACGTGGGCCTGACTAGGGTTGAACAGGGTTTGTGGCACATGATGCATTGCAGCAGGCACAGGCACCCCACCATGGGATGCTGACTGGGGTTGAACAGGGTTTGTGGCACACGGTGCATTGCGGCTGGCACAGGCACCCCACCACGGGACGCTGACTGGTGTTGAACAATGTTTGTGGGACACAGTGCATTGCGGCCAGCACAGGCACCACGCCACGGGACAGTGCCTTTGGGTGCCCTGACTCATTGGTACCTTATGCTGCTGAGAGGGTGTGCAGCCTGTGATGATGCCCCATACCGGCAGTCCAGACAGCTCAGGATTTGTGTGCTCTGCTGGACTGCAGTGAAGGCCGAGCCAGCAGGCAGTGCGGAACTACCCCCACATGGCCTCGCTTCCGGATCACAGAGTTAGTGGCATCAATTGGGCTGAGCGGGTGTGCAGCGTGCGATAGTGCCGGGTGCCCTGGTATGTCCTATACCTTGAAGTAATCAAAACCCAGCACCAGACGTGAGACCAGGTGGCCTGCCAGCATGGCTGCATGGTGTGGAGGGTGCCATGTCTGTGGCCCTGGACTTGTGGCTTTCAGCAGCACATGGTGGGACCTCCTGTCTATACGCCGATGGCAGAAGGTGAGCAGTGAGGCCGGAGTGTGCATGGGCAGGCATGCTCCGATGGGCGGCGGGAGGGGCTGGGGTGCCTCTGCCCGGGTGTGCATGGGCAGGTGGGCAATGTTGTCCTGTGCAAGTGTGTGTACTGTGTCAGTCATGTATCTGGAATCTGTTTCAGATGAAGGCTCTGACTCTGATGTGTGACCTGGTGTACTGCTATACTTTCAGGCAAGTGGTTGGAGTGGCAGCAGGTGAGGAGTGTGGCCTGGGTGCACAGGGGCGGCACTCTCTCTCTCTCCCCCTCTCTTCTTCTTTCTCTCTCTCTCTCTCTCCCCCTCTCTTCTTCTCTCTCTCTCCCCCTCTCTTCTTCTCTCTCTCTCCCCCTCTTTTCTCTCTCTCTCCCCCTCTCTTCATCCTCTCTCTCTCTCCCCCACTCTTCTTCTCTCTCTCTCTCCCACTCTTCTTCTCTCTCTCTCACCCCCTCTCTTCTTCTCTCTCTCCCCCTCTCTTCTTCTCTCTCTTCTATGTTCTCTCTCTGTCGGTAGCAGGACACACCTTCTCATCATGTTTTTTGTCTTGCAAGATGTGACCTACGGAGTGCCTTAGGAGAGCCACCATGTGTCTTCATTTCATTTCAGTGTTCATTTCAATAAAGTTTCATTGGTTGCTTCGAAAGTGAATATATGATGCTCATTTCTATGATGACACATGTATCACCAGTTGTGATTGTGCGACATCAGGCGGATTATTTCATACATGTTTAGGTGTAGCTGATGTGGCATGTCTTTAGTCGGGGTTGTCAGGGTGGGGTGCTCCTGGCTTTGGTGTCAGTGGGTGTTGTGGCCCTCTTCGGTGTCCGTGCTGCTTGTTCAGTTGCTCCATGGCATCTGTTTGTCTTCAGGTGTGGCTCTGGGCTGTGCTCCCTTTTGTGGTGCAGGCTGTGGTCCGACTTTACACCAGGTCAGAGCAGGTGTTAATTTCCTGATGCTAACACACCTTATCGTGTGGTTTGTGTTCTTATCATCAATCTGGCTGGTCGTTGGGAATGTTGAGGAGTTGTGGTGATGCAGCTTTTTGCACGGGAATGTCTACTCTGCATCTCATTAGCGATAGTTGCGGGGGTCCTCTGTGGCGACATTTTTTGCGGCTGCTATCGCAGGTAAACTGTTGCTGTGGGCTGTTAACACCAGCTTGTGAATGGAGGTACATTTATTACGACTTTGGCTGCCTTAAAGTGCTGTTAATTCGACAATAGCTCTTTGTGAATATGCCCCTTTTAGTATTAGTAGCTCAGGGTGATTTCCTCTGAACATACGTACCTCTTACTATGGAAAAGTTTGGAGACGCCTGCTCTAGATTTTTTAGGGAGCAGGGATATGGGACACGCCGGCTTGGCAGTAGTGTAAGATTTAATACCTGGAGAGTGATGCAATGGTAGAAAATAGAGCAGGTAATACAGCTGAGGAGAAGGATCTTCCTCATGATTCACAAGACGGGTAATGAGAGGCATGTAGTTTTACATAGGTCATGGGTGCATCAGTAGATGATACCATGCACTGTGCAGTGTCACAGGCTTTGGAAACAGTAAAGGTCATCTTGGAACAACTGTCACATAGAGTGTCACTCACCAAGAGCATTTCCAGGAGGACACCCAGGTGGAGCAGTATAATTAAAGTTTCTGGAAATGAGGTGCAAGTGAATAATATGCTATGAAAGAGCAGTGGACGGTGAGCCCTTCGCAGAGGAGCTGCTTTGCCAGCTCATTAGAGAGCAGGAGGCCATTAAACAAAGAGAGCCACAGAAGAACCCTGGGGTGCTCCCTCTGCAGAGATGTACCTGTGGGGGGTAAAAGAGGACAGACAATTTAGAGTGCACATGGTCCTGGCCCCCGGCTGAGCTCCATGCTGAGTTGTTCGCCAAAATCAGGTGTAAGCAACTCCATTTTAATGTCTTTTATTCCTTCACCACTGTTTACGCCAACTCCGGTTACGGTACTGAGGCCTAATTTCACATATAATTACGCATATTGTGAGACCGGCCACACTTTCACTGCCCGCCTGGACGCCAACACTATCGCCTTGTCCGTGGTCACCACTAGGCACCCAGCACGGCCTCACTGAATGCTTTTAGCCCGCTACAAGGAGCCTTGACTTAAATGTTATGTCTGTCCTCTTTTACCCCCCACAGGTACAACTCGAGAGGAAACACCTCTTGCACATATAAGCACCGTAACATGTGCTTTACACACAGGGCACTGGCAAACTCATACAAACCTCTGTACCACCGTACACATATAAGGTCCTGACGAAAGCCAGTAGAAGAAAAGGCCTGGCTGAAACTAGTTGACCGCACAGGACATCGGAGGCCATAAGCCTACCGTGCACGTCCGAAAGCCTTTGTTTTCATTGACTGCCTGGGGCCCACCATTAAAACAGTCTTTGGGACACCCAGAACAGTATTTTAAACCTCACTCAGAGCACACTCACAGCACCCTCACGAACCAAAAAACCTGCTCCACAGTAATCTGGCATCGAAGCACACCTGAGGTATACTCGGTACCTCGGGTGGGGCCCGATGATGAAGCATGCCACCAACTAGGTTGGTGGATGAGGGCCTTCATAAAACCTAATGATTTTCCTCCACCCGCAGACATACAATCAATTTAAACCAGAGCTAGTTCTTATTGATTGCTAACAAGGGCAGTTTTTAAACAATCGGCTAATAACACAGAACTTCATGGGGCATTTCCTGATCTTTCAAGTTGGTTTGATTTCCTCAGCCTTGAGGATGTAGCCCAGCTCTTTCCAGCCATCAAGGGTGTTCACCATCTATCTTATTTAGAACCTGTAATACCAATAAGGTCGCAGTGCGTGACAACATCACACCCTCAGCAATGAGCTTGATGACACAAACCTCACACACATTCCCCATTGAGCCAGTGTGTATCCAGGAATTGCCTTGCGATGTTGATGCAAAAATATGCTTTACAAATCACTGCCAATTCATGAAATGACACACTGGTGTGGTGTCTTCCCAAATAGCACTGAGACATGATAGTCAGAACCTGTTCCATAAATCCTCACCAAACAGTGGAATAAAGCTTTTCCCCACACCTGGGTAATCAGCATTTCTACGTAAATAACACCCTCACACACTTACAATTTTGCAACTATAATCGATGCATTGCATCCTAATAACCACAATCCTGACCCAATAGATTGACTGCCAGATTACTGTCCAACATTAGACAACTTCAGAAGAAACCATGAGGGGATACACCAAGCCTTATGATGTTGTCATGTAGCCCTCTTCTATTCAACTTAACTTTAATTTTGTTTAATTTATTTTTTCAGTTCTGTCACCTTCTCAGTCTTAAGGTATATTACAATCTCTCCGTTTTTTAACAGACCACTGTATTTAGCTGTTTTAAAAGCTGCCCTAACCTCTGAAAACGGTCTTTAGGGCTAATTTTCATAAGGCACGCCTTCTAGAAATATCTCTGTCACATTGGACTATTTTGTTTCTTATACAAACTGTTAATTTGGTGCTATAGCTTAAGTTTCTATTGTCCCTTACTACCACTCACAGACACACATTTCTTCAGTTTCCTGACCTGAGGAGACTCCTCTACTTGACAGGGATAAAATGTGTTGACGGTACACCCCTGGGGCATTAACATTTCAAACTGGGCATCACTTAAGGTCTGAAAAAAGTCAACTCGTGCTCCAAGAAGGTTGCTAGGTTCATAGATTCCCAGAGATGCAAGCAGGTGTATGGCAAGGACTCAAAAATAATTGGTTCCCTGTATCATATATTTTCAAAAGCACTGGACAAGTTCAATCTACGAATTACCTGGGCCAATCAAATTTAACCTGTCATATTTGACTTATATTTTAATTAATGCTCTAAGGTGTCCTACTCGTTAAAAAAATTCTGACCACAAGACCCTTTTAATTTTTCTGGTAATGGTTCACATTCAACTCACAATGTTTACATCTGAAAAGAACTAACACTTACCATAATAATGCTGTCTTCCTCTCATCAATTTGAGGCATTTGGTTGTTGATATATGTTTTAAAATGTGTGTTGTATGAACATTGATATGCTTCTCTTATTCTATTGTTTGAAATATATGCAAATACTGTTAGGGAAGCCTTTTTTCCGTACGTTGTTTGCACCATGCTTCCATCAAAAATAGACTCTAAGCTAGGGACCTTGTGGTGAATGAGGCAGGTGCTCCTGCCCAGGGTAGGCTAATTGTTTGCGGACCACAAAAATTGCAACATATGTGGGCACTTATATGCCCCTCATGAAGATGCAGAAATCATTGAAAAGGTCAGGACCAGGTGGAGCTGCTTGTCTAACCTATGTGGGTCAATGTCGAGGTCCCAAGGACAAATGTTTGGCCAACATTGGTAAACATTGGCAAATATTCCCCAAAAAAGACTGGGGCAGTCAAGACAGACCCTGGACATGAGATGAAAGGTTCACGCTGAATACTTCAGAAGGTGCACTTACAGGCAGATTAATTTGCTTTGTGCATGATTGGCAGGGACTATCGTAAGATGCACGGATTTTGCAAATAGTGCAAGGTTTCTGATTGGAGTTCACCCAGGAGCTGTTTCAAAACACCATTTATTTTTCAAGAAGAAGCATATCTGTTGGGACAAGAGTCCCATAAATCACAAGATAAATGGACCATTCATCCAGCAGATTTATCAGTCTCAAAATATCTGAACAATGTGTTCCTAATAGCAAAAAAGAATACCGTGGACATATGTCAGTCAATCATTGTACGGGAGTTGAACGAATGGCTAAAATGATAACACTTCAAAATGGGCGTATTCAACTTCTAGAAAATGTGTCGAAGCTGGATGATTGGTTGGTAATTCTAGATTTAATAGATGCTGATCTAGTGGTGGCCATTTCAGAACTTCGCCGTAGTTTCCTGTGGTTTCATTGGAAAGAGAAGATATTTGGAATTTTACGGGCTTTCTGAGCAGGCTAAACTAATCATCAAGGACTCTAGGTGCCCTCGAGAGGTATAAATCAGCATGGGGTAGATGGTCAGGCTTGTGAATGTAGCAGAATTTGCATCCCACTTCTGTACCTACATTTCACAGTCTATTTTGATTTATCCAAGTTAGTCAAATTTGGAAGGAATACAAGACAAGTAACACCACTGAATCCACAATTTCTGCAATCTATATATATGTAAATAGGGCACCAACAGGTAAACTACATTTGCATAATTCTGATAGATATAAAACTGCAACTTCCTCCTCAGCCATGATGTGGATGACTATGGAATGTAAACAAGGTTTTTGATCCCTTCCTCTCATGGCTTAATAATGAAGATTTAGCATGTAAAGAATTGTCAGGTACATTATTAATGCTGTTAAGATTGTTACCATGCTGAAGGGTACCTATGTAATGGCATTGGATATTGTAGGTTGGTATTTCTTGCCAGAAGTGTGACTTTTGTCATTTACAAAAGGACGAATACTAACTAAAAAGTTGGTTTTCTAAGCAGCTATTGTTGAAAACCCAGGATTGTGTGGTCAATTGTTTAAAGGAATACACACTTAGAACTAAGATATTAAGGCCTCAAGGCCTGAGGTAATTGATAATCTTTTTAAAAGCATCACATCAAGCAGTGGTGTGTTGAATTGGGTCATGCACCTTCCTGCAATAGCTGTTTCTTTATTTGGAGCATATTCTGTTTGTCGCACTATGGCTCAAAAAGACATTCCAGTAAGGTACAAATGTACAAGACATAATGTGAGCAACTGATTCATATGAAGCATCAATCTTTAAAGAGTTTATTTCAAGCCAGTTAAGAGTGTTGGGTCTGCAGTTCTGAATAAGCTTTGTTGTAGCGCAATAGGGGTCTCTGTGTCTTACAACAGAATGGAAATTTTAAAGACAATGTCTGGATTCCATTAGACACTGAGGGGCATATTCACAAGGAACTATCGTCAAATTAATGGCACTTTATCGCAGCCAAAGTCATGATAAATTGACCCCACCATTCACAAACTGGTGCTAACAGCCCACAACACCAGTTTTCCTGCGATAGCAGCCGCAAAAAACATCACCACCTGGAGGACACCCGCAACTATCGCTAATGAGATGCAGAGTAGGCGTTCCTGTGCCAAAACCTGCAACAACACCACTGCTTAACGTTCACAACAACCAGACAGATCAGCAATAAGAACACAAAACTCGTGATAAGGCCAGTTAGCAGCAGGAATTTTACACCTGCTCTAACCTGGTGTAAAGTTGAATGGCAGCTTGCACCACAATAGGGAGCCCAGCCCAGGGCGTCATCGGAAGAGCAACCGATGCCATGGAGCAACTGAACATGCAGCCCGGACACCCAAGAGGGCCACAACACCCATCCGGCCCCCCCCCCCCCCCCCCCCCCCCCCCCCCGGACCACCACAGAGGCAGCGCAGAGAAAGACAGCGGCCCCCCAGGAAAGACACCTGCCTCACATGCCCAACATCTGACAATGTCACTGTCCACTACAGGCTGAAAGGAACAACCATCCTACACATCCTGGCCATCATCGCCCCAACAGGTCAACTGCACCAACACAGCAGACAACCAACATCCCACCCCACACCAAGCTGCTGGCTGTGCACCACATGTTAGCCCCTGGCACACTCCAACCAACACCCGCCAGAGTCGGCGGAGTCTCACAGCCAGCCACATCCAAGACCACCACACCTGTCCTGGACATCACCATCATCCTGGCACCCCAGTCCTGTACGGCTGACACAATGCACAGGAACCACTGGAGACCAAGCAAGGACCATAAGCCATAGCAGAATGCACGCACGCGTGGGGGGCAATCCACTGCACAAATGTCCAACCTGTGCCCCCTGGTGACACAGCACACAATCAGCGCAACAGGAAGCACACGTCACACATCAATGTGCTGGCAACATAAGAACACCGTGGGACCCACACCAATCTCGCCTCCAAATACACAGCCAGTGTGCATGATCCCTTCACCCTCCGACAGTCCAACAGCAACCAGCCGTCCCAGGATGGCACCAAGGGAAATGCACAGCCCCTTGACAACTTCCCAAATATCACCCCACTCACCTCAACTCCACAACGATGCAATCCACAACTCTGGCAATGCACACATCACAAGTCAACAACCAAGATGCACAATGACATGCCCACCCATCAGACATGATAGAACAACTCACAATGGAAACCTGGGCAAGTCGTGAACATGACCAATCAATGGCATGGCACCTCAGCCACACAATAGATGAATGTGGGGAGAGGAGGCAACAAGGCATTTGTGAAGGATGCAGTAGAACCATGATTGGGAAAGTACACAATGCCAAGAGTGGCGGCGAAGTGCTGAAGAACTCGCCGTATGAAGAACACACCCATATCCACGGCGACATACACCTCTGGTGAATGGAGTGTAGTGGACAGTGGATGCAACCATGTCACCCCAGCCAGTGGGGGTCCTTGCGCAAATGTTGCCTGTTATGCCCCACCCGTAAGCGTGAGCAGAGTGGGATGGGCCAGCGTACGCCAGGCCAGAGTAGGGGTGTGAATTAAAAGCATGTAGCCCTGGGCGTTGTCCTCTTCCGGAAAGCCCAATGTCTCTGCCAGGGCGGCACCTCCCACTCTGCCACGAGGCCGACACCGTCCTCGTTAGTGGAGTTGCCTAAGATCCTGTGAACCTGCCATACCCCAGCCTGCTGGACCACAAACCCGTCAGGCCCGACCCTATGCAGCCAGTCCACACTAATCAGCATCCAACACCGGCATGTGTCATGGAGGGCCCACCATGTGCCAGTGTAAGCTCCAAGCCCGAGGCCCGCGACCCGGCCAGCCTTTCAGACCACCGCTGTCCACCCGACGCTGGCCCACATTACTCCTTTCTCATTTCCATATTCTACCGGCGACCTCTGTAGCCCAGTGGGTCCCATTTGTGAGACTGTTACCTGGCTCCTGAATGGCAGTGACCCCAAATTCGGGATAGCTGCCACAGCACCAGACCCCCTTCGATCAGTGAGGCATAGTGCCAAATGCACATCTTGGAAAACATGCTGCCACAAACCCTGTCCAACACCATCCGGCGAGCGTGCTGCCACAAACCCTGTCCAACACCATCCATTGAGCCGTGCTGCCACAAACCCTGTCCAACGCCATCCGATGAGTCATGCTGCCACAAACCCTGTCCAATGCCATCCAGTGAACCGTGCTGCCACAAACCCTGTCCAATGCATTCCAGCGAGCCGTGCTGCCACAAACCCTGTTCAATGCCAGCCAACGACTCGTGCATGAGGAACCAGGACTACCCTGCGGACCAGTAGGTCTCTCATCCAGTACCTAGTCGCAAATCATGAATGGCTGAGTCCACACCAGTGGTTGCACGGAGAGGAGTAAGAAGAAGAAGATGCTGCTCAGTCCAGGTGAAAGCCGGGTCACAGTCATGGAGGTGACCAAAACACGTGGTGCCACTGAACCTGAATTATGCAGGCTGGTGGGGCCACCAACCTATGCCGGCGACACGCGATGAATGGCCCGTGCTGACCGCTGCCTCCGGCCTACACTGCTCTTAACCTAGGCTGTGCTCGAGTAGGTCACAGATTTGGAACTGAACATCGAGTATGCAAAGGCAGATTACACATCATTGCACGCAAGGGGAGGCCTAAGAGGATGTTGCTCTGCGTCTTGGCGGAGAGAAAAGGATCATTGTTACAGAGGTGTCCACACACTACTGACAACTGCCCTGGTCTCACTAGCGCTGTGCATCACAAGCCAAAGAGACGTGGCTGTAGGCCACTGCTGACCACTGCCTACGGCCTACACTGTGGTCCAGTAGATCACAGAGTCATGATTCAGCAATGGCGGAATCCATATCAGTGTACCCCATCATCGCAGTCTCCATCTCCACTCAACCCTGGTGCCACTAAGTCTGTTCCCCGACATTCATGGACACTCTCTGGTCGAACAGTGGTGGCATCTGAGCCTATGGACTAGGGTTCCGTTTTCACCCCTTTGTAGCTGATAGGAAATTGGTAGTCGCAACAGGCTGTCCCATTCCACTCCTCCATTTGCTGCTTCTGGATAAAATCAAACCTTTCGGCGGCTTGCCCTGGAGGACACCATCCACTGTCCCCCAAAACACTCCTAAACATACACCTCAGACAATGATGGTTACCCGCTCAGGTCGCATAGCCCATCTCACTTCACCGCAAGTTACCGTCCCGTGGCTGGGTGCCTGCGCTGGCCGCAGTGCATCCGGGGCCACTAACTCTGTGCTGGTCAAGTTCGGACCCCTTCTCCAGAGACTTAGACTGGCCCCTGAGGCGTAGGCCTTGGGGTCATCAACGCCATGACTATGTGGCCTTGCACTAGACGCACTCTCTGGGCCCAAATGCGTCGCACCAGGGCTCACACACCAAAGCTAGTCCAGATCGGCCCGTACGATGCATCATTACAGGAGGCACACGCCACCACCGCAAGGACTACCTCCAAACACCATCTGCCAGAGTTGAAGAGGGGGTCCTGACAGACTTCGTGGTTGCTCAGGCCTGTCGTGGATGTCATTATCGGCCTGATTCCCTACTCAGCACTCCACTCCAGGTGCCATTGTCCATAGCTGATTGTGTTTTGTGCTGTGGAGCGGTTGCGCAGGTATGTCACCTCAAACAGTGTCGGGCCCTGAGACGTTTATGGTGAAGATGATGCAGGTCTGACACACACCACTGCATCTGCATCAGGGATGTATCGAAGGTACACAATCAGAGACTTTTTGTGCACACGAGCGCGCTTATCTCTAGAGTCCACATCCTATTGCACTGCACATCATGTAGACATCTGTTTGCATTTTGTCTGTCCTCTGGACTTTCTCCGGCTCACCCCATGTTGCTCAGCAATTGATTCTGTATTGCATGTGATTTCTGTTTGCGTTGCACTGGTGTCTAATGTCCAACTGGTTGCCAACACCAGACATTCCGTGTGTGTTGGCTTACATACACCCCACACATATCCAGCACTGGCGTCACTGTACAAGTGCCCCTGCCAATAAAGGGGCTGGGTGCATGTGCCCGTAGCCAGTTCAACATGATCTCTGCGTGTGTCCCTGTGGTTTTGTAGTATGCATGTGGGCCCTACAACTTTACATTGTGCATTGTACATCAGATGCAGACATGTCACCGGAGGCAGCGCTTTGGGGCTTGGACATGTATCTTTGTCGTCACCCACTTAATTCATGAGGGGAGCGGCCAGGGCCATCGTACACACAGCCAACATGGGTGTGTGACTGCTAATTGGCCCCCTGGGCGTGGTTCTGTGCTATGAATGTGCATCTGCATGTGTCTCTGTGGCAGTGTGGGTCTCCTTAGTGGGGAGTGGGTAGGCCATGAAGGGTGATAGACCCCTACGTATAAGTCTTGGTTCGCATTCCATGGGTTCGGCCCCCATCCACACCTGTTGGGCCACCTCCTTTTGGCATGCTGACACATGGTATTGGGGTGCCATGTGTGGGAGGGAGAAGTGTTGTGAGCCACTGTACTTGCGGGTGCTTCCTGCTGTGTGGTCTGTTGCAGGCTCGGTGTTCTCCTCTGAGTAGCTTGGCTGCCCAGTTCCTGGTGGGGAATTGCGTGGGATATCCATGTGCTGTTGTAGGGCATCGGTGTCGATGGTGTGGTGGCCCTCTCCGGCATCACAGATGTGTTGTATTATGTGCTCTGCTGTAGGTGTTATGTGCCCCTCTGCGATGTGAAGGAAGGTGCGTGTTGCCTTTGTGCTGACATAGATGTTGGCGCATTGTGCTAGTTTGCATGCAGACTGTATGCCGGTGTACATTGTGACTTTTTGGGGGGTGCTGGATTCTTCTGCGGGTAAGTGTACATGTGGACTACATGACGAATGTGAGGTCGAACACGTACATTTCCATTTCACTGTTGCCGGCTCTGTCAGATGTAGTGGGCATGTTTCTGTGCATGTGCGGAGCCAGTTGTGTCCTCTGTTCTGCAGTGTCGGCTATGGGCGTAGTTCCACATTGTCATCAATGTGGGTGTGCTGTTCGTGCTATGTGTGTGTTTTGCAGTGTGCCAAGGGGATCTGAGACATGATCCTGGGTGTTTGTGGGTGTGCAGTGTGCTGCATCTCGTTGTACATGTATGCCATTGTGCCCATCTCCCTCCGCCTCCCCGGCCCTGTTCATTGCACTCCCTGTGGGTGTTGTGTCAGGCCGTCTTGAGCTGTGTCCGTACTCCCTAATCCTTGCACTGTCTTCACACTGATTACTGTGGGCTGGGTTTCCTCCAGCTCCTCTGGTGGTGCTGGACTGCCTTCTCCTGTCGCTGTTGCTGCCTTCCTGTTGGCAGCAGGTTGATGCTTGGTTTAGGTTGTCACTTCATGCCGTCACCTATTGGCCTCCTGGATTGGCCTCCTCGGGCACTCTGACTGCATTCCAGGTGGTCTGCTTGTGGGTCAGTTGCTGGTAGTGTTCTGTCACCTCTGTGACGCCAGTCTTGTTTTCTTGCGGTCACCCCCTGTCTTCCTCTCCCTCTTCTCCTTGGCCTTCCCCAACCCCGTTGTTCCTTGCTGGTGGTTTGTGGGGGTTGTGGGGTTCGAGTAGGCCTCTGCGCTGAGTCAGGGTGCATCCATGTTGCTACGTGCTTTGGCTTGTATCTGATGTATTTTTCCGGGGTTTTTATGGCGCATTGTCCCTCCAGATGCGTTGGATTTACAGGCCTGTGACTGGTTTTTGCTACTTTTTGTCCTGCGGTTGGCCTCATCGCATTTTTTTTGTGTTCGCGTATTGCATTTTGGCGGCGTGGCATTGATTTTCACGCAGACATTTGCCGCGTTATCTGGTGTCTATCACTTGCTACCGCCTTGTTGTGAATTCCACGTTGACACAAGGTTCTTTTCCCACAAGAGGCTGCAATGTTGAAAGTTGCATTACGCTACTCTTGCTGTAGTTATCACATCTTCTTGTGAATATACCCTTGAGGCAATTATTATCCCACCATTCAAAAAGAAGATAGGGGGGCATGGAAAAACAAAAGACAGAATATTGTAATGTTTATGACAGTTTAAATGCCATAGATACAGGAAAGTTTGGCTATGCAGAGATATCACATGATGTTGTATATGAACTTAGGACCGAAGTGTAATTTTCCAGATTCATGCCCATATATAGGTATAAATCACCCTATAACACAAAAACGATCAAGGGTCAGAGCTATAATGACCGGCACAAATTTTCACTATTAGTGATGCCTATCTAGCAAATGGTTCCTCGTGCGACAAGGTCGAGGATGTGACCCATATACATTCCCTGATAGTGACTAAACAGTCACTAAAACATATATCACAAAAAAATTGACCCGCACCAAGGTTTGTATACAAGTACTTCATTATCAGATTTCTACATTTCACAAGTGTTATCGATGAATCACCTTTTCCAACGGCTGCGGGACGCCAACAGACACCTCGACCGTGGCGCCCGCAGGTTGATGTTATTGTTCGTCTTCAATAATATTCGTATCGAAGACATTGTCAAGGGACGCTAGCGGATATCCTGAACGCGGCGCCCCCGTTTTTATGTTATCAATTACCTTTTAATATATTTGTACCGAAGACTGACGTTGGCTTCTTCGTGTACCCTGACATAATTTTCCATTCTGCATCACACTCGCACTGAAGCTTGACGGTTGTTTACTAGCACATCGAATGCATGTAGACAAGGACAAGCACTTGAGTTATTTTTCCATTTAAAAGACTGGGAGCGGGTCTTTTCTGTGGTTCCTTTATTGGTTGGAATCACGGCTGCGTCTACTATCTTGATAACAAATTTCGTCGTGTGAGGTGTGACTCCACCCAGGCGATAGGAAAACAAAGAGACTATATATCTACCCAGTCTTGATACATACATAAGGAAAACACAGTGAACACTCATCTCGTGTTCTCTTGGATTTTAAGGTGGCTCCTGAGGAAGGCGTTATCGTTAAAACGCCGAAACGCGCGTCGATGACTATATTTGTCCGCCACTGTTTTATTAACTTTTGTATAATTGTGTTATAAATATATTACTTGTACTTGATTAATTGTCTACATAATTATTTGGTTTTTATGTTTTTGAATTAAAATGTTTTTTATCGTGAACATGTATACTTAGAAATAAATGCAATCTGGTGTTTTTTAATTGGTTGTTGTGCTTTTCATATTTTTTCTCTCCCTGGTTGTATTATCCAATTTCCTGTTTTTTTCTCACATTGATTTTCACGCAGACATTTGCCGCGTTATCTGGTGTCTATCACTTGCTACCGCCTTGTTGTGAATTCCACGTTGACACAGGGTTCTTTTCCCACAAGAGGCTGCAATGTTGAAAGTTGCATTACGCTACTCTTGCGGTAGTTATCACATCTTCTTGTGAATATACCCTTGAGGCAATTATTATCCCAGCATTCAAAAAGAAGATAGGGGGACATGGAAAAACAAAAGACAGAAGATTGTAATGTTTATGACAGTTTAAATGCCATAGATACAGGAAAGTTTGGCTATGCAGAGATATCACATGATGTTGTATATGAACTTAGGACCGAAGTGTAATTTTCCCGATTCATGCCCATATATAGGTATAAATCACCCTATAACACAAAAACGATCAAGGGTCAGAGCTATAATGACCGGCACAAATTTTCACTATTAGTGATGCCTATCTAGCAAATGGTTCCTCGTGCGACAAGGTCGAGGATGTGACCCATATACATTCCCTGATAGTGACTAAACAGTCACTAAAACATATATCACAAAAAAATTGACCCGCACCAAGGTTTGTATACAAGTACTTCATTATCAGATTTCTACATTTCACAAGTGTTATCGATGTTCAGAAGAAAACTTCCCACAAATAAGAATCTCAAAAGAAGTTGATTGAAGATTTTCAAATTTTCTTTATTCAATGTCTCAATTAAAATAACAGAATTGCTTGTTGCCAACGCGCTTCATCACATCCGTGACTTCTTCAGGGCTGTAAGCAGTTATATAAAAACATACATATTACAATACAATACAAATACATCTCTCTACAGTTAACATCTATTAAAAAAAAGCACATATCACCTGTCATTTCATATTTTCATTGTGTTTTTAAGATCAGTGATAATGAAACCTATTATAATCATTTTTCAAATCTTTTGGATATCTTATTCCAATCAGTGTTCTGGGGAAGTTTAGACCACAATTATTATAATGATGTCTTAACATATAATCCAAGGTAGCCTAAATGACAAATCGGGAGGAGACATGCTAAGAAGAACTACCTTCTTTTTTGTAATTTGTGGTGAAGGCTACACAATATACGTATGTAGCACTATCTTTCAACAATAATACACGCAGTACGGATAATTGTTCTATCTGTGCAAAATGCCATTACATCTATATTTCATAATACAGTATCTGGGTTTTCATACCTCAATTAGAAATTTTCTGAAAAAGAATAGCGACAGCCACCATATAGTTTCTATGTTTTCACAATCTGATATCTAAAGATAAGATAACAAAAATTACTAAATCACAAAAAACAGCAAATAAGCAGCATAGCAATATTCCAAACTATTAACATTTATGCATATATAATTGCTCCCTGCATTGCATATTGTTGTGCATGACATCGAGTATATGTTATTGATATATTCAATTAAGAAGTGGAAACATTTGCAACCAATTGGACAGCTATCACATAAAAATGTTATCCCCCCCTAAGCCTAAAACGGGAAAGGTGGACAATCTTGACCTTTGTGTATAGTATAACAGTATTGCAAACCATTGATATTTATGCATATATCATTGCTCCTTACATTGCATATTTTCGTACATGGCACCGAGTAATCTTTACCTTGAACAGATCCCGCTAAGGCTAGGGGGAAAAAAGGTAGGAAAAAGGCAGCCCCTAAATAGGTCTCAACTCCTGCAAGGCTTCTCCAAATGCCAGAAGCTGAAAGTGATAGGAACGAGCGACATTAGGGGAGTGGGCTTTATACAAAATAGAGAAGGAAAAGAGATTACTAGAATCACACTATACGCAAACCTGGTAAAAGACACGATTGAAAAGGCAGTAAACGAGCTACAGAAAGAAGGAATCCGCCTACTAAATGAGAATGAAGTCTTAGTAGAAGTAGAAGGAAAGGGACGACTGGGAAACAACTTTCTAAAATGCCACGCAGGGCTAGGAAAGAGACAGGTTAGGATTTGCGATCAGGAGGATGAAGAGGAAAAGCCGCTAGGAAACATAAAAATAGTTGTAAACAACTCGGAGATGGCACATGAACGGGGAAACTGGAGTAAGGTGTCCGACCAGGCAGGCCCCTCATCGAAACATACTAACGATTGAAGGGAGGAAGGCTGGTTAGATGATACCGAATAGGGAAAAGGTAGGCCACATAGCATAAGGATAATCTCCTGGAATATAAATGGCCTAGGAAATAACCTGAAACAAAATAATATAAGGGAACTGGGGGAAAATACAGAAATCATGTGTATCCAGGAGACTTGGCTATGTGGCAACACCCCGAATTTTGATGGCTTCTACCAGCTAAACCGACCTGCAAAGAAATGTAGATTCAGGCACGCTGCTGGTGGAATCATGACTCTGGTATCGACTAAGATCATGAAGAAAGTAACTGAAATAAATGTGAAATGCAAATGGTTGTTGGCATGTAGAATAATACTTTCAGGATGTACAAAAACGGATACAATTTTAATGATAAATGTGTACATTCAATGGGATACCTTAGAGCAATATGAAAAGGAAATGGCTCTCTTCAAGGAGGACATAGACTACCTTGGTGAAAAATACGGTGGGGATATGCTTATTCTCATGGGCGACTTTAATCACAAACTTCACCCCGAGAAGGTAGATTATTGGTTTCTAGATATACTGGAGGCCTATGAAATACCTCAAGCGAGCTTACCCGAATGTATATTTGGTGCTAAAGATATACAGTTGGGAAATCTCCTGGGAACTAAAAACCTGTTTTGTTTGAATGGAAGATGCGAGTTAGACTGCCCCGCCAAAAAAACATTTAAACCAGGCTCCCAATTCTGTCCCATAGACTATGCCTCTACCACACCTTGGAACTTTAGACTAATCTCGGAATTCAGAATTGTGAATAGAGAGGGAAGTGACCATAACATGGTAACCATGGAGATCCCAGATACGCGCTTTGAATCTAGCCAAAAGGTTATGGAACAAGAGGTTGATTACCCTAGACACCGGACAACTAGGCTTACGGAAGAATATGTTGCCAGATTAATAAAATTACAACAGAACCTAGATCTAAAGACAGCAAGGGGTCGAAACCTCGATTGGTATGTACAAAAAATAGAAGAGGTGGTCCAAACCCTTAGTATAGGTCTAAAAAATATAAATAGAGGCAAATATAAAAATAAGGTAAAAAACCAGAAGATAGAGAAATCCACCGGCTGGTTCACAAGGGAATGCCTGGAGAAAAAAAGGGAAGTTAGGAGAATGACCCGCCGCATTCAGAAAAAGAGAGACCAAGATAGTGTAAACACCCCAGAGGGCATAAAAAGAGAATATAGCATGCTTATCAGAAGGGCAAAAAGGGAATTTAAAGAGGGATGCTGGCAAAAATTACTCGAGGCAATCAAAACTAAGAATATACGCAATTTTTGGAAGTTAGTCCACGCAGCAGCAGACCACCAGCCAGGGAAAATGAACTGCATAGTAGAAGAGTCTGCATGGGAGGAGTATTTACAGGACCTGTATTGTCCTCGGAAAGACCGGGAAAAAATTCTGTACACAGACTGGAGCTGTCTGGTAGCAGATATAAAACCCACTTTTTCTGCTCAAGAGGTTAAAAAAACGATAAAGGGTTTGAACCTCACAAGAGCGGCAGGCCCAGATAACTTCCCGGCTCAAATAATTAAAACCCATGTAGATTGGTGGGTGGAATTCTTTGCAAATATGTTTGAAGTCATGTTAGATACTGGAAAATTCCCTGATAACTGGAATGGGGCTATAATTAGGCCAATTCACAAGAAAGGGGAAATGAGCAACCCGAAAAACTATAGATGAATCAATTTATTGGACATCGGGGAGAAAACATTTGCAAATATAGTGCTTGGCAAACTAAAGGACTGGGTGGAAGAGAAATTAATTATCCCAGTGGAACAGGGGGGCTTTAAAGAAGGGCACTCCACCGTGGATCACTGCTATGCCTTGTGGGATCTTGCCCGGAAGTCGATAGAACAAAAGGGGAACCTGTTTTGTTGTTTCGTCGACTTCCGGGCAGCCTTTGATTTGGTGGACAGGGCAAAACTATGGGAGTGCCTGAACAAATATGAAATCCCGGTGTGCTTACTAGAAATCTTGAAAGAATTACATAAAGGGAACTGGGCCCAAGTCATTAAAGACACACAAGGGGCGCTGACAAAGAGAATTGGAATAGGGAACGGGCTGAGACAGGGCTGCGTCCTAGCTCCGCTCCTTTTTTCAATATTTCTAGCGGATCTGCCAGCAGCGCTGGAGGTGGAAAGAAGCGCGAGCCCGAGAATAAATAGTAGAAAGGTCTCATGTTTGCTATACGCAGACGACCTTGTGATTACTGACTTGACAGAACTCGGGCTACAAAGAAAACTAAATGCATTCCATGATTACTGTAAGGATAAATTGCTTACAGTGAACATGGAAAAAACAAAAATCATGTGCTTCGGGAAAAGGACCAAGAATTTTTGTTGGTACCTAGATAGAACAAAACTAGAAACGGTAATAGAATATAAATATCTAGGCCTTTGGTTTGAATCCTTCTTAAAATGGGACGTACATCTGGGACACCAAAACGCAAAAGCATCTTCCTCTATCTGTGGCCTGAAAAAATTCAATAAAAACTATGGGGACATGTCACACAAACCGCTATTAAAAGCATATGAGGCCATGATACCATCCCAAGTACTGTATGGTGCAGAAGTGCTCCTTCTAAGCGGAAAGGGAGGCTGGGATTGGGAGGAAGGTAGGGCCCTGAAAACATTATTGTCACTGCCAAAGTCATCAATGATACAGGGTGTTAGACTGGAAACAGATATGATTGGATGGAATACCTTGGCCAAAATGGCAATGATAAGATTCTGGAAACACCAATCACAGGGGGTAAGGGAAAAGGTCTCACTTTGGTGTAGTGAGGAAATCCGCCACAGTAACCTAAGATGGGCATTAGATGCTAAAAGAAAAATAAAGGAAATAATTGGGACCTTAAAAGTGGGAGTAAACCAAAATTCCCTAGATGTGGAGTTCACGAAGAGTGCACTTAGAGCACAAGGAAGGGAGTACTCCAGAAGCCAGGATACAGGATATCTAAGAAGCAAAAAATCTGTGGTAAATATGATAGAAGCATGGGAATACGAGACGGGGTACCCATACCTAGAAACCTTGCCAAATTAAGCTTTTAGGTGGGAGATACTAAAATTTCGAATTGGCATCATCCCTTGGCAAATGGAGGGGCGAGTTAAGGCAGAAATGTTATACCCAGATGGTATATGTAAATGTGGCTTGGGAGCCAAGTGTGAAATGTTACATATACTTCTTGATTGCTTGACATGTCTAAAAGTGAGACAACGGTTCCTACGTCCTTTATTTATAAAACATGGCATAAGACAATGTGTACAAGCAAGGAACTTGTTGATAGGAATGGAAAATCTGGAAATAGCAATTGCTCTTGGTAACTACCTGAAAGAGATAAATCGCTTAGCGCAGGAAGCTAAAAATATAAAGTATGAGGGATTGCAAGCCCATAAGACATCAAATAGTACTGTAATGAGCAACATATCAAAATCGTCTATTTTAAATGTGATAATCTCCAATTTTATTATGTATAGCATGTGTTTTAAATTCTTTTTTAACGATTTTATAATTTTTTAAATTGTGTACAGTTTTGTTTGTTTATTGATGTGACGCAGCTCTACTTTCGATCTCATTGTTTAAAGACTACGGTCTAAATAAACAGAGTTTCTCTCTCTCACCGAGTATGTGTCATTAATATATTCAAATTCAGAAGTGGAAAACATTTTCAATAATTAGATAAGTATCACTTTGAAATTTCTCCCTCCTAAGTCTTTAAGATAAAAAAGGAGGACAGTCTTAACCTTTGTATGCTATTGTACAATTTCATACATGTAGACAACATACTTAGAATACATCTTGCTGTATTTGGCTAGATTTTCTTGAATTATTTTGTTTCCACATCTATTTTTTAAGAGAGCCTGCCTAATGAAATAAAGATTTACTGCATAAATGCTCATACTTCTATATCTGTAATCTGCCCTTACATTTAAAAGTATCTTATCAGTCTTGCGTACAGTGAGATTAAATATTATACACTTACGCTCAAAATGATATGTTCGGCGTGTCCCCCTCTAGCCACTCAGTATAGTACAGGGAAAGTACCTCCTGTTCTTTTGTAGAACTTTAGTCAATTAATTTCTCGTGGCCAGCGACTACACATAATATATATGTAAAAGAAAATAGAAGAAAAAAGATCAAACCAATATATATATAAATCTTTGCGATATCAGTGTTTAGATTTGTGTCTCTAGATAAAACACAGCCAAATAAAAACTAAATACATGTAAAAGCCTAACATACACGTATTGTATGCGCTATCCTGATTTATTCCTCCAATATATAACTCAAAAACGAAAGTGTATGTGAATCGGACCCCATGTCCTAAAGCCCAAAGAAGCTCACTCGGGTGCTTACATTACTTTCACTAGCGAGTCTAAAACCGGACAGACTAGCGTGGTTAGATGCAACTGTAGTTGCATCAGATATTTGGTACAGGACTAGCATGGTAAAACATATCCTCCTATAGATATAGTACATACGTGTTGTCTCACAAAAACAATTAAAATGCATGTGAGTCAAACCTCATATCCTAGGAGACAAAAGAAGCTCTACCATATCTTTAACAACTCGACACCATCGAGTCTAAGATAAACGCACGAATTCTGTAATTTGAGACCCCTGCGGTAGCATACGAAGTTAGAGCCAGACTACCTAGAATAAGTCAGAATAAAGGAGTATAGCGAGGGCTATCCAAGGTATAATTCATAATTTAATGCCCCTATAGTAGAGTTGGATGTTGATGCAGGACTAGCGTTACACTGTCTGCCCTAATACGGTACAAAGCATATATCATGTCTCAGAGGCTCAAGTGAAGGTACATGAATATACCTTGGATAGCCCTCGCTATACCCCTTTATTTTGACTTATTTTCGGTAGTCTGGCACCTAATCTTTGTTTCCTTGAAACTTGCCCTGCAAACCTTCATTAAACAATGTCGGTTAACGGCGACAACAACGCAACCGGTAGAAATGCAGTAAATGCAAACCAACCAGGTTTAGACGTTACAGGGTTTAATGAAGACGACGATGATGCTATAATCATCCCGGAAAACTTAAGGAAAACTATAGCTATAAAACTTATAGAAAATGGAGTATCATCTAGAGGTGGTAAAGTAATATTTGTTATAGAGGCACATGAATATTGGCAGACAGAGGTATTCTATTCATGGATTATCTTTCCACAAGCAAATCCAACAACACATGTGTTCTACTTCTATAAGATAGAGGAACATCCAGCGGAATATGTTCCCTTCGAAGACGTTTAAATTCCATTAACTTGGTTTAAAGGCGCCCTACAACATCAAAATCACATTACCAGGCTCGGTCCACTAGGTAGACGAGGAGCAACATGGCCGGTACTAGCCAGCTATACACCACATCCTGACATTGAACAAATGACAGGTCCTGAACTGTTAGCTCAGCTAAAACAGCTAAATAAAATACATAGACAGTTGGTTCAATATGTAATGCAGACTTTAACAGTCCAACCTACTGTAAAGATTCCACAGCACACCACTCACCAGGGGAACACAAACAAAATAACACCACAGACTATACAATCAGTCATTGGTAAATTACCCGCAAAAAAGGGAACAGATTACGTTCTGGTTAGCTCAAAAAATTACTCAAATAGAGGCAGTATTTCCCGATAGTACACCTCATGAGAAACACAGAGTTCTGACAATCTGTTTACCAATGGGGATTGCACCACACATAGAGGACTGCAACACTTTGGGTACAGTCTTTGCTTCAATCTACACAAAAACGCATGGTGTTCTGTCTATGGCGGTAATACCAGACGTCCTAAAACAGATTCAAAATGAATACGGACCAGAACCTGCTTTAAATCTTGGTATGAAGTTACTAAAAGATTTTCAAACAGGTCTCGGCTATACTATTAGCTAACATCAAAGGTGAAGCAGCATCCGTGGCAATCCGCCAAAACTAAAAGAAACTGATATAACAGAGCAACCATATGAACTTGCAAGAATAATTACAATCCTATGAAGAACTAGGTAGAGATAGCTTGGGTGGGAAACCAGTAAAACCCCAACTAACTGACAATCCTGAAAAAGTTTTTATTAAAAATAATCTCACTACTCCTAAAAAGAAGTGGGAAAACACTAAACAGAAACTTTCTAAAGAGAAGCGTTCTCAGTTCAGAGGAAGGTCTCCTCAATAGAAGCCCTCTGAAAAGAGGTATAACTTCAGAATTAGGGATAATTTGAGAAAACCTGATAGATATCAAGATACTGATACACGTTTCTCTTGTACCTTTCAGACTTCCTCACAGAAATCTGAAAGAAGAGGACGATCAGAACAAAAGGCAGAACGCGTGAAGTCCAAAGACGAACAGCACGTTTCAAAAAATAAGAAACTCAATTCACCAAGAAGAAGGTAGCAAGTGTAAAGTTCAGACATGCAGAGGACACACCTCAAGAACGGGGAGTGGGCCCAGACAATGCTAGACAGCGCAGCAGAGGTCACCAAAGCTCGCAAGATCCTGAAGGATCATCTGGAGACAGTGGACTTGAATGAATGCATTCAAGTTGAAACTGCCGCCACCAGGGTTAGTGTACCCCATAAGTTATATGAAGTAACACTCTGGATGGAGGGGGACATAACTAGAAAAATAAAAGCACTCTTTTGGGAGAAGCTATCTAAGGGTTATGACATTCTTCTAGCTGAACAAGACTGGCCCCCTGAATTTGACAGGGAGTGCCCTCATGGCGAAGAGATATTTATGCCAGCCTTCTCAAATCACATTCCAATTAATAAAAAATACACATATGCCAGAAAATGGGCAGTAGACCAGGCTCCAGCATTATACAAAAATCACGTAGGATGGGATGAGGACTCTCCTCATCATAAAATCCAGTTAAAAAATCAACCTACTGCACAAAGGCAGTATCCAGTTAAGCAAGAAGCTAAAAAACAGGTCAGAGAGATCTTAGATCAACTTGAATACCAAGGGGTGATTGAAACATGCACCTTATCCATGAACAATCCTTTGTTTCCTGTCTCCAAACCAGACAATACATATCGTCTAGTTTTGGTCTACAGACACTTAAACTCTTGTTGCAAAATGTTTGCAAGTACAAAATGCACACAGTGCAGCACTGATGAATAACATTGTGCGGAAAAAATATAAAACCACATTAGATTTTTACTAACGGTTTCTTCTGTCAAAACATTGTATCAGAAAGTAGGTACTTGATCGCTTTCTCAATAATGGGGACACAGCGACAAATTTGCTGTCTTCCCCAGGGTTTCAAAAATAGTCCAGGTTTATTTTCAGCCAGGATAACAGAGTTACTACAAACGTATGATGATGAGGCATTATCTTATGCTGATGACATCTATCTTACAGATGATGATTTGGACGTGCACTTGAAAAGAGTGAACACCATAATACTTGGGTTTGCTTCTGAAGGGTAAAAATTCAATTTCAAGAAATCACGAATTGCCCACCTCAACTTCCTATTCTTAGGCTACGAATTATCAAATGAAGGCAAAAGCCTGGCAGCCAACTTCCTAGAGAAATGTGCGCTGCTCCAACCTCCAAAAACGCTGAAAACTTACAGTCAATTCTACGTTTCCTGAATTTTGGGAGAATTTATGTTCTAAATTATGCAGAAAGGGTTAAACCTCTCTACGAACTAATAAAACCTGATTTCAAATCAACTAATTGGACTCAAAAACACACAGAAATTTTGCGTTCAGTGCAAACTGACATGTTAGCAAAAACACAGTTACAGACACGAGACAACGTGCGTAATCTTGTAATCTGAATCATCCCAGGGAGATGCGGATTCACATACCTAACCTTTAATGAAGGTGAAAAGGTACCAATAGCTTACAAATCACACTTGCACACACAGGCTGAAATGAAATACACTTCAACAGAAAAGATTCTGACAGCGGTTCAAACTGCAGTAGCAAAAGAGAGAGCTCTCGCGCAGGGTAAACGCATAATGATCGTTACACCTGTACCTGCCTTAGAGGCAGTAACAAAAGCGAGCATTCAAAATGCTAAGGCTTTACATCCGAGATGGATACAATGGGTTTATTCTCTTGCTGCGACAGACGTTGAATACGTTTTTGACCCCCTACTTGAAAACACAAGATTTTCTACAATACGAACACGAATGTCCTCTGCCAACCGAGATTCTGCCTCTAGAACATTACGGATGTATAATTTATACAGACGGATCAGCACAGCCTGCAATTGGGGGTAAACAAGCATATAGTGCTGCGATTGTTAAAGGTCGCTGGCGTGAAGGTAAATTTAGACCTATGGTCACTAAAACTCAATCACTCAGAGACTACAGCTCAGCGAGCTGAACTACAGGCTTTCAAGATGGCGCTTGAAAATACCAATCGCGAATTCCCCACACTCACAGTGTGCGATTTGTATTACTGCATCCAGTCTTACAATGAATATCTGCAGAACTGGGTTCAAACGGTTTCAAAGACGCAAAAGGTGGCACAATTAAGCATAAATTGCTTTGGGAACAAGACGTTTTATTAGAAAAAGAACTACAAAAGACTCACGTGATTCACACACTGAGTCATCAGCTTGATGGCGTTCAAGTTGCAGGGAATTCATTGGCTGATGAAGCCGCAAAGGCAGCTGTGCAAACGGCTTCCGTAGCTGCAATCACTCGTTCAAAAACAAAAATAGACAGCGAAATAATGCAAGCTGTCACCGTCTCAGTAAAAGACAGTGGTAAAACACTCCCAAAAGGTTTTCCAGTAAAGTACTCATATATAACTGATATAAATAATGTTCCTTTTGCTCGAATCCCTGGAGTGGGGGATAGGGCAATCCCAAACATGGAACATAGGTTAGGACTAATCTTAGCAGCACATGAAGGACTCGCCTCTGCACATGCAGGAGTTTCCGCCACAGTATCATTATTAAAACAGAGATATTGGTGGCCGCGCATGGGGAAACAAACTAGAAACTATGTTCTAGAATGTGAAATCTGACAAAAAATGAACGTTTCTACAGTGAAACTACCTGCGCAAACGCCCCTTCTAATTTCAGATAAACCATTAGCGTGTGTTTACCTGGACCACTGTGGTCCCTTACAAAGGGATGGCAACTATAAATACATCATGGTTGCAGTGGATTCTTGCACAAGATTCATTTGGATGTGGCCTCAGCGCTCGGCTGATGCCCGAACTGTTATAAAATATTTGCGAGTCTTTATCGGCACATACGCAATCGGCACGCTGCATTTTGACCAGGGTCCTGCGTTTAGCTCTCGAGCTTACAAAGAAGCCATGGCCAGCTTGGGCGTTGCAATGCGGTACTCAAGTCCATTCCATCCTGAGGGAAATGCGGTAGTGGATAGAAAAAAAGTTACGTAAAGCAATCTATAACAGCTAGGGTATTAGGTTCGGGTGACGGGTGGGTCAAACATCTAATAAATGTCCAACGTATCTTAATAATCTGCCAAGAAATTCTCTGGGTGGAATCACTCCATATGAATTACTATTTGGCACTAGAATGCTCATCCAGGATCTTGATCATCAAACTTCAGTGGTGGAACAAAAACCCTTTGATATCAAAGACCGTTTGGCTGTTTTACAGGACTTAAATGAAACAAGAAGTCTTAGCAATACAACACAAAAGCCAACGACCACTGAAGAGAAACCACCTGTCACAGCAAGGCCTGTCTGGATTCCAAAGATTGGGGATCTAGCCAGAGAAAAGATCACGGATAAGAAGAAATTTGGGCCTTCTTACAGAAAACCAGTACCTGTACTAGCAATCCACGGATCAAGAACAGTGTTACTGCCGCCCCTTGCTGGAAGAAAGGAGAACAGGTCTGTCTCATTTGACCTGGTAAAACCACACCATGTGGCCGATAATAACTAGTAGGCCCAGTGGACTCCCAAGATGTAGCAGATGACCAAATCTTGCTACTATCCAAGAGGTTCAAACTGAAAGACTCATCACCTCTGATAAGCCTGCAGTAAGAAAAGAAGACTATGCAATGAAGCAATGGAACTTGTACCTCTTGAGACCCAAATTCCAGTTCGTCAAGAAACACCTGTCTACAATGATTTAGCCTCTGACTATACTAATATGACAAAGGAAGAATCAGCTCCAGTGATTCCGAAAAATCCAGATGCAATCCCTACAAGTGACAGAACTGCCTCTGGCTATTTCATCAAAGTTTATAAATTTTCTGAGGATCCCAGTGAACCTGAAACTACGCCAGAAAATAAAACTTTCAAAGAAAAAATAACAGAACTCTTTCATCAACTTGAAAAAATATAACTGGTTTCACCATGGGTTGAATTTTGGATTGTGTTAGGTGTAATTTTTCTCTTACTTTGGCTCATTCTTGTTTTAAGTTTGGGAAAAATGATAGATGGAAAATACAGTACAATGGACATAGTAAGTAAGAATATCAACTTGCTCCTGAAACTTCACAAAGCATCTCATCGTGAACAAAGGGACCTGTTATCAGTGAACATCACAGCCGTTCCTATACCTGGTGGTATAGCATGGGCCACAACTGATTATGACATTTATGGCCCGGTGGAGCTGTTGAAGATTCTACACCAGTTTAAGGTTTCTTTGAGTGACTTTGTTTCACCCAGCACATTTTCTGATGATTGGGACTTTGAAACTGTTAATAATATGATGACAGATTTAGAAATGTCAGCTAAATTCACAAAACATGAATACTTAGAAGGTTCATCGGATTATAAACAAATGGATTGTTTTAATCATTATGCTCACCATTATTTGCACAAATCTGCAAACCATAGAAATGTTTTTACTTATATAATCAATGGGAACATTGTCGAACGCCACCAAATGGCAGCTCAAAAACATTTTATGAAAAGTTTCCATACTTCTCAGGTTTTAATGTCACAAATCCAGAAACGTTTTATTTAAAAAATGTGAATAAGACAGGAATGAAAAACATGCTAACTAATACTAAACAAATTTATTCTGCAAACTTTTATGCTCAGCTGTCTACATTAGGTTTTAACTTTTGGAAAGACAACATTGAGACAAAAACTGTCTGGAGCACAAAAGATTGGCAGGTGCAAGGTTTAGAAGCCTTTTTCAGAGCCTGCATTATCCCAGAACAAATAATGTTTTTAAATGACACTGTTCAACAAACATCTTGTCTTGGCTTAGCTAAGATGAAAGATTTAAACAACCGTCCATACCTAAAGCCATACCTGACAGTAATGGCACTGCAGATGAGGAGGTTAGACGTAAAACAGATTTTACAACAGAACAGAACTAATCCTGATTGGAAAAAATGGTTAATCTGGCCCACAGACACGAATAACTGTCAAGATAGATTCCTGAACAAAACACAAGGGTTCACAGTAACTAGGCCAGATCCAAGATATTCCCAGAGACAACATCCAGGGATAGTTACAACATACAGTGTAGGAAAATTATACCTTGAGTGGCTACAGAAATCCACACTTCCAGAAATTAAACAACACTTAACTTTACCTAAAGAAGGCATTGATTTACGAGACTTCTTACTTGGACCTCGTAAACCACGTCAAAAACGTTTCATATACGCCGGTGTATACTCTGCTTGCAATGAAGCATGGAAAGTCACACAAATGGAAACTGCAGAAAGAATACAATAAATTGATAGTATTAATTTAGAGAAAGCTCTCTCTGTAGTGGACAATGGGTTAACAACTCTGTCCTCCAGAATGTATTCTTTGGAAAGCATTGTATCATCTGCCATTGACATAATAGAACAGGACTTGCTAATGTTACAACATGGCCAGTCTCAACTACGTTCTATAATGCTGCTAGGCTAGACGTTACAAAATCTCCGTTCAGGCTACGTGCCATGGCGTCTAATCAACACCACATCATTGTTTACTATCTTTAACCTTACAGATAAACAAATCTCTTTGGCACAAAGAGGAGCAGACTATACCGTGCTGAGCATAGAAAAACTGGAAAGATTAGCATTAACTGTTTCTGAGAAACCTGTTGTGGAATTGATAATACATGGCACCATCACGATACCAGTGACGATTTTCCAATTTCAGTATTGCTTAAAACACATACCAGCGGGCCTGTATGAGAGGTTCGGTAAAGAGTACATTAAGTCGACCTGGAATTTACCACACACACACACAAATGTTGGAGTGAGGAAACGGAGGTATTTCTTAGTGGAAGAAATTGTAAGAACTCGCTAAGCGGTACACTTTTATGTCGAGGTATTAATTTACACGGAGCCTGCGAGGGTTCTTCGAATAACCTTTCTTGCAACCTGCACAGTTCTCCAGCAGCAGTAATAGACCCAGTTTTTAGGCAGCTATCCAATGGTAGCTACATAATGATGAGTGATCACAGCTGTTGTGGAATGATGCCATGTATAGCCTATCTCGTTAGTGTGTCAGCCAGGGTCACTTGTTGTATGTTATGTTATGTTATGTTACAGCGTTCTTTTATAGCGCACGGCTACTCGAAAAGAGTGTCCCGGCGCTTTCCACCTGCATCTCAGAATAAAAATAAAACAACACAGCAAAAGAATGAGAAAAAGAACTGAAACTGAAGCAATAAGAACAGCCTAAAGATTAAAAAGCCAGGTCTTCAGGCTCTTCCTGAACTGGAACAAATTGACAGTGCTGCGCAGCGAAAGAGGAAGCGAGTTCCACAGCTGTGGGTCTTTGCAGCTGAAAGAGCGCCCTCCCATGCGGGCCTTCCTCACCCGAGGGACCACCGCTTTGTAAAGGGATTCCGAGCGCAAGGAGCGGACTGGTCGATAGAAGGCTAGTCTCCGCCGCAGGTATCCAGCCCCTGATCCAAACAGGGCTTTGTGCATCAGAGTCAGGGATTTAAACTGGATCCGCTTCCGGACAGGCAGCCAATGTAGCGCCTGAAGCAGCCCGGAAGCTCGGGCTCGTCTACGCAGGCCAAAGATAGCCCGGGCGGCAGAGTTCTGTACCACCTGTAGGCGCTGAACTAGGTAATCAGGGAGGCCAAGGAAGAGGGCATTAGCATAATCAAGCCTCGAACCGACGAGAGCCTGCACAGTAATACGCCTGTGCTCCTCAGACAGCAGGGGCAGGAATTTACGGAGCATTTTCAAAATTCCATAACAGGTGCCACCCAGACCCAGAATGTGTGTTCGCAGCGATAGCTGGTTGTCCAGCTTGACACCCAGGTTTTTAGCCACCAAGGAAGACTGTGCAGGAGGGCTCATGTCGGACGGCCACCAATGCTGCCACTCCGGATCGACACCGCAACCAAAAAACAGAACCTCGGACTTGCTCGAGTTGGCCCTTAGACTGTTCCGTTGGAACCAGTCAAAGACCAATGTAAGACAGTCCCGAATTCTCCCTCCATCAAACTCCTGGTCTTTCCCGCATGTGAAGAGGAGTTGCGTGCCGTCGGCGTAAGAGATGATCTGGGCCCCATATGCTTCCACCAAGGCCGCCAAAGGGGACATAAAGATGTTAAACAACGTGGGGCTCAACACAGATCCCTGTGGAACCCCAACTCCCAATGGCGGCATCTCGGCAGAGCTCTGGGAAACCCAGACCGTCTGGCGGCGGCCTTCAAGGAAGGATGTAAACCACCTGAGCGCCGTCCCCCTAAGGCCGATGTCATAAAGCCTCGCTAAAAGCGCCCTGTGGGGGACGGTGTCGAAGGCCGCCGATAGATCTAACATGACCAGCATCGCCCTCCCGCCGACATCAAGAGTCTCCCTGATGATCTCAGTGACCTCTAGCAATGCCGTTTCCGTACTAAAATTAGGACGGAAACCGGATTGAGATGGATGGAGCAGATTGTTAGCTTCCAGAAAGCGCGACAGGACACCGTGGACGTGTATGCAAGTATTGTTTCCTAAAACTAAGACAGACAGTGAGTCGCTGTTATGGCCTTCACTGAATATCTCTTCTATACGAATAGATACTTTAAGCAGAATGAAAGCCATTCTTTTGCAAAAAACTGTGCCACTGACCTCGTCCAGAGAAACGTCTGATCTGCAAGTCAGAAGGACTTCCGCAGAGATACATGCCCTATTATCAATGAACTGTCCAATACATTTCGCAGAAATGTTAGGTCGATCTTAAACATGTCTGATACGAGTGATATTGTACATGTATTTAAGACAGTTTTTTCTGGACTGTTAGCACCGTTTGAAGCAGTCCTAGGCATTTTTCCAAATTTCGTGCACTCTGTGTTCGGCGGCCTGCCTCTCATTTTGGGACTCGTAGCAGGAATTCTATTTTTGTTTCCTCTGCTCCGATATGGCAAGTCCAGTCACCAACGATACCCAGTACCGTGGAGAACGCTCTCCTAGCCATGCGGTACCGTGACAGAATTACACAGATTCTTGGCTTGGCTCGTTTAAGAGATCTGAACACCACATGGTGTCTCTTGTTCAGACCAATCTGGCAAGATTGCATCTTACCTGTTCTATGATGCCTGCTTGGCGGGGAAGAATGCGTATTGGACATTTGTCTTACACTTTCATAAGCACTGCCAATGGATTATTGACGCTTTGCTAGGTCCGGTAACAGCTCATGCATTGTGTTACCCCCAACGGCTGCCAATCCTGATGACGGCATTCGTGGAGCTCTCACCAGCAACTACAGCTAATGGTGAGGTGCGTGGAACAACAGGCTCACTGGTACCATCTGCTGCGAACATTTCTAATGCGGATAACGCTGTCGGCGATGCTTCTCATCTATGCACAATTGATCTACTTAATGAAGTAGTTCCACTTTCACCTACTGTGGTAGAGGATTTCTTTGTCAGCCTAGACGATTTGATGTTTTCTCCTGACACCCAGAATAACTTTTGAAATCTGCACACTGCGTTCCATGAACTCTGAATTTGGCCTTCACTTTTCATAACAACCTTTCCAAAGCTTTGGAACTCTATTTTTTCTACGGCTAATTTTGACTTTTTCCCAAAAACTTGAAACATTTTATTTTGTGCACAAAGTAATCTGCTTAAAGGAGAACTATTCTTCGAGAACATGAATTCTTTAAATACTTCCTAGAGACAATATTTGACCTTGTCCTCAAAACCAAAACAGTATATTATTTCTGCTATGGAATGGTCTCGACCTTTTATTCTCTAACTTAGAGCCATTTCATAAATGTCATTACTTGATTAATTCAGTTAGCTTTGCCAACATCATAATTCATGTTTTGAATGACGCCTATTGCTTTTAAATGCGTACTTTACAAATGCTCATTTTTCGTGTACAACCTTTTCAAATGTATTTTGTGTATTTTGGGTGGGATTGTAAACACATGCTTTAGATATGTTTTAGTGCTTATAATTAAGTAATGTTAAACATAATAAAGTGGAGTGAGTGTTGTATATGAATTTAGGACCCTAGTGTAATTTTCCCGATTCATGCCCATATATCGGTATAAATCACCCTTTCCTTATATAGACATAGAAATCATAACCATATTTAGCCTTAGCCTATGCAGTCCAAATACGGCATGGCTACTTCCACTAGTTACGAAAATCCACAACGATTTCTTGAAAAAACCCGCCTTCAGCAGTCAGGGACTTCCCCTTGCTTGAAAATTGATTTATCCAAGAACTCATGGAGTTTTCAAAGAAATGAGTCTTTGATGATGTTATTATGTCCAACCTTACATCAAGCTAGGCACCTTCAAGGTATAAATATGCCCACACTTGCCCAGGCAAGGACACAGTGGTTTGGAGCAGTTCAACTATCTACCTACACGACACAGCTCGCCGAAGCAAGTGCAGAAGGAAGCCGACCCTCCAGCAGACGCACTGAGAGAGACGCTGTCTTTTCTCTTGCCGAGAAAATCCAGTTCCAGTGTTTCCAAGCTACCCTTGCGGGTTGTTGAGAAATCAAGTCCTGAGAGAGAGATACCTGACCTCCTTCCTTTTAAAACCAAGGTACGGAGCTGACTAGACCCATAGAGAATTCTTGGATAGATTCTTGGCAAAAAATACTGAAACTAAGCTACACCTCACTTACTTCTTCCCTAGTACTAGACCTAGGTTAGGTACACCGGGGTAGGCGTATTTTAGGAGCACCAGTTGAGTACTTTTAGTCTTTATTTATTAATGTATGTATTTTATGGCTTAGAAACCATATGATGCTTTTACAGTATTATTTTATAATACTCTTCGTACTGTATGCATTGTACTTTGCAACCAGTATTACGATTGTAGCAGTTCCTTTCCTCTGCATGAGAAAGAAGACTGTTCAATAAATACTTTTTATTGAAAACGCTCATCTCTCTATTTCTCTGCACCTCTGATGAAATGAAGCATGCACGATTGACTGAGGGAAATAACTATCTATTGTTTCCGCGACTCAAGAGATATATTTCTTATTCTTGGGAAACAAAGTTGTCATGTTTATGCGGTTGCCAGAAACTAATCCCTTCTTGTTCATTTGAGAAAGTTTCTAGTGACCTCTGAGCTAGCTGGCACTCACAATTAAGTCTAATATATTCGATAGAGACCTAGTCGACCTCAGTCCTACGTCACATCTATAGTATATATTATTCCAATGCGCAGAGCATATTGGGAATATAGGGCCAGATATAGGTAAAAGTCATTTATCGATTCTTAAATACCGAATTTTACCGATTGGGTATTCAAGAATCGGTAAATGAGATGTAGTGAAAAAATCGGTATTTATTACCGAATCGGTAAAAATCGGTATCGGACTTTTGGTATTTACCGAATCGGTATTTACCGAATCGGTAATTCCCATTCATCCCTATGGGCCAAAAGGCACATAGGAATGCATTGGAAATACCGAATCGGTAAATACCGATTCGGTAAATACCGAATCAGTAGATTCCGAATCGGAAAGCAAGCAAAAGTAAAACTAATGAAAACAGCCAATCAGGTGCAACCACCCTCCCCCTCCCTACCAGGAAGTGGCTACCCAGGCAGCTGCAACTCATTAGAAGGTTCTGGAGAGGCAGTCAGAGCTGAGCAGAGACACAGAGCAGCAGGGAGAGTAGTTTGGGAGTTTACAACAAGAAAAATGGCAAGCAGCACTGAGAGCCAGAAGGCAGAGAGGAAAAGAAAAATAAAGTTCAGCATCATGGAGCTGCAGGTACTGGGGGAGGAAGTTGTGATAGTCCACAAGCAACTATTTGGCAGGCAGTCCCTCACTGTACCTGAGTCTGCTAAAAGGAAAATGTGGCTTGCAATTGGAGAAAAGGTCAATTCAGTGGGAGTCACAAGCAGGAACATTGAGGACCTGAAGAAACGCTTTTATGATATCAGGAGCCTCACAAAGAAGAAGATGGCAGAAATACATAAGCAGGCTGGTGTCACCGGTGGAGGCAGGAACCCAGCGCCCCCCTGACTGACCTGGAGGAATTGGTGGCCTCAACCATTGAGCCAGACAGTGTTGTGGGACTTGGAGATGTGGACAGCTCAGCCAGAGCTACAAGAAAAGGTAAGACGCATGCGCAGCATGACACCCCATAGCAACCTGCTTCCCATTAGCCTTTGTGTACAGGCCAACCCCAGTCCAGTACTGCTAGCACTATACAGGAGCAATGCATTATGGGAAATGTAGTCAGCCAATGTAGGACCATGTGTAAGTGCACAGACATCCTCAAGGCACTGAAAGTAAATCAGATAAATGAAAGTTAAATGTGCAAAGCATTTATTGCAGTGACTGTGACACAGTAGCACTCAGTTGACGTACGCTTCTTTATACCTAGGGACAACATCAGGCAGTCGAGCCACAGCATCAGAAGGGACTGCAACAGCGAGGGAGGAGAGGGTGGAGGCAGGGCCAAGCCATGTACAAGCCTTGCAGGAGGAAGAAGACACGACTGCCATCTCCAATGAGGATGATACAGTACAGTCCCTCGAGTTTCCGCACTCCCCATACCTTTCACAATCCCCTCCATTGGTTTTCTCACCGGAGAACTCCCCATCAATGTACCTGTCTGCACCTGCAACCTCACCAGCCAGAAGGAGATTCGTGGCCCCACTGCCAGTAATGGAGGGAGCAGAGGGTGAGGCTCCAGCCACTGTACATGCGACTCCTGCTGCACTGCAGTCCACCAATGAGTCAATCACCTCGCGCAGACGCCAACGCAGACCCAGCAGTGCAGGTGCACCTGGAGATGGCACTGTGTTCCGTGGCCTTGAGGGGAGCATGGTGCGCATACAGCGGATGCAGGGAAAATCCATACAGGCCTGCCACCGCCAATTTAGAGTCCTAAACGAACAAATAGGAGACATGGGGAAGGGCATCAGAGACATTGTAGAAAGTAATAGGGAGGTAGCAAAAACAAAATCCAGACATTGCAGCAGGAATGCAGCAAATGAGCAACTCCATCACACATCTCTGCTCTAAACTGGACAGCCTAGAACACACAAGGCGCACGGATGCCCGTGTGCACAATAGGGCCATGAATCGTCTGGCCACTGCCACATCCCAACTATGCCATAGAGGCATTAATATGCAGGAGAGCCTCACACAGAACACGGCAGAGGTCACCAGGGGCATGGCCAGGATCACTAGTGCCCTAGAGGCTATGATAATATCACACGCTGCACTAGATCCTGCCCTGGATGTGGCAGAGGCAGACGACAGCAGTAGCCGCAGCAGCTTGGCAAGCGCTGTAGTTGAGCCATGTAGGAGTACCAGGTGCTCAGCTGAGCCTGCAGGCCATGCGGAAAGCAGTGACCAACATCCCAGTGGCTCAGGGAAGCGTGGGCGCAAATGACATTGCCGGTGTGGGTGAGGAAACCCGGGACATACAGTCCCCACGTTTATTAAGTTTGTTTTGTTGCACATCAGTGCATGAACGTTGTGGCAACATTAAATTACGTTCTTCTCATTCACAACCTGTCTGTGTCTCATTACTCACTCAGAAATAGTTGTGTGTAATATCATCACGTCTGTATCTGCCATCACTTGGTGTTGACACTCCAGCAGCTTGTGTTTCAGGCACAGCAATGTCGTCGTCATGATCCTCGTAGTCTGACAACTCCACCTCAGTACCCTTCTTCACCGCAAGGTTGTGTAACATGGCCCAGGCAGCAATAATCTTACAGCAGGTGATGGGGGTATACTGCCTTGCACCTCCACTCTTGTGCAAGCATCTGAATCTGCTTTTCCAGATGCCAAAGGTCCGTTCAACGACATTCCGTGTGCTTTTGTGGGCCCGGTTATACCTCCTTTGGCTGGGTGTTGAGGGGTTGAGGTAGGGGGTGAGTATAAATGACCGGAGGGCATATCCACTGTCTCCTAAAAGGAAAAGGGAAGACATTACTCACATGCATACATGTACTTCTTACTGCAATAGGTATTATGGGGGTCAGACACTGTGTCTTACCTAGGAGGTGTCCTTCACCATATTCACCTGCAGTCAGCCGTGCATAGATGCCGCTGTTTAGAAATATATAGGTGTCGTGGGTACTCCCAGGGAATTTTGCCACAAGGTCAGTAATGGCGCACTTTGCATTGCAAATCACCTGCACATTGATGGTGTACGTTGACTTCCTTTTCCGGTATATGTATTCGGTGACAGCAGGGGGACAAATGGGAATGTGCGTGCCATCAATGCAGCCAATGATATTGGGGAATCGTGCCATCTGGTAGAAGTCTGATTTTGTTTGGACCAATTCCGCAAGGGTTGCAGGAAAAGAAATGTAATGGTCCATCCTCTGTAACATGGCGTCAAGGAATTTGTGGAAAAACCTTGACAGGCTTCTCTGGGTCACCCCACCTACCGCAGCAACCACACTCTTGTAGCTACCAGACACAAGCAGGTGTAGGCTGCATAGCACCTGCACGTGTGGTGGGATAGTGTGTGCCCTTGGGCTGATGTGCTCCAACAGTGGTTGGAGGTCCCTGATGAGGTCCAAGATGGTGTCTGAGTCCAACCTGTACCTCTGGAGGATCTCTGCCTCTGTGAGCATGAACAGGGTGATCCTCTCTCTGTACACCTGCTCCTCTCTCTGCCATTCCCTCTCTCCTTCCTACTGTAGCCGTAGCCGTCTTGCAATGACATAAAATGCCGCCATTGTGCAAGTAGAATGGCATTTTGGGTCAATTTTTATGGGTTGCAGCTGGTTACCACCTGATTCCAATCCATGGTAAATACCGACTCTTAAATACTGAATTTTAGCCAAATTCGGTATTTCAGTGCTTACCTACATCTCAATATTCATTTTTAACACTTCTTATTTTCCTATTCGGTATTTTACCGATTCAGTAACTTTTCCGAATCGGTAAATATACCGATTCGGTATATTTACCTAATCGGTATTTTACTGATTCGGTAATTTTTTTCGATTCGCTATTTTACCGATTCGATAACTTTACCAATTCGTTAAATTTACCGATTCGGAGGGTTTTCGTACTCCTACATCCCAAAGGCTCAATACCGGTCAGTAACGGCCGAAAATACTGAATTTCGGCCGTTACCGACCGGTATTGGCCTACCTACATCTGGCCCATAGGAACTACACTACAATGACATATTGTCATTGCCATGCCTTGAAGATTGAGGTATTCGTTTTTTCTGACCTCACCTAATTAAAATGTTTGATATTTTTAATAAGAGATTTCCAGAAAATCAAATAATTGAGGGGGGATAGTACTAAATTAAATTTGGGATGGTTATTCCTGCTCTCATTGTCAGCTCTTTGCATCACAGAAAAGAGACCCAGCGTAATCTGTCAGTGATTTTTATGAACTGAGTACTGGTTCTAATGGTCGTAGTATATTGTTTATGTTTGCTACAAAGCTCATGGGAACAGTAGCTTTGTTAATAGTGCATTGTTTACTATTATTTTGTTTACTGCTACTGGGTAGTGAGGAAAAGGGAAAGCATAATACTCATCTCTGTGTCTTTAATAGAATCCATAATTTCTTTAACGGTATCTAGAAAATCTCCATTAGGTTGGATAGATGTATGTGCTGAAGAGGCGGATTTTCCTTTTTCAGGTCAAGCGTAGCGAAGGACCTTTTGTCGGCGGTTTTGGGGGAATCTGAGACAGCGTTCGGGCTCGCGCCTCTGCTGTCTCAGATTCCTCCTCGAGGGCGCGCACGGTGCCGTGCACATCCCCTGCCTCGCATTCGTAGCCTCTCTCAATCACACACAGCCACACTCACGCATGCGCACACACACACAAACACGCACACACACACGCAGGCACACATGCAGGCAAACACACACACACACACACATGCAGGCATACGCACACAGCATACACACACGCGCACACAGACACACATACCGCCGCCGCCCCCACCCCGCCCACTTACCGTGTCAGCGGCCTCAGCCGCCACTCCTGACTTCTGCTGTGCATCACGACTGCTCCTGGGCCATCCACTCCGTGGGCGCGGACTTAGCGGAAGACGGACGTCCCGCCCCACGACAGGTGTGACGCTCCCGAACTTCCGGGATGCGCACGCTCACGGCTTGTATTCTTTTGCACTTTTGTTCAACTTGTGCTGCACGTTTTACAGAGCTTAATAAGCACTCCCTGATCAGGTCTTTTATGGTAAGAAGAGATTTGTTCCTCTTGGCTTGCCCGAATGCCACGTAATCCACACCCACCCGCTCACACACACCCTTGACAAACCAGTATTGCTCTGAGATAAGGCGCACACATTGGTATCCTCCCTCCTTAGGAACTTGCCATGTCCAGCCCTCTGTGTGCGGAAGCATGGCAGGATTGCAACACCCGCATGAACTCTGTTTACCAAACTAAAACGCTGGAATGGAGCTGAAAGATCACCTCTCAGGCGAGGGACGAAAACACCGAAGAGCTTTTTGGCCCTGTGCTTCACCGCCGAGCGCTGGGCATGAGAAAGGTACGCTGCTGTGCTGTGAGGCCAAGTGGATTCTGTAACGTGTGGTGCCGTAATCACGGCCTTGTGTGTAGTTGAAGCATAACTGAAGCAGTTGTGAGGTGAAAAATAGGAATTCCGGGCCAAGGGACTTTTTAAAATGTCAGTGTTGTTTAGTTTCCGGTGTCGGGGTGAAGCATGAAGTTGGTTTTGTGAAGCCAATAACATTTGTCTTTCTGTTTCATTTTTAAATTGTGGTGAGTAAGAATGATGATTGATATTGGACATGTGTGGGCAAATCGTAACACAGATCTTGCTTTCTGACATGTTTTTTGTGCAAAGTTTACTTCAGTGATTTTGAGTTCTTATGTGTTGCTAGAAGAATTATACTTACGTGGGTGTTGGGTTTTCCGAACTGTACATTAACATGTATAGCATGGGGCAGGTAGAACGGGCGGGCTGGTGGGGGTACAAGATTTTTGCGATGCAAGGAGGTGTGCGCTCTTCCTGGGAGCGTCCGTGCCATGTTTCATTTGGAAGGAGCCGTGAAGTGACGTGCTCAGTCCTGTTTCCACATGTTTTAAGCCTGTCACACAAACAAGACGTGTTATTTGCCCCAGGTGATTACACCTGCTGTGCAGTGTAGTCTGGCAGTCACAGTGATGGCTGGCTTACGGGTAGCATCATACCACGACTCCCACCCAGCAGTTTGTAAAGCAGACAAACCGACAGAGAATGTCCTGGAAGCCCTTGCAGCTTGTAGAGGAGATGAAGTAATTATCGTTTTGAAGAAAAAAAGCAGGGTGCTGACGGTAGCAACTGTAGTAATTTAAGTGAAGTTGTCTTTTTGTTCCACATTTGACGATACATACTTTAAATTACATGGTAGGTCTGAAACGCGCAAATGGAAAAAAACATGGTAATCCGCACGATTCAATTAGGCAACTACCAGTGCTCAAAACAAAAGGGATAATGTTGCAGCCTTGGTGAAGTCGAGGTAGAGTGCTTTTCAGTCTTATAAAAGATGGTGTAATTATGCCCGTTCCCATTTAAAAAAGACCCTGACAGATTGTTACCATCTTTTAAACAGCACAGAAGTGAACAACACATTGACCTGACATGCACGTGCCTTTAAATTCAGATGTTTATTCTTAGAATATACAGTGAGATTACAGCAGTGTGGAAAAGTAAACACACGGAAGAACAGATGTAATGTGAACCGCCCCTTCATTTCACTGCCATGTTTGGTATGATAATAACGCCTGCCTTAAAGTTATAATTTCCACTATGTGGGGAAAAAACCTGGTGACTTGTCCAGCTTACATATAAAAGAGCTATGTTGAGCGAAAGGCTTCCTTGAGAGAACATTAAATGCCCCATTCGGTTGTTTCAAGTCACACCACAACAGAAAATTCATTGCAACAGGGGCCTTCCTCAATTTGGTGGGCATTCTGTCACTGGGATTTATAATTCTCAAAACAATTAATGCCGAACCATTTTCTATCCATATTTGGCAACTTTACCTACAACTTAAAGAAAAGAACTATTTGCACAGCACTTACAAAATGTGGCCTATAATATTTTCCCAAAAATATTTTCTCCTCCTGTGCCATAACAGATGGTGTCTATATGTGCATATTGTGTCCAGCATGGATGCCCAAACTAAATCAGTTAATTTGCAAAACGAGCAGTGTAAGTGCTGTTTGCATTTTTAACAGATTTAAGACCCTGGTGTAAAATGTGAGCTTAGATGCATGTCAAGCAGTGTGGCGAGTGCACATCTTGCTGAATTCCTTTTTCACAAAGGAACCCAGCAAGATTTGGCCTGCCACACAACCACCACCTGTGCGCCTGCCCAGTGTAGGCTGGCTCAAAGAAATCACATACTTGAGAGGGGAGAGAAACATCCACTGCTCGTATAGCAAGCCACATGCACTTCGCTGCTCTGGTATGCCACGAGCAGTGGAGCACAAAGCTACATTTCTACCCTGACTTTAGAGACCAAAATGTAATTCAGTCAATTTGCAAATAATTGCTCTTCGATGGTCGTACCGATCATCTTTGGGGGGCACTACTGAACGCCACAGCATCACTCGGTGCCACCACAATATCAATCTGTGCAACCATTCAACAACAACTGGTTCAAATATGTTCTCTAAATGTTTCAAGCTTTATTACAAATGTCACAAAAAGATGTTAATATTTCAATTCTGTTATTTGATTTTCGTCACAATAAAATACTCTGAACATAATCTTCACAAAAGTTATTTACAAAAGTTTAAGCTATTGCCATTATAAATGACAATAACTTTTATTAAAGTATTAATTATTTAAAAAAAATTAAAAGCCATTGTTATTTGTAATATCAATAAATCTAAGTCACATAAATACAACACATATTGCATTACAAATTCTATAGGTGTCACATTTGCGAAAGTTATAACCATTGGCATTGTAAATAACAAAACTATTAATTTTGCTATTTTCAAAACCAACACATAAATAACAAATGTGTCATTTACAATATCAATAGCTCAAACTTTCCTAATGCGAGACCTATTGCATTGCAAATGCTTGTCCTGATTTAGTGGAGGGGGAAGGTGACTTTGATGGGTAGAGGGATATCATTTTAAGCTGTGAGAGCATGATTGAAGAATGTTCCCATTTTTAAATGTCATTGCCTGTAGTTTGAGATGTTTTTAGAATTTCAGAAACTATGATCTGTTTTGTTCGAAAAGGTGCACCATTTTTTTGTTCTGGGTTTGTCTATATCTTACAGATATTCATATGATTGTAATAATTATCACCTTCTTTGAATTGATTAAATCAATCCTTTCTGTCACATTCTTGGAATTCTTGACCTTCTGGTTACTTGAATCACCTGACAATCTGGTTACCTGTGCACTTACTTTCTCCTCTCCTCACCTATCCTCTCCTCGTCTACCACTAAACTGCAAACCACGCTATACCCCTCTTGACCTGACCCCTTGCTCCCTTTTCTGTCCACTTCCTACCTCTCTTACTGCTTTCCCTCTCCTTCCCCTTTCTTTTTACCCTCCCCCATTCCATCCTTTGACCCTTCTCACCACTTCACAAATTATGACTCCAGTGTTTAATCATAAGAAAGAAGGTTAATCTATTCTACAAAGGGCCACCAGACATATGAGGCCAAAGGGTTAAATAAATTGTGCTGCAAAGAAAAATAAATGTTGCGCCCTAGAATAACAAATTGTGTGGCACATTATATGTTGAGGAGCTCAGAACTTTAGCAATGCATTTTTCTACAGAATTCGGCCAGTGAGTATTATTTGGGGCTAAAATGAAACAATTAATTACGCTATATAGGTTCAAATAAAAAGTAATAGCATACATTTTCAAACATGTTTCCGACATCTCCTTTACCATGAACGCGCTCTCTCTGTTGCTTCGTATCTGCGAAAATTAATTACGTGAAAATATTATCATTTTGAAGGGCAAAGAATAGCTTTTTTAGCTTCCATTGCAAAGAATTGAAATAGATTTTTAGGAGGGCAGGATGCACTTTCCTGTTAGAATCAGTGTTTACAATTACCAGTATTGTGCCTCAATAAGTAGAATGTCCATGTAAACTAAGTGGTATTTGCAGATATTTCATTTTCTCTCTCTCTTTATCTTGCAGTTTGTATTTTGATTTCATTATTTTACTTCTCAGGGTTGGAAAGCGCATGCACTAAATCATTTGTATTATAATATGTAAGGAAATATACATTAACAGATTAATATGCATAAAGGAAGAAATGGACCGGTGTCTAGTCCTCATAAATGTAATGTATGTGGTCTTGTAAAGCGCACTGCTGCCCTGAGGCGTCATGGCGCTGTAGACCGCTGGGGAACCCGTCCTGGCTATCCCTGTGAAATGGTCCCTGCTGTGTATCTCCAAGGTGAAACCAGGCATCCCCGGCGAATGTGGGGGGCCGTTGTAGAGATGAGGCAAGCTAATGCCCAGAGTTGCCGAGTGTGATCCCTGGTTAGAGTAGCAATTGCAAAAACAACAAGTGATGGACCGAATGTGGATCAATGTCACACATTCCCCCAGTCAAAAGATCTGGGCCCAAATCCATCGTTTTTTTGCACTCCACACCACCCTGGGTTAGACAATGGCGATATGCAAATCAGCTCTGACCCTGTTGCCCCATGGGAACAGTCCAGTCCGAACTACAAAAGCCATGTCCTTCCCAGAACGGAATCAAGCATCCGAGGACCGGACCGGTTTCGAGGTAACACCTCTCATCAGCCCGGCTAGCTTGACTCCAAGTGGTGTGGAGTGCCTGGGACCCACGTCTGGGCATCCCCAGCGCACTTAGGGCGGCAATTGCAAAAACAACAAGTGATGGACCGAATGTGGATCAATGTCACACATTCCCCCAGTCAAAAGATCTGGGCCCAAATCCATCGTTTTTTTGCACTCCACACCACCCTGGGTTAGACAATGGCGATATGCAAATCAGCTCTGACCCTGTTGCCCCATGGGAACAGTCCAGTCCGAACTACAAAAGCCATGTCCTTCCCAGAACGGAATCAAGCATCCGAGGACCGGACCGGTTTCGAGGTAACACCTCTCATCAGCCCGGCTAGCTTGACTCCAAGTGGTGTGGAGTGCCTGGGACCCACGTCTGGGCATCCCCAGCGCACTTAGGGCGGCAATTGCAAAAACAACAAGTGATGGACCGAATGTGGATCAATGTCACACATTCCCCCAGTCAAAAGATCTGGGCCCAAATCCATCGTTTTTTTGCACTCCACACCACCCTGGGTTAGACAATGGCGATATGCAAATCAGCTCTGACCCTGTTGCCCCATGGGAACAGTCCAGTCCGAACTACAAAAGCCATGTCCTTCCCAGAACGGAATCAAGCATCCGAGGACCGGACCGGTTTCGAGGTAACACCTCTCATCAGCCCGGCTAGCTTGACTCCAAGTGGTGTGGAGTGCCTGGGACCCACGTCTGGGCATCCCCAGCGCACTTAGGGCGGCAATTGCAAAAACAACAAGTGATGGACCGAATGTGGATCAATGTCACACATTCCCCCAGTCAAAAGATCTGGACCCAAATCCATCGTTTTTTTGCACTCCACACCACCCTGGGTTAGACAATGGCGATATGCAAATCAGCTCTGACCCTGTTGCCCCATGGGAACAGTCCAGTCCGAACTACAAAAGCCATGTCTAACACAGGGTGGTGTGGAGTGCAAAAAAACGATGGATTTGGGCCCAGATCTTTTGACTGGGGGAGTGTGTGACATTGATCCACATTCGGTCCATCACTTGTTGTTTTTGCAGTTGCCGCCCTAAGTGCGCTGGGGATGCCCAGACGTGGGTCCCAGGCACTCCACACCACTTGGAGTCAAGCTAGCCGGGCTGATGAGAGGTGTTACCTCGAAACCGGTCCGGTCCTCGGATGCTTGATTCCGTTCTGGGAAGGACATGGCTTTTGTAGTTCGGACTGGACTGTTCCCATGGGGCAACAGGGTCAGAGCTGATTTGCATATCGCCATTGTCTAACCCAGGGTGGTGTGGAGTGCAAAAAAACGATGGATTTGGGCCCAGATCTTTTGACTGGGGGAGTGTGTGACATTGATCCACATTCGGTCCATCACTTGTTGTTTTTGCAGTTGCTGCCCTAAGTGCGCTGGGGATGCCCAGACGTGGGTTCCAGGCACTCCACACCACTTGAAGTCAAGCTAGCCGGGCTGATGAGAGGTGTTACCTCGAAACCGGTCCGGTCCTCGGATGCTTGATTCCGTTCTGGGAAGGACATGGCTTTTGTAGTTCGGACTGGACTGTTCCCATGGGGCAACAGGGTCAGAGCTGATTTGCATATCGCCATTGTCTAACCCAGGGTGGTGTGGAGTGCAAAAAAATGATGGATTTGGGCCCAGATCTTTTGACTGGGGGAGTGTGTGACATTGATCCACATTCGGTCCATCACTTGTTGTTTTTGCAGTTGCCGCCCTAAGTGCGCTGGGGATGCCTAGACGTGGGTCCCAGGCACTCCACACCACTTGGAGTCAAGCTAGCCGGGCTGATGAGAGGTGTTACCTCGAAACCGGTCCGGTCCTCGGATGCTTGATTCCGTTCTGGGAAGTACATGGCTTTTGTAGTTCGGACTGGACTGTTCCCATGGGGCAACAGGGTCAGAGCTGATTTGCATATCGCCATTGTCTAACCCAGGGTGGTGTGGAGTGCAAAAAAACGATGGATTTGGGCCCAGATCTTTTGACTGGGGGAGTGTGTGACATTGATCCACATTCGGTCCATCACTTGTTGTTTTTGCAGTTGCCGCCCTAAGTGCGCTGGGGATGCCCAGACGTGGGTCCCAGGCACTCCACACCACTTGGAGTCAAGCTAGCCGGGCTGATGAGAGGTGTTACCTCGAAACCGGTCCGGTCCTCGGATGCTTGATTCCGTTCTGGGAAGGACATGGCTTTTGTAGTTCGGACTGGACTGTTCCCATGGGGCAACAGGGTCAGAGCTGATTTGCATATCGCCATTGTCTAACCCAGGGTGGTGTGGAGTGCAAAAAAATGATGGATTTGGGCCCAGATCTTTTGACTGGGGGAGTGTGTGACATTGATCCACATTCGGTCTATCACTTGTTGTTTTTGCAGTTGCCGCCCTAAGTGCGCTGGGGATGCCCAGACGTGGGTCCCAGGCACTCCACACCACTTGGAGTCAAGCTAGCCGGGCTGATGAGAGGTGTTACCTCGAAACCGGTCCGGTCCTCGGATGCTTGATTCCGTTCTGGGAAGGACATGGCTTTTGTAGTTCGGACTGGACTGTTCCCATGGGGCAACAGGGTCAGAGCTGATTTGCATATCACCATTGTCTAACCCAGGGTGGTGTGGAGTGCAAAAAAACGATGGATTTGGGCCCAGATCTTTTGACTGGGGGAGTGTGTGACATTGATCCACATTCGGTCCATCACTTGTTGTTTTTGCAGTTGCCGCCCTAAGTGCGCTGGGGATGCCCAGACGTGGGTCCCAGGCACTCCACACCACTTGGAGTCAAGCTAGCCGGGCTGATGAGAGGTGTTACCTCGAAACCGGTCCGGTCCTCGGATGCTTGATTCCGTTCTGGGAAGGACATGGCTTTTGTAGTTCGGACTGGACTGTTCCCATGGGGCAACAGGGTCAGAGCTGATTTGCATATCGCCATTGTCTAACCCAGGGTGGTGTGGAGTGCAAAAAAACGATGGATTTGGGCCCAGATCTTTTGACTGGGGGAGTGTGTGACATTGATCCACATTCGGTCCATCACTTGTTGTTTTTGCAGTTGCCGCCCTAAGTGCGCTGGGGATGCCCAGACGTGGGTCCCAGGCACTCCACACCACTTGGAGTCAAGCTAGCCGGGCTGATGAGAGGTGTTACCTCGAAACCGGTCCGGTCCTCGGATGCTTGATTCCGTTCTGGGAAGGACATGGCTTTTGTAGTTCGGACTGGACTGTTCCCATGGGGCAACAGGGTCATCGCTGATTTGCATATCGCCATTGTCTAACCCAGGGTGGTGTGGAGTGCAAAAAAACGATGGATTTGGGCCCAGATCTTTTGACTGGGGGAGTGTGTGACATTGATCCACATTCAGTCCATCACTTGTTGTTTTTGCCCCTGGTTAGAGTAGGCACCGAGGCAAGAATTATCGAGTCCGCTGACCCTGGTCCACGACCCTGCCGCGTCGGGAATTGAACCCTGGTCCCGGGCCGTTCTCTGCTTCTGGGTCTGCCGCCTCTAACCAGTGAGCCACACCACTCCACTTGACAACATTTAAAGTTAAATAATTATAATGGTATTCTAAATTTACTCACCTATACAGCAAATTGTGGATCTTTGTTCATGCAGCTGAAAATGTTCCTGCATGGTTGGGTCTCAAATATAACTAAACATAACTGTGGGGGCTGAAGGTGCATGCTTGTTTTTATAAAAAATAAATTTCCCACAAGGACCAACCACCTTCCTCTTCCCATTTCTCTAGAATAGTGTCCGTAGTAGTGCTGGTGCGATGTAATAGACTTTCTTGTATTATGTTGAGTACATGTATGGCATGTGAAAAAAATCCATACCTACATTTGTGCTTGCCCTTGCTGCTGCATTCAATGGGCAGTTGTCATTTGATAACATTAAAAGAATATGATTTCTACTTTTCCAGTCAAGGGATATATTTCTTTTTAGAAGAAATAATAAATAAATAAATAAATAATAATGTAACTCTTAAAACCACAACTTCCCTGCCTCTGTTTTGATTGCACATAGATGTTGACTCACTAATGCGCAACCTCGAGCCACCGGACTGCAATCCTCCCACCAGTGGCATAGCGGAAAATGATTGGGCCCCCCTGGAGAATGTGAGCGGCCCAAGTCTCCCATGTTTCACAGATATACATTGACCTTTGATTGTATGCCCCCCTGCCCCACTTGAAGGGATGAGGGCCCCTTGGAGTCTTGAAGCCCTAAGCTCTGCAGGGGCTGCAGGGGCTTGTGTTACATCCCTGTCACCCACACGGAAGAGATTAGTTTCCCGAAATGCATTGTAGCACTTTTGATATGGATAGTGTTGGACTTGGCCCTTTTTGCAGGGTTATACCAAACTTTTGCTTCTTTCTCCTGTTTTTTTCCTGACCTGTTTTTTGTTGGCTTCAGGACACTATGCACTTTACCACTGCTAATCAGTGCTAAAGTGCATATGCTCCCTGTATAAATTACTATTGTGATTAGTTTCCTCTTCCAGTAATTGTCTCGTGGAACACCGGGTGTCTTAGCGCTGGGATACCCTTGGGTAACCATGCACTTTATAAATGCTCATTCATTCATTTATTCATTGGCATATTTGATTTACTGGTAAGCCCCTAGTAAAGTGCACTGAGTGTGCCAGGGCCGGTAAATCAAATGCTACTAGTGGGCCTGCAGCACTGATTGTGCCACCCACATGAGTAGCTCTCAAAAGGGATCTCAGACCTGCCACAGAAGTGTCTGTGCGCAGTTTTAAACTGTGATGTTGACCTGGCAATTGCACCCACTTGTCAGGCCCTGCCCTTCCCTACCCTTTTCTCACATATAAGACACCTCTCAGGTAGGTCCAAGATACCCCCATGGGCAGGGTGCAGTGCATCCGAATGGTAGAAAATGTACTGGTGTGTGTGAAATGTCCTGATCGTGAAATACTATCAATTTTGTTTTTCACTATTGAAAGGCTATCTGCCCTATAGGCTAACATGGGATATACTTTGTAACATCTCACAAGTATAACTTCCCATTGGGACAAGATTGAGAAATAAAGTGTAGGCCTATTTGAACTCAGAATTTAATAACACATGTTTTTGTAAAGATGGTTTTTAAATTGTGTCCTTGAAAATGCCACTTTAGAAAGTAGCCATATTCTTGTCTAACCATTCTGTGTGCCTCTGCCTTTTTGTGGGTTGACTGTTTGATTTTGGAGGAACTGGGGCTGGGTATATGCATCCACTGTAGACAGCAAGGGAGGGTGTGGTATTCCTGGCCCTTCCTAGATGACTCAGAGCGGAGCTATAAAGGGCTTCGCTGCATTTAGAGTAGTGGGAGGAGTTTTCCTTACACCTGATTAGGGCCTGTCTCCCTTGCACAATGCTGTCTTCACATCTGTGGCCACACTGCACCAGTGATGACAGAACTGGTTTGAACTATACTCAGGGACCCTTGCAAAAAGAAGAACAAAGACAAAATGGTGTAAAAGTAGTGGACCTTAAACCCAGAACTAGAAATCACTTCTGGACTCAAGAGGAAACTTTGCCAAGAAGAAGAGCTGGAGAGCTGTTAGGGGGAGTACTGTCCCTTTGTGTGTGCTGTGTGGGGTTGGCCTGCAATTGCTGCTTCTGCCAAGGAAAGGATAAAGACTAGAACTTTGCAGAGAAACTTGCTTAAAGAAGGATCTCCAAGGGCTTGTGTGTGCTGGCCTCCTGTTCTGAAGTCTCAGGGACACAAAGACTTCACCCCCAGCTCCCCTGAACTCTACTGCTGAGAGTTCTGACATGCCATGAGGTGCCTGTTCCAGTTTTGGGCCTCTGGAGGTTGTTCCTGCTGTTGGGGACTGGAAGAAACCCAAGAAAAGCAATCTCTTATGCTGTCAGCGATGCCGTTGTAATGCTGCGACTTGCATCAAGGCCAGGGGCACTGCTCGTGGAGTGCACGAAGCACTGCTCGCCTGTACCTCAGCTCTGACGCCCTTTGATGCGTGCTGACGTCTACCGTTATCAGCATTCCCGACGCCAGTGCTCGCACTGACTCCGTCATCACCAGAACCTGCATCCTGTTATTGCGGTGGCGATAACCTCCGAGGGTGAATCCTTGAACTCGCTGACTTAGCATCGCCTCACCGGAACCTACACCACACAGTTGACGCAATCGACTTCCTATGTCAAGGATTTGACACGTCGCCTCCTCGTGGACACGACGCCTCGTCTCCTTCGTGGCAGCCTGGGAGCCAACCTCGACCTTGGCACTGGCGCCTCACCTCCACAATGCTGTGCATCTTCATAGACTTTGTTATCCAAAGGTACAGTTTGTTTGGGATGTCTGCCTGACCACGTGCCAGAAGCCATACTTTGGATTTATTGCTGTCCCAATTTCATAATAGGCCCAGGTGGAGCTATTTGTTTTCTGGAAGCTTTATTTTGGAAAAAGCTATTTTGAAGTGCTATTTTACTACATGTATGCTGGATTTTTGTTATTTTGGTCTTCTTGAGCTTAGATAGAGATTCTAAACTGATGTGGTGTCCATTTGAGGTGTTATCACTGAATTACTGTATGTTTTGAGTACAAAAATTTTACACATTGCCTTTGGGATAAGCCTGTCTGCTCATGCCAAGCTACCAAGGGGGTGAGCAGGGGTTATCTAGAGTGGGCATCCGCCTTACCCTGACAAGAAGCAAGGGTCCCTACTTGGACAAAGGTGCATACCACTGCCCATTAGAGAAGCTCATTTCTACCAGATATAAATATTTGAATGTGATGAATCTATTCACTTGTTTAATAAAAAAGAAAATCTGTGCTTTTCGGAACAGTGCTGCAGTGTTTTGAAACAAAATGAAACATGTATGCCTTGCACATTGAAATAATGTGTTTTAGACTGAAAATGCTTTAAAAATATTTAGCTAACATCTAAAAGGATAAAGAAAGTTTTGGGGCCTCTCTACAGAAAAGCGCCATCTTCTTCTACATACTCAGTTGCTACGTTGTGGAGTGGCGTATGATGAAACTTTATGCACACTAGCATGTCTGCCGGTGTTGACACATTCTGTGCCCCAGGTTAGCAGTCTAGTTCTTTTGTTAGAATTTGAAAGTCTTCACAGATACCTCTCATGCAAACTAGGTAGAGTCATATTGGGGATTTGGGGGGCAGCAGACCAGCTGGAGGCTTGCCCCACGGGTAGTTTTGGCCCCTGTAGGAGAGGAGGGGGCACCTAGGACGGACAGGAAGGGTTTTGGGCTGTTTGGGCTGGGGAGGGCAGTTGGGCTCCTTGTGGGCTGTTTTTGGGCTGGGAGGAGATATAGCTGGACATCTTGTGTCACTGTCCACCATTTTGGTGTGCAGTGACACAGCAGCCGGTATCAGGCAGTTGGGGCACGTGTTTTTGCGAGTTTCTGTGGATCATGGGTTTTTAGTAGCGTTGCGACTGCTAGCAGTGCGGTACCTGCCTTCAAGACGTTTTGCTGTGAGGTTGGACGTTCGGTGACGTTGGCGGAGTGGAATGGCGGTGCTCGGGGACCCCCGCGTTCAGGAGGCTTTGAGGCTGCTGGGGGAAGCGGGCCGCATGGACCTAGTGCGGCCCAACCTCCAGGTAAGGCAGCCGCGGCGCGCTGCCAATGGTAGCCGCGGCAGCAGTGGTAGCGTGTGGGCCTCTGCGGTCTCGGCCGCGGAAGGCCCCAGGGAGCGGGAGAGGTGGAGGGGAGGCAGGAGGAGGAGGCCGACGGGGCATGGCCGTGAGGCTGAGTAGAGTGCGGAGGGGCGCAAGGGGGTCTAAGGGGCCGAAGGGGCGCCCTGAATTGAATTTTGTAGACGGGCCGAGGGGCGGGAGGGGGCTGGGGAGACAGCACTGAGGTCCCTGGCAGGGGGGTGGGGGCTATGGGGGATAACAGGGGGGGTAGCCAGGAGTGGTGGGTGATGGCCTGGCGGCAGGAGACGGGGTGGGCCGTGGGAGGGGTGCGGGGGTGTGCCAAGAGCTGGAGGGTGGGTGTGAGGGGAGTGGAGGCTGGACAGGACACGGGGCGGGGTCTCCCTTGTTGATAGAGGAGTCGGATATGGAGGAGAAGGGGGCGGGGAGGGTAGGGGGACTGGGGGGCGTGGAGAGTGAGCTGGACTGGGGGTCTTCTTCCGGGGAGGGGGCCAGCGTGGTGGGCCCAAGCAGGTCTCTATCACCAGGGAGGGAGAGGGGGGCATGGGGGGCTGGGCGCCGAGGGGAAGTGCGCTGGGGTGCGGAGGTTGTGGGGGGGGACCCGGTTGGCGGCGGGGTCAGAGGGGAGGCAGAGGCGAGTGGGGGGGATGGGTTGGGGGCGGGACCGGGATGGGGGTCTGGGGGGTGGGGGCTGGGGAGACAGCACTGAGGTCCCTGGCAGGGGGGTGGGGGCTATGGGGGATAACAGGGGGGGGTAGCCAGGAGTGGTGGGTGATGGCCTGGCGGCAGGAGACGGGGTGGGCCGTGGGAGGGGTGCGGGGGTGTGCCAAGAGCTGGAGGGTGGGTGTGAGGGGAGTGGAGGCTGGACAGGACACGGGGCGGGGTCTCCCTTGTTGATAGAGGAGTCGAATATGGAGGAGAAGGGGGCGGGGAGGGTAGGGGGACTGGGGGGCGTGGAGAGTGAGCGTGGTGGGCCCAAGCAGGTCTCTATCACCAGGGAGGGAGAGGGGGGCATGGGGGGCTGGGCGCCGAGGGGAAGTGCGCTGGGGTGCGGAGGTTGTGGGGGGGGACCCGGTTGGCGGGCGGGGTCAGAGGGGAGGCAGAGGCGAGTGGGGGGGATGGGTTGGGGGCGGGACCGGGATGGGGTCTGGGGGGTGGGGGGGTGCGGTGGGGCCACGGTGGCTGGAATGGGAGGAGGGGTGGGGGTCAGGGCGGTGGGGCGGGAGCTTGGGGCACCCGGCGCGGGGGGGGGCATTCTGCGGGGTGGGGTCGGTGGCGCAGCGGGGTTGGGGCGGGGGCAGCGCATGGAGGGAGCAGAAAGGGCCTTTTTTCCCCCGGCATGCTGGACTCCATCTTTTTTCATTGGCAGGACATGTTGGCGAGGGGCTCGGGTGAGCAGCATGCGGCTCCGTTCCACCAAGGGGATGGCTGTCTCTGCCTGGTACGGGCGGTCGTGCTCCTACGTGGGACATCGCATGGGACAGCTTTGGGCGGCGACTGAACGAGTCACCGCCAGCCCCACCCCGAAGGGTCACATCGGCCGCAGGAGGTAGGGGGTACATGCGGCTCCAGTTACTTTGGCTGTTGGTGCGAGTGCGGGAGTGGGCGAGTGCGTGGACCTGGGGGATTTGATGTGTGTGTGCAGGGAGAAGGCGGGGTTGAGCCGGCTGGAGTCCATTTGGGACAGCCGAGGGCTGCGGGATGTTGGAGCGGGGGAGTCTGAGGAAGAAGGGGAGATACGGGAGGGGGGATCTAGTAATATTGTTGGCAGTGTGTTGCAGGTACGGCCGCAGCAAGACGTGCCCAGAGTGACGGCCCCCTCAGCTCCACTGGTTAGGCGGCGGGATCCGGTTCGGACGACGACCTTGATGCCAGGTAAGGTTGGAGACGGAGTGGGGAGTGGTGCGGGAAAGAGGCGCTGTGTGCAGGTGTCGGTGGGGACGGATACTGGGGGGGATGACGGGGGCGGCTGGTAAAGGGCCGGTATGTGAAAGACACGGGGGTGGGAACAGTTGGCGGGGCACTGGCGAGCGCAGTCGGGTCGAGCGCTGGCGGGGGGACGGCGTCGGGGGGCGCGGAGGCGGGGGCGGCCACGACTGGGGGTAAGGAGTGTTGCATGGTGCCGGTGCGCAAGCTTCCACACATGGGGGTGACCAAGCCTCTGGGGGCACACTTGTCGCTGGTGACGAAGGAGAAGATCTGGAAGGAGGAGTACACTGACATTTTAAAGCTGTTGCATAGGGAGTTGGCTTCAAAGGAGTGGTCCAAGGAGGAGGAGCAAGAGTTGGCGCGGCGCCCCAAGGTCCCGTTAACGATCGACAATTGGTCAGCGGCTTTTCTAATATACGCCAGCGTATATTGTGAAAAATTTCCGGATCGGTCCATCGCGCTATTCAAGTACATGGATGTGGTGCGGAGGGCGCAAGTGACGTATGGAGGGTACACCTGGTCCCACTATGACGAGGAATTCTGGGCGCGGATGGCGGCTGACCCAGAGGCGAAGTGGGGGGAGCTGGATTCTGACCTTTACCAGCAGACGATGGGCGGTGCGAAGTTTGGCCGCATCGTCTATACCGTCTATTCGGCCCGCAACGTCTATACCTTCTATTCGGCCCGCCCCACCTGCGGGGGGGGCAGAGTGAGCGCACCGGTCAGAACATAGCCGGGGCCTGCTTGGATTTCAATAAGGGGGCGTGTGGCCGGCAGGTGTGCCGTTTCCAGCACGAGTGCTCAAAATGTGGGCGGCGACACCCAGTGGTACGCTGCTGGGGTGTCGTGGGGCCTCGGGGACAGCAGCCCACACAAGGCGGAGTGCAGGGGGGGTCGCAGAGTGGGGGGAGGGGAGGTGGCCGGGAGGGTCCGGGGCTTTGGGAAAAGGCTTGTACGCTGGTTAGACTGGCATAGATGGAACCATGGCTGACTGCGTATCCGCGGGCGGACGATGCAGCCGTGTTGCGACAAGGGTTTCTGGATGGTTTTCGGCTGGGCTATGAGGGCCCGTGGATTGCGCGCTGGGCGGACAATCTGAAGTCGGTGCAGTCCCCACAAGGGTATTGTGAGAGAGAAGCTGTTTAAAGAGGTCAAGGAGGGCCGTATGGTGGGCCCATTTGAGGAACCGCTGCTGCCGGGGTTGATCATATCCCCGATAGGGGTGGTGCGAAAGAAGGAGCCAGGGCAATTCGGGCTGATACAGCACCTGTTGTGGCCGGCAGGTGGGTCAGTCAACGATTTCATCTTGTCGGACATGGCGTCGGTGTCCTACTCGTCGGTGGATGTGGCGCGGAGGCTCGTGTCGGGGGTGGGGCGGGGCGCTATGATGGCAATTGGAATTGGAAGAAGCCTGGGGCTGGCTTTTGGTAGGCGGTGGGGGACACTGAGGTCTTTTACAGTTGATAGGCAGGGGAGTATGTTGCGGACGGGATGTTTTATGATGTTGTATGAGCTTGCAATGTTGGGGATCCATTTAGGGGTGGGGGGTTGTTAGGCATTCACTTATTCAGTGAGACATAGTTTTGTTCGGCGCAGGCCAAGGGTGGGATTTGGCAGGGTGCACCTGATTCCAATAAAGCAGCCTTTATCACACCATTCCTGTGTCTGTGGTCAGTGCCCCCCCTCCCCCCCTTCTACTGGTGGGCCCCAAGTGTGTTATGCCTCTATTAGTAAAGCTTGTTTTGGCACCTGGCTAAGACTACTTCTGGGCAATATATAATGTCTTGGGTCCATTAAAAATGCAGCATTTTAATAATGTACGGCTACCTGATTTATAAATGCCTTATGTAGATAAAGTTAGTTGACTAACAATACGATCAATGGTACTTAATGATACACAGAGAGCATCGGGTTTAAACCCTGGTAAAAAAACATCAGCCAGTCATGGAATACCAATATTACCAAAACGTCCTCTGTCCCAGCGAGGTGTCTTGTGCACAAAGGGTCTGGTGCCATTGCCGAATCTCACTGCTGCAATACAAGGAGATTCTAAACTTCCTCACATGACAATTGGACTATTCACAATGAGGCACTAACAGCCCGCCACATTAATATTAACAAGTGATGAATATTAATGGTGGGGGAATCAGCTATCAACCTACTTGGAAATAGAATGGCGAAGGCCTGCAAGGGAGAGCGACCTCCCTCACAGCACTCACCGTCATATGTGCCGGCACCCAGTCATGGGGCCATAAAGCTCTCTTCGAGTATCTCCGATTCCAGATTAAGGACTCCTCCTGAGTTTCGGGTTATTTTGGTAGGTAATACCACAAGCAGTAAATACCAACATTGCCAAGTGCGGCATTGAACATCTGCAGTATTACCCTCTCATTAGTTGTTCTGTACCTCAGAATGGAGGAAAAAGTGTCCAAACACACGTATTTCCTTGCTCTGAGCAACGAAACTGGCATGGTTTCAGTGGTCCACATGTTCAATTTGCCACATCTAACATGGCATAAATGCATGTATGTCTGCACAACTTGTTATCCAGAATAGGGCCCAAACTCCTATTTTTGCACGAATCAGGACTTTCCATGACACTGAGAATAAGGCTTTCTGTACCATTTTCGGGCTATTTCAAATTTCCCCCAACGTTTTGGTGAACAATGGGCAAAGTAGGATTAAGACTTAAAACATTACTGGTAGGAAAAGAATGACGAATGACCTGACCTGAACTTAGCGTGAGCTGTACAGAACCGCCGCACACCCCTTTCATTTCCCATTTACATCTGAGTTTGGGATGAAAGCCTATTTTCCTGGGAAGAAAGGCTTAGCCATTGCGACGCTCGCCCCAGACTCGCTTCAAGCTGTATTAATGTTCTGCCGCTTACCATTGGTATTTGTGTCCACGATCACATGTATTTTTCACAGTCATCTCATAATTGATTGGCCTAGCTTCAGTTTGCTTCTAGGCAAAAATAAGCAGTGTCTTTGAATCAAGAAAACGCATGAAAAGCAACTTAGAAAGCAAATAGGCGCACAAAACACACGCCGCTGAAGATTATTTTCCAAAGGAAGAGGGGTTAGCTTCGCAGCCCCGGGTCCCCTCGGAAATGCTAAATCCATTATTGTCATCTGGCTGCTGAGAGGATGGTTAATGAGAAAACAGTGCTAGGAGAGGCGATGGCGCATCCCCGAGTGCAGCTTGCATCCGATATCACAGCACTGCTCGCTGTCCCGGAATGTGCAATATAAGCAGGGCTCATGGAGCAAGGCAACCTCAAGGCCTTCCCGTATCACCCGCAGCACGTCCCTTTTCACTGGGTCCTCCCATCTGAGATGTTTTCTAAAAGGATTTAATGGATTTGATCCATTTGTCAAACACATTTTTTTTTCCTGCGGGTTAATTTTAGACCAGGCCCCCAGGAATAATGTTCCCAAGTGTTTGTGGATGCAAAGCTTACAACTTCCAAAGTTAGGAAGAAACTTTGCTAAGCGCGCGATTTTTTTTAGATGGTTTAAAAACGTTCCCTGTGAAATGGCCATTACTTTCTAAGTTTATGTACGAAAGGACTGTGGATGGAAGACTGAAGTTCCTCATGTACATGTGAAGAGACCTGGGAGGTGCGGTGTCAGCTGCACTCCAAGATGGGAAGGAAATGTGGAGAAGATGAGTTTGAAAAAAACGTTCTTATTAGAGCCGTGCAAAGTTTTTCTTACACGATCTTTGCCTCGAGTATTTGCATTTTTCCACTTTTCTGAGGAATAAACCTTTGCGCATTATTTTCACACGATCTTGCAGTAATGCCTGGCAAGTGCCAGTTGGAACAGAAAATTGATGTACAGTTTTTGCGGAAAACATTTTTTCAAGGATACTGGAATGGGTGTTACTGACCTTTTTATGTTACTCAAGTTATAATTTGTGCTAAGGTCTTGATTGATGTTCACCTGAAAATCCCAATACATAGAACTTTTTTACTTATTCATGTGAGAAAAACTTCACTATTTACACTGAGGCTGATGTAATGTTTGCACCGAGTGCAGTGGTGCCAGGGCCCAGAGTTATGAGGGGTCAACTGCATCCCAATTATAGCAGTCTTACTACTTAAATGGAATGAGAGGTCCTTATATTGCACCTTTGCATCAATGCCCATAGCCCCCTTGCTTCAGTACCAGCAACACTACACGCCGAAAGTAAATTACCCAAATCTCTTTAAGATTTGTGATGATATTTTCTTAAGAGACTGCATATCCATAACTCTTCAGTAAGTGTAGCTTTGACATTACCTGGGTTGCTTCCCGTGGTATGGTTGCTGGTTTGAGATGCGCAGGTACTGCATAAGCATCTTAGTATTTAAAAAATATAAACATTTAAAGACACCTACTTCAAGCCTACGCATTCTGTCCCTGGTGTACACGTTACTCCACCTAACTAGTACTTTGAGGGGATTTGGTATGTAGTTTGCACAATATCAGTCAGTTCAATAGATTTTTAGGTTTTGCCTGCACAGCACTTGCGAAATCTATTGTATTTAAAATAAATGTTAAAAGGGGCTTACATCCCGCCCTTACTTTTCATTGGTTGGCATGCTTGCCACTTACTTTTTCTTAGTTTCTACTGGGTGTAGCATGTCATTTCCTGTTCTTCTGCGTGTGTTCTTCCTAGCAGAATCCCATGGCCTAAGTACTTTTTTTCATCCTCGTCGCACTTCTTTTAAGCAAGCGTGGCAGCACCCCTGCTTGTCCCCTCCTCCCCTGACCTCTTCCCCAGGTGCAGCAGCTTGTGTTCCCATTTCGGCTAGGCTCATATGCCCACTCCTATGTGTGACTTAATTTGCTGGAGCATCAACTGCTCCACAGAACAATGAACTGGGGTAGCCCACGCACTTGCATCCAGTGTGCCCTCCTTTTACAAGTGAGCCGGGGAAAGAAGGTACGTGTTGTAAGCTGCCCACATGCTCCACCACTGTCTTCATGCACTAGTGGGGCGAAGGCAGTGGCGGAGCAGAGGCTCCAGACCCCGAGCAGCATGCCCATCTTGCAGGGGCAGCAGAACCGTGCAGCGTTCTCCTCCGTGGTGGGCGCACAGCCCCTGCAGCAGCCCCTGGGCCCCCTTTTCATGCTAAGCTTTGTGGGAGGACCCACACTGACACCAGCCAGGTAAGTGACACACTCTGCACCTGGGGTCTGCATGTGCACATGGCAGAACATGGACAGGGACAAGGGTTGCGACTTTCAATGACCATGTGCTTAGGGTAGACGTACTTGCTTGTGGTGCCTCTGAAGGTCATGTTTTAGAGATAAAAGGATTTGTGACTGTGAGGGCATGCAGCCCCCTCTCTGCTCTGTTTGATTGCTGTCTGAGTGCTGAGTTAAGCGATGTGTGATCAACGTCAGCAAACTGGCAGGAGAGCAGCGTATGCTTTCTCGTAACTAAACTGGAAACCTGCTCCCTGAGGGGGGGCTTTGCTACTCACACACATAGGTTAGCATCCTCTGCACCTGATCTGTGTGCTCACAAACACACTGAAATGAAGTAGGGTACTGAGCAGTGTATGTTTACGAGACATTTAGGACTGGGGTAGTCATCCACACAGTGGCCGTGGCATCCCTGCTATAACAGCAGGAGCTCCATAATTTTGCACACACGCATTACTAAACCATGTATTCTCTGAATATGTGTTTGGTTTTCGTTACAAAGGCAAGCACACTTCATTTATTTTACCCTTGTGCAGGCACTGCTGCACCTTTCATGTACACTGTACTTTGCTATAGTGCACACTGTTGTGCTTGCTTGAGTGCAGTTTAGCAATGTGGTGAGCCTTGCACCCATTCTATACACCACAATTGTGACCACACTGCTGAGCATTGCATGCTTCCAGTTAGACAATTATGCAAGCGTATTCACAGCAGTGCCTTGCATGCTTCTACATACTGTACTTGGTTAAGCACCGCTAAGGCGAGCTCCTCACAGCAAACTATGCTGGCGTCCTATGTTTTGAATATTAACACTCAATTAGAGGCCCCTTTGGAGTTATCCTCTAGTAAACTTGAACGCTGGCTCCCTCTTGGTGCCACATTCTTTGGTCAGATTTTAAGCAGTCTTAAATCTGGCTGAACCCTAGACCCACTTCCTGTTTCTGTATTGCAAAAAATGGAGCTACCTGCCCTGAAGCTGATCGTGGAATTACTCAATGCGTCCTTACTGGAAGTCATGGATCCACCAGAGTGGAAACATGCCATGATTCTCCCACTGTTAAAAAACGCTGATGCTGATCCGACCCAGCTATCAAACCTCCGGCACATTTCCCTGCCTTCAGTTTTTCAAAAAATTTTGAGAAGCATGTGAATCTGCAACTGTCTCGCTACGTTGAGTCTCATAAAATGTTTACATCCTTCCCAGTCAGGTTTCAAGGAAGACTTTTCTATTGAAACCACGCTGCTCGGAATCACAGAAATTATGCGTAGTCGCATGGATGCGGGGACATGGTGGCGCTCATAATGCGAAAGTTGAGTGCCGCTTTCGACACGGCCGCAAGGCCCGCAATTTAGGCTTCATTATTGATGACAATCTGAGGATGAAGCGTCAAGCAGTAAAGGTGGCGCCGACCTGCTTTTGCATACTTAAATGGCTCAGGAAAATTCTGTGGATGTTGCCGAACTCTACGCAAAGAATTGTAGTCCAAGCCCTTGTTACCTCTGCCTTGGATTACGGCAACATCATCTTTTTAAGAGCCAATAAGGATGTAATACACATGCGGCAGGTTATACAGAACTCAGCAGCCTGTTTGCTTTGCCTGATTCCCAGAACGTCCTCCACCTAAAGCACTTTGCGCAAGCTTCACTGGCTTAGGGTTGAAAGCCGGATCAAATTTAAAATGCTAACTTACATGTTCAAGATAAAATCTGGCAAGGCTCTGCAATATCTAAAGGCTGTGGTCCAACCCTACGTTCCACCACGCCTCCTTCGCTCTTCTAATCAGGCAACATTTTTAGTCCCCAGACCTAGACTGACTCGCAGGGGTGGGCTCTCCTTCTCTTACCTAGGCCCCACGTTGTGGAATTCTCTTCTTCTGTCCTTAAGGAAGGAGCCCACCCTTGCCCACCTTCGTAAGTCCCTGAAAACATGGCTGTTCAATCAATAGGCCTCTGTTTTGTCTCTTGGTTCCTTTTGGGTGGCGCTGGGAAACCTTTGGGTAGCTATGCACCTTATAAACTTAAATATAATAATAATAATAATAATAATAATAATAATAATAATAATAATAATAAGCCAAACATGCTTTGTATATTGGTAGTTATGCACACTGCTGAACCATTCATGCTTTGTCTCCATTTCAGTTGTCCCCACACTGCTGAACCTTGAATAACTTCAATTAGGTACAAGTGCACACGCACACACACTCTCTGCTGTCCCTTTTGTGCTTCATATAGTGGTGCTTTCTGCACACTTCTCAATCAGGCATGCAGTTGTGCACACTGCTAAACCATTTTTTCCCTATACAGATCAATTGTGTACAAAATGCTTTGCCCTGAGTGCCTCCTATACCTACCCAACATGCTCTCCCTTACATGCCGTGCTTGATTTTCGAAAAAAAACTATGTTTATTATTAGTTGAAAAAATATATCTCAACATAGCCGCCACAGTTACTTGTAACTGGTGTCATGCTTAGACTTTATCTTCTTAGTCTTTCTTTTAGATCTATTTGTTTAATGTCACGCGTGACAGGCCTTATAGTCCTCCTATTAGCTCCAGGCCCCTTTTATTCGTTTCTCAAATTCAGTTGCTTTGCTTTCAGTCTGATTCAGTTCTTTTACCGTGCAATGCGTCTCAGCCTTTCACTCATTTTAATATAATGTAGCGTTGTATACCGCTCATTGTGTTTACAGAAGTATTTCTTTCTCGTTGAAAATAATTTTTTCCCTGCATGGACAGGCAGAGGCCAATGTTAAGGCTAGGTTTTCTTGAAAAGCATGTATTTTGTCTTTTGCTGCATTTTCAATATTTATGTTATTGTAAACATTTCTTACTGTCTTTTCTGGGGACCTACTAAAAGGATCATTTAGTATGAAGGGCTGCATTTTCTTAGATATTTCCACTCACTTCCTCTGTGTGAGAACTGTGCTTTTAAGTAAAAAGATGAGGGTGGTGATAGTTCTGTCTGACACTGAATGCCCCACAACATGGTGTCTGCTGTGCAAGTATCCAACATAGAAATACTTGGTCTGTTGTTTCGCCTGCACTGCGCTTGCTCTGTGCTTGTTAGGTTTCACCTTCACAGTGCTTGACATCTATTGTATTTAATGTAAATCTTAAAAGTGGCTTCAGTAACTTATATTGCACAACTGCTCACCAAGCTACAATTTACAATCCAAAAGCAGCTTAATATTAATCACATAGGCGAAACTTATTGCATTTACCAATGTTTGTTAATACATGAAGACAAAGAAAGACACCTAAGAAAACTTATCATCATCCCTGAAAATGTGTGGTTGGGCCTTTTTATTAGGTGATAATTAGATTAGATGCCATAAGAGTATATTAATTCGATCAGATTACATTTGATTAGACTAGATTAGATTATTTCAATTTGTTTCTTGATATAGCCTATATCGCTCCAAAAAGCATGTGGGCCCCACACTGAGATCCCACTACTTTCACAATTTCTAAGATTGCTTCATATCAGGAACTGCTTTAGCAAAAAGATAGAAAAAAAACAGTAAATAGAGCACTACTTGAGGAGTCAGTCGGGTGTATGAAGGTGCAGGGGAGTGAATCAGGCTCTCGAATACAAGTTAAGTAAAGATTCGCGCAGACGTTTTGGGAAAAATATCGGGGCATATTATCAAGGGGGTTTATCTCCGCTTTCTTGGCTTTAAAAGCCAAGAAAGCGGAGATAAAATTATCTCCCTATTACCTAGCTGTCGCTAACCAGTTAGCGACAGCTAGTAGGAGATAGCGACCATCTTGGGTCCCACTTTGCATGTCAGTGATATTTATCACTAATGACATGCAAAGTGGGCGTGCCAAGATGTTAGCGACTGGAAACAGTCGCTAACATCGCTATCTCCTATTACCAACTTTTGGAGGTATTCGCGCTAAGCGCGAATATCTCCAAAAGCTAACACCTGCCCTGAGCAGTTCTTAGCCATGTTATCCAATGGGAGGTGGATAACATGGCTAAGAGCATTAGCTCGGTAATGCATGAATATCGCTGACTTTTCAGCGATATTCATGCATTGTGGCCGATTTTTATCGCATTTGCGATAAACCTTGGCCAAGGTTTATTTGCGATAAAAATCGCCGCAGCTTAGCGGTAAATTTTTGTCTCTAACCAAGCAATAGCGATACTTATCGCTATTGCTTGGTAATATGCCCCACCATTTTCTCTGAAAGATTCGCTTTGTCGATGATATAGCAGCCTTTTAAGAGCAAAGGTTCCAAGTGGGGCAGCCAGTGCAGGCTGATCAAGGTTGCTGTGTTGTGACTGATTTTCTGTTTTCAGTTATAAGACAGCTGGCATCATGTGGGATGCTCGTCAAGCACATTAGGATTGCGCCTCTGATATTGTAATTTTTCAATTTCACAAGTTAAATGTTTCTACATAATACTGAAATTAACATGTGAGCATGCTAGTGACATTAACTGTGTATTATTCACCTTTAGACTGACTATGGCTAATGTGGGCCTTTGTTTGGTATGGCTAACATTTGGGAACCATCTTGCTTCAAATCATGTGCATATTTTATTTCTAGAAGAAACCGAACCTGCAATTAAGTAACGCAATGTGTCTTTGCTTCTTGCTTATATAACATGTTTCACTTATGTGACAACTGCAGAATATGGCAGTTAGTTGCTACTGTACACCTGCAGAGTACAGGCTGGTCTATGTTTCCAGTTTGTTGCAGAAACTGCACGTTTGAAGTAGGATTAGAGAAACCCTATTGTGTAGGATGTCGAGAAAGTAATGAGCCTTATTTTGTATCTATTAACCTCAATCGGACTGGAGCGTTTCATGGCAATCATGTGCAGATGTTGCAAATGTTAGAATTGTGTGATTGAAGCTAGTGCAGAACTTTTATAGAACCTGCTTTAGCCTCCTTTTTGAGACTGCGTTGAGCAGCGTCGGATGCTCACCTTATTAAAGAACTCTTTTTCTTTGAGATACGTTTCTACAAATCTGTTCTTTTGCTTATATGACTTGATTACAACTTCATATTTACTAATTGTATTCATTTATTGATTTTTGGTTGACACTAATTTGATATTCTTGATTCTGTAAGCCTTAATCTTTTAGTAAACCTTTATGGTTTGATAACGTAACCACTTTGTCTTCCTCATGAAGTCTAAGGTGTTTTATGGTAATTAAATGTATTGATTTGATAGCTTTGGTTGTGGATTTCTGCTAGTCAGACAGTGCTTTATGAGCCCAGAATTCACACAAAAGCGCGAACACCAGGGAGGACACACGAAAAAAAGAATCCTCTCCTGACACTATGAGTTTATGTTGTCATGCACATGTTAATGGTACTCTTTTATTAACGCAAACACAAGGTGATGATGGACAGAGCACTGAAACTTTTCAGACTCACCCCCAGTCACAGATCTGGGTTGAATCCATCATCTGTTCTTTAGCTCACCTCGCCACCCCAATTCAGACACAACTATATGCAAATCAACCTTGACCTTGTGCCTCATGGGAACAGTGCAGCACGAACTGCCATGTCTTCCCTGGACCAGAAACAGGCATCCTGGGACCGTTTCAGGGTAACATCCCTCATCAGCCAGGCTAGCTTTAATCCAGTGGCAAAGTGAGCAAGAGACCCACGTCCGGATATACTCTGCCAATTTAGGGCAAACAAAGCAAACACATGGTGATGATGGACTGAGCGCTGAAGCTTTTCAGAAACTCATCCCCAGTCACAGATCTGGGTTGAGTCCATCATCATTCTTAAGCTCACTTCGCCACCCCAATTCAGACATAGCTATAATCAAATTAGTCTTGACCCTGTGTCTCATGGAAACAGTGCAGCCCGAACTGCCAAGCCATGTCCTCCCTGGACCGGAAACAAGCAGCCTCTGACTAGTTTCCGGATAGCACCCCTCATCAGCCAGGCTAGCTTGAATCCAGTGGCAAAGTGAGCAAGGGACCGACATCTAGGCACACCCTGCCAACTTAGGGCGAACAAAGGAAACACAAGTTGATGATGGACAGAGTGCTAAAACTTTTCAGACACTCAACCCCAGTCACAGACCTGTGTTGAATTCATCATCGTTCTTTAGCTCACCTCGCCACCCCAGTTCAGACACAGCTATATGCAAATCTGGCTTGACCCTGTGCCGCATGGGAACAGTCCAGCCCACACTGCCAAGCCATGTCTTCCCTGGACCAGAAACAAGCATCCTGGGACCGGTGTCGGGGTAACACCCTCATCAGCCAGGCTAGCTTGAATCCAGTGGCAAAGTGAGCAAGGGACCTCTGCTTGGCATACCCTGCCAACTTAGGACGAACAAAGCAAATACAAGGTATTAGAATGTTTCCTGTCCAGGGAGGACCTGGCTTGGCATTCCGTCCATCAATTGTGTGTCTTTTTCTTTCTCGCTCTCAGTACTCTAGGTATGTCCAGACGTGGGTCCTGGGCTTTCTAGCATTGCAATGGACCAAGAGAGTGCACCGGAGAGCAGTCGCTGTCCTGAAAAAAGGGAAAGGACAGTGTTTGTTCTGGGTTGCCATTGAAAGCTTCCCCAGGAGAGATGCTGGTACCTACGAGTTGATGAAGGTGGAGAGAAACACCTTATCTTCTGCATCACCACATCTGTATGCTTCTCCTATCCTGACAGCACTTCACGTGGCGGTGTCAGGGGACCACATCCAAAACGAGGGCATCATGGGAAGATATAGCAGCTATGCCCCCAATCTAAGTCTCTCCTGTGCATAGGGGCTGCGCTTAGACACTTGAGACAGCACACATAAGTCAGAGAGGCAGTTGCAGCCAAGCAGAGAAGGAGTCTCTTCACCAAGTGCACATGTTCTCACTGTCTCTTGAGTTAATTGCGATTACTTTTGCATCAGGGGCTGCAATGGCAAGGATGTTGACAGCTGGGGACACAGCAAATGCAGGAAAGAGTTCTGATGTCAGCAGGGAGAGCTGGGATGCCCTGTGCCTCCAGTGAGGGGTGGGGCTCTGCTCTGTAAGTTGGGGAGGAGACCCCCTGGAGCAGCCTCCCCAAGAGATCTCACAACGGTGCTAGTCGATTCAACGGATACGTAGTGTTCGCGAAAAGCCTCAGATGGTGCTGTAATGTGTCACAAGGATACTGTGGTTCTAACAAAAACATTTTGTCCTTAGCATCATTTACAAAATGTTCTTTCCATTGGAGGTATATGAGGAAATCTACACCCAGCGAGAAGATATTTCGTTAATGACATTTAGGACACAATTTTTACGACAGGCAATATTTCTGATCACAGTATTCTGAAAAACAAATGCTGTGAGTCACCAGGTTAAGCATGGAGAGGATCTTCTGAGAAAATCACAGCAGGGAATGTGGGAGAGAAGAGAGAGGAGTAGAGACTAAGGGGCAAGAGACAGGTCCATTGCTGGAGTGTGGGAGAGAATCAGGAGGATGTGAGGCTTGGAGTGAGGCACTGACGTGATATGTGGACAGAATGTACAAAGCAAGAGGCGAAGTTATGACAGAGAAGAGACAAAACAACCCTTACAAATGAAGGTCTTTGAAGAGGGATGACGGGGAGATGACAAATTGGATTTCAGCCTCTCACAAATGAAAATCAAATGCCTGACCTCTGAGCAGGTGATTGGCAGAGGCAGGACGGCGAGTAAGATGCGGATCATGATTATGTTGGATGTGAGGATTGGGTAGTGATAGACCTGTTTATATATGTGTGTATATTTAAAAATGCAAACCTAGCTAGCGAGCAGCAGAGCATGGTACAGTGGGCATGCAACTGAGAATATAATTCATGTTCGTTTACAGGCGACAGCTTGACACAGGTTTCTACTGTGAACAGCCCCCAGCAACTGATCTCTCCTTCAACCCCTCTCTAATTAGAAATGTGCTTATATACATCGTTTTCCACATAGCATCTCTGTGCAGCAATTATGGGCTTCTCTGACGCAAAAACTGCGTTGTAGAAGAAGCAGCAACCTCCAGTCTAAAACAGTGCTTTCAATATGAAGCATATCCAACCGATACACTGAACCCCATCAGTATCAACATCAATGCATTAGCAAGGTCCCTCTCCTGGAGGAGGTTTTTCACCTAACGTCTTGTCTTCCCTGAGCAATTCAGAAACGGAAAAAGAATGCCGATGGCAGTCTCAAAATCACAAACAAATTAATTATTATTCTGTACAAACACAAACAAAGACAGAATTCATGCTACACAGATTCGTTTTCAGGCCTCTTTGTAAGGAGAAATGCAGGCTTATGCTAAGTAAAAATACTCAGACAGACAATTTTAATACATGTCAAGATCTGTGTGGAATATATTAACATCTTAATAATGGCATTGGGAGTAATTCTGTCTTTGTTGGAGTGGTGTGGCTCACTGGTTAGAGGCGGCAGACCTGGAAGCAGAGAACGGCCCGGGACCAGGGTTCAATTTCCGACACGGCAGGGTAGTGAACCAGGGTCAGCAACTCGATAATTCTCGCCTCGGTGCCTACTCTAACCAGGGATCACACTCGGCAACTCTGGGCATTAGCTTGCCTCATCTCTACAACGGCCCCCCACATTCGCCGGGGATGCCTGGTTTCACCTTGGAGATACCCAGTAGGGACCATCTCACAGGGATAGCCTGGACGAGTTCCCCAGCGGTCTACAGCGCCACGACGCCTCAGGGCAGCAGTGCGCTTTACAAGACACATACATTTACATTTACATTTGTTGTGTTGAGCATTAGATAGCTGCTAGATATCCAGTTTGGAGTTTAATCAAAACAGGCGTTGAGACACTGAGGGGCATATTCTCAAGGACTTATCGCCCAGTTATCGGCACTTTATCGCAGCCTATGTCGCGAAAAATTTATCTCCCCATTCACAAGCGGGTGCTAACAGACCATATCACCAGTTTACCCGCTACAGCAGCTGCAAAAAACATCGCCACAGACGACCCCGGCAACTATCGCTAATGAGATGCAGAGTAGGCATTCCCGTGCCAAAAGCTGCGACACCAAACTGCAACATTCTCAACGACCAGCCAGATCGGTGTTAAGAGCACAAAACATGAGATAAGGCGCGTTAGCGGCAGGAAAGTAACACCTGCTCTGACCTGGTGTAAAGTCAGACGACAACCTGCTACATAAAAGGGAGCCCAGCCCAGAGCCACACCAGAAGAACAACAGATGCCAAGAAGCTACTGATCCTGCAGCTCGGAGCCCCAACAGGGCCACAACACCCACTGCCACCATCCCCAGGCCCGCCACTCCACCGGGCCCTACCCAGGGCACCTCTCACCTCCCCCGGACCAAGATACTGCACATCAATGGCACTAAATCATGAACAAAAGCACCCACCTGATGTCGCACAGTTACAACAATCAACATACATGTGAGTACAGAAATCCTGATTCATTCATTCACCATTGAAAGTCCAAACAAAATATCACATTCCAATGTGTCTCCTAACAACTATTTTGAAGAGTCATGTTGGGGCATCTCTGGACAATCTGTGTGTCGCAGCCTGCAAGACAATATCCAAAATAAGAAGGTGTGTCAGGCACTCATCAAAGGACAGAGAGTGAGAGAGAGAGAGAGAGAGAAATAAAGAGAGAGAAAGAGAGAGACTGAACAAGGAGCGCAAGGCCAATTGGGCCCTTGGCTCATTCAAACATGCCAACTGCTGCGTGTGTTTCGTAATTGGTGCACCCCAAATCACAGGGCTGGCATCAAAGTCAGTGCGAAGGCCACATCACATTTCAGAAATGCAAGCAGTAGTCAGACTAAAATTAGGTTTGAAAGCTCCTTTGTCTCAATACACAAGGCGGAAGGACAACCGAACCCCCGACCTTGGTCCTGAATGCGGCTGTCACAACCTGCGTGAGATACCATACCAGCCTCTGATGACTCCCACTTCACAAACTGTGCTAATGAAAGTCCAACGTGCCAACACCCAACACACACTTGTCCCTGCACGAGCTACACCTGCAAGGGATGCCCTTGACACATTAGTTAAAAACAACCCATACGTCCAAATGTTGTACACACATACGACTCATTGCCCAGAGCTGTGGCATATCGTCCACCGAACTGCCACTGGTGTCAGGAGTGCTGGTGCTATGAGACCAACAAACGCAATGGCAGGCATTCCCGGGCACAAGCACAACCCCTGTCATGTGGAACTGTACTGTGCACAAATGCTGCATCTGTTGGGATCTGTGCCAATGGCAGTGTTGCGAATAAGTTACCGTCTGAGTTTCCGTCTTGCCTACGTCACCTGTGTCCAGCCCTGGTTCCAGTGTCAATCATGCATATTTGAGTGGCCCATGGAGGCCTGCCTATCCAACGCAAAAGTAGCTAAATTGGATTATGACCTGGTAGTGCGCCCCCTGTTGGCCCACGAACAGGAGTGTCACCAGTATAGCCATTCATGGGTTGCACTGTTCTTTGGCGAATGTGCTGGCAGTTGTGCATGGGAGATTTCACAACTCCTCGTGTGCAGTGACCCCATCTAGGTGCTCCCCTTTTGGGCTGTGTTGGGGATTGGTGAAACAGCGTGGACTGAGCACATCTGCCCATACCAGTTAATGGATTGGCTCAACTTGGTGATCCTTGTACCCGACAACGACGTACTATTGGAACGGATTGCCCATGAAGCTGCCCTCGCATTCATGGATGAGAAACTACGTTCTTGCAGCCACATCGGATTGTCACCCACAGCACAGGTCCCAACACCTTGTTGCAATGTGGGGGATGCTCACATATCCCACCACAACAGTCAACATGTCTGCCTTTGTCTGGACTCATATTGCATGTGCGTGAAACTACGCGTGTGTACCCATACCTGTGCAAGGTGATGCAGTTCCATGGTCGGAGCAGCACAGCGTCGTTTGGCAAAGTTCCCAATTAGGAGATACTGCTGGGGGGAGAGTACACACATGGCAATGTAGCATGACATGTGACCTTGTCGATCCCTTTCACCTGATCACTGTCAGCAGAGCAGACAGTCGGCGCAGTCCTGTGACACAGCACTATGCAGATCCCATGGGCTGTGAGTCGTGTCCCCTCACACAACAATGAGCAGACGTCAAACATCACATGACTCGTCCAGCAAGGCAAGGTGGGCTGAGACCGTTGCCATCCGTAAGGATTTCGTGTACATTTTTTCCTCCCCATTTCTTGCACCTCGACATGTTCCCATGCTGTGTGTAAGTGTCTTAAGCATTTCCCTGCATGTTGTGGCCGCTGCCTGTTCCGTACTAACATGCACATGCAATAAAGTCTATGAAACTTCACTGGTGTCTAACTGTGATGAATGTTGATTAGATTGACAAATCGTGTGCCACAATGAGCATCGTCCCTACACAGGGAGGGAATTACTGACACGTGTACAATGGGGGGGGGGGGGGGTCCCTTTCGACAGCTCCACCTCTGTCAGCCAGACATTGTGTTTGGGATAGTTGCTGGCAGACCTATGCACTTACGTGTCTTCAGCAATGTGAGTTTGTGTCCAACCTCTGGCCATGTGGAGCAATGTTATACATCAAAATAGAATGTTTCCACACAGATGTGTGTGAGTAGTTATGCGAAGTGACGTTCTGTTGGCACATGTGATGTAGGACACCACTTCTGGCCTGTTACCGATTTGGCTATTTCTACACACAGCCCTATTCAACACATGGACGTGTGTCTACTTTGGGGTGTTGCGTGATCGATGTTCATGTGTTATGAGGCCACAGATAGTTCACACCTTCACAGTCATCTAATTGGCTATGTTGGTCAGGGTCAAACATGCACATTGATGTCATTTACCAGGGTGTACCTCCATGTGCAATCAATGTCCCTACATCCATCCATACTTTCATACTTGAGTGAACGTAGACGTGACAAATCTGTGTGATTTCGAATGTTTTATTCACATTCTGGTGAATGCCAGAGCTGGAGCTGGAGCTGTATATGGCCATGCCAAGCCCACATTACATGGTAGCTCAGTGTCGGCCAACCAAAGTCCTTTGGAGATTGAAAAGTGAATTGGAAGAGGGAGAGTGCAGTCCGCAGCAGGATTGCTGTGTAATTGTCAACCAGTGAAGATATGACAGGCCATGTTGGGGTACAGGTGAATGTCGCAAAGTGTTCTGGGGGTCAGTGGGAGGTGCTGTCCCAGGGCATGATGCATAGGGCTGAACAAGGCAGGGACAGGCCCTATGGCGGGGATGGATGCTACTACCTCCTTCCTCACACAGTAATTACCATCCACATCTTACTCCTCTGATACTTCTTCTGCATCTGGTGTGTCCGGTGTGTGTGGTGGTGTAATGGCTGAATCACTGTGTGCCACTGACACATCTGGGTGCGAAGGTGATAGGGCTGCATCACTGTGTGCCACTGACACATCAGGGTGCGAAGGTGATAGGGCTGCATCACTGTGTGCTACTGACACATCAGGGGTCGGAGATGTGTCTGTTGAAGTTCACGCAGCAGTTATCTGGGACAGGCTCAGTGGCAGCATTGGCAAGCTGAGGAACTGCAAGGCATGGAAGATCCCAACTGCATCTTGTGGCAACCATACTTCCAGCCTGCATCTGCTCCATGGTCTCCATTGTCCTGCGCATCCGTGCCAACTCTGTGCTGTCATCGCTGGTGCCTGTCTGACTAGACAGTTCTTTTATCTGAGTAATGGTCCCAGCGATGCCAGTCAAGGTTTTTTAAACTCTGTGGAGCTACGCGTAGAGGCACTACACCTGCTCCACCCAGGCCTATTCTTAACTTTGTTCTGTGTGCTTGCAGTCTGCCTCCAATACCCGTATGGACTGTGCATACTCTCTAGACAGCCACAACACAGGAAGGACTGGGTGTGACAGGAGATACATCTGCATTAACTGAGGGCCAAAAATCCGTTCCGCTTGCGGAATTTGTGGACTTTTGGCAATTTCGCAATCCACGAATCTCGTGAAATTGCCGAAAAATCCGCAAATCCGCTCGCGGGCAGATTTTCTTTTGTACCCACAGGAAGCACTTACAGTTAAGGCAGGTGCTCGAGTTGAAGCTAACTTTGTAACCATTTTAGAATGGCACCGGCAAAATGCCAGAGTTGAAGTTGCTTACTTGCAAGTTGCAACTTCAACTCTAGCAGCTTGCCGGCGCCATTCTAAAATGGTTATAAAGTTAGCTTCAACTCGGGCACCTGCCTTAACTCTGTAAGTGCTTCCTGTGGGCCAAAAATTAAACCTCAACAGGAAGCACTTACAGATATAAATAAAGCAGGTGCACGAGTTGAAGCTCAAATTCAGTAAAGTTTTAATCAGCCCAAAACATTAGTGAGCACGGTCGAGGCTGGGCAAATGTGCTTTAACCCCATATCTGCCATTGAAAATTAGCTGTAGTACTCGAGGGAGGTCTTTGAATCCCTGAGTTTCTCGAGCGCAACCCCCGTGTAGTTCCTGTGACCAGGAGGCTGCTTTATCCTCACCTGCTGCCCTGCTCGCTCTCTGACCCTTTATACACAAGAGGCATATTGACACGCATAGAAGTCCCTCTCGTTTGGCCCAGCACCACACACTAGCGGTATCAAACGTCTTAGCGCCCTTTCCCAACTATGATGGACAGCTCGCCCAAGGGACCTCGGCGCCTTTTGGCGAAGTGGCAAAGTTACAGGCACACATGGTCAGTGGAGACAAATCTTCTGGCCCTTTACGCAGCTGCAGTGTATGAAAAGCACTTTACATTTACCCAACGAGGTAGCACTTACTGGATTATCCAGTAGAAAGTACTCCAGTTGAGTAGAGGTATTGCACAAAACGGTGGCATCTTCGTGGATAACTATGCAGGGCAGGATTCATTCTGGCGCGAGGCTCCTGTCACAAAAATTAAACCTCAACAGGAAGCACTTACAGATATAGCAGGTGCCCGAGTTGAAGCTCAAATTGAGTAACGTTTTATTCAGACCAAAACATTAGTGAGCACGGTCGAGGCTGGGCAAGTGTGCTTTAACCCCATATCTGCCGTCGAAAATTAGCTGTAATACTCAAGGGAGGTCTTTGAATCTCTGAGTTTCTCTAGCGCAACCCCCGTGTAGTTCCTGTGACTAGGAGGCTGCTTTCTCCTCACCTGCTGCCCTGCTCGCTCTCTGATCCTTTATACGCAAGAGGCATGTTGACACGCATAGAAGCCCCGCTCGTTTTGCCCCGCACCGCACACTAGCGGTATCAAACGTCTTCCCCCCCCTTTCCCAACTATGATGGACAGCTCACTCAAGGGACCTCAGCAGCATTTGGCGCGGTGGCAAAGTTACAGGCACACATGGTCAGTGGAGACAAATCTTCTTGCCCTTTACGCAGCTGCAGTGTAGGAAAAGCACTTTACATCTACCCAATGAGGTAGCACTTACTGGATTAGCCAGTAGAAAGTACTCGAGTTGAGTAGAGGTATTGCACAAAAAGGTGGCATCTTCGTGGATAACTATGCAGGGCAGGATTCATTCTGGCACGAGGCTCCTGTCACAAAAATAAACCTCAACAGGAAGCACTTACAGATATAGCAGGTGCCTGACTTGCAGCTCAAATTCAGTAACATTTTAATCAGCCCAAAACATTAGTGAGAACAGTTGAGGCTGGGCAAGTGTGCTTTAACCCCATATCTGCCGTCGAAAGTTAGCTGTAATACTCGAAGGAGGTCTTTGAATCCCTGAGTTTCTTGAGCGCAACCCCGTGTAGTTCCTGTGACCAGGAGGCTGCTTTCTCCTCACCTGCTGCCCTGCTCGCTCTCGGACCCTTTATACACAAGAGGCATGTTGACACGCATAAATGCCCCGCACCTCACACTAGCGGTATCAAACGTCTTCCCGCCCTTTCCCTACTATGATGGACAGCTCACTCAAGGGACCTCGGCGCCTTTTGGCGCGGTGGTAAAGTTACAGGTACACATGGTCCGTGGAGACAAATCTTCTGGCCCTTTACGCAGCTACAGTGTAGGAAAAACACTTTACATTTACCCAACGAGGTAGCACTTACTGGATTATCCAGTAGAAAGTACTCCAGTTGAGTAGAGGTATTGCACAAAAAGATGGCATCTTCGTGGATAACTATGCAGGGCAGGATTCATTCTGGCACGAGGCTCCTGTCACAAAAATTAAACCTCAACAGGAAGCACTTACAGATATAGCAGGTGCCCGAGTTGAAGCTCAAATTCAGTAACGTTTTAATGAGCCCAAAACATTAGTGAGCACGGTCGAGGCTGGGCAAGTGTGATTTAACACCATATCTGCCGTCGAAAATTAGCTGTAATACTCGAGGGAGGTCTTTGAATCTCTGAGTTTCTCAAGCGCAACCCCCGTTTAGTTCCTGTGACCAGGAGGCTGCTTTCTCCCCACCTGCTGCCCTGCTCACTCTCTGACCCTTTATACACAAGAGGCATATTGACATGCATAGAAGCCCCGCTCGTTTGGCCCCGCACCACACACTAGCGGTATCAAACATCTTCCCGCCCTTTCCCAACTATGATGGACAGCTCACTCAAGGGACCTCGGCGCCTTTCGGCGTGGTGGCAAAGTTACAGGCACACATTGTCAGTGGAGACAAATCTTCTGGCCCTTTACGCAGCTGCAGTGTAGGAAAAGCACTATACATTTACCCAACAAGGTAGCACTTACTGATTAGCCAGTAAAAAGTACTCCAGTTGAGTAGAGTGCAAATCGCAAAAAAATCAGCGAGTTCGCAGGATGATCCGCAAATACGTAGATTTTTTTGCAATTTGGCGTGAATTCGCGGACCGCAGATCCGCAAAATTCACCCATACTTAATCTGCATACTGATAGTTTTCCTGGGCAGGGAGAGGGAGAAATTATTCACATATACATTTGAATAGGTTGTGTCCTGCCCTTACAGAAAGGGCTGATTCACCCCGTACTGATATGCTGGAGCCAGGGTTGGGTTGAAACGGATCCTTGTGCACTTCAGAGAACTCTTTTGAAGTCACCCCTTCATCAAAGGCACTTTTGAGTACAAGTACCAGGGCTCTAGACCTATCAAATCAGTACACTATTGAACCCGGAAAGAACTCTGCTGCGCTCAAGGATTGCCACTCTGCTGTGACTGTCTGCTATGAGGAACTGCCACCCTGCTTTGCTGAGCTGCCCTGATGCCTGCTGATCTCTTACTTCCTAAAGGCCCAAGGATGAATCCCAGGGTGTTTCAAGCATTTGTTGGCTTGCCCCCTCTTCTCCCTGAGGCCTTAGGGGCATCAAAGACCTTGTTTTCTTCTTTTTTCCCCCACTACTGAAGAAGCTGCTCTCAATACCCAGCTCTCCTCTCTGTTGGACCCAAGATCATCTTGTAGTGAAATATCCTGCTGGCCAATTGCCCTGGGTTCAGTGCACTGTGACTAATGCATCAAAGACTTTGTCATTGGCTTTTCACACCTGACTACAGAGACTGGTTTGCAAAAATCAGCTCTCCCCTATGTGGAAGCCAGGATCTTTGTGTGTTGGGATCTATAGTGTTGCCTGACTGCTGGGGGCTGAGTGCGCTGTGTGTGCCTCACCAGGAGACCCACCTTCCTGAGTTGGAGCATTGCTGGAGCAACGCCAAGATTTTCCTTTCTGTGTTGGAGCGTCACCAGAGTAATGCCTAGCCCCGCCTTCTAGTCCGCCTTGAGCCAGAGATTGTCGGCTGCTCGCCCAAACCCTTCAACAACATCCCAGGAGGTCTTGTGCGCGAACATATCACGGCAGCCCCTGTAAGCCGTACTGAACTCCGTGTAGACAGCTTAGGCTCACTCCCCTATCTCAGGGAAAGCAAACTCCTTGAGCACCTCCTGTGCTTGTGATTTGAGCCTCACGTTCATGTACTTATTCTATGGTGATTAGTTATCTAGTGATCCCCGTCAGGGATCGCACTTGGAGCACATGTGACTGCGAGCTTGTTACTAACCGCGAGTGTCCCTTCGATGCTTAGAACTATGAGACACAATGTTATTATTGCATTTACGATTGCTTTGAAGTTGAAAAGCACTTCTTATGCATTTAATTGTTAAACATTGATATCTCATTAACTAGCTATTGATTTTTTGTCATTTTGGTCTTATTTTATTCAGATAATAAATACCCCTTATTTTTCTAGACCTGTGTGGTGTCTTTTTGTGTAATGTTCTCCTTGTGTAAAAGTATATGTGTGCATGGATGTCATTTGGAGGTAATCAGGGGTTGCAGCTGGGACCTCTAGCTTGCTTCCTGCTTCTTCCGGCACTCCCTTTGCGACCTCTGTCCTCAGAGGAGGCAAAGGTTTGTCCCCTCTGAGACCAGGTATCACAAAGGTCAGGCATAGCAGGGCGCAAACTAGAGGTCACAGCTGCGACACCTGACTACCTCCAAATGATGCCCATATATGTGTGTTGCATAAATACTTTACACATTGCCTTTGTTGATAAGCTTGCCTGCTCTGTGCCAAGCTACCAGAGAGTGAGCACAGGTTGTCTTCGTTGTGTATCTGACTTACCCTGATTAGTGAGCTGGGTTCTGCCTGGGTTGGATGCATACCTAAGCCGAACAGAAACACAATTTCTAACAATCGTCTGATATGCAAAGGTTTTCAATTACAGGATCAGATATTGAATGGACTGAGGGCCTGATTTCGAGTTTTGCAGACAATAACATTATAGCCTATGGAACTTGTAATACGGCAGAAGGGATATCCGTCACATTGGTGACGGAGTATCCCATCCGCCAAACTCGTAATTAGGTTGTATGTTTTTTAATGATAAGTAATCTTTTTTTTAAGTTAAAGTCACCGTCAACAAGAAAGGAACATATCCTAAATTGACAATTTCAGAATTAATATTGTGCCAAAAGATCGGGTCATTGGCTATGGTACCATAAATATAGAATAAATGCAGAATTGTATCATCTATTTTTATTTTAGCAATTAAAAGACTACCATCAGCATCTAAATGCTTGTCTGATATCTGTAGTTTGAGTTTGAGAGGGAACAGAATTGCCATACCATTCTTTTTTCCTATTGCTGGGGAAGAAAAAATGTGACCTACCCATTTCTTATTAATGTAAGATAAATGTTTATATGAGTTTCCTGGAGTAAATACATGTCAGCTATATGCCTTGCTAATGAGTCTAATATTTTCATATGTTTAACAGGGTGTTGTAAACCTTTAACAATAAGAGAAACAATTTTAATCTTACAAAATGTATCCATAACTGTAAACATTATGCCACATAAAAGCCGCACTCTGGAACCAGTCGGGGCTTGTAATTGAGTTTTTGGGGGATTTATTCCCTGGTTTCTCAGCGGCCTAACCTCCTATAACTTGCTCCTGTTTTTGGTCATGTTGCTTACTTACCTTCTACCCAAGGAAAGGTTCCTTTGTTAGTTCTTGCTGCCTGCTCCTGAGTTGTTGCTTGACATCGGTTTCTTCAGCTGGTGTTTTGAAAATTGTTTTGTTCTCCACATGCTTGTGCAGACATGGGGCACAAAAGGATTTACCTACAGGGCCGGACTGGTTACTGGGCATTTTGCCATGCTGCCGAGCTGGAGGCTGATGTCAATGTGGTGGGGGCTGATTTCGTTGATGGAGACCTGCGTGTGCTTCGAAATAAACAAAGCAAAACGAATTTCGTTCAGCACACGCAGGTCCGCATCAACAATCAGCCTCCAGCTCAGCAGCATGCCAAAACGCCTGGCAGTCAGTCCGGCCCTGTTTACCAACAGCTGACTAAGCTTCTAATTTGGTAAGATGCATGTGTTCCTTTTGGTTTCCGACCCACAGTTTCGACCTTGTTTTGCTGGCATAGGACTATGAGTGCTTTGACACTGCTATTCTGTGCCAAAGTGCTGTGCTTGTCATGTACATACTGGTGATTGGTATATACATGATTGGCTTGTTTGACTCAGCTGTAAGTCCCTTGTCTAAGGGTAAGACCTATACCTAGGGCATATAAAGCAAATGCTCCTCCATTGGCCTGCAGCACTGGTTGTGCCACTCACGGAGGTAACTATTCAAACGTGCCACAGGTATGCCCTGGTAGTGCCTGTGTGTACAGGTTACTGTTACTCAGTTTAGCATTTGAAAAGCTAATTGCCAAGGTTTTGCATGTCTCTTGCTATGTGGGAGTACTTCCTGGGGGCAGGGTGCAGTATTGGGAAGAGGGTGCGTGTGCCCTACATGCACTGGTAGTGAATGACACCTGATGGTGTGTTCAGTACGGTGGGGCCTGCCTCTTGCATTGATTAATATGGGGGATCAGTTTAAAGGCTATTGAGAAGTATTTCCTATGTGCAGAAGAGTAGCAGTATAGTGGTGGATATTAATGAGTTAGTAATGGCAAATCATCTCTGGTTGTGCAAGTAGAAATGTCGCGTTGGGAAAGTGATTCAGAAAAGGGGGTGGTGATGAACAGAGTGTCTGAATTAAGCAGACTACTCTTACCCAGTCCAAAGACCAGGGCTTAATCCATCACCGTTATTTATCTCACTGCACCATCCCAGCTCAGAACCTGGCTATATGCAAATCAGTCTGTCCCTGGCCCAGTGCATCACAGGAACAGGGCAGACTAAACTACCAAGCCAATTCTTCACCAGAAAGGAGACAAGCTACCGGGGACCGGTTTCTGGCGTTTCAGCCTTCTTCGGACCGGCTTGCTTGAATGCTGATGGTGCAGTGAGAAAGGGACTCATGTCTGAGTATACCCTGCCACACCTATAGTGGCCAAAAACGATTCAGAAAAGGGGGTGGTGATGAACAGAGTATCTGAATTAAGCAGACCACTCTTACCCAGTCCAAAGATCAGGGCTTAATCCATCACCGTTATTTATCTCACTGCACCATCCCAGCTCAGAACCTGGCTATATGCAAATCAGTCTGTCCCTGGCCCAGTGCATCATGGGAACAGGGCAGACTAAACTACCAAGCCAATTCTTCACCAGAAAGGAGACAAGCTACCGGGGACCGGTTTCTGGCGTTTCAGCCTTCTTCGGCCCGGCTTGCTTGAATCCTGATGGTGCAGTGAGAAAGGGACTCATGTCTGAGTATACCCTGCCACACCTATAGTGGCCAAAAACGATTCAGAAAAGGGGGTGGTGATGAACAGAGTGTCTGAATTAAGCAGACCACTCTTACCCAGTCCAAAGATCAGGGCTTAATCCATCACCGTTATTTATCTCACTGCACCATCCCAGCTCAGAACCTGGCTATATGCAAATCAGTCTTTCCCTGGCCCAGTGCATCATGGGAACAAGGCAGACTAAACTACAGTGGAAGGGTATACTCAGATGTGAGTCCCTTGCTCATTGCACCATCAGGATTCAAGCAAGCCGGGCCGACGACGGCTGAAATGCCAGCAACCGGTCCCCGGAAGCTTGTTTCCTTCCCAGTATAAGAATTGGCTTGGTAGTTTGGTTTGCCCTGTTCCCATCATGCACTGGGACAGGAACAGACTAATTTGCATGTAGCCAGGTTCTGAGCTGGGATGGTGCAGTGAGCTAAAAAACGGTGATGGATCAAGCCCTGATCTTTGGACTGGGTAAGAGTGGTCTACTTAATTCAGACACTCTGTTCATCACCACCCCCTTTTCTGAATCATTTTGTCCACCATAAGCGTGGAAGGGTATACTCAGATGTGAGTCCCTTGCTCATTGCACCATCAGGATTCAAGCAAGCCGGGCCGACGACGGCTGAAATGCCAGAAACCGGTCCCCGGAAGCTTGTTTCCTTCCCAGTATAAGAATTGGCTTGGTAGTTTGGTTTGCCCTGTTCCCATCATGCACTGGGACAGGAACAGACTAATTTGCATGTAGCCAGGTTCTGAGCTGGGATGGTGCAGTGAGCTAAAAAACGGTGATGGATCAAGCCCTGTTCTTTGGACTGGGTAAGAGTGGTCTGCTTAATTCAGACACTCTGTTCATCACCACCCCCTTTTCTGAATCATTTTGTCCACCATAAGCGTGGAAGGGTATACTCAGATTTGAGTCCCTTGCTCATTGCACCATCAGGATTCAAGCAAGCCGGGCCGACGACGGCTGAAATGCCAGAAACCGCTCCCCGGAAGCTTGTTTCTTTCCCAGTATAAGAATTGGCTTGGTAGTTTGGTTTGCCCTGTTCCCATCATGCACTGGGACAGGAACAGACTAATTTGCATGTAGCCAGGTTCTGAGCGGGGATGGTGCAGTGAGCTAAAAAACAGTGATGGATCAAGCCCTGATCTTTGGACTGGGTAAGAGTGGTCTGCTTAATTCAGACACTCTGTTCATCACCACCCCCTTTTCCTGAATCATTTTGTCCACCATAAGCGTGGAAGGGTATACTCAGATGTGAGTCCCTTGCTCATTGCACCATCAGGATTCAAGCAAGCCGGGCCGACGACTGCTGAAATGCCAGAAACCGGTCCCCGGAAGCTTGTTTCCTTCCCAATATAAGAATTGGCTTGGTAGTTTGGTTTGCCCTGTTCCCATCATGCACTGGGACAGGAACAGACTAATTTGCATGTAGCCAGGTTCTGAGCTGGGATGGTGCAGTGAGCTAAAAAACGGTGATGGATCAAGCCCTGATCTTTGGACTGGGTAAGAGTGGTCTGCTTAATTCAGACACTCTGTTCATCACCACCCCCTTTTCTGAATCGCGTTGGGAAAGTAGGCATTTCTGTGCTCGTGGCTCTGTGTGCCTGTCAGCCTGTCTCCAATCCACTGGGCGCTCGGTGGACACCTACATATGTGCATTCCTGGCAGTAGGCCATAAACTAGGGGCTCAAGGGAAACTGCAGACCTCTGACTCTGAGGTTCCCTCCTGGGATCAATAGGAGGGGATAGAATTGGCACCTGCATTCCAAGGAGCAGGGTCTTGGCCCCACTAAACATAATGATCAAACTTCCCAGGGTAGGGTGGCAGACAGAATAACATTTAGAGAGGGCCTGTGCATTGCAATGGTGGCCTTTTGAATATATCTCTTCTTCAAAGGCCATTGTGGGTATAACCATGGGGGCTCTTCTCTCAGGAGATACAGACGCTTTTGGGAATGGAACCATACTACGCTGGTTCGACACTGGGACATCGACAAGAGGAATCAGTGGGGCAGGATAGACTGCAACTGGATTATCCAAAAACTTGTGGTAGCCTGGGGCTTGTCGTGCTCCAGGAATGAAACTATCACTTGGTGGATTTTGCCTGGATGTTGCTGGCCTGTAGCTAATTGCCAACTGTCGGTGCCTGGGTCCTTAAGCACTTTCCAAGGGCTGGTTGGCTGACCTCCTGTCCACGAGATCCCACGGACATAAAGGATCTCCCATTTCCACAAGACCTCGCAGAGTGCAGTGGAAACAGGTGTAAGTAATTGTTGATTCGGACAGGGACAGTCCTGAGGTATGCAGTAATCACACTGTGCAGAGGAGTGTGCTCATAAAGATCAGCAGCCCACCTGAGGTGCTGGAATGTGAGGAGCTCAAGGAGCGCTGGGGTAGTTTGCAGAGCCCGAGTGACACGTTCTTGCAACTGGAAACCTGTGCTAGCTCGAACTCCATAGTGTGTGGTGTCCAAGGGGTTTTGGGGGGTGATTGTCAAGTCCATGGGACTCGAGCTGGAAGCCAGACTGTCTCCGACCTCCAGATCGGGAGATAAAAGTGCCTGACATCTATTCCTTCTTCCAAAGTCGGCACTTCCCTCTCGCTGGACTTACAAACCAGGGTACTCTGTTGAGGAGAATATCATGACTGGACGGGAGTGGTCTTGTTGTGCTTTGTGTCCACTCACAGCAGGTTGCCTGTAGCAACTGTAGCTCGTTCCTCAGCCTGAGGGGAAACATTTCTCCAACTGGGATGTGTGCCAGCTTTTCGTTTCACAGACTTTTGCCTACCGGGGTATTGTGATCCTGCACTCATGAAGGTGCAGCTGGGTGCCTAAAGACCTAACCTGGAGGGACGAAACCAAGTAAATGTTTACTTCCGCTTTAGATGGTCCCGACAATCGAATCAAAGTGTCGCCAGCAGGTGCAACAGTTATCGTTGGCTGGTGTAGTTTGAGTGGCTGGGTCACGAGGCGTAGTCAAAACCTGTGATTTCTTGACCATTACAACTGTATGGGGTATGTAATATTGGGAATGTTGTGTTTTATGCTAATGTGTTAGCGGCAAAGTAGAATACCTCTGAACAGCCTGCATATATGTTTCTGTTGCTTCTGATGAGAGGGGGGGGGGGGTTGCTTGGCTCGTGAACACCTCAGGAAAGTATGCAAATGGGTTAATGTTGCTTATGAGGCTGAGGGGATAATGGGGCAGGTAAATACCTGTGACTAGTACATATATGTTCATGCCATTATGCTGCTAATGGGAGAATTTGAAAATTGCATATAACTGCAAACCATATATCCAAAGTGTATGTCATTTTGGTTTCAATGTGTGTGTAATATCAAGACCAGTGTTTCATAGATACAGTGTACAGTCTTTTCGTAGTGTACTCAGTGTGTTGCGGGGGTGGTGTTGTGCCAGTCCTTTACACTTTGACACTGAGGATAAGCCTGACTGTTCTGTGCCAAGCTACCCAAGGGTGAGCATAGGTTATCAGACAAGTATATCGTACTCATCCTATCTAGTGTAGAAGTGTGGCTCAGGGGTTAGAGGCGGCAGACCTGGAGCTTGAGTTCGGCCCTGGACCAGGGTTCAATTCCCCGCCTCGGCGGGTCTTGGGCTCAATAATTCCACGGACTCGATAATTCTTGCTCCGGTGCCTTCTCGACTCACGAGTTCACACTCTGCGACTCTGGGTAATAGCTTGCTTAATCTCCACATCGGCCCCTCGCGGTGGGATGCCTGGCTTTCACCTTGTGGATACCCTGCCAGGTTATCTCACAGGGGAATACCAGGACGGGTTCCCTAAGCAAGCGCGGAGATGCCCCAGGGTAAGTCATGCGCTATATAAGCTTCATACATTTACATTTACATTTACATTGTGTCTGGCTTCGATGTATCCCAGCCAGCCAAAAGCCACTGGGTCTAACAGCATGCATACAGAGAATTTTGGATTATTCTTGCCATCCTGCAGTTGGATTCTACAACTTTGAATTTGGATATGCACTTTTTGGATTCTGCAAATGGAATAAAAGACAGTTAATGGATATTGATATATAGGGTCTGTAAAGAAGAAAAAATTGGTTAAAGCATACTTCCATTTCTTTGATATCATATTTAAAAGTGACAATTTCATATTTCTAAGGCTTGAAACAGTGAGGAGGCCTAAAACTATGTCTATTGGGATAAGTTCACTCAAACCCATCCTAAATCCCCCTACTTTTGTTTATTCATATGCGCATGCCACAGACGTTGAAGGAGGTGCAACAGGTGGAGACAGAACATCAAACCCAGTTATTCAGGTGTTTGCACCACATAGTATTACACTGGCTCTTCCTGAATGCTTATTTGGGAGAATCATCTAAGTCTTCCACCTTTCTAAATCAATGCCAGTGCATTTTATGTGCAAATCAACCTGTTTTCTGAATGACCAATCTCAGGTGGCATTTATCCTTTCTTATCTAGGTGGAACTACAGCTACATGGTTGTAAGAAATTGGGTTGTTGGTTGACTGGGGAGTGAGTCCTGGTCCAGCAGCAACCACACTCTTTGTCTGGGTAAGGCACAAGAAACCCAGAAAATAACCTGTGGTCAACCTCATGGTAGCTTGGCACAGAGTAGTCAGGCCTAACTGACAAGCAATGTGTAAAGTATTTTTGCAACACTTCAAACTGTAAAACAGTGAAAAGACCACACAAAAAGATTCCCAGATCAGGTTAGACAAATAGAGGTGGATTTAATTGATAATAAATAGGACCAAAATGACAAAAATCCATTTAGTAGAACCGGAGATATTGAATTTTAAAGGTTTTACAAAAATTGCACCAAAAGACTGCCAAAAAGTCACAATTTCAGGCCGACCGCGATGGAGAGAGGGCTGGCTATAGGGAGCCAGTTAAGCCCACTGAATAGAGTACTTTAAATAATGTGTCACGGAGCGTTGCGTGGATTCACCTAAAAAAATGTGTCGTGCAGCCAAGGGGGTGCATAAGTTCCAAGATGTTGCGAAGCTGTGGTGCGAGGTCCTGTTGCGTCGACTTCAAGGATCCCATCGATGGGCTTGTGATGCAAAGTCCGGCATTGACAAAGTGGAGCAAAGTCGGGGTGATGCGTCAGTTCTGAAAAGCTGCGAGGCTTAGATGCGTAGTACAGCGTTTTTGTCGAAGCTGTCGTCAACGTGAGATGTAAAGGCCTGCGCAGAGGGTGGGTTGTGCAGTGGAGTTCCGAAGGCTAAGGTGGTGAAGCAAGTACTTGTGATGGGTCCAATCCACGAAGCAGTGGTGAAAAGTCGGTTCTGTTCAGGTTTGCACCATGCAGAAGAGTAGATCCGTCAGTTCCGCTGAATCCACAGGACTGAGGAGCACCTGAGACCCACTTCCAAGGGTCCAGGATTGGGGTGGCACCATTTGGCAGAGTAGACTGAAATATTGCAGTGTCTAGGTGCAGATGCAAGTTTGTTGGAAGCGTGCTTTGTCCCTGATGTTGCAGATCAGGAGGCCAGCCAACAAGACCTTGGAGTCACTGTGGGTTCTAGGTTAAAGAGCTGTAGGTCCAGTCTTTCTCATCTAGGCAGAAAGGCAGTAGGCAGCAGGTCAGCACCGCAAAGCAGGAGCCCAGCAGAGTGCAGTCTAGCAGAATGACAGTCCTTGGACCACACAGCGGTCCTTTGTCCTGGCCAGGTATCCCCAGGTCCAGAAGTGTACTGAAGTGGTGGTGTCTGAAGTCCATCTTTTATACCCAGGTGCCCTGGCTCTGGAAGGTGGGAGAAACTTCTAGGCAGTGGCTTTGAAGTGCATGGATTTTGCTGCCCCCTCCGTGCCCTGGCTCCAAGTTGGCTGGAGTGACAATACAGGGTTGTTAGGCCCTTTATAGGAAGACAGGACACAGCTTATATTGATGTAAGTGAGGCTCTGCTACGCTCTACCCCCCTCCTGCCAGAAGATGGCCCATCCAGGCACACCTAACCCTCTATTATGTGACTGTGAGGAATTCACTGTTAATTACATCCAGTCATGTGACCTGGGCCAGGCTGTAGGCACAAAAGGAATAAGGGCAGAAAAATACAAACTTTCAAAAAGTGTCATTTTTACAATTGTGGTAAAAAAAACGACATTACAATAAAATAGGCCTCTTCACCACAGTTACAAAACACCAAACAAAAACTGATTATCTCTTCCCATTTGTAAATTACACTTATAAAATGTAATGAGGTAACTATAATGTTATCCTATGGGAGAGCTAGTGCTTCGAGAAGTGAAAAACGAATTTAAGAGTTTTTCACCACCAGGACACGCAAAAGTTAAACGTACATGTCATACCTTTTAAACAAACTGCAGCCTGCCCTCTGGGCTGTCTAGGGTCTCCCCTAGGGGTGACTTATATGTATAAAATTGGAAGGTTTGAGCCTGGAAAAAGGTTTATTTTGCCAGGTCAAATGACAGGTTAAACTGCATGCACAGAATCTGCAATGGTAGGTCTAAGACATGTTTAAATGGCTACTTACGTAGGTGATGTGCAGTGATGCTGGCCTACTAGTAGCATTTAATTTACATGCCCTTGGTACATAGAGTAACATTTTACTAGGGACTAATTAGAACTTCTACGGTCCAGAACGGCTCTCCCCTGACTGCTGACTGCTGCCAGTGATTGCAGGCCTGTCTGACCTGACAGGCCTGCAGTAAGCAGCAGTAAGTTCTAGGTTCTCTCTGCCCCCCAGTACCAGTGCAAGCACCAAGGTCTCCTGTCCCCTAGCCTTGCCTGGCTTTTTCCCATTACCTGTTCTTGCCATTTTCCTGCCATCTAGCGTCCCGCTCCCTGCTCTCCTACCTCCCGAGCACCCCTTCCAAGACCTACATAATGGAGGCCTCAGAGCGGCTCCAACGAGCAGATCCAGAGCAGCTCTTCCCTGACTTCTGCCACAACTGCAGGCCTGCCTGACCTGACAGTCACCTAGCAGCAGTAAGTCCCAGATTCCCTCTGTCCCCCAGGACCGGTGCCAGCACCAAAGCCTTCTGTCCCCAAGGAGCCTTGCCTGACTTTTGCCCCCGACTGTTACCGCTGTTCTCCTGCCTTTCCGTGTCCCACTCTCCCACTTAATGGAGGACGCAGCGCTGCTCCAGTTGAGGAGATCCAGACACGCTCTCCACTGACTGCTGCCAGTGACCCCATCCATGTATGGCCTGACAGTCACCGAGCAGCAGTAGGTTCCAGGTTTCATCTACCCTCCAGGACCAGCATCGGCACCAAGGTCTCTGGACCCCTAGGAGCCTTGCCTGACTTTTTGCTCCCTTGCTGTTTCCGCCATTTTCTCGCCTTACCGTGTCCTGCTCTCTACTCTCCCTCCTCTCCAGGGCCCCTCCCAGGACCGACTTAACGGAGGCCTCAGCACTGCTGCTGAAGGGCCACCAAAGGCAAGACCATCTGCATCAGCTTGTACACCCCGGAACTCAGTGTCAAAACACAGGTGCAAACCAGCAAGAACCACACCTACAGAGCCACTTTTAAAATAGCCCTCAATGACTACCATTGACAGATCAAAGGGCAAAGAGGGAGGCCCTGACCAACTGGATTGACACCAGTGCCAACCAAACCAACAAACTGTTCACCATTGTCAGAGAGTTCACCTGCCTGTCAGCCACCGAAAACTCAATCACCTTATCACAGGAACTCTGCGACTCCCCTGCAGACCACTATCACAAAAAAATCAACCATCTATAAGAACTTCGATCCTCAACCCTCCAACCTCCTCAGTTTTCAATCAACCACCACCGTCGACCACACCCACTCACCACAAGTGAACCAAACACAACCACCTTTATGAACTCCATCCACTCGAGAGCACCCACCAGCCCCTGCCCCACTGACTTTTCAACCTCAAAAGAGACAAGATCAGCCTCCAACTCAGCACCATCATCAATGCCTCTCTAACCACGGCCACCGTTCCTGACACCTGGAAACACGCCAAGGTCAGACCCCTCCTCAGGAAACCTTCAGAAGACCCCCAGTGATATCCACAACTACTGTCCCCTCTCCCTGCTCCCGTTCCCCACCAAAGTCCTGGAGAAGGTCAGCAATCTCCAACTTACCAACCACCTGGAGAGAAACAACCTTCCAGACCCCTCCCAATCAGGATTCAGAACCAACCACAGCACTGAAACAACTCAGATCGCTGCAACAGATGACATCCGCACCGTTCTCGGCAGAGGAGAATTAGCTGCTGTGATCCTGCTTGACCTCTCCACATTCAACCGCCTTTGACACGGTCTCCCACAACACACTCATTGATGACTTATGCCTGCTTGGTATAACAGATGATGCAGCCAGATCTATGGCATCCTTTCTCACAGAAGGCACTCAGAAAAACCAACTCCCTCCCTTCACATCGCAAGCCAAGCACAACATCTGCGGTGTTCGCCAAGGCTCATCCTTCAGCCCAACACTCTCCAACGTCTACATGACACCACTCGCAGACATTGTCAGATCGCACAGCATCAACATCATTTCCTACACTGATGACACACTGCTCGTCCTATCACTCTCTGCTGACACCACCTCAACAAAGTCTAACTTTCACAACTGCATGAAGAGCATGTCAGCATGGATGAAATACAACTGCCTCTGGAACTACTCCTGGTGGCCATCGAACTGCGGACCCACTCCCACAACAACAGACCATGCCTGCAACCTTGGCATCATCCTAGACAGTGAACTCTCCATGAAACGTCAGGTCAATGCTGTCTCCTCAGCATTTTTCCACATGCTCCGCAAAATCTTCAAGTGGATCCCCCATCACCACCAGGAAGACTGTAACGCATGCCCTCATCACAGCCCACTGGACTACGGCAATGCACTCTATGCAGGCATCACCACCCAACCCATGCAAAGACTCCAGATAATCCAGAATGCAGCTGCCAGACTGATCCTCAACCTGCCCAAGAGAACACACATCACCAAGTACCTGAAAGACCTCCACTGGCTCCTAGTCCAGAAGAGATGCCATTCAAATCCCTGACTCATGCCTACAAAGTCCTCCACAACCTATGACCCACCTACTTAAACCACCGTTTGCACTTCCACCGGCCTTCTAGGAACCTCCTCTCTGCACACCTCGCCCTTGCGCAGATCCCTCGTATACACACTCCTTTCTCCTTTCTCACTGCAGAGGCCTGGAACGCCCTCCACACCTTGCCCTTGCTGACCAACTTTAGGAAGCAACTTCAGGAAGAGGCTCAAGACCTGGCTCTTCAAATGAGACCTACAGCAAGGGCCTGGATACCCTCTTGGGTGACAAGTCGCGTTTTAGAAATAATGATTGAAATAATGATTGGTTGATTGATTGACATATGCCAATTGTGCATAAGTCACTATTACCATGTCTAGAGGAGAGAGCGATTGCACTTTAGCACTGGTTTAGCACTGGTTAGCAGTGGTAAAGTGCTTAGAAACCTACGGTCAGCAAAAATGAGGTCAGAAAAAATGGAGGAGGAAGACAAAAAGTTGGGGGGAAGACCACTCTAAGACTGACAGATCTAACAATGGTCAATTACGCTAGTCGAAACAGATGATCTAATATTATATAATTACACAGATTTTAAGACTGAAATTAGGAAAATTTGTGATAAACCTACATTTATGCAGTCATTAGATACTGAACTTTTGAATTTGAAATGGATGAACACAGATCTTATCACTTATTTGAGCGCTTATAATAGGCTAATGGCAGAATCAGGTTGGCCTAAGGAGATGAGAGGCTCTCTGTTTATAGAGGATTGCAAGATGAAATTAAGGATTTACTGGCTCAGGTGGTAGACCCACCTGATGATTATGATAATCTGATTGACCTGGATGTTAGACTAGATCACATACTGGTTAAAAGAAAATCTGACCGAAGGAGGATTCAATCAGTGGTAGAGGAACCAGAACCTTAGCACATGGGTGAGGGGGTCTGTGGTTCACTTACTAATGAAGAAAGGGTCAATTGCTTGGGGCTCTAGAGGTTGCCACTGTTTGGGGCCACTACGGTTTCTTTCATGGCTACCACTAAGGCAGTGGCTATTTCACAACAGATCAACAAGCGGCTGGAGAGTCTTCAGGTCAGTTCTGTCACTCTCATTAGTCTCTGCAAAGGTCGAGGAAGTCAGTGCAGAGTGCTGGGCAGGCCAAAATCAGGAAGAATTGCCAGGCCCCAGCCATCACGTCTCCATTCATCGTCTGAGGGTCGACAAGGAAGGGCCCCAGAGCCATGGTGAGACCAGCGTTAGTCCCCCACTTTAGGAACTCACCTGCCAACGTGATATGTTGGGAGATCACCCATGTGCTCTGCCGCTTCAGGACCTTCTACCATGGGCTCTGCCGCTTCAGGACCTTCTCTACAGAGCCACCATGTTTCCCACGCTCCAAGCTCCGCCCCCAGGATCCATGTTATGGAATTTGAATCATATGACTAAACAAGCGCATGTGAATCTAAAATACATGGATAATTTCTGCAAACATTTTGACAATTTTTTTTTAGACTTTAGCTAATGTCTGTTCCACTTGCGGTAGCCTTCTTAGCACCTTTTTTAGATTGTACTCCTTGGGACTTGTTACAGACTTCTGTAACCAGCAATCTTACTGAAATAGTAGTGTTTTTTTCACACCAAGGTAGCACATCTCATATTCAGAATAAAATTGGATGTATTAGCAGAATAATATGATTGGATTCCTGGGACTCCTCATTTCTTTCATTCCTAATTAGTGGGGAATAAAACTCTACCTATGTTGTAAGAAGAGAACATTGAAGTTGAGGCAATGGGCTTTTGGATTGAAACAAGTAAGACAGAAGAGACAAAATAAAATCAAAGAACCAGTGATGGCATCAGGACACATTGGTGTGTACCCTGTTTAAGATATAAAGGAATATGACAACATTGAAGACAAAGAGAGGGGCATTATTTGCTTCAATGAGAAATGAAAATATACTCAAGAAGGACAAGTACTGGTGATACAAAGATACGGTTTCAACACATGCAGCCTACAGCACAGGTGTTTTGACATCTTGCCTCTCAGCACTGAGGATGTGATGGAAGCAGCAGGAAAAGGTATAAGTGAGAGACAAGTGTTTGATTTGAGGAGCTATAAATTGTCATGGATTAGTTCACATGTTATGGTATGTTAGAGGTTTGTAAAGCACCTGCTTGCTCCAATCGGAGTGCCCCCGCGCTGAATTCCTTACATGTGATTGGGGATTGCTCAAATGGATAGGAGGTGAGGACCTCTCAATTATACTATTTTATTTTAATTTTGGGGACCCTTTCAGACAAGAAAAGTACTGGACATATGGATCTGCAGCAACTGCATAGAGAGATCGTACAGTATGAATGCAGCAGGGATGGGTTATGGAAAGCAGCTGGGTTGCACCGAGAAGGTGCTATGCCTCTTGGCGAGGTGGCACGATATCTCCAGAGCATGGACAAAATTGGTCATCAAAGTTTTCAGACTGCTAGCTCTCTCTGACACAGGTGACTGGCCTGTTTAAAACTGAGAGGTATTTGCTGCCAATGTCCCAGAGTGCAGATTTGATGGATGAGTTTATAGCCAGGGATATTGCAGTGAAGGGTTAGGAAGCTTGCAGTGATAGACAGTGCCAGTGGGGAAATTAACAGGGAGATACATGGGGGCAGATTAACAAGAAACTGATGCATCTGTAGAGATGCGTCATTTTCCCTGCACCAGCCGGCGATACCTTTGCGCCACCATGGATGTGTCGTACTTAAAATACGGTGCAACATGGCGCAAGGATTGACAGATGCGTCAGAAATTGTGACACATCTGTTGGCGCAAAAGTCACTCTTTTCTGGAGGCGTGTCGCAAGCACAACGCAACTCCAGCAGTGCATGGTGAGGCCTATACTCATCATACTGCATCACTCATGCCTGTGCCAAGCAAGCGTAAGGTTTTGACGCTGTGGCATCCTGGAAGCAGAGCAGTGAAATCTTGTAGATTTCACTGTGTCACTTCTGTCTCATGTTGTAAATTGGCTGCATGGTTTGTGCCGTCACTGCGTCACAAAAGTGACGAAACAGCTGCACAAAAGTGACTCAAGGGGCATGTAAATCTGCCCTACAGTGTTTGCAGGAAGGCAGGAGAGACTAGGGTGTTTCTGCCATGAGGATATTGTTTTCATAGACGTGATTAATATTGAGAAGCTGGAGGTTACTTGTTAATTTGGGTACAGAGACTTTCTTGGTAAGAGTGATTGGGGTGGTAGAGCAATTTTGTGAACATCAGAACTAGGCCAGTAAACGGGCTGGGAGGGAAACTATGACACAGTACATATAGCTAAGATAACGCAATTTAGAGCCAAGCCGGTATGCTGTTTTAGGTCCTACCACACCGATATTTTTTTTTAAAAAGTCAAACACAACCTGAATATTTAAATGTGTATAATCACATTAGGAATTAAATATATTTAGGGATCCATGTCCTAATGAAAACTACACAGGAGTGATCATGCCCAGTCCCATCACAGCGTCGGGGAGCATATTCTGATGTGTTTTTCTTAATTTGAGCGAGAGTTAATAATCACAAGAATATTTGCATACTATAAAAAGAGAAATGCACTCTTTCTTGTATAGACTGGTATTAACCTGCACCCTTGGAGGAGGGAAGGGGTAAATCATTGCACTTACTTGACAATAGGGTGTTTTTGAACCCCGTTGCTAATGGCCCGTAATCTTTGTTTTATTCTCGTTTATTTGCCATGATTCTAGTATTATATGTGATATAAGGTTGTGTTTAATATGCTCATGTCTGATGTACAGAAGTTACAAAAATATTTAATCCGTCACTTAGTGCTATATTTTTGCAAAAGATGCGTCTTTGTGTACATTTTTGATATGAGTGTGCATTACGCACTAAAACGTTGCATAAAAAAATACAATTGCTGCGAACAAGAACCTTTCGTGTTCTGGTTGTTCGTGTTGTTCCTGTACTCCGCGCTATGCATTTGCAGGGAACGGAGGGGGTGTATTTATGTAATGCGGTGTAATTTCGAGATGATGTAAGAAGCGCAATGTGAAATTCCCAAAATTATGTGAATTATGCTGACATAATCTAAATGATGCTGAGGCCTAGTTAGATTCAAGTGAATTTATAGTTGACTGCGGGATCGTGTATTTTTCATTCCTATTCCAGAACGAGAAAGCATTGGAGTAACCAACTAAAGATGGAGGGTTACAATATAAAGGAGGTCTACAATAATGTGAAAATGGCTGTCAAACAGAGGGAGGGGGTACAAGAGAGAGTTAAAGAAAGGGTATGATTTAAAGAGATTGCCCATGTACAGTTTTAGAGAATACAACAGATAGAGACTTTTGCGAAATGCACAGAATGATACATGATAAAAGAGACACCTACAGACAGGGTCAAAGACAGACGGATGGAATGGGAACAGATGAGAAGGCAGTCAATTCTAAACTTCTGTTATTTTACATATGAGAGTTAAACTGTTGTTTGGAAATGTTACCATCCCAGTAAACCACTGTGAAGCTCTTCCAGACCCTGTAAATGACTTCCGGGAATGGATTAGAATAAACAATAACCGCACCTGTGTTCCATGCACATTTTTCTACGATAATCACGCGAACTGGGCACCCTGTGGCTAAAAGTATTAGGATAATGCGAATCTATTGCCGAGGAATTGTATAACTTTCGATTTTCCACACGTTTAGTAACCTACACAACTGCTAAAAATGACTAAAGGTTAGTAAAATACTGCATGTGGAGCATATTTCAGGTTCCAATGCTTTGCAAAAGTTACTTGGTCTAAATATAAATGTTGTTTGCTATATCCAGCGGTTAAAAAGACCAGGGTTTTCTCCGAATGTTTTTTAAATCTCCATTATATTTATTGTGTAGATGTGCGGCATAACGGGTGGCTCAAGTGTTGACTTTGGTGCTCAAATAATATGAGTCTATGGGGTTGGGGCATTAGAAATGTGAATATCCGCCTCCTGTGTGGTTGAGATATTGACGACATTTGCTTCCTATTTTTTTTTACTTTTTACTTCTTCTCCCTGCTGCCACGACCTTTACTTACATTTCTGTATAACCGCCAGATTTCTTGGGTGTCCTGGGACCTTTTGGGCCTTAGCTATCTCCTGTTTAGGGGCAGGGGCACTGGGTTAAAAAAAAATAGACTACTTCCTCCTTTCTGTGAGTCATAGGGGCATATTAGGAAGAACCTCGTTAAAATTATCGCAGTTTTAGCGGCAAGAAACTGCAGCTAAAACGGCGATAAAGGGCTTGCTATAATGCGGTATAGAATTCCAATAGAAGCCCAGGTTAGATGTGCAGGACATCTAACCTGGGCTTCTATTGGAATTCTATAACGCATATTAGCAAGCCCATTATTGTTGTTTTAGCGGCAGTTTCCTGCCGCTAAAACAGTGATAATTTTAACAAGGTTCTTGCTAATATGCCCCTTAGTCACTATTTAAGTCTCCATTTATATCAAGCTTTTTGAGGTCAATTGGTTACAGTTAGGGGGCATCAGAAATCAAAACAGGTCTGTATGTTAACTATTATTCATTGTAGAGGTTTTCTGATCAATCGCAGTCTCTAGATTCTGGCCATCTCATGAGAAAAATCCCCTTGGATGTTTGCTCTTCAAGTGGATTAGCTGTCACATTTTTCTTCTGCGTGGGTACCTTTCCTGCCTTTTTAGTTTCTCACAGGAAGGGGGGTGTAGTAGAATGTGGGTTATGATTGAGGGGGGGGATACCCTTTTATATCGCAACAACATGAAGCCCTGTTAGGTGAACCACAAAAGTCTCTAAGTTAACCTGTGCTTAACACTATGGTAGTTTGGCGCAAAAGCAGTCAGGCTTAATTTAGAGGTAATGTGTCAAGTATTTATGTAGCACTCAAACAGTAATAAAAGGAAAAAGTAACAAAAGAAAAATCTCACATTAATTTTTAACCCTTTCCATGCAGCCGCGATTCCCCTGGTGTGCTCTAAACAACACGAACAGGGGCGGGCCGTGATGAACCCCAGCCGTCATCAGCACACGAGCACCGTAGTGCATGACGGCTGGGGTTCGTCATCAGCATGGAAGGGGTTAAAAATAGAGAAAATGTTTATAAATAAAATGACACCAAAACAAATCACATCTTATCAGTAGAACCGGAGTTATGAATGTTAAAGGTTTTTAGTGAAAAATAACACTTTAAAGATCCAAACTCCAACTGTGGCCACCTAGTCAAACGAGCCCGGGACAAAGTCATAAAGTTATGACTGATTGCGATGGTGAACTGTCTGACTAAATGAGGTAGATTTGGTCTGGCTTACTTTTAGACTTAGAAGAAATTTAGAAGAAAAATGGCTGCCAAGGTAAAGTTCAGTGGGGCAGGGGAGCTAGCTATGTCTGAGGACGAGGCGTCATAGGCAGGCAATTGCTGGACAAAGTTGCAGTGAAGATTTGTACGTTTGGACTTTGTCATTTTTTGGGAAGTCAAAAATTCCCAGTGGGAAGGAGCTGCAGGCGATGAGGGCTCAGCGAGGCTGGATTACCTTCTAAAGAGGAGCTGTTAAACAGGATTTTCTGCTGCATAAATGACATAGCGGGAGCTACTGCGAAATCAGGCCAATCAGCAATGCACCTTGGGTGAACAGTTAGCAGGCAGGGTTCCTGTCAGTTCTCAGATCAATTTTTTGTGGTATTTTTTTGAAGTCCCAACTATCGGCACCTTTAGCACCACTTCTAGTGGTCCAAGTCCGGGGGGACACCACTTGTAGGCCAGGACTCAAACCAGGAAGTGTCCAGGTGTGGGTTCAAGGTTGTTAGAACTGTCCACGTAGCTCAGATCAGGAGTTCAACCTAATAACCCTTGGAGTCACTCTGGTAGTTCTGGGATCAAACAGCAAGGCAGGTCTTAAGCAGCAGAGCAGTTCGCTGAGGGTGCAAAGCAGGTTCCAAGCAGCAGGTAGTCCTCTGGTAGCATTAGGGCAGTCCTCTGAAGTATAATGCGCGCCTCAAGCAGTGTGGCAGGTCCCTGAAGCACACGGAAGTACTTCTGGTGGTCCTCTGCAGGTCCAGGAGTGAACTGAAAAGTTGGTCTAAGGGTCCAATATTTATGCCTGGTGCCAGCCTGTGAAGTGGGAGAAACTTTTCTTCTTCCCCTAACATTGGTGTCTGCGATTTCCCTCCCTCCCTTTCCCATGCTCCAAGGGGTTGAGTGTGACAATAGGCTTGTGAGAAGTTATTTGTGAGTGTGCAGAAGCAGCCCCTTTTAAATGTAAGTAGGCCAGGAAACAGCCCACCCCTCCCATGCTGGAAGGATGGCCCATCCTACCAACATCTAGTCCCCCTTGGTCTCACTACCTGGGGAGAATACACAAAACCAACTGTCACTCTAGTCTGAGTCACGTGACCCAAGACACAGGCTGCAGGCACCAAATGGTTAGGACAAGAAAATGGAAAACACACAAGGGGTGCTAAGGTCAATCGTGGCCTCAGATGTCTACTGTGTGCTGAAATTAAAGAGGTATAGGCTGTTAGAGTGTGAGGAAAACAACAGACGTGAACCCATCAGCCCACCCATTGGTGGAACTTCATCATCTGGGTTGCAAGAACACCAGCCTGGTGTCTACTAGGTGTCTCACTAAAGAAAAATGTGAGTACAATTACTAGTATGTGGTTCGCCAAGGATGTAGAATTGGGTAATGGTGTCTCAAGGGCTGTGGAAAGAAGAATAGTTGCAGTGTAGAAAGCAAGTGTGCTGTAAAGACAGTGAAGTAAAACAGTGATTGTGTTGCAGTAGTGTTCCATGAGGTCCTGAAGAAAGCCTTCTAAGGCTGAAACATGTCGACCGTTTGATCCATCTTACAATGGTAATATTTGTTTACATCCATTCTTTCACTCTGCTTTTAATGTTGGCACCATGGTGACCGTCTCAATAAAGGTCTTTCAGGCACCATGCTAGCCAATTTTACTTCACTGTCTTTACAGCACACTTGCTTTCTACACTACAACTATTCTTCTTTCCACAGCCCTTGGACAAACCGATTCGGAACGGCTGTCAGAATCGGACATTGTAATCATTAGGTTGGAAACAGTGTCCATAGAGCTGTACGATTTGGCTTCGAACAACTCGACCTGTCCGATTGTAGACCGGAACCAATTCGGATAGCCCGAACAGTTTCCTTGCATCATAATCAGTAATTTGGGAATGTATCCGATTTGATCGGAAACATAGGTTCTGAATTGGCTATAAAGAGGGTCCCTTGGGTACTCCAACAGTCCCCAACTGAATGCCTTCGGTTGAAGGGGGTCCTGCTAAGGGCCCCCAAAGTCAGATTCCAACAGCCATTGTGTGTTGGACAAACCGATTTGGAACGGCTGTCAGAATCGGACATTGTAATCATTAGGTTGGAAACAGTGTCCATAGAGCTGTACGATTTGGCTTCGAACAACTCGGCCTGTCCAATTGTAGACCGGAACCAATTCGGATAGCCCGAACAGTTTCCTTGCATCATAATCAGTCATTTGGAAATAAATCCGATTTGATCGGAAACATAGGTTCCGAATCGGATTCTCCGAATCCGAATCCCATTCGGAGCTTTTCTCAACGCCATCGTAATCTGCCCCCAAAACATGTAGAACTTAAAAGTACATGTCCAACTTTTTAATACAATGTGCCCAGCTCTATGGGCTGTTTCGGGCCTATTTTGAGGGTGACATATGTATTTAAAAGGGAGGTTTAGGCCTGACAAAAGGTTTATTTTGCCAGATCTAATTGGTAGTTTAAAACTGCACACACTCTGTAATGGCAGACCTCAGACATGTTTTTAAGGGCTACTTAAGTGGGTTCCACAATACGTGCTGCAGGCCCACTGGTAGTGTTTAATCTACAGGCCCTTTGTACTTGTAGTTCCATGCTACTAGGGAATTATAAGTAAACTAAATGTGCCAATGGGTGTAAGCACAAGCGCTTTAACACTGATTCACAGTGGTAAAGTACCCAAAGTCCTACGGCCAACAAAAACGAATTTCAACAAAGAGAAGGTGATAAGTCAAAATATTTGGAGTATGACCACACCAAAGGCTGCCAGGTCTAACAATCACCTGGATCTTAAATATAGCCCATCAGCATTCTATGTATGGTGATCCCAGGGCCTCATGGTCTTGACACTGAATCTGAATTCTGTGTCAGGACCGGAGGCTTCAGATTATGCTTTTCTCTCTTCGCTGTTTATTAACAAAAACCACATAGCAGCCAGAAAAGCAATAATTGTGTAAAGAATATGTCATATACCCCAACACTGGGTCAAAAACATATCAAAAACGTCAGAACACATACGGTAAACTACAACTCCCATCAGTCCATAAACATAGTCCTTCTACAGTGTCCATAATGTTAAGGTAGGGCGTCCATCTTGTAATCCCTTCCTCTTTCTTTGCTGCTTCGCAGCCAGTTAAGTGCCTTTTCCTAGCTCTCACTCCTTGTTGCGGGTATGTAACTGTTACCACGCATCTTTTACCACGAAATACTGTTACAACGAAACTATTACAACGCAGGACCCTTTACAACGAATACCTTTACAACGCATTACACTACAACGCAGATACTATTACAACGCATACCATTACAACGTAAGTATAGGTAAGTTTATCTTTTTTAAAAACATTTATTAGGGGTATTGGGTTTGGGTTATGGGGTACAGGGGTATTTTTAGGTTTCAGGGTTGGGTTTGGTTTTTGGGGTACAGGGGTATTTTCTAGGTTTCAGGGCTGGGTTTGGGTTTTGGGGTACAGGGGTATTTCTAGGTTTCAGGGCTGTGTTTGGGTTTTGGGGTACAGGGGTATTTTTAGGTTTCAGGGTTGGGTTTGGGTTTTGGGGTACAGGGGTATTTTTAGGTTTCAGGGTTGGGTTTGGGTTTTGGGGTACATGGGTATTTTTAGGTTTCAGGGTTAGGTTTGGGTTTTGGGGTACAGGGGTATTTTTAGGTTTCAGGGCTGGGTTTGGGTTTTGGGGTACAGGGGTATTTTTAGGTTTCAGGGCTGGGTTTGGGTTTTGGGGTACAGGGGCATTTTTAGGTTTCAGGGCTGGGTTTGGGTTATGGGGTACAGGGATATTTTTAGGTTTCAGGGCTGGGTTTGGGTTTTGGGGTACAGGGGTATTTTTAGGTTTTAGGGTTGGGTTTGGGTTTTGGGGTACAGGGGTATTTTTAGGTTTCAGGGCTGGGTTTGGGTTTTGGGGTACAGGGGTCTTTTTAGGTTTCAGGGCTGGGTTTGGGTTTTGGGGTACAGGGGTATTTTTAGGTTCCAGGGCTGGGTTTGGGTTTTGGGGTACAGGGGTATTTTTAGGTTTCAGGGCTGGGTTTGGGTTTTGGGGTACAGGGGTATTTATAGGTTTCAGGGCTGGGTTTGGGTTTTGGGATACAGGGGTATTTTTAGGTTTCAGGGCTGGGATTGGGTTTTGGGGTACAGGGGTATTTTTAGGTTTCAGGGCTGGGTTTGGGTTGTGGGGCACAGGGGTATTTTTAGGTTTCAGTGCTGGGTTTGGGTTTTGGGGTACAGGGGTATTTTTAGGTTTCAGGGTTGGGATTGGGTTTTGAGGTACAGGGGTATTTTTAGGGTTCAGGGCTGGGATTGGGTTTTGGGGTACAGGGGTATTTTGAACATATATCTACAAATTCCTAAATAAAAATGAATATAATTAATTAAAATATTTAAATAATTTTTTGTTACATTTTTTAAAAATATTATATACTTACCTATACTTACGTTGTAATGGTATGCGTTGTAATAGTATCTGCGTTGTAGTGTATTGCGTTGTAAAGGCATTCGTTGTAAAGGGTCCTGCGTTGTAAAAATTGTGTGGTAATGGTATGCATGGTAAAAGTATGCATGCTAACATCATACATCCCTTGTTGCGTGGTGGGGGCGCTTTGGGGTTCTGGCACTGTGCGTTTGTTTATATTGCTTCAGGGACCATTGTATGTGGATTTATATTATTTTTTCCCTTACAGAGTCCCGTATTTATTTGTAGTTGTCGCGGGGACGTTTCGCCCCTGACGGTACTGTCCCGGGGTTGCGGCTTCGTGATATAGCCGCTAGAGGGCGCCGTCGCGTCTCGTTCTCCTCGGCGCGTCTTTCCCTGAGACGGGAGCCGCGCTGAGGAGAGCAGCCGCGTTGGAGCCTTGCCTTCCACCTCACCGTGACGCCTGAGAAGGGTTGTATTGCCCCACATATATATTGCCCCGAGGGTCTGTATCTAGCGGATTACCGCTACTGACACCCGCTGGCAGAATTTCAGCACTTTGCCGTAAAAAACGGGCCAGCCGTGTTCAATTGCAAGCGCGCTAGGGAGGCGGCATTTGACCCGGTCTTTTACAAAGTGGGTCAGCGCGCTGTGGGAGGAGTGCTGCCTCTACTTTTCTGGGGTACCAGTTCTGAAACTTTGCTAGCCTTCGGTTAGCCCATATCTCTGGTGCCTAGGGCCAGTTGTGACCCTCATCCTTACCCTCTGTGTCGCAGGGACGTTAGACATGGCAGAGGGGTATTATGTGGAGGAGGAGGAAACCCACCAGTACTTGGGGCATGATGAATTTTACAACGCAGTTGACCAGTCTATTTATAGGTGTGTGCAAGAGATTGTGGGGTCTATGGAGGATAGACTCTCGGCCCGCATAGTGGAAGAGTGTGCGAAGTTGGCCCCTGTGCCACTAGGTTCCCATGGGATTACCCGTGCTACTTCTGAGGGGAATCCGCCGGCTCCCAAGAAGGCGTGTAGGGACGGAGGCTCGGGGGTGCGCAGGGTGTGGATAAAGACGCCTTTGAACGCCTCAGGGATGCGTTTTTAGCCAAGGCGACTGACCCTGACACCTCTGCGCCGCTCCTAGCTCCGGGTCCTTCGGTGCCGACCACGACAGCCCCTTCCTCTCCGGGAGGGTTCTCCCCAGCGGACACCGATGATGATGGCGATTCAGTGCGGTCGTGGCGCCAGTCCGGAACAGCGGCTGAGTTGTCCCATGACTCTTCGGGTATGCTTGACCCGGACGATATCATTCACCCGAGGTCGGCAGCCTGGGCCCCGAGCGACAAAGTCACGAAGTTCGTGGCGGGGCGTCTACGCAAGCCATTGGAAAAAGAGGCGCATAGTTGCCTGAGGGGAGAATGTCCGCGGCCTACACTGGAGGGAAAGGTGGCCATGACCCCTGAGTTAGACGGGAAAATGGCCACCTTTATGGCTAAGTTTGTTAAAGACCCTCGTAAGGGCATTGACCGCTCATGGCGGTCGTGCCAGGACAAGTTATTGGATACAATAGGCCCACTGATTAGGATCCTCGATATGGCGGAGGAAGCCAAGGTGTCAGGTTCCGCCATTTCCCCAGACGTTCTGTCCAACTGGGCGCAAAGAGCGGTTATATTTTTGGGCAACGCCAACTGTGCCCTTTCAACTGAGCGTCGGCGCTCATTGCTCAGCAAGTTGGACCCCAATTTGGGGGACCTGGCCTACTTGGAGGCAGGAGCAGTGGCGCAGGGCGGCCAGTTTGGAGACCCTTTTATAAAAGAATTGGGGAAGTTTGTCTCCACTTTCTCCTCCCTAGATAAAGCCCAATCCACCATCAAGAGGGTGTTTAACCAGCGTTTTTCTAGGGGGGCAGGGCGTGGGAGGGGCCTCCCGACCGGCCGTGCCAGTCAGAATCAAACCAACAAAGGGCAAGGCTCCGGCAGAGGCCAATACAATTGCTCGGCCAACTACAATAATTTCAACCCCTCCAGGGGCCAACGCTTCAGAGGCCGCGGCAGCTACAGGAATGAAGCAGGAAGCAACAATTCCCACGGTGAGTGTAATCCAGGCGGACCAGTTTCGGATAGGGGGGAGGCTAGCCTGTTTTCTGGAAGCCTGGTTGGCACTCACGAAAAAGACGCATGGGTACTTCAAACCGTGCGCGGTTTCAGCATAGACTTTTACAACCGCCCATATCAGTTAAGGGCTCCACGTCCTTTTCTTTTTTCCCAAGAGGATGCCTGGTTGATCGACGAGGAGGTCTCGGCACTGTGCCGGAAAGGGGCCATCTGTCGTTCAACACGGCATCCCTCCGGTTTCCTCAGCAATATTTTCCTGGTGGAGAAAACGGATGTGGGCAAGAGACCGGTGATAAATCTCCGGGAGTTCAATGGTTGGTTGGTGTACAACCACTTCAAGATGGAGGGTATCCATCTTTTGTGGGACGTCCTGCTGTCGAACGACTGGATGGTCCGTTTAGACCTCAAGGACGCATACTTGGTTGTACCCATCCACCCGCCTCATCGTTGGTTCCAACAGTTCCTTTGGCGGGAGCAGGTCTACAAGTTCACGGCCCTTCCATTCGGGCTCTCTTCGACTCCGTGGTGTTTCACTAAGCTGTTGCGTCCACCAGTGGAGGTCCTTCGGAGTCAAGGCATTCGGATGATTGTCTATCTGGACGACATCCTCTTGATGGCGCAATGCCCCAACAAATTGGTTCTTCAGCTCAACCAGACGTTAACTCTGTTGCAGGGTCTGGGCTTCATTGTCAACCAGGACAAGTCTGTCTTGACGCCTTCCCAGAGGATGGTGTATCTGGGGTTCCTGGTGGATTCGGTGCAGGCCTCTCTGAGTCTCCTGTTGCGAAGAATGGCCGGCAGACGATAGTCAAGTCACACACGTCCCTGCGTCAGATCGCCAGAGTGGTAGGTCTTCTCTCGTCCTCCATTCAGGCGATCTTTCTGGGTCCGCTTCATTATTCACAGCAGAGTGGCTGCGAGCCAACTCGCTTCAATTTAATGGATCCAAAACGGAGGTTCTCCATTGCTCCTTAGACCGTACCCTTCGTCCGCTTCCGGACGATTTTTGGCCTACATCTATTCCAGGTACGGTAGAGGCTGCTGAGTCGGCCTGCAATTTGGGAGTTTTGTTTGAATCCAATCTGCAGCTTGAGGCCTCTGTGAACAGAACCGTAGCGGGCTGTATGGGCGTACTTCGTGCCCTACGCAAGATCCTACCGCTTCTCCCCAAGGAGGCAAGGGCAGAGGTAGTGCGCAGGTCTATTCTTAGTCGACTAGATTACTGCAACGCACTACTTCTGGGAGCACCAAAAACCTTGATTCTAAAGCTTCAGAGGATCCAAAATATAGCGGCGAAATTGGCCCTATTCCGTCCTCGATCTGCCTCTTCCTCCGGCGCATTAGCAGACCTTCATTGGTTACCCATCCAAGAGAGAATCTCCTTCAAGGCGCTCTGTCTCGTCTTTAAGGCCTTGCACGGACAGGGGCCGATACCGCTCCAAAACCTTTTCTCCTGGTATCGCGCTGCCAGACCCCTAAGATCCTCCTCCGCGTTTCTGGTGACGGTCCCCAGGATCAATAGAGTGAGGATGGGTGGGGGTGCTTTTAGCTTTACGGCCGCCACTCTCTGGAACACCCTCCCGTTGACACTGAGGGGTAGACAAGATTTTATCCCTTTTAAAAAGGATCTTAAGACCTTTTTGTTCCCTAGAGCAATGTAATTGGTAGCATGCCCGCAGGACAGACGCAGTCTCAGCGCCAGGATACCCTTTGGGTGGCAGCCGCGCTCAACAAGTAATTAAATAAATAAATAAATAAATAAATAAATAAATAAATAGATAAATAAATTATCGGGCCCTCCAGTGCCTCAAAGCATATCATCTCAGAAGGGGCTTATCTTACGATCAATTGGTCCCGCTGTCGGACGAGGTAAAAGAAGAGATGTCCTGGTGGCTCTCCCATATGGAAGCTTGGAACGGCTGTGCTATTTTCGGGTCAGTTCCGGACTTAATAATAGAGTCGGACGCCAGAAGATCTGGCTGGGGCACCCGTTGCAGCGATTTCTCCACAGGGGGAGGTTTGGATATCGGAAGAGCAGCGACTCCATATCAATTGTTTGGAGCTCCTCGCAGGCTCTTTTGCGGTCCGTTGTTGGACCAAGGACTCAGCGACGTCGTGTGTCCTTTTACGGATGGACAACATCTCGGCGGTGCGCTACGTCAACCACCTGGGCGGCCCAAGATCCAGGGCCCTGGCGAACCTGGCGAGAGATTTTTGGGACTACTGCCTAGCCCACCAGGTCTCAGTGACGGCGGAATACCTGCCGGGTCGGGCCAATCAGGTGGCGGACTGGCACTCGAGGTACCTACGGGACTCGAGTCTATGGAAGTTGGACGCGCGGGTGTTCCGTTGGTTGGAGACCATGTGGGGCCCATTCTCGGTGGACCTGTTTGCATCCCGCCTCGCCTTCCAGTTGCCGAGGTTCTTCAGTTGGAGACCGGATCCTCTGGCGGAGGCCACAGACACGTTTCTCCAAGACTGGAGTCGGGAACCGCCTTATGCCTTCCCTCCGTTTTCGATGGTGGTGAGATCTGCGGCCCTTCTTCGCCGCCAACTGGCAGAAGTGGTGACGGTGACGCCCTGGTGAAGTTCGCAAGTTTGGTTTCCGGTTCTTCTGGAACTTTCTTGGTATTCTTCAATCCTACTCCCCCGGCTCCCTCGTCTTCTTCTCAACCCGGACGGGGACCCGCATCACCTAATAATGCAGGATTCTCTCCGCCTCATGGCGTGGAGGCTTTCCGGAGACGCTGGTCGCTCCCAGGCCTTTCAGGCTCGGCTGAGTCCCTTCTGTCCAAGGCATGGGCTAACAGTACCACAAAGAGGTACCGATCAGCATGGTCCATGTGGGTTCATTGGTGTCTTCAATGGGACCTGGATCCCCTGGTCGCAGGTGTCGTTCACGTCCTGAATTTTCTGGCGGAACTGGCGGCGAATGGTCTGGCTTACCGGACCATTAACGCAATACGCTCGGCGATTTCAGCAGCACATGAACCGCTAGACGGGGCTCCGGTGGGAGAGCATCCCTTGGTTTGCAGACTCCTTCAGGGAGTACGCCTGTCTTTACCCCCGGAGCCAAGATACTCCGTTCTTTGGTACGTTAATATAGTTCTGAATCTTTTCCTTTCTTGGCAACAGAACAGATATCTTTCTCTGAAAGAACTATCGGCAAAATTGGCTATGCTCTTGTGTTTAGTGTTGTGTCGTAGGGTATCTGATGTGCGGGCTTTGGATATATCAGCGAGAATGTTTTCCCCGGATGGGGTTACCTTCACGGTGGGATGTCGCACAAAGTCCGCTACAAGATCTATATCTTACCCGGCTTTTGTGGACGTTCCAAAACTTTGCATTGTTCAGTGCCTGAAGACATACGAAGAGATTACATTGGAACTTCGCCCTCCGGGTGAACGGCAGCTCCTAATTGCACTGAGAAAACCGCACAAGGCGGTGTCTTCTCCCACCATAGCCTGTTGGGTGCGGTGGGTGCTGCAAGAGGCTTGCATTGATACTAAACAGTTTGGTGCTCATTCGGCCAGAGGTGCCATGGCCTCGAAGGCTTTCTCCTTGGGAGCACGTTTGGAGGACCTAATGCGTGCAGCGGATTGGCCCTCGGATTACACTTTCAAACGGTTTTATTTTAAACCTGTGGTGGATATTGCAAGTCTGGTGGTCCGTCAGTTTTAAACAAGCATAATCTGAAGCCTCCGGTCCTGACATAGAATTGAAATTTGCCTAGCATAGTAACGGTAAGTTTCAATTCTATTAAGGACACGGAGGTGAGGATTATCCCACCCACACTCCCGCGGAGATCCCTCCCCGTATTGGTGTAAGTAAACAGTTTGAATTAAGTGCACTTGCTTCTGTTTTTCTGTCTGTATATTTATACTTGAGTTGGTCTTGCCTGTCCAGTGAGATTTACGACGCTGACGCTGTTGTTGTTTTTCCTACTAGGTAATGAGGCAAAGCAGGACGGTGGTTGATTTGGCGTGTCTCGCGCGAAGAAAGAGGAAGGGATTACAAGATGGACGCCCTACCATAACATTATGGACACTGTAGAAGGACTATGTTTATGGACTGATGGGAGTTGTAGTTTACCCTATGTGTACTGACGTTTTTTGATATGTTTTTGACCCCGTGTTGGGGTATATGACATATTCTTTACACAATTATTGCCTTTCTGGCTGCTATGTGGTTTTTGATAATAAACAGGGAAGAGAGAAAAGCATAATCCTCGCCTCCGTGTCCTTAATAGAATTGAAACTTACCGTTACTATGCTAGGCAAATTTCGATTCCTCCAGGTACAGGTCATAGAAAGTAGTGAGTGGCAGAAACTCCTTCAGGAACTCTTAAGTCAATAATGCTCATCACGGTTGTTCCTCATCAGGTTGACTGCAAAAATTGGATGAGAGTTCTTGGTTGTTAGTAGGTTGATGGTGAATCCACAAGGTTGGGTCCCAAGCATTTATATCATTTGCACATTGCTTTCGTCTTTAGCTTGACCAGCATTACATTCTCCACCATGACTCAGCTTTCCTGTTTGTTGGGCAACTGATTGGTTCAAGGAGTTGCTGGGAAGGCTGGTCATTGAATATATTATGGCCCAATTTAGATAATTGAGGGTTTCTTACCGGTCCTCAGAGTGAAAGAATGAATTATCTCTGCCTCCCTGACAGACTACCGCCTGTACTATTTAGAAATATCCACTTGTCCTACATAGATCTCTGTTCCTTCAGATGAGCCACAGCCTGTAGTGGAACCTTGTCAACTTGGTTCCTTGATAAAAGGAACTGTGCACTACAACAGGTGTATTCTGAGGTGTCTTTGTGATATCCAGCGAGTACTGACTTATGATGAAATTAGAGTAAGTAAGTAATTTCTTTATTGTTTGGTTAGTTAAAACCCTTACAATGTATAATATTCCACAATATTTAAAACAAGCTTTTAGGACTACTATAAAAAAATTAAAAAAAGTATAAAGTGTGTGTGGCCGAGAATCTGTCGTAAATTTCAGTAAATTTGTTCAGAGCACAAGATTGTCTTTAATGACAGAGTTCTTAAGTCAAAATGGAGGTCGGGCCTATGACAACAGACCTCGTTTTTTCACAAAACTATCCAGGAATTTAACTGATCTGCAAATCAGTTGTGGATCCGCTGTACATAGGATTTGGACTATCGCAGTCGGGCAGGTGCGTATCCTTGCTCATTGAGCTTATCCTTTGGCCAATGCCGCCGACCTTGATACATGGCTGGACAGATGCAAACTATTTGAATAATGTCTTGTTTGCCTGCACCACAAAGGTCGCATTCTGTTGTTTCTTGTGGTCTCCATTTTGGCCGCTCCAATCTTGTAGGAAGATTGCCCAGCCTTAAATGGAGAAATTTACGTTTGATGAACAACGAGAATGCAATGTCTAAGTAAGCTGCTGGTGTAGGCTTTATGTACGATTTGATAGTCATCCAAGTGTGGGTTTGGGCGCTGAAAGTTATTTTGTCGTTGAGGAACGAGTGTTTCTTAGCGATCCTCTTAACCACCTGTTTAAATGAAGAAACCGGCAATTTTGTTTCCCACAATGTTCCCAGCTCAGTTGTATCTAGTGAGAGTTTTAGGTACTTTGCATACTCGGAGTTCGGGCTTGTGTGGAATGCTTCCCACAATGCCCCATTTATTTTGTTCTCTTTATTCCTCCAAACGTTGTACCAGAATTTGATGGCCTCATATTTTTTCAGTATTACTTGGGATTGTAATCCGAATTCAAGTCTTACTTGCACTGGTGAAGAACTGTTCGGTAAGAAAAAAATCAGTTTATAGACTTTGGTTTGTATTTTGTCTATGAGAGTTGCGCTTTTCCCATGATGTAGTACACTCCTGTATGCTATTGTGGGGAATATTTTGCTTTCATTGCGGTTAGCAAGGGGGAGACAAGAGGACCTTTTAGCTCAGTCGCCAAGCTAGTGAAGGCATGCAGTAAAGTGGACCCCTTTTTTTCATGTCCTTAAAGTGCACTTGGAAGTTAAGGCGCTTGTCTAGATGTACCCCCAAGTATTTATAGCTATTTACCGCTTCCAGCTGGTCATTGTTTATTCAGAAGGTTGGTGGAGTTTTGTGTCGTCACTTTATGAGCATTATCTTTATTTTCCTGATGTTTATTGTTAGCAGGTTCTTTTTTGTGTAACCGGACATGTCATGCAACAGGCGTTGAAGGTCAATTCTTGTCTGGCTCAGCAATACCACGTCATCCGCATACGATAAATGCGTTACACGGAGATTACCTAACCGGGGAGGATGTGCATTGACCTTGTCTAAGCTTTCTGCCAGATCACCCATGAATAGATTAAATAAGTGTGGGGCCAAGACACAGCCTTGCTTTAGGCCATCAACAGTGTTGATCTTCCGGGTCAAACGATGCCCATTGTCGATTTTTACCTGCATCCAGGTGTCAGTGCACAGGTCAATGATGGGCAAGAGAATTGAGTCCGGTAGGCCCTGATGTTTTAGTTTTGCCCATAGCATTTGCCTGTTGACGCAGTCAAAGGCCGCCTTAAAGTCCACAAAACAGGTGTAAAGCTCCTGGCAGTTCTGTAGGCTTTTCTCTGCGATCAGGCATAGGGCCATAGCATTCGTCATTGTTCCCATGCCACGGCGAAACCCAGTCTGATTCAGTGGTATTTTGTTATTCATTTCTGACAATTGAGCCAGGTCTGCTAATATCATTGACGCATAGTATTTTCCTTCGGCGTTAATGAAGGCGATCAGACGGTAGTTATTTGGGTCTTTACGGTCTCCGCCTTTGTAGATTGGGGTTATGATCGCCCCCCTCCAGCTCTCTGGGATACCACCCGTGTTGCTTACTGTTCGGAACAATGAGTTGAATTTGCTAACCCAATACTGTGGGTCCTCCTTATAGATAGCTTGCGGAACGCCATTTGGACCTGGGGCGCTGTCTTGCCTACTTTTCTTAATTATTTTTAATATGCTTTGTTCATCATCTTGCCTGGAGCATGGTACCATGCTTTCATGGACTTTTATCCTATTCCCTTGATGGACTTGGGCAATGTCTTCCCGCTCTGATTAGTCTGTTACTTTGCTTGCCAAAGTTGTTGTTGTGTTCAAATTATTTGTTGAAAATATGTCCGTTATGTGTTGGGTCCATTCCGATTCAGTTATGCAGGTCATACTTATTGGTTGAGCTGTCCGATGTACGGAGTTAACTTGTAACCAGAAGGTCCTTGAATCCGCTCTCTTTATATTATGCAGTAGTTTAGACCAGAACTCATTTACAAGTTTTTGTTTTTCAGTCCATATTAATTTCTTACATTGTTTCTTGGCCTTACGTACTGCTTCCCAGACGCTGGAATTTTGGGTTTGACCATGTACTCGATGCGTTAGTTTTTTCAAGTGCCTCCTTAATGTTAGTGCTGATCTATTGAATCTGATGTTGAATTTGAAAGGAGTTCTTGTTTTGTTATTTGAATTGGTCCTCGGGAGTTGCTTCAAAAATTACTCCAAATTTCTGGGCACAGAACGTTCTCTGTAAGGAGCGCTTGTAGTAAGTTCTTAGCATCATTAGCTATTTGAGGGAGGGATTCGCTCGTCCACTGAAGCCGCTTCAGGTTAATGGTTGTGATATTGCCTGTTAACATGGGCGCTGGTGCGTGTTTAGTTATGTCCATCCTAATCTCAAAGTGTTGCATTGAGTGGTCGCTGTCCAAGGAACAGATTATGTGGAAGTCTTGAACTTGCCTTAGCAGGGATAATGTGACTAATGTGTAGTCCAGGATGGAGCTTGGTTTGTGGCCTGTATAGGTCATGGAGGGAGGGTTGTCTTGGTTAGATCTTCCATTTAATACCCTTAGGCCAAGATTTTCAAGATTTCACATTAATTGTTTGCCCTCCTTATCGCTCTTCCTAACCTGAGGAAGCGCCTGCGGCAAGAAATTCCAAATTTCGTTTGCTGCGTTATTGTTAACTTCCTCTTCTGGTTCTTGTAGAAGATTAGAGTTAAAGTCACCAGTGAGAATTATCTCCTAGTTAGGATGTTCCAAATGCATATTTGAGACCACTGTGATAATGCGTTGGAAGAGTGCTTTTTTGAGGGGTTTTTTTGGATTGGCATATGTATTTATTAAAATTAAAGTTCTGGTTATGGCCTTTATTGTGCTTTCCAATTTTAGAATTTGCATGTCCGCCGTCGTTGCAGCCAGTTGTGATACTTTGATCTTTAGGGCTGTTGAAATATAGACAGAGAGGGCCCCACTTGCTCGCTCGAAGCGTTGTAGGCGGGTCGCACTTACATGATAACATAAACGGCCTGGTATGTCAATTGGTTCGGTTAGCCACGTTTCCTGTAGGGCTATTATTGCGTATGGGTCCCAGGTGGCAGCTTTGCCGTTTTTATTTACGATGTCTTTTGCGCCCGCAATGTTCCAAGAGAGCACTTTTATGACATGTCTTTCGGTGTTAGTTGACTTACGGGAGGTTCAATTTGGGGAAGACGATTGCAGCCGTAGGTGCTCATACTCAGCAGCTTCGGCTCCCCTAGCACCTTGAAGAACCGAGCGCGTTGGTCGTTTCATCCGGACTTGATTTGCACTCTTGTTGTGCCTTCTTAGGAGCGGGGACGGGTATGCTGCCTTTAAGAAGATTCCCTATTCCTTAAATGTGGCCGTCTCAGAGAGGATGTGGGCCACTATTCCTGCCTCCCTCCATGTTGTGACTGTGCATTCTTTTTTTGCCTCATCGTTCATTGTTATAAACTCAACCGACAGAAGATCTGCTGAAGTAAGATGGCCAAGGCTTGGGATTGCTGATGTTAAACGAAGTATGTTCCCTCGGTTTAGGTGATCTTGCGAGCCTTGTAGCTCATATTCGGGGATAAAGAGAAGCTTCCCTGTGTTGGCAGTTTCCTCCTTTGCCATTTGTGAATTATCACAAATTTTGACTATTTGACGTGGATTCATTTGCTTACGACTTCCAGTATCTTTTACGCTAACGGTGTAATAGTTTTCGAGTGGGTAATGTGCATCGTTCTGGAGTCGCTTTTGTGGCATGCTTAATGTTTTTTCTTCTTGTTCTATGCTTATTGCACGCCTCATTGCTGCTAAGCACTCATTTGCCTCAACCAGGTTCTCAGAGCGGCATCTTCCCCCTACTTTACTTATTGTTTCAGCGTTAACTACCTTTATATCTGTTGGAAAGGTTACTTTGATGAGTTCAAGCTTTTTTCTGTTCACATTTGTTACCAGTTGTCTATCAGTTTCTATGTCCGCACTTGAGGTAGTGATTAAAATTGGGGATGCTATGTCGTTGTTGGTTGTTTTTTGGATGACATGACTATAAGGCCTGTCTTTACCAGACTTGCCGATGTTTGGTTCTTTCTCAATTATTATGAGCTGCTTATTCGTGCTCTGCAGGGTAGGACTTTGTTTGGAGGGAGGTTCAGGTTTTCCCGGTACGGGTTGGTAAACTGCTAGTGGCTTACTTGACTGACCATCAAAACTGTCTCCTTGATCAATGGTAAAGTTTGACCTTGTAAAATCACATTGCTCAATGCTTGGAGCGTTCTCTATACCCAAAACATTTGGGGGGGTGGCTCCTGCTGCATGTGGGGATCTTTTTGGCGAGTTTTTCTGTGCTTGTTTGTTACAAAATTCTGTCCTGGAATCAAGTACTTCAATTGTTGCGGGCGTCTGCTGGCCCTTGTATTTTCTATCTGTCGCTATCGTTGACTGAGATAAATCATTTTTGATGACACTCCTACTTTTTACTTTTGTTTTGGCTTGATCAAAAATGGGGAAGTTTGTTGTCGGCTGCTTGTTTTCAGGTTAGCATCTAAGATGTTGATTTCTGTTTTTTCTAGCCCTTTTTTTCTGACGTTTGGTAAGTCTTATCCCACTGTCAACTTTGGGAAATTGATCGATTATGAGAGGATTGATACTGCTAAGTTGACCGATCAAAGAAATATTGGGTTTTACATTGGACTTATCTATTCTTTCATCTATTGTTATGCTTGAATTGTTTTGTTTGTCATTTCCTTCTGCCAACTGTTGTAGAGGAGCAACTATGTTGGCTACCTCTATTTTCCTTAGCTTCCTTACATTGCTTATTTGTGTCACTTGATGGTCAAAAGAAATCAAATCATCACTTGGTTGAATGCTGTTAATGGTTTGATTTGCCTGCTTGCATACCTGCAGGATATCCTTTAGTATGAGTGGCAAGTCTTGCAGTTTTTCCAATATTGGATGACAGGTGCATGGCTGAATTGGCATACTTGGGCAAACTTGCTCTATAAAGATGTTAAATGTGCCAGACATGATGTCAAGTTTTTGTTTATGCCAGCTATATGTTCAGCTATTGAGCCCATTAAGTATATTTCTATGTCAAGTTTATCTGACTGCATATTGAGGGTTTTTATGGACGTTTCCAATATGCGCCCTAGCACGCTGTGCAGAGTCAATATAGATTCTAGATTACTTTTTACGCCCTGTTCATATTCTGGTTGGCTGCTATGGTCTTTATTTTGATTAATAAAGGGTTCCGGGTCTGTCTGTTCATTGAACGATGTTGCTTGTTTCGTTTCCTGAGTTTGTTTTTGATTAAGTTTTGAGTTTTGGTGCGGTGTCTGGTGACAATGTACTTGAAATTTCTAATACGGATGCTTTCTTTGGACCATCCTTATCGCAGGTTCTCACGTGTGTAAATATTTCATTATCTGATGCCGGTTTCGTTCCACTGAGGGTCTCTATTTTGTTTTTGCTCATTAGACCTATGTTTGGTGGGATTTCTGACTGTGAGTCATGAATCGTTATTACTTGGTCCTCCAGTGCGGCAAGCAGTAATTTGTCACTTGTGTTGATTTGCTCCGTATCACTTCTAGTTGTATTAATGGACGGACAGTCCCTATGCCTTGAGGTGTTTTCATTGTTATTTATTATTGTATCGGGTTTCCAGACCAGGTTTAGGTCTTTTGTTTTTGCTGTGCTCGATTTTAGATCTTTATTTGAGCGTGAAACCGGTCTTGGGGTTGAATGATTATTACGGTGAGCCTTATCTAGGGAATCACTCAAATTGATTTTGTGAGGGCTATCCCTTGTGCTTACTGATCGCTTACTTCCAATCAAGGCTAAATTTATTTCACTGTTGTTTGGTATTACATTACTTGTGTGTCCTTCAAAGGGGATGTCCAGGGATCTATTTGATAATGGCATTGTTGTTGGTGAGTTCTCTTCGTCGACTCCTTCTGCCAGTTCGTGTGTGTTTTTATCCCTATGGACTTGGGCTTGACATTGCATTGTGCGTTTATTTGTGTCATGAGTTAGTTCCACGCAGTTGTGGGTCAGATCAGTTCCGTTCGGCATTATGCTTAAGACTGATTTGGGAACCGACATGTCCATTTTCTCTGTCTTTGTATTACAAGTGTTCGGCGTCAATGGTTTTTGTAGGCCATTTGGGGTTGCAGGCATTTAGTAAATCACGACATTGGATCCTTCATGAATGTAAACTTCCCGGAAGGTTTCACTGTTCCAAAAATTGAAAAGGTGGGGGATAATAGACTTGGGGGTGGGCCAGCTTGCTGAATTTGAGCGGGCGATTTTGTCTTGGCTTTCTTCCTGGTGTTTCTTGGAGGATTTATTCTCGGCTTCCCAGATCTCATCTTCCCCCTTTCTTATTTCCCAGATGGTTTGCTTTATTAGATTTTGAATTTATTGTTATTTTTCGTGATTTCCTGCTGCTGGCTTGGGTGCTTACAGGATTCAACAGCAGCCTTGCACCTTGTTTAGCACTAAGGTCCTTAAGGGGGCACACAGGTCACACAGGTCACCCCCTGACTTGCACACCCTGTCCCAGACAGGATACAGTGTGTACCACCTCCTTACTGCTGTTCGCGTTAGTCTCTTTTCCACTGCAAATATCTTTGTGGCAATTTGGGTTTGCCGCTGCTGCAATTTTTGGCGATTATTGTGGTGACAAGAAGGACGCTCAGGGAGCGTTGTTATCACAGCGCTATACCTTTTACTTCCAGCGCTCACACTACCAGCTATCACTGTCCCTCTGTCATGGCTATAAATTAAATGGCAGCAAGGAGTTGCTGTTGCTGTTGCTCCAATAGGTTCAGTTGTAACACAGTGCTGTGGAATTGTTCAATTATTCAGTTATTCGGTTTGTCAATTAGTCAGCGTTTGCACTGCTGCAGTTCCTGGGAAGTTTCCCAACAGTTCACTGCCTCCCAGCGTTTCCTTGATGGATTAGGGCGCTGCCGGTTAAGCCAAACCGCTGTGTCCCCTACAGGGTGCTGCTGCTGCGGGGCCGTGGGGCAGATTGAAGAATTGAACCCGCTCCCACTCCCGGCCCGTGCCCAAACCTGCACCCAGCTCACGATCCCGATTGCGTCAGTGGCATCAGCAGGCAGGGAGGCAGCAGCTGATTAATGTGTGGGCGGGCGGGCGGGCAGTCGGACCGGGGGACAGCAGGTAAGCGCGGCCCGTTTTCCGCTTATCCGCTTTTCCCCGCTCACGATTTACAGCGGCCTCCTCCCTTCTACCTCCTTGACGTGTGCCCTTGATCTTCTTGGTCCTCTTGGTAGGGAGGATGGGGGAGAGTGCGTGGAGCAATGTCTACCGCTGCTCCTTTCGGCACCGCACTCTGGCGTTCTCTGACCGTTAGGGTCTGCTCACTCAGCTCACTCAGCTCTCCGCTGCCCTCTAGCGACTAAGACAACACCTAGAGTTGTAATGCCTGGAAACCACCCAGTGGCTACAGAATTGCTGTAAATAAAATAAAACACCACCATTTGAAGAAATTAGTGGGGCAGATTTATGAGGCCGTTGTGCCTCTTTGCGCCGCAATTGCGTCACTTTATTTGATGCAACTGTGGTGCAAACAATGCGCCCGATTTACAACGTGACGCATCTAGGAGATGCATCACGTTGTAAAGCACTGCTCCATAAGAAGGCGTTCCTGAACAGGGGGGGCGTTCCTGCGCAGGAACGCCTCCTGAAAGTGCATGAGTGAAATCTATGAGATTTCACTCAGTCACTTTCAGGGCAATGCTGCGTCAAAACCCTGCGCCTGCTTGAAGCAGGCGTAGGTCTTGACTCAGCATTGTGCAGATTGTGTACCCCCGAGCCTTGCTGGAGCTGCGTCGCGCTTGCGACGCAACTCCAGCAATGCGCTACATTTCCGGCAGAGATGCGTCACGCATCTGTGCCGTTTTTGCACCATGGTGCGCCGCATTATAAATGCGGCGCACCATGGGTGGCGGAGCTGTGGCGCACTGGACGCACGTTAACTGGCGCATCCCTGGGGATGCGCCAGTTAACATAAATCTGCCCCAGTGTGTTTTATCCAGCTTCACACAATGAAAAAATCCCTTCTCTTATGATATTATCTATTGGCTTTCCACTTCCCACGGGCACTCCTTTCCATTGCTCCTGCTAAGCCTTCTAGTTAGCCCATCAGTAGGCTTCCAATATCTATAGCAAACATTTTTAGGTCAGTAGCTGAGGTCTAGTGGCTACTGAATGTAGTTGATTCAAGGTGCTATTTTACTGAAACAACTATCACTTGGAAATGTCACTTGCCATGCTCGAAAACCTCACTGTAATGAATTGTAACAACTGCACAGGGAACCGCTTCCGTCACCATACCCCAGACTGTGCCAGTCAGAAATCTTTGTTACTTTCTACTGCAGCTTGATACTGCTTATCATCGGGATTTTGCATTGGCTCACCCCTTTTTCAATAATTCGGTGCTAGGATGTTCCATACTCTAATGTTGGGTAACAAACTGCCAGACATACCTATTACATACAGACGCCTATACCAAGGGGCATATTTACAATAACTGGCGCATCCCTGCAAATCAGCAGGGATGCGCCAGTTATTGTGCGCCACAACCCCGCCATCATGGATGCGCCGCATTTACAATGCGGCGCACCATGGTGCAAAAACGGCACAGATGCGTCACGCATCTGTGCCGTAAAAGTGACGCATTGCTGGATTTGCGTCGCAAGCACGACGCAGCTCCAGCAATGCTCTGGGGGCCCTATCTATTTAATGCTGCGTCAATCCTTATGCCTGCTTCAGGCAGGCGCAGGGTTTTGATGCAGCATGGGCCTAAAAGTGACTGAGTGAAATCTTGAAGATTTCACTCAGCCACTTTTAGGAGGCGTTCCTGCGCCGGAACGCCCCCCCCCCTCCCCCCCCCCCCTGCACAGGAACGCCTACATGTGGCGCAGGGCATTACAACGTGACGCATCACCCAGATGCGTCACGTTGTAAGTACCCACGAACCATGGAGCGGGATTTGCGCCGCCATTGCATCACAAAAGTGACGCAACTGTGGTGTAAATGAGGCGCAAGGGGCTTGTAAATCTGCCCCCTAGTGTATATAGTTGTGTGTATTGTACATTTCATGATATCTCCCAAGAAAAACAACTTTTCGAGTTGAAGTATTGTTAGCTATCCTCATCTATGCTTTCTTTGCTGGTGCCTTGTGGATGATCTCTACCATTCCATTGCATGTCCATGAATTGTGACCCAAGAACCTCAGTGTGTGATCTGGGCTCGCTTTGTTGTTTCTCTTTGTAGTGCGCACCACATCACTCTGTTTGTTTCACCACTTCCTGGGCTCATTGCCTACTATTTTGGCTTGTCTGGAGGTGTGTGTTCAGCTGTTCCTTTCATGCTGAAGTGTTGCCTTGGGGAAAGAATGATCAGATTAGTTAAGCACAACCGAATGCTCGGAGGCGTCTTGGCACTGTAAGACACAAGTACCAGTGGAACGCAGATATTCTTTGTTTTTAGAGACTTTATGAACCTCAAAAGGGTGACCGCTGTTTTGAGTTCAAAAGAAAGGAAGTTGTAAAGTAACGCCATGGACCTAAAGAAACTTCTACCACCCCAGCAGGCACGTTTGAAAGGGTAATCAGACATAACATTGAAAAATTTATATCGATAAGACATAATATCGAAGATTTAATATCGTAGGTAGATAATATCGAATAAAAGAAATATCGATAACAAAAATATTGTAATTAGTATGTATATTAATATATCGGAAGTAAGTATATCGGTAGATAAAATATCGAGTATCAAAAATATCGTTTAATAGTAAAAAAAAAAAATGTATGCAAATAATTTATAATAATTATTAAGTGATATATAAAAAATAAAAAAATATATTAAAAATTAATATAAATAATGAAAAATCATATATAGTTTTAGGAGCGGGTTATTGGGTTTATAGGGGATAAGGGTGGGGAGTGTTTTAAAATATATGTAACAAAATATTAACATTTTTAAAACAATTAGAAATTACCAATATTTTTACTGATTATAAATAGAAAAAAACACAATTAAAATATAAAAAAATATTATAATTAATACATATACATATACATTTACATATACATTTTTAGGACCGGGTTAATGGGTTTATAGGGGATAAGGGTGGGGAGTGTTTTAAAATATATTTTAAAAAAATTAAAAATATAAAAAAAATTCAAATTACTAATATTTTTACTGATTATAAATAGAATTTTTTTAAAAATTATTTAAAAATTATATAATTAATAAAATAACATATATATTTTTAGGAGTGGGTTATTGGGTTTATAGGGGATAAGGGTGGGGAGTGTTTTAAAATATATTAAAAATAAAAATAAAAAATTGAAAATGAATTAGAAATTAATATTTTTTGACTGATTATAAATAAAAAATAATTGGGTTTATAGGGGATAAGGGTGGGGAGTGTTTAAATATAGATGTAAGAAAATAATAAAATGTATCAAAAATAATAGAAATTACTATTATTGTTACTGATTATAAATATAAAAAAGTAAAAAATATATTAAAAAATATAAAATATTATAACAATTGATATATATTTTTAGGAGCGGGTTATTGGGTTTATAGGGGATAAGGGTGGTGAGTGTAATATAATATATGTTATTAAATAATAAAAAAAATCTAAAATTTTAATAATTAATATAATTTGAAGTTAATTAAAATATAAAAAATCCAAATATTTATTTAAAAAATAATTAATAAATTAAAAAAATTGTTTAATTTAATTGTGACTAGAGTGGGAATAGTTAATTACATTTAATTAGTGTTCAGCACCTACTTCAATTTAATGTAGACTGGAGTTGGAATATTAAATTATATTTAATTAGTGTCCAGCACCTACTTCAATTTAATATAGACTGGAGTTTGAATAGTAATTTTTATTTAATTAGTGCCCAGCACCTACTTCAATTTAATGTAGACTGGAGTGGGAATAGTACATTATATATAATTAGTGTCCAGCACCTACTTCAATTTAATATAGACTGGAGTTTGAATAGTAATTTTTATTTAATTAGTGCCCAGCACCTACTTCAATTTAATGTAGACTGGAGTGGGAATATTAAATTATATTTAATTAGTGTCCAGCACCTACTTCAAAGTAATGTACACTGGAGTGGGAATATTAAATTATATTTAATTAGTGTCCAGCACCTACTTCAAAGTAATGTACACTGGAGTGGGAATAGTAAATTATATGTAATTAGTGTCCAGCACCTGCTTCAATTTAATGTAGACTGGAGTTGGAATAGTAATTTATATTTAATTAGTGTCCAGCACCTAATTCCATTTTGTCAATAATATAATTGTGAGATTATAGTAGTAAAAACACAGAAAATTAGAAACATATTTTCAACAACAAATATTTATTAGGTATTGTAAATTTAGCAGAGATAATATGTAAAATAGTATTTATTTAACATTTATGAAACATGTATATTTGTGCAAATAATTTTTCTACAAAATTACAATAATTTTTACAGAAGAAGAAGAAAATATAATATGCTTATATGTAATATGTAATATCATTTATTTATAATATTACATATGTTAGTAAATAAAATAAAAAAATTAATAATACTATTTTTAATATTATTAATAATTCTTTTTACAATAATTTTTTAGACAAAAGTTGTTCAGATATAGGGATATTTTTTCCAAACATAAATAGTATATTACAACATTGTGTAACATTTTTTAACATTTCTATTATTTTTAAATAAATATTATTAAATTCATAATATTTATTTGTACAGTTTTAATACATATTTCAAAATGATTTGATACTAGCAAAAAAAAAACTTTTTGTAATAAATAGTAGCTATTTTGTAATTGTTGTAGATGATTTAACAAAGATTGTATATTATATTTCTTACATTGGACTATTTTGTTACTTTTGGGTTCTTTATTTTGTAACCAGGTTAGGTCGTTTTGTGTCATTTGGATGAAGAGCAGCTCGCGGTTGGGAGAGACTTCACGTCGCTTAAGGTAAGGTTTGTTTTATATGTTTTATGTGTATTTTAATGTAGTTGTGAGAGTAGTCAGCTCCTATTTAGTGTTGTTAGATGTGAGTGAGTTGTATTTTAGATATTGATAACGATTATTTACGTGTGGTAGCTACACGTACTTTTACCTTGTTTTAGGCTTGTTTAAAGAGTTACTATATCTATGTTTTAAGTTTATGTAGTAGGAATATAATGTTATTACTAATGTTAGTAGTTGTTTATGTGTTGTTTAATGTGGGTGGGAATGTCTGTTTTATATGTTTCTGTTGTTTTCGCCATATCAGAAGTTCCGTTTTTTTTTAAGGAAGTGTTTGTTGGTTTTATTAACCAATAGATTTCTAACACTTCTTTAAAGTGTTCAGTTTTCCTGGAGCGTTTCTTCAATTTTTTACTATTTTTCGGGATTTTTATGGTTATTCGACGGATCTTCACTGCATGGATTGTCTATTTTTGGTACAGTTGTATTTTTGCATTTTATTTTGGGTTAACTTTTCACTAACTGGATTATTTTGGTGGAGAAGGACGTTATTGGATTTCCAAAATGATTGCTAAGTCATTTATTTCTTATCTTTTGTGGGTGGGTAATGTAATTATTAATTTTGCATTGTTTTATGTTTCTTATTTTTAAGTAATGTGTGCATATATATGTGATTAATTATTATATATATTGCATACATTAAAGAGTTTTACAAATCAAGATTCAAATGTAATTTCGATTTTTTTAGGTGATATTTTTAGGGATTGGTTTGGTGTTGAGAATTATTCAGAGTAGGGTTTTAGCAATTATGTTTAAGTATTCAATGCCTTTTGTACTAGGATATAATTTCACTTGCTCTTCTAGGTATTTGTGCATTTGCTTATTTTGTTTTGATGTTTTAGGGACTAGTTCAGTTATGGATTTTTCCATTCTGAATTCCTGGTAGCTTTGTTCTTTTTGTAGGCACTTAATAAAATGTTCTAAACTTGGTTTGGTTCTGCCAGTTGATTGTATAAAGGCATTGTGCCAACCTTCTACTGGTTGCTAGTTTTAGATTCAACATTTAAGGTGCTTCTGTAAACGTTCCACCAGGGTATTAGGAATTTAGGGTTTCTTCTGTGGCCAGATCTATGGAGTCTGCCTACCCAGGTGTCTTCAAAGTAGTCCAAAAATGGACTCAACTTATCTTCATTTTGTTTATAGAAGGTGCTGTCTATTAGAATGTTGTAGTGTTCTGCTACGTCTGTTTCTGGAACATAAGCCAGTGCTATGAGTTTTTTAATTTGGTATGCAAAAGATGAGTTAGTTGCATATTCTACACTTAAGGTAGTTTTTTGTAGATGTCTACATAGACACTGGTTTAAATGGTAGTAGCAGCCTTGAATGCAGGTATGGGGTGGTTTTTTAGGATGGTTGAAAGCATTGCTTGCTCAAAATCTAGGATTATTTTTTCAGGAGAATAGTCATTTGTTTTTTGTTTAATTATATTTAATAATTCCACATATGTAGAACTATTTTTGTTTGGTAGTAGTGCATATAGTAGTGGTATGTTGCAGTTTTGGTAGAGGCCATGTACAGTGTATAATTGGAAAAATGGTTTGGGACAGATGTTAAAAGTCCCATCCATCATCCAATATTGGCTTTGCTGAAGTTTTAATAGATTCATATTAGTCCCAAAAATAATAAGTCTTTTCTCATTGTTTTCATTGTCGTAAATGATAAATGGTTGTTTGTTTAAAGTTATAATTTGGTTGGCATTTAAATTGATATCACTATATGTTCTTGGAGGTGGTGTGGTAGTAGTAGTAGTTTTTTTGTTCGTGCTATAGTTCTTTTTAGTGAAAGAATATTTGGCATCTGTGTTGTGGCAGTTTTAGGGATTTTAGGAATTTCTTCTTTTAATATGACGTTAGTTTGTTTTTTGGAACCTGTGCTTGCCTCTTTTATATTTTCCAATGCTGTTCTAACTTCAATTTCTGTTACGTATGGTGGATGGTTGTGTTCCCTAGTATACAGTACAGTTGCTTCTCTCGTTGTTGCCCTTCCATAACACTTGTTTGAATAATATTTACAACATTTCCAATTTACTTTCATTCCATATTGCTTTTCTTGTGTATACGTGTAACCCATGTAGCAGAGTAATAGCTTTCCTTTCTGGCTGGTTACAAATTCTGCTCCTTCTGTCATTTTGTTGTTTGTATATCTAGAAGAGATATATATAAAAGTTATTTAAAAGGAAAATTTGTTTTTAATCCTAAGTAAGTGAACAATAGTAATGTATATACTTACGTGTTTTTTAAATCAGTGAAATATTTTGATATGCTTTATTCTTTTGTTGTGGATTGTGTTTTCTGATGTTGTTTGATCTGTAAGGAAAAAAAATAATTACAATGTTATTACTAGAATTTGTGTATATTTAGACTTTCAGTGCTAATTTTTCCTATAAAAGTGGATACTAATAAGTGTAGGATTGTTATAAAAATAGAGAAGATACTTACTTATTTTGTTTTAGGTAGGGTTTTCGAGTATAGTTGTTTGTTCTTTCTTAGTAGAGTATATTGTAGTGTTATCTGAAAAAAATAGGTAGATATGTGTTAGAAAAGTCACCATGTTTGTAGGTTTTCAACAAGTTACCAGTTAATTTAGTGCTTTAATATACTTACTTAGTGAGTTGTATCTTTGGTATTCGGATTTTGGAGATCTGAATTTTGTCAGTATAGTTTCCTGTAGTGTTAGCTGTGTAAAAAAAATTAGATAATTGTTAATAATTAGAACAAGTGCTAATGTTTGTCGTTTTTAACACTTCATTTTCCATTTAGAAATACTTACTTGGTTATTTTTATTTTAGAAATTAGATTAGTGTTCTCTGTTCTTTAGTAGTGTAGTTTTCTGTAGTTGGATCTGGAGAAATAAAGTCGATATGTGTTATAAAACTTAATGTGTGTTTTTGTTTAGAACATTTTACAAGTTAATTTAATGTTACAATATACTTACTTAGTTGGTAGTATCTTTTGTTTTATGATATTTTTCGCTGTTGTTTGTCTGTAGAGTTTCCTGTAGTGGTAGTAGAGAAAAAAAAATGTATGTATAATTAATTACAACATGTGCTAATTTGTTGGGATTGTTCCAGTTAATTTAGTGTTACACTATAATTACTTTGATATTTCTATATTTCTTTAAGAGTTGTGTAGTCTTGTTTTAGTTAGTAGAGTTTTCTGTAGCATTAGGAGAGAAATTAAAATGGTTAGGATATACTCATAAGTATTATTTTATTAGAAAGCTTACAACATTAAGTAATATAGAGATAATATTTACATTTTTAGTAGTTTTTGTGTTTTCTGAAATCAGTTATCTGCTATTTATTAGTAGAGTGTTCTGTAGTAGTAAAAGAAAAGGAGCAGTGGGTATTTAGCAAGGAATAAAAATAGTAGCAGTTAATTAAATTTTGTTTATCAGAGTTACTTACTTGAAATCTTTAATTGTATCTTGATAATATTGATGTTCTTGTTGGTGTGCTGCAATTCATCCAGAGATGTATCTCCTTCCGTTACTTTTAGTAAGTGGTTTGTGTTTTGTGTGTAATTGTTTATATAGAGGATTGTAATTAGTAATTAGTTTGTTATTGGTTATATAACAAAATCTGTGTGTTGATTGGTTAGTTTGTATTTTTGAATTTCAGTTGTGAGTTTTATGTTGTAAAATTAGGCAAAAGCAGTTAACTTATATAATAAAAAAAGGGAAAAAATTATTTACAATGTGTAGGTTATATAATAGATAATACTGAATAGTTTTCCTTATTTTAAACAATGACATTTTTTTTACTTTCAATAAGAAGTGTGTATTTTATTGCAAAAAACATAATAATATGTAAAAACAATGAGTAAATATATATATAAAATGTCGATATATTTGATTACACTATATTATTGTTCACGATATTATTGATCTCAATATTTTAGTTCATGTGTATGTATTTTAATGTGATCGATATTTATATACATCGATATATATGTAGTCGATATAAATGATAACGGTGTTTTTGTATGTCGATATAGTGTAGCCAATATTTTTGTAAGTTTATAGTAAAGTATAGGAAGTCGATAATAGTGTTGTCGATATATTTGTTCCGATATTAGTGTAATACGATATTGTGTCTTTCGATAATAAGTCAAGACATTCGTTTGAAAGATAGAACCACCAGATTTTTGATCAGAATTGGAATTCAGAGTCCTACCTAGCATGTACCACATCAGATGTTTCTTAAAGTAAGAGTGACTCTGCCCATGAAGCATCTATCGACCTTGCAAAAATCTTAAAAGATAATACGATGCCTAACTGGCAGCTAATGGAATTTACTGATGACCGCTTTCGCTGAATGGAATTTCGGGATTTTCAGCAGGAACCACGCAGCAGAGCTCTGGAGAGTTTGCAGTTTTTTTAGTGGACCCTTAGGAAAATCTCAAAAAAGGCTTCTACAGTAATACAGCTTTGTCAAGATGAGAGAAATGACCACTGTTTTTAAGAGATAAAATGGTATGAATTTCTCAATTTTTTTGATCACTTTGAGAGCGTGGAAGGAAGATGAGGTGACCTTGTTCATTTGATTTGTATATTTCAGGTCTTTGTGTAGAAGCATCCTGAGACTTTTTACCTTCAAAGCCGGGGTGGTGTGTGATCCTAAATCAGATGGCCACCAAGCTGGACAACAAGAGGATGGGTTATTCCCAAACAGAATAACCTCTGTTTTTGATTAATGTAACTTCAGACAATTGAAGTCCATCCATTTACCTACTGCACTAATGCAGTTCATGAGCAAGTCCCTGGAGTTGACATCATCTTTGGAGAGTGAAAGAACTACTATTTGCATGTCATCAGCATAGGATGCTAATGATAAGTCAAAAGATTTTATAAGCGTAGCAAAAGGAGGTACATACATGCTGAAGATTGTCAGACTCAACGATTATCCCTGTGGAACTTCACAAAGCAAAAAGTAGGGTCTTGATGTGAACTCTGCCAAAAACAACTTGTTGCAGATGAGAGAGATATGACTGTAGAAGGGCAAGTGCTGAGCTTCTATCCCAAGGCTCTGTATAGGTCAACCAGCAACACATAGTTAAGTGGAATGCTTGCATAGTAGGCATCTTTTGAGAAGTGCGCATGTGAGTTGGTGTTTTTGTTCAGGTGGTGTCTGTGGTCTGTTCCTGGTGGGACTAGTCGGTGGGCTGGTGTGGGTGCTGTGGCAGGTGAAATGGCAGTGAGTGCTGGTGAAATGTCCTACCGTGGAGCATCGTTAGGCACAGTGGCAGTGTTTGTTACGGCATTGAGGTGTGGAGCTTGGCGATGGTGTATCTTCAGGGGTTGGAAGTGCCAGGGGTCGTGACACTGGACACGGTCCAGGAGCCTTCAGCTTGCCAGTGGGGCACATGTTGCGCACATTTGCTGAACGGTCATTCTGCAGCCTGCATTAGGTACGTACTGGGGTGGGCAGGGCTTCTGTTGGCGGGAAGAACGGTGAGTGTGAAAACCTGGTTGGGAAAACTAGGGCAGCTGTGGTGTCACTGGATCAGTCTGGAATAGGCAAGAATTGGAGGCGCCACAGGCACGGTTGGTTCAGGTAAGAGTGGTGAGGCGGTGCGGAGGGGGGGGGCGGGAAGGCCGGGGGTAGCTGACAGATGACGGAATAGTTATTTATTTATTTTATTTTTCCTACTCCGTTGTCTGTCGACTTCCCACCCGCCCTGCCCCACCCCACCACTCCTACCTGTACCGGCATGCAAGGTGGGTGTCCAGGTGCCTACTAAGGGTGGAAATAAACTGCAGTCCTATCCTCCTCTCATATCGCAATCAGAAGTGCAGGACATGATTAAGGAATCCATTAAACAAAAACGCTGGCCAGACAGGTTTGATTCCACACAGTACCACACCTAGTATACAAATTGCTAGGTTGGACGACTATTTGATTAATTCAATTATACTTTATAAACACTCTTTTCAAAAGTGTGTTTCATATGTCATAGAAAAAAGACACAGTCATTGACAAATACAGACATTCAAAGGATATTCCGAAACATAATACAAAATGCACAAAATACATGTAACAAATTACTGTACATATCACATAGACAACTGTGCAATGCCTCAAATCAAACCTGTCTGGCCAGCGTTTTTGTTTAATGGAAAGGGGCGACCACTCGGTCCCCCCGAACGTATGGCGGAGTACCACGATCCCCCCGGGAAGCCATCTTGGGCGGGAGGCGAGTCTCGGCTGGTATGCCCGAAGCGGCGTAGCCGGGGCGCGCCTTTTTCCCGCCCTGGAGTGGGCTGGCCTAGACACTGACGCGGCCGGGCCACGCCCTCGGGGCAGGCCGGGGCGGGTTTACGCCCGCCCTGAAGACGGATAAAAGGAGCAACAAGCCAAGGAAGCATCCTCTTGTTCCTGTGCTCTGAAGCTGCACCACCTCGCTGCACGTGAGCTCGAGACGGAACGAAGAGCCAATTTTGAGCGTTGTAATCTTTCTTGTTTGTTTTGCAGATACTCTGTCGGAGAATGCCTAAGAAGGCGGGAAAGCGAATGACTACCGACCAGATGCTGCGTGTTCTCATGAAAGAGGTGACCGACCTAAAGAAGCGAATGGCGGAGAAAGACGAGGAAGGGGGGCCGAAACGTCCTCTGGCAGGAGCAGCTCCAGGAGGAAAAGGCAAGAGGCCCAGAAGGGGAGCAGCTGGGGGAGACGTCCCAGTTCCCTGTACTCCACTCGAAGCACCCACCCCAGTGCCGGAGGAAGGGAATCCGATTCCCGTGGTGGTCACCCCCGTGTCCGGGGAGGATATGCCGCCCGAGCTGGCAGCACAGTTAGCAGCGTGGTTGGGTAAAGGTAGCAAGGGCGCCACGGCTGACGACGCGCAGGTGTTGATGAAGCAGCTGCGGGAAACAAGGGAAGCGACGAAGGCACCATCGCCGGCTGCGGCAGTAGAAAAACCACCTGGGTCAGGTCCAGTCGCAGATACAGCTTCCGGTTCAGGTAAGCGGCCATTGCCGATTGCGAGGGATGAGTCGGCACCCTCTCGAAGGGAAAAGTTGGGTCAACATGTCCCTCTGGCTATCAAAGAGAAGATATGGGCAGGGGAGTATATAAACATCTTCTCGTTGCTTACCGATCATTATGAGATGGAGCATGTTAAGAGCCAGAAGGAGCTCATGCATCCGAGTGTTTGGCGCGCAAAGATGGCCGCCTTTAAGGTAAATGAAAACATTGGTAATTGGGGCAAAGCATGGGGGGTTTTTACATCCATCTTGGGTGAACGTAGGCCCGAATTGCTGCCCGAATTGCCGATTTATCAGTCACGGATCATGGGGTATTCAGTATCTCACGAGGGCAACCATTGGTTTTGTTACGATAATATTTTCAGAAAAGCGAAAGAGCATGATAAAAACTTAACTTGGGATTGTTATGATTCTGTGTCCTGGTCCAAAATGGAGGATTCTGGTATGTTGAAGGTGCCATTGGTAGGGAGTAACGTTGGTGAATCCTCCCGCCAATATGCGGGGACGCCCTTTCGATCAGGTACGAGTAACGACAATCACTCGAGGCCAATCGGCAACACAGGTAAAAGGGGGGTTTGTTGGAACTTTAACAGGGGGAAATGTACTAGGCCCCAGGGGTCATGCAAATTTAGGCACGAATGTGGGGGGTGTGGGCAATCATCCCATCCTGAGTCCATGTGCAGAGCCAAAACGGGTGATAACGGGGGTAGAGGAGGCGCCAAACAGGTCTGACATAGTCCGAGGGGCGCCTTTACCTACTCCGATTGATACCATGGCAATGATTCCCTGGCTCAGCGAATACCCGGATCACGCTTCCGCTGGGGTGTTGCGGAACGGATTTTCATATGGTTTCCGCATCCCAGTAGGGGAGTTTCAGGGTATAGCAAAATGTAAAAACCAGATATCGGTCTTACAGCATACGACCGTGGTACAGGAAAAGATCGGGAAGGAGGTGGCTCGAGGTCGAGTCGCCGGTCCATTTAATGTGCCACCAGTTGCTAACTTTGTTTGTTCCCCTTTAGGGGTGGTCCCCAAGAAGGACCCGGGTGAGTTTCGGCTGATACATAATTTATCAGCCCCACGTGGTCTTTCCGTAAACGATGCGATAGACCCGGAAGTGTGTTCGGTGCGGTACGCATCCTTCGATGAGGCCGTAGCCATATTGAATCGCCTGGGGCCCGGTGCGCTGATGGCAAAATCTGATATCGAGTCAGCGTTCCGGTTGCTCCCGGTACATCCAGACGATCAGCGTCTCCTTGGTTTCATGTTTCAGGGTCACTATTACATGGATAGGTGTATGCCGATGGGGTGCTCTATATCGTGTGCCTATTTCGAAAAGTTCAGTTGCTTCCTGCAATGGGTCTTCACAAAGAAGACGGGGTTTCAACATGTTATGCATTATCTCGATGACTTTTTGTTTCTGGGGGCAGCCGGGGATCCGGAATGTGGACAGGCTTTGAATGCATTTTGTGTCTTGATGAATCAGTTTGGCGTGCCATTGGCACCAGGTAAGACTGTGGGTCCCTCGACTTGCCTCGAGTTTCTGGGGATCGAGCTCGATTCCGAAGAAGGTTGTTTTCGTTTACCAGGTGACAAAGTGTTAAGATTCAGGGCATCCCTGCAAATGTGTATAAGTGAGTCTAAGGTTAAGCTACATCAATTACAGCAATTGGTGGGGCAGTTGAATTTTGCCCTAAGAGTTATACCGATGGCCCGCCCCTTTTCTCGCTCGATCGCTCAAGCCATGGTCGGCCTGAAGGAGGGTCATCATCGCACAAGGCTCTCGGCAGAGGTTCGCCAGGACATGCGCATTTGGTTGGCATTTCTGGCGGATTTCAATGGTCGAATTGTCTGGAACAAACCGGCCGTGTCCTCTGAGGAGCTGGGGCTGTGGACAGATTCGGCAGGGAGCATTGGTTTTGGTGCCATATTCGGCACTCAGTGGTCGGCACAAAGATGGCCGTCATGGTGGCATGATAGTGGTCTGACAAGTAACATTGCTTTCCTAGAACTTTTTCCCATTCTGGTGGCCCTGAGAACTTGGCCCGAGGGGTTCAGAGATCACTCTGTGGTATTTTGGTCTGATAACATGACCGTTGTTGAGTGTATCAATAGCCAGGCAGCACGATGCAAATGGATTCTGAGATTGCTCAAGGAAATTGTGTTATTGTGTATGCAATTGAATGTACTATTTAAGGCAAGACATGTCCCGGGGGTGATGAACCAGGCGGCTGATGCGCTTTCTCGTTTTCGTATGCAGGCCTTCTGGGGTTTTCTGCCCACAGCGGACCCGGTGGCAGCACCCTTTCCCGAAGCTCTCTGGTCTCTCGGAGCCCCGAACTACAGAACCTCGTGGGAGAGAGTTTAGCACCCAGGACGAGGAAGGCATATGAAGGGGCGTTCCGTTCCTATTGGGCCTTTTTGGGGGCGGCTAGAGGGGAGCTTTGGGGCCAGGAGGAGTTGGTAGTGAAATTCCTGCTGTCTTTACGTCAGGCAGGCAAATCAGTGGCTACGGCCCAGAGGCATCGGGCCGCCATTTCCTTTGTGGCTAGGGCTCATGGGATCCAGGACCCGACAGCGTCTTTCGTTGTGCAAAAAGCGCTACGTGGGTGGCAACGCCTTGAGGGTCGCAGAGTAGACGAAAGGCGCCCGATAGGTTTGGATAGGTTGGCCCTGTTATTATCTAGACTCCCTGCAACATGTTCATCCCAGTATGAAACAGTGTTATTCCGAGCCGCTTTTACGCTGGCATTCCATGGGGCTATGCGGGTAAGCGAACTAGTGGCGAGGAACAAGCAGGACGTGATGGGGGGACTGTGCCAAGAGCACGTTCAGATCAGAGGGGAGACAATGACTGTCTCGTTCGTCAGGTCCAAGACCGATCAGGGTGCGATGGGTGATTGCATTATCATACAAAGGATCCCCGGGTCCTCCATGTGCCCGGTGAGTTGTGTAGAGGAATATTTAGCACAAAGGGTGGCATCATGGGGGGGGACCTTGTTGAGACACGCTGACGCCACCCCACTGACGAGGTTTCAGTTTCAGCGGGTGCTTGCGATGTCAATTACTGCGGCGGGCTTGAACCCGGGCGAGTTTGGGACCCATTCCTTTCGGATAGGGGCTGCTACAGAGGCTACAGCCAGGGGTCTGAATGTCGAACAAGTTAAACGTGTGGGGCGTTGGTCCTCCAATTGTTATAAGAGGTATGTGCGGTTGCACATGTTGTGAAGCTGTAATGATGTACTCACGCTTCTTGTTTTTGTTTGGTTTCAGTTGCGCAAGCCTACGAGGCGGGGCGGACTATGCAGTCGACCCAACACCGGGCCAGCGGTCAGACTTCACCGGCTGTGAAAAAGGAGGTGTGGGTCGTGGGCCACTCATACGTGAGGCGTGCCGCGGACGTATTCAAAGCAGGTGACATGATTCACGTGGCTGGGGAATACGGGTACAGTGTGTCCTTCTACGGAAAGGGCGGACTCTGTATTGACCAGTTTCAATCATTTTTTGAGGGTTTGCTAGGGCGGACGAGGTCACCGCCGTCTATAGTCATAGTACATCTTGGGGGCAATGATTTGGTCACCACTGGTAGACGACTTCTTCTTGAGGCGATGCTTTCCACTGTAAGTTGGTTGGCGAGGAGAGTTCCAGGGTGCACGATTGCATGGTCACATATGATCCCACGAAAAGTATGGCGGGGGGCCATTTCTGTTTCTGCTCTGAATCATTCAGTAAGAAAAATTAATAACAAAGTGAGTCGATTGTTCCGTTCCAATACACTGCATTCTATTTCGCATGGTTGTATTACTGGTGACAGTATGTATTTGGGGGATGGTGTTCATTTGTCCCGGGTGGGGAACGAGTTACTCATAGGAGACTGTATAGCTTGGCTAAAGACGTTAAGACATGACCTTTAGGTAGGAGTGTTGTGGGGGGTCCGGATAGCCGGTCAACTATCCGGCCTGTGGCGGTAAGGTCATGATCGGTGAGCACTAATTGGAAGATCCCTATGAGTGGGCGTCACCCATTACGGATGGGAGCGCTCGAGGGAGGTGGCCATTGGCCCCTCAACGGGGAAGGCGGTCCCTTCTAAGGATGGGCCGCCGAAAGGAAAGGAAAGGCGGTCAAGGCCCCTTCCTGGGTAGGAGGGGCTACAGCCCCCTCCTGGAGAATTTCCCGGGGCCAGGACATCTGCGACGGCAGATGTGGTAAGTTGTGTGGGGTTTGGGGGGGGGTCTACGCTACCTTCTAGATTCCTCACACGAGTCCTCGGACGACCTTTAAGTGGCGTCGAGTTTATAGGGGCCCCCGTCAAGTCAAGGGAAATTGGTAGTTGCACTCGAGGTACACCTCTGTGCGGTCGCCCCTCACAAGTGAGGGGGATATTTCTGGTTAGGGATCTTGACACCGGTTACGACCTTGCCGTTGGCCCTTAAACGTTAGGATGTACAATTTCAAAATTTCAAGTTAGATGTTTTGTAGGATGTTAGTTCGGCTAGGAGAACCTTTGTATTAGAGAATATGTTAAGGTTAGCCAAACATCGCAATGTGGTAATGAAATTGTACATAATATGAAACTGTTATTTTAATGTTTTAATTTTGTTTCATATTTTAATAAATACGGCCGGGAGGGTCACTCCCTCCCGTCTTCCAAAAGTTCAGAACTGTTTCCGGTTTCCCATCCTTGGGGATTGTGTTGAGAGGGGGTGGCGGGTATCTCAGCCATATGGAAAGGGGCGACCACTCGGTCCCCCCGAACGTATGGCGGAGTACCACGATCCCCCCGGGAAGCCATCTTGGGCGGGAGGCGAGTCTAGGCTGGTATGCCCGAAGCGGCGTAGCCGGGGCGCGCCTTTTTCCCGCCCTGGAGTGGGCTGGCCTAGACACTGACGCGGCCGGGCCACGCCCTCGGGGCAGGCCGGGGCGGGTTTACGCCCGCCCTGAAGACGGATAAAAGGAGCAACAAGCCAAGGAAGCATCCTCTTGTTCCTGTGCTCTGAAGCTGCACCACCTCGCTGCACGTGAGCTCGAGACGGAACGAAGAGCCAATTTTGACCCACCCACCAGCCCCTGAGGACAGCAAGTGGTTTTGAATAAAGTTTGATGTGGTAACTCTTTTGTTTGCAGGTCCGGATTATTATCGTGATAACTTTGAATATGCAATAAAGAAATGGTCAATTTGTGGTATGTTTTGCAAATAAAGTAATCCTGCTCTAGTGTTGATCAGTAGCATGCTTTTAATAAAGTTGTTGCGTTTAACTGTCTTTTAAGTAATTTAGTCATTTAGTTTAGAACTGTCGTATTTATTTTGGTCGGGCGGTAAGGTCATGATCGGTGAGCACTAATTGGAAGATCCCTATGAGTGGGCGTCACCCATTACGGATGGGAGCGCTCGAGGGAGGTGGCCATTGGCCCCTCAACGGGGAAGGCGGTCCCTTCTAAGGATGGGCCGCCGAAAGGAAAGGAAAGGCGGTCAAGGCCCCTTCCTGGGTAGGAGGGGCTACAGCCCCCTCCTGGAGAATTTCCCGGGGCCAGGACATCTGCGACGGCAGATGTGGTAAGTTGTGTGGGGTTTGGGGGGGGGTCTACGCTTCCTTCTAGATTCCTCACACGAGTCCTCGGACGACCTTTAAGTGGCGTCGAGTTTATAGGGGCCCCCGTCAAGTCAAGGGAAATTGGTAGTTGCACTCGAGGTACACCTCTGTGCGGTCGCCACTCACAAGTGAGGGGGATATTTCTGGTTAGGGATCTTGACACCGGTTACGACCTTGCCGTTGGCCCTTAAAAGTTAGGATGTACAATTTCAAAATTTCAAGTTAGATGTTTTGTAGGATGTTAGTTCGGCTAGGAGAACCTTTGTATTAGAGAATATGTTAAGGTTAGCCAAACATCGCAATGTGGTAATGAAATTGTACATAATATGAAACTGTTATTTTAATGTTTTAATTTTGTTTCATATTTTAATAAATACGGCCGGGAGGGTCACTCCCTCCCGTCTTCCAAAAGTTCAGAACTGTTTCCGGTTTCCCATCCTTGGGGATTGTGTTGAGAGGGGGTGGCGGGTATCTCAGCCATATGAATTTCAGTGGTCCAGGCCAGTCAGTGACAGGACCCAAGCCTTCCTTTCTGTCCATGATTAAGGTTTCAGCATCTAGAGCTTTAGCCTTGGCAAGAGATAAACGAGGTGGCAGACATTCTAAAAGGCGGGAAGAGTGGAATTCCTCATCTTCCGATTCAGAGAAAACTTCCACATCTTAGTAAAATACCTCAGGAGAGAAGCAATGTGGAAAACTCTTTCTCATGTTCAGCATAATTTGGGGTTTCCACCCTTTCAGGTGGAGGAAGAAAGGTCTATCCTGTTTCCACAATATGTTAGACCTTCCACTCTAGGGATGCCTTTTCATGGTGGAGTTAAGGAATTGGTAATGGGAGAATGGAAGGAGGTGGATAAGGCCAATGTGCTGTGACTCCTGTCAAAGCTATGTATGCTGGAAGATGGTGATGTGCTTTGCCATACAATCAAAGTAGATGCGATTTTGCCCCTCTTAATTGGCAAAAGTACTATTAATCGTGATGATTGTGTCCTTTCCGAACCCTCTGATAAGAAGGTGGATTCAGGATTAATGAAGGCATTTGTAGCAGAGAATCTGGCTCTGAAAGCCAGGATCTATGGGGCATATGCTTCTTAGCCGCTCATTAAAAACTTTGATCAACTGGCGCTGGTGATTCAGCACGGTCTGTTGTGTTTGGAGCTGTTCTATGTTTCTCTTCCTGGACCCAATCCCATCCCTTCGCAACTAATGGAACGAGCAACGCCCAAACAAGGAGTGTGAATAAACCAAGCACAAACTACGATAATTCCAAGTCAGATTTATTTCAATTAAACAGCACCACCATAGACTGAAGGCAGCAGCCGCTAGACCTCAATTGCCAGCCCCAGAACATTCATGACAGAAATGAGAGTTCTGCTGATGGTACTACATAGACGGCTTAGGAGGGTCAATGAACACAAGTGAACAAGGAGCATGGAATCAAACGAGGGGCATGATGGCAAGTGAAGAAGGGACTGAAACATTACGCAATAAGTGGTGTGGGCATCACACATCTCCTTTGTGAGCAAAAGGAATCATAATATGTTAGTGCACCAACTTGGAAGATTGGACCTCCTAATGGATTCACAAACGTTTCATCTGTGGGGCACTGCCTCGGCTGATTCTTCTGGTGTTATCAACGTTGTCCTCCTGCTCAATCATGAACTAAAATTGGCCCTTTGACGGCATCACCACACCTATATGATTATCGTGGGCGTTGCAAAAACAGACACTTGGCCTCTGCACCATATCTGTTAGGTTTCCTAATATGAACAAACTCTCCTACTCTCCCTTCTATATCTGTCACACTATGCAAACTACCATACATCTCCTTGTACCTTTCTTGTTTTCGTATGCACTCTTTCCAAGACATGCTCCATTGGCACCTGTCTATCATTTCTCAGCTGCATAGGCATACACGTGGTGCTTGGATTTCTGTCTTTCATGGAAACAAACCAGATTATGCCTGTTACCGTGTTGGGTCTGATCTAGTAGGCAGATATAATATACTTATTTCCCTAGCATCCCATTAACCAGGGCTAACTTCAGGCTTAAACATTCTTTTTATTATCTCCACCATTTAATTGGTTCAGGGACAATAGAGTGTGGTCCTAGAATGTAAGGCTTACATTAAATAATGCTCCTACTCCCTTGCTTTAATTCATTATGTATGAGGCCTTTCTGCCTCTCCAGACCCAATAACACACCAACATTTGAAATGAAGCTTCCCTCACACCGGCCACATCTCCTATCAATAATTAAGCTCTTGACCAATCAATGCATCAGTTGTACATACTCGGAGGGTGGGAGTTCATATTAATAAATGCAAGTGAGTACCATGACGAAATGTAAGCATTTCCCTTTCATCCCTCCCTTGTTTTATTTAATTACATGAGAGATGTAATATTCTCACAAATTATGGACAACCGACCAATAATATTAAACACAAATATGCTTTATTTGAAACAGAAATCCATTGCCCACTATTTCTTCATCCAGGACAGGACCCTGTAACGAAAAACATCAGTAATGCTATGAACCTCAGACAACCAATAGTTCCTCGCAAAGGTAGGTGAGTCAGATCATGCCACTTCCTGGCAGATCTCCCTGGAATTCAGCTACCGTAGAAGACATGTTACAGGTTGATCTGCCCTGTATTTGCAAAGGAGGAGGGTGTCCCTCCAACTCATAGGCTTTACCAATCAAAGTTTTGATCCACCCACTCAAAGTCACTGTTGCAGGTTTTTCCCCCTTCTTACCCAGACCAAAATTCTCAAAGAAAGACTCCACTTTTCCAAATAACTGCACTCTGTCCAGAAATTGAAGGAAAACCCTTCTAACATATGACAATTGTAGTTGAGATTCCTCCGAAGAAGAAGGGAAGGATAAAAGGATGGCAGAATCACCTCCTGCTGTTGCTGAGAAGAGTAATCGACTTTGAAAACAAAGGATGGCACCAGCAATAAAACCACCCTGTCCCAAAATATTTTTTCAAAAATAAAACCTACATGAAAAGTCCCCAAGTCCCCGAATCGCCCAGTAGAGTGATAGCCACTAGAAAGAAGGTTTTGAGAGTCGGACATTGTAAATTAATAACATTCAAAGGTTCAAATGGCGATTTAGTCAAAGCTTCCTAAACTAAGGTCACATCTCAAGTAAGAAAAGAACACTATGGTCTAGTTCAGGTATTGAACAAACCATTCAAAACACTGGAAATCAACCCCTCATCATCCACTAACTTCTTCCAAATACCCCTGAATGCCTGTATCATGCACTCGTAGGGTAACTACTACCAACCCCAACCCTAACCTTGAGCCTTCCAGTAATAACTCCATAAACATGCTCAAACTCACAGAATGAGGATCCAACTTTTCCTGTCACACCATTGTGAGAGAGACCCTCAGGGCCTCTTATGTGATCTTCAAGTCGAAAACTTAGTGGTTGCCTGTTAAGTGACCACCAAGTCCTCTAGAAGTCTCTGTCCTCTCAATTCCCTCCTCTCAACCTCCAAGCCATCAAGCAGAGCTTCTGTAACGACACCATCCACAGAGAAGACAGATTCAATTGAAGTGCCCACTCTGGAGCCACCTTCATGGCCATCAAAAGAGGGAAACAGCTGGTCCGAAGCCAGCAAGGAGCAATCAAAATCACATTTGCTCACTCTCTCTTCACTCTCACTGGAAATTGCCTGATTTGGGGAACTGGGGAAGTGCATATAGCAGACCTTCTGCAGGAGAGAGCGTCCTGTGCTCACCCTTACACAAAATCTTTAGACCTATCATTGACTCTTGAGGCAAATAGATCTATCACAGGCATACCCCAACGATGAGTCACCAGAGTTAATACTGATGGATCAAAAAAAGTCCAAAGATGAATGAATGTCTCTGCTGAGAATATGTGCTGTTATATTGGACACTCCCTGAATATGAATTGCTTTTAGAGAAATCAGACCAATTTGAACCCAAGAAAGGAGATTGTGTGAAATCTTGTTCTGAGCCCTGGATGTTGTCTCTCTCTGCTTGTGTACATAAACTTTGATGATAACATTGACCTCCCGAACCCTGACTGCTTTAACCAACAGTTCATTTTCAAAACAGAGCTCTCCTCGCAGCCTTGAACTACCTCCAGTTTGAGAATGTCAGCACATCCATATGAAACCTGAGCCCCTGCACCTGCATCGACTCTCCCCATGCACACCAACCTGAGAGACTGGCATTTGTTGTAACATTTTAGGGGTTCTGGAAGACTCACCTGCACTCCTTTCAGTAAATTGTTCATGTCCATCCACCATGCCAGAACGTCATTTACTTGTTGAGACTTCAGACACTGTGCCTCAAAGTTTGAGATCTCGGAGTCCAATGTGCCAAAATCCAGGCAACTAATTTGTGGAGATGGAATTGGGCCAATGGAACCAGAAAGATCGTGGAGGTTAGATCTGCCTGCACTCTGAGCCACAATGACACTTTTGGATGTGTGTGTCTTAGAAATTTCAAAATATGCATCTGAATCTTGGCAATCCTTTGCAGAGACAAGAAGGTCTTTCTTTATAGAGTAAGAAATCGTGCCCCTATACTTGTCACAAATTGTACAGGTTTCAGATTGAATTTTTCTCTGTGTATGAGAAACCCATGAGTTTGCAAAACTTCCAGCACTCTGCCTGTGTGAGACAACAGCATGCTTTCTGACAAAACCTGGACCAATCAATCATTGAGGTAAGGATTGACAAATGTTCCCTCGGAATGAAGCAGATCTACAAGTGGGGCCAACACTTTGGTGAAGATCCTGCGAGAGGATTTGAAACTAAATGCAAGAAGTCAAAATTGATAGTGGTCCTCCCCCAGTTAGAACCTCAAAATCTTTTGATGATGACTTTCTTACAAGGAAGATAAGTAACCACCAGATCTATTGATGCCAACCAGTCCGTTGGACGTATTCATGGGAACTTACTTGTAAAGGCACCACACTAAAATGTAGAGTTCATCTTCATGACTTGACCAACTTCAGTTCCAAAATGTGTCTGTAATCCCCTGAAGGCTTTTGGACCAAGAAAAGGATTTAGTAAGCGCATTCTCCCCTTTCTTCCTAGGGTACCCTCATAGTTGCCTTTTTCTTGAGCAATGCATTCACCCCCTTCAGCAGAGCCATTAATTTGGGACCTGACATGTAATGTAATGTAATGTAATTTTATTTTTATAAAGCGCGCCTTACACTCCACAGAGCATCTTGGGGCTAAAGTTAGAACTTTACTACTACTAAATTGATAAAAATCCTAATTTTAAGACTTTCGGTATTCACAGAAGGCATTTAGGCGTCCTAAAGTTAGTAGTCCTAACTTTACTACTACTAAATTGAGAAAAATCCTAATCACAGTATTCACAGAAGGCATTTAGGCGTCCTAAAGTTAGTAGTCCTAACTTTACTACTACTAAATTGAGAAAAATCCTAATTTTAAGACTTTCGGTATTCACAGAAGGCATTTAGGCGTCCTAAAGTTAGTAGTCCTAACTTTACTCCTACTAAATTGAGAAAAATCCTAATTTTAAGACTTTCGGTATTCACCGAAGGCATTTAGGAGTCCTAAAGTTAGTAGTCCTAACTTCTGTGAATACCGAAATGAGTAAGTTCATTCTGTGAATACCAAAAGTAGTAAGTGCATTCTGTGAATGCCAAAAGTAGTAAATTCATTCTGTGAATACCAAAAGTAGTAAGTGCAATCTGTGAATACCAAAACAGTAGTAAGTTTAGGATTGAGTCTTAAGTTCATTCTGTGAATCGGGCCCAGCGTGTGGCCAACCACATTGTGGTCAATTTTTTTTTTTTTTACAGAGTTTTATATAATGTGAACTTGACCTGAATCGGGTATCAGAGCACTTTACAAAGCACCAGTTGCATTACATGATGACATACTCATCCTTTTTCTTAGGCACGGGGAGATTAAGTGATTTGCCCAGAATCACAGGATGTTCAGCGTCATTGCAGAGACTCGAACCCAGTTCCCGAGATTCGAGGTCGACCGCCCTAGTTGTTAGGCCAACTCCTCTCCTCAGCATTGCGATATCTGGAGAAATATGAGCCAACAGTTTATCTGTTGGTCTCATCCTGCCAACACACATGGTGAAGCTTTTGCTGGAGGACTTCTTAGATATACTGTGGGGGCAGGACGCCACATCCCTCCATCCAAGCCTGTACAGCCACTTGGCTGCATGAACAAACACAGAGATAGACTGATACTAACGAGGCAGTCTCCCCACAGGGCAGTCACTCATCCACTGCGTAGAATAGACATCATGACCGCCTGAGAGGACCTCACCCTAACACATCAAGACCACGGATTACTGCAGGGAAGAATAATGAAGACTGCAGGCAGGGAAGAGCCACTTCCTCTCTTAATCAGGACTTTTGTCCTATGCGTAATGCCGTAGATTGGCAGCATTTTGACAGTAATGCTTTGGATTTGCCACACTACTGCATTGTAACTATTAATTTACCAAAACTTTGCTTTGGACGTCCTTGTTTTATTCTGTTTTCTTATGCTTTTCTCTGTATTTCAGTCTTTTCGGTCTTTCCAAGGACAAACGTGTTATGGGAATCCTGCTTTGTTTTCCTTCTCTATCTAGCCCTTGAATAGTAAAAGCTTCTGAGTGTAGGCGGTGCGTCCGTCCTGGGGGTGCACGACTCTGACTTCCGGGTCGTGATTCACTTGCTTGTAGTTAAGGCTCAGAGCCCCTCAGCTCGCCGAGCATCTGGGCTGAGACCCGGAAACCCGTGCTCCGTGCGGCTCCGCACAGATGGTGTACGCGGCATCTCGAGCAAGCCTTTTATTTTTAGAGCTCTTCCGACGGTTGAAAGCAAAATCAATATCTGCAACTGGTAAAGGGGCGCGCGTGTCCCTTGTCTGATGTCAAACAAACGTTCGCAGTCCATGCGCGGAATCCTTGATTCCTCTTGTGGTGGGTGGGCAAACGTGTTCATTCGCTGGTTAATGTCCATTGCTTTCTGCATGGTGAAGACAAAGACTTGACTCTATTTTAAAATCGGGGGTGAGTGCACCTGGGTACAGGAAGTGCTTGAAAATGGAAACATAGAAGTGCAGTTACCCTGTACCAGAGTACCTGCTTGTTTCTGAGAAGTACCAGTACTCTCCAATTAAAAGTAGTATGACACTCTTGAGAAGTGCAGGTACTCTCCCTCTCAAAATAAAAACGTGCGGGTACCGGACAGTACTTGCCCATTTAAAGCACTGGGTATGGGAAGTGCAGTGCAGCACTTGCATTAGATAAGGGATGAAGAGGGCTGAGCTGATCAGGGAAGTGGAGGAAACAGAATTGAGGACAAGTGACCTTAGCTTATGATGGTCAGCATCAATCAGTGTTTGCCTTTCAGACAGCTGCACATTGCACTCTTGGGCTTGCAGGTCAGTAAGAGGACCGAATTTGCATATGCTACGTGAGTACGGGGAGAAAGAGTATTGTGCTAATCTGAGATAGGCAAGGAGAAAAAAACGTGTCTAGGCTTATCGACAGCAATAGTCAGGGCCACTGCAAATATGCGAATGTACTGTTGCATTTTTTCAATGAATATTGATTTTCTGCATAATCCATCATCTGCTGCATAATCTGCAGATTTTAACAAAAAATATTTTTTGTTTCTAGCTCAAACGATTCAAAACGTGACACGTGTTGCAGTGCAGTAGAAGGCCCTTTGCAAACGTTGACTGGAACACCTTACAGTTGCTTATTGCTATGTCAGTGTGTTAAACTGGCACCAATGAGGTGCAAAGAAAAACCAAAGGGGATGGTGGACGGAGTGTTAAACATTGCAAGCACTCACCCATAGTCAACTGATCTGGGTCTAATCCTTCATCATTCTTTAGCTCACTCTGCCATCCCAGTTCAGACATGGCCATGTGCAAATCACTCTGTCACTGTGCCTCATAGGAACAGTCCAGCCCAAACTGCCCAGCCATGTCTTCCTTGGACCGGAAACAAGCATCCTGGGACTGGTTTTGCATTTGTCACCCCGAGTGGGACGGGTATGCCCAGACGTTGGTCCTGTGCTCTCCATGCCACTGGAATCAAGCTAAATTGTACTGCAGGCAGAACACAAGTCGGGGGTACACACAGGTACATGATGTCCACCCACTCTTTTCACAGGGTAGACACCGTCCTCCCTGACAAAAGTTGGGCCCCACAAAAATATGCTGAACTTGTTGGCTTGGCAGTTCGGGCTGGACTGTTCCCATGAGGCACAGGGTCAAGGCTTTTTGCATATGGCTGGGTCCAAACTGGAATGGCATGGTGAGCAAAAAAACGATGGATTTAGACCCAGATCTCTGTACTGGGATCAATGAATGACATTGTTCTCCTTCTCTAGCCCTTGATTAGTAAAAGCTTCTCAGTGTAGACAGTGCATCCTGTCCTGGGGGTGCACAACTCTGACTTCCGGGTCATGATTCATTTGCTTGTAGTTAAGTTATGCTTAATTAATTCTACATTTTAAAATATTTTATAGGGTTAAGGCATCTGCTGTGAAGGTGTGCAGTACATCTCAGGGAATAGTAGTAATGGTGAGATAACTCTGGTGGCTAATGCACTTGCTGGAGAGATCGGTGTTTTGTAAAGTCCCAGATTTTAATAAAAGTAGTAAAGAAGGTAAATGTGTCTCCTGCAAAGCACATTATCTAACATGCAGATGACAGATTTTTATTTTATGTAGATAGTAAAGTGGTTTACTGCTTTTAACACTGAGAACCTTTTGTTACATGCAGCCCATACATTGTATCCTTCTAAAGATCACATACACCTTGCAACTCTCACTGTCTCATGTAACTCACGCTGTACATTGATTTACACATGTACTTTATTTATTGTCAATGTATAACATGTATGTTATGGAAGGAGCTCTGACAACCTGCATTGGGTTGCATAGCACTGTAAAAGAAATAAAATAGTGCTATTGAAATTGTTATTTGTGTAAATACTGGGACAGACCAACACACCTGACATTCTTCCAGTGCATGTATCTATTATATACGGGACTGAACAAAAGTAAAAGCTTGCCTATCCTAAGTACTTGTGAAGAGATAACAAGCTGTGTGCCTTTGTTTCCCGTTCGTGGTATTTACATGTAAGTGTGCGGTCCAGGCCGACTCCATTCAGGATATTCAACAAAAGGAGGCCTGATGTGATGGCCCCTTAACTTTGGCCCAGCTGGAGGTGAAAAAAGCCCCCTCCCTGCCTGAACGTTGCTGCTGGGAATCAAAGCAGACAACATGCAGTCACTGCTGAACGTGTCCTGGTGTCTGAAAATTACACCGTAACAAGTTCAGCATATTTCTGTGGGACCCATCTTTTGGCAGGGAGGACGGTGTCTACCCTGTGAAAAGAGTGGGTGCACATTGTGTACCTGTATGTACCTCCGACTTGTGTCCTGCCTGCCGTACAATTTAGCCCCCCCCCTGCCACATAATTCAAGAGGCCCTGGCAATAGCCAACGTCTAGAGCTACAGTGCTCTCAAAACTGTTTGATTGGTTAGTGGCCAATTTCAAATTCCCCAATCCACCTGCTAATATTTCTACAGGCATGGAAATGTCTGGTGGGAGACCTACAATGAAGTTCTTTCTCTAAAGCAACATCAAAATTACCTACTTTCGGAATAGTGCAAACTGAGGAGGAACACTTTACAAGTCTGTAGCGGCATCGGAGCATCACTTTTGTGATGCTCCAGTGGAGCTGTGTGCTGGCCCATATTTACAAGACCACACAAAGCCACTTTGTGTGGCTTTACATGGTCTTGTGAAAATGTCCCTCTTCCACTCCTCTGCCCCAAAGGGGCGTATCATGGGTGTTGCTGTGGGTGTTCCCAGCAACACCCATGACTTTTTTACACTGCCCCAGATTTACAAGGATTTGTAAATCTGAGGCAGTGTCAAAAAGTAGCGCCTTCCAGGGGAGGTGTTAAAGTGGCACAACGAGGAGAAATATTTTTATTTCTCCTTGTTTTTGTTGTTTCTATGTGTGCTTCTTTCCGCAGCCCACATAGAAGGAGCAAAACACCATTAATAATTGTTTTTGTGCCAGAAGGTGTCCTTTCCTGCACAACAACAATCATCCTTGCAATGCAGGCACTCTTGCACCATGTTACTAGGGTGCCCGCATTGATGCACGACTGCTGTTTTTGTGCCAGCACAGGGGAGAGCACAAAGGTGTGCCGTATTCATGTAAATACGGCGCATCCGTGTGTTTTTTTAAATGACGCAGCTCAGCACAGCAAAACTGCTTGCTATGCAGTGCTGCGCCATTTTATTTTAAATATGCCCCTAATTTTACAGTAAGCTCGCTGCAACTGTAATATGAAACAAAGTAAAGTGACTTAGCACCAAAGTTAGATTCACCTTTCATTTCTTTTTATGTGAAAAAACAGCAAAACAGAGTGATTTGAGTTCTTTTCTTTTTTTGTTGCTTTTGGTGCAAGAATCTTTGTTTTATGCACTGTAGCGTGCTCCAAGTCCATAGTTCATCCTGAAGGGGCAGTTGTATTATGAGCTCCACAATCCGTACTTTGGTCTCTATTTCAAAGCAGTTGCCAATGAGGCAAAGTGCCCTAAAATCCAGGGACTTGCAGTTTCCCTGTTAATATTCTGATCTTGGCCCTTCAGGTTCTAACATATAAAATGTGATTGGCATCAGAGCCAGGACCAGATGATGGTGTCAACCATGACGTAGTATATTGTAGTTGTTTAATATTCAAGTATTTAAACTCGGTACGTACAAAACAGATAAACCTCCGTCAGATATTTGAATGCCGCGGAAAGAGAACAGGCCCATGCTGGTCCTCTCTCCATGAAGCCCCCTTGGTATTCCGGCCACGTCAGCGGAAGATGCGGCTCGGGGAGTTCGAGCGTGTGGGGGTGATGGAGCTTCGCAGTTTATGGTATCTTTGGAACAGGGAGCAGATTAACTGGGCTTTCAAGGGCACGGGATTAATGAGGCTCGTGCTGCGGGCGCGCAGCTCTTCTTCACGCGCGCAAGGTGTGCGGGGCTGCGATAACATTCAGCGCCGATTAAATGAACTGAAATGAAGAAGCTCGCGCACTTCGAAGGGGGCTGTTATTCCATGGGCTCGAGTCTGGAGACGAACGCCCTCGGGGAGGTGCGAGGCTCTTTGTCCATAACAATGTCTTGATCGCCAACTCATCCTCAGGCTGCGCGCGCCTCTCTGCACGTGCTTTTGGGACCACGGCAGGAGAGCGTTGGGTTCAGCTCTGGAAATTGTGAAACATGTTCTACTATTTCCTCCTGTCTCCATGGTACCGAGCACATCCCGAGAAGACAAGGTGCTCTATTCCTCATTTACAAGTACATGTTTTAACTGGGCCGAGGTTGTATAACACGTTTCACTTGCACCCCAGCAATGCTGCCCCTAGCAACAAATTACAACATTTCAATAACATGAAGACAGAGAATGGAATAATAAACACAGTACTGCGGTCACGATTGGCAAGTCGCTGCCCCCCCCCCCCCTCCCTCACCCCACCGAAATGTCTCACTGGGGAGAGACAACTTCGATTATGCTTTAACCCATGGCGTAGCTCTTTATCTTTTTTAAAACACAGCTTTAGTGAGAAGAGAGAACCATAATTTAACTGACATAGGGGCCCATTAGGATGGCGGACAAATCGCCCCCGCCAGGCCGGCGGTAACCACCCCAGCCTGGCAGGGGCGATCCGCCCGCCATCCTAGCCGGAATGATCCCCCGCCATATTAGTATGGCTGGGGGGTCCGCTGTGGACGGAAAGACCGCCCGCCACTTGAGACCGGGGCGGAAAAGGGTTTATATGGTGGCGTGTCTATCAGACACCGGCAGCCATATTACAATGGGCTTAGTCAATGCCTTTCCGTGGCTGCGGAGTCTGCTTAGGGGGCCCGATGTGGGCCCCATGGACTCCTGGAGGGTGGGGGGTGCACATGGGGGTACCTATGGTACCCCCCATGTGCACCCCGCAGTGCCTGCCATGCTGTGCATGGAAGTGCAAAGCATGCCTTCCTGCAATTGTGGCGGGCGGTGCTGAGTGCACCGCCCGCCACAATGGTAGGAATGCAGGATGCGCTCGCCACTGCTGCGGGCCCATCCTAATGCTAGCCACGGGACCCCTGCCCTTATGGCGGGCGGTCCCTTTCACCGGTAGGATGACGGGCAGACAAAGTCCGGCCTTCATCCTAATTACCCTCATAGTGTGGAAAACAGTTTGCTGCAGGTTTATTTCATACATGGAGTATGCCAACTTGGTGGGTTAACTTACGGGTGACCCAAGGGCAAGCGGCAGAGACTGACCTAAGCTGCCCTGCCCTTCTGATGAGCCAAACTGCACCATGGCCAACCCAATCGGTGCTACCATTTATGTGGGCATTATCCCCCTTAAATACCGTGGACCCTCACTCCATAACTTTACTCATGCCTTTTTTTTTTTTTTTTAAGGGTGAAATGCTACAAGGCAAACCCCCGGTTGCTCAGGCTTACAACTGCCCGAAGGACTAGCGGGCACCAACGTTTCATCCAGGTTCCTGCCGTACAAAATCTTGAGGTTTGGCATAAGGCACCCCTATTGTGCTCCTGAAGAGGGTACCCCTAAGTACCAATCAGCCTCCGGATCACCCTGTAACTCCGTCTGCAACACAAATTCATACATTAATACTTTCAATTCCTTGGCCCGTCATCCCATCAGCACACAGGGTAAGCATTTGGGAGGGTAGCAGCGTGTCCAGCGGGGGACAAAGAGGATGGCCAGTGGGAGGGGGCATATATAAATACCTGTCCCCAACCACTGCGGGACGAAAATGAAGCTGCAGAGGAGTCTCACATAGGAGGGGCTTCCGTGGGAAGGGGTTATTGTGACTGGTGCACAGGGATGTGCCTAATGGGGCACTAAAAGGTCCGCCCTCTTACAGGGTCCACTGCATGCGCTGCGGGCAGCCATTATAAAAACATCAAACAAACCAGTGCAAAGATTGTACAATAAATGCAATAATTGTGGATAGTGACAGAAGGCCCTTATTCCTTATCCATTACCACAGCCCTGAACCAAGGATATCTCATGGATTATTGGCACGCATATTTTAGTGGCAACTTAACCTTACCCTATGTCTCTGAGGGATGGTCAATCCCTGCAGTGCCATACCAAATAGGACCTAATATAGCACTCCGTCCCTACCGGGGTACCTTTCACAAGGCATATCCCCCCAAAATGTCAGCTTCAGGCATCCCGGGGTAGGCCAGTCCTCCCCTCCCGCCAGCCCAGTGCCCTCACAAAATAAAACAGGCAAATCACCCAAAATGTTCAACTCAAGGCACCTTGCCCAAAAAAACTCCAGGTATCTTGCCCAACATGTTGAACTTCAGGCAGAAAGGTCTAGGACCACCAACAGGTCAGTCCTACCACTGCGCAATGCATCTCCCATGCAGGACCTCACATCACCACCTACAGTTTTAGGAAGTGCGAAGGATCCTCGATGCAGGATCTCGCAATGTTCCACGACCAGGATTTAAAATACTTTGTTCAGAGGGTCCAATTTGGTCCCTGTATGTGGCCTGCACCACATCGCAGTCGGCCTAAGCTTTTGACTTTGTCCTCATCTGGCATGACCAGATAACTACAGTTAGCACTGTGGACTTCTAGGCACTGTTTTCAGTTAAATCTTTAAAATTGAATATCTCCGGTTCTCCTGATTGGAGTTTTGTCCTTTTGGTGTCAAATAATGATAACCTCATACTCTAGTTTTCTAAATTGGTGTGATATTTTTTCTTGTGTTGTGTTTTCACTTTTATTACTGCTCGAATCGCTAAATAAATACTTTACAGATGCTTCTAAGTCGAGTCCAACTGCTCTGTGCCAAACTACTAAAAACTTAAGCACAAGTGAATTTGGAGTTTGGTTGTATTTAACCCTGACAAGAGTTGTGGTTTGTGCTTGAGTAGGGTTTTACCCTGCACAACCAGAAACCCAATTTCTAGCATTTGTATTCAGCGGTGGGATGATTATTAATTAAAGAATATTTTATTATTAATTATTTTATTGATGGTTAATTATTTAAAATGTGTAATTATTCTTTTTTATTATTCTTTTTTACATTCATATTTTAGGTGCAGGTTGTCAGGTTTGTAGGGGTATAGGGTAGGAAGTTAATTAATTCATCATTCATAAACAATTATTTATTATTTATCAATTTATTATTCATGTTTTAATTTATTAGTAATTATTTTAATTGTTTGATAATTTTATATATTTTTAGAACGTATAATAGGTGCAGTGAAGAACCGGGTTTTAGAACCCAGCGGCGCCAGGGGAAACGCCCGATGTCTTCGAGTTCTCCTGTCTTGGCAAACAGAGACACGGGACACTTCTCGGTGATGTCAAAGACCAAGTTTATTGGTTGCAACCAGGAACAGAGGTCTACGAAGCACAACACGGGTGGTTCGCCAGAGACTGCACTATTTCATAGAGCGAGACATCGTCTTTTATGCCAAAAATCACATTCCTGGCTAGCATCAATTACTTACAAACTGTCCAATCACACAGTGACATTTCAAACGTATCGCATAACGACAAGCCCACTTTCAGTTGTCCAGCCCGCCAGAAATGACAAGGCAAAATCCAACATTCCTGCTCGGACAGGCCGGACAAACCCATAATAAAAGGACCCCAACCCAAACCATAAATAGGCGATAAAAGAAGGAGCAGAAACAGATGAGAAGTAAGATAGAAGGGTGTGTGCGTGTACCATAAACTCAGCAATGTCCTGCTCTTTGATCTCTATCTGACCAGCTGCCTAACAAGGAACTGGCTCAACGAGGTCAGCTTCGGGCAAGGGAGTCAGTTCGTCCAGGTCACACAAAAGTCAGCTAAAGGTGTCCGTGTCCCAAAGTCTCGTTCAGCCGTAGTCATCGGCCTATGTGAGGGCAACCACAAAATGGCTGCTGTACACAAAATGGAACCCGAAGGTTCAAACGAAATCTCTGAATACGGAGTGTTTCCATTGATCGATTATGACGAAAACACTCGTACATACCGCACTCGTCATTTGCGGTCTGCTGATACCAAAATCGTCTTGATACGACGACCTTTATTGAACGGGTTCAGAATCACGGGACCTCAGCAGGCTGTTGTGTTTGTAGGGGCATGAGGTGGAAAGTTATTTAGTCTATAATTAAGTAACAATTATTCATTCATTTACTAATAATTATTTAATTGATCATTAAGTATGTTCATTGTGTTATCTTTCTTTATTTTTAGTTATATTTTAATGTGAGTTGGTAGGTTTGTGGGAAGTTAAATTAAATAATAAATTATACATTTCTTATAATTTAACATTTATTCTAAAAAAATTATACTCATTTAAATTGTTCAATTGTGTTTTAAATTTTATATACATACATTTTTTATTATGAGTTTTGTATATTTCTGGTCAAATAATAGGGTTATTAAAATATTTTTTTTTAGTGAACTAATTTTTCCTACCGTTGCATAGACTGGAGTCGGAATAGTACAGTTTACCCTTCTGAAGTCCAACGCCTTCCCTACTGTTGCACAGACTGGAGTTGGAATAGTACATTTTACCTCTCAGAAGTCCAACGATGTACCTACTGTTGAACAGCCTGGAATGGGAATACTAATTTTAACCCATTTGAAGTCCAACACTTTCTCCACTGTTGCAAAGACTTGAGTAGTATAAATAGTAAACGTAACCCTTTTGAAGTCTAGCGCCCCCTTACTGTTGCACAGACTGGCTTGGGAATAGTAAATGTAACCCATTCAAAGTCCAATGCTTTCCCTGCTGTTGCACAAACTGTAGTTGGAATAGTGAATTTTACATCTCCGAGGTTGCACAGACTGGAGTGGGAATGGTATATTTAATCCCTCTTTAAGGTCTAATATTTCCCTCAATCTTGCACAGATTGGAGTTGGAATAGTAAATGTAAGCTCTCCAAAGTCCATTGCTTTTCCTACTGTTGCACAGACTGGAGTAGGAATAGTGACTCTAACCCTTCCAATATTCAACGCTTTTCCTACAGTTGTGTAGACTGGGGGGCGGGGGGGAATAGTAAATTGAACCACTTCAAAGTCCAACCCCTTTCCTTCTCTTACACAGACTGGAGTAAGAATAGTATATTTTGTATTTTCTCAATTAAATAGTTTTTAAATTGTTAAACTATATATTAGTATTATGTGTTTGGTTTTTTAAATTTTATATCATTTGTTTATATATAGATATATAAAAAAATTGTAATATGTTTAGTACTTTTTTAATTTGATAGTTGTTTTTTAGTTTAATTTAGTTTAATGTTTTGTAATTGTATTTTAATATGTTTTATGTTTCATCCAAATGTGTGTGTGGTGTATATATATATATATATATATATATATATATATATATATATATATATATATATATATATATATATATATATATATATATATATATATATATATATATATATATATATATATATGTGTGTGTGTGTATAAAAGTAAATTAAAAAAATATATACGTTTCTTTATATCAATTAAAATATAAATGTTTATTAAATGCTACATCATTGTACATTACATATATGTGCATGTATAAACATGTATGTATGTAAATACCTATACATATATATATATATATTTTTTTTGGGACACTCAGGACTTTCTAAGACTAATTGAAGGAGTTACATGGGAAGATGATATGTTGTTAATAACTTTGGACATTACCAGTCCGTACAATAGCATTCTTCATGCAGATGGCTTGGCAGCAGTCAAATGGTTCCTGGGAAAAAGACACCTGAAATTCAGGGACCATAATGCCATGTTACTTGATATGATCTTCTTTGGTCTACACAATAACATCTTCACCTTTGCAGGTTAGCTCTACCATCAGAAACGGGGTACAGCGATGGGTACGTGCTTTGCCCCCAGCTACGCAAATTTATTAGTCAGCTGGTGGGAGTCAAGTCAAGTCAAGTCAAGTTGATTTATATAGCGCGCTACATACCCAGAGGGTCTCAAGGCGCTTGAGGAAGGGTGGGGAATTACTTGTCAAATATCCAAGTTTTAAGTTGCTTTCTGAATGCTAGGTGGTTCTGAGTGAGACGAAGGTGAGTGGGGAGTGAGTTCCAGGTTTTAGCTGCCAGGTAGGAGAAGGATCTACCTCCCATGGTGGTTTTATTGATGCGAGGTACGGTAGCAAGGGCTTGGTTGGAGGATCGTAGCTGGCGGGGGGGGGTGTAGAAGGAAAGTCGTGTGTTGAGGCAGTCAGGTCCAAGTCCGTAAAGTGCTTTGTGTGCGTGGGTTAGGAGGCGGAAAGTAATCCTCTTATTGACGGAGAGCCAGTGGAGTTTTTTCAGGTGACTGGAGATGTGGTCTTTACGCGGGATGTCTAGTATGAGTCTGGCTGATGCGTTCTGGATGCGTTGGAGTTTTTTCTGGAGTTTTGCGGTGGTACCGGCGTATAGGGTGTTTCCGTAGTCCAGGCGGCTTGTAACCAGTGCATGGGTGACCGTTTTTCTGGTTTCGGTGGGGATCCAGCAAAATGTTTTTTTGAGCATGCGCAGAATGTTGAAGCAAGATGATGAGATGGCGCTGACCTGTCTGGTCATCGAGAGTGAGGAGTCTAGGATGACGCCCAGGTTCCGTGCGTGGTCCGTCGTGATGGGTGCTTTTCCACGGGCCTCTGGCCCCCAAGAGTCATCCCTGGCGGAGGGGGAGGTTCCTAAGATAAGGACTTCTGTTTTGTCTGAGTTCAGTTTCAGACAGCTATGCTTCATCTACTCGGCTACTTCTTTCATTCCTTCATGTAGGTTGGTTTTGGCGGTGTTAGGGTCTTTAGTGAGTGAGAGGATAAGTTGGGTGTCATCAGCATAGGAGATGATGTTGAGGTTGTGTTGGCGTGCGATGGTTGCGAGGGGGCTTATGTATACGTTGAAGAGGGTGGGGCTAAGTGAGGATCCTTGTGGTACGCTGCAGATGACTTCAGTGGCCTCTGACTTGAATGGTGGGAGGCGGACTCTCTGGGTTCTTCCGGTGAGGAACGAGGTGATCCATTCCAGTGCTTTTCCTTGGATTCCGATGTTTCTGAGGCGCTGTAGAAGGGTGCTATGGCAGACTGTGTCGAAGGCTGCGGAGAGATCGAGGAGGATGAGGGCGACTGTGTCACCATTGTCCAGTAGAGTTCGAATGTCGTCTGTTGCTGCGATGAGGGTGGTCTCCGTGCTGTGTTTGGCTCGGAAGCCGGACTGTGAGGAGTCGAGGGATTTGTTGGTTTTGAGGAAGGCGGCGAGCTGGTTGTTGACAGCTTTCTCAATGACTTTGGCTGGGAATGGAAGGAGCGAGATGGGGCGGTAGTTTTTGAGTTCGGTGGGGTCAGCTGTGGGAGAAGCACGTAGCCTGGGGGAGGAGAACGAACTATGGCTGGACAAGATCATATTATGGTCTCGATACATCGACAACCTTTTACTGTTTGTCTCGGTAGCCGGTCTTCGGCTGAAGAATATGTTGCCACCCTAAACAATAACAATTTGAATCTGGAATTCACAGGAACTATCAGTGATACCTCAGTGAATTATCTTGATCTAGAGGTATATATCGAGAACCACACACTACTGACACCTCTTTTTAGGAAGCCAACAGCGGAGAACGCGGTTCTCCATGCAAGGAGCCACCACCCTAAGAGCTTAATCAGAAGCATACCCTACAGGGAGCTCTTACGCCTTAGGCACAATTGCACTACCGATGCAAACTTTAATGCAGCTAAAGAGGAAGCAATACAACGCTTTAGAGAAAGAGGGTATACTTGAGGGGACTTGAAATCAGCAGAGGAAAAGGTTCAGAAAACCTAGAGAAAGGACCTTCTAGTTGCAAAAAACAGAAAAACACGACCTAGCGAGGCACCTGCCCGTATGATTACTAGATACAATGTAAAATCAGCAAACATTGTAAAAAATTTCAAAAAGAACTGGCACCTTCTATTAACAGATAGTGTGTTGAAATATCATCTTCCAGAACGTCCACCCATTACCTATAAAAGATGCCCCTTTATTGGCGACCAGCTAATACATAATCACTTTAAACAGTCACCACCAGTGAAAACTAGATTGGGAATATATGGCTTTTTTTCCATGTAAGAATTGCAAAGCGTGTAAATACAGTTGTAAAAATATCACTTTTGAGGGCAGACCAGGGGACCCAAGGTCTGTCCGAGTCATTAAACAGTTTTTAAATTGCACTTCTGATTTCACTATATACTGCCTGATATGCCCCTGTCAGAAACGATATGTAGGCAGCACGATAAATCAAACCAAGAAGCGTATATTAGAACATATGCGCGCGATTACGAACAAAGATGCTGCTTACCCTGTTGCTCGTCACTTTGAGTTATATCATCAGAGCAACACTTTGAGTTATATCATCAGAGCAACAGGGATCTACTACAATTCTATTATATAGACAGAGTGGAAAAACAGGAGAGAGGTGGTGATAGGGTGAGGAAATTGCGAGCTTTGGAGTCACGTTACATCATCGATCTCCAAAGCAAGACCCCAGTGGGACTCAATAATGATGAGGAACTGTGGAGCCATCTAGAATAGCCTCGTTGTGGCAATAATGAAGCGTCTCCCAATAGTACCGTTTCTGAAAAACAGTGCAAAAACATAGAGTGACTTACATCTCAGTATTGTAAACTTGGGGGACCCCAGTTAACATATTATGTCTCTCTATACTTGTACATAATTCTGTTTTCTATTTTCTTTTCTTATCTTTTCTTTTCTTTTCCTCTCTTAAATAACCCTTCCCTTTTCTTTCCTCTTAAATATATTTTCTTTTAAGTAGGGTTGAAAAAATCAGGAGCTGGACACCATTAACGCCCATTCAGGGCACAATTATGAAGGACGTTAGGGTATGAATTGATATCGAAATATCATACAAATTTCCCTAGTCCTTACACAATTTTAGCGAGACACTACATGAATTGTGTGTATATATTCACTTTTGCACAAGCACATTGCACTTTGTTTGTTTTGCACTTTATTAGTCTTTGAAAACACATTACAAGATGGCTGCTATGTATTTTTAACTAAATGTTGCAAAAGCCCGTCTTTTATGTCTATGAATTACTGTGTGACGTATGGTGGTTTTAAATAGTCATGTGTTTTGCAATACAAACTGACATTGATGAAGCCGTGAGGCGAAACACGTCTGTCAGAGGGGGTTTTGCATCAATAAAGCATCAGCTTCAGATACTTCGTGTGTGCCTTCCTTTCTACACTGGATTGAGGTGTGGCGTTGAAGCAATATATTTGTGTGTTTTTATATGAGTAGAAAGTTATATCCATTTCTAAAGATAAAAAATATTATATTATTTTAATGCTATATGTTTAAATATTTTGGATTGACCTTTTTATACTATATATAATGAAAATCAAGATTTTTGTATGTTTTTAATGATATCAGTATAAAACAATATTTTTTCTTGATATTTAGGTAATTACCATTATTAAAACAATATTTTTGTAATAGATATTTTTGACACAATATTTTTGTATCACAATAGTTGTGTGATCAATATTATGTCAGTGAATGACCTGGAGAGCTACGCTGTGGTTGAGCTCAAGCAGTTCTGTAAGGAAAGGAGCTTCCAACCAAGAAAGGCACCAAGAATGTAGAACTTCAGAAAGCTCTGCGGTTCTGGTTGGAGCCTCACCAGTTGCTGACAGTACGAGAGAATGGGGATGAGGAGAATGATATGGATGCAAGCCCAGAGATGCAGCACTCAGGGGAGGGGGATGACTTGTCTCCTGATTTGAAACTCACTACCAGAGTGGAGAGCAGTGTGTCTTCACAAGGGCTGTACCCAGAGGAGCTGGCAGACAAGTAGGCTGAAAGGGAGTTTAAGTTGTAAATGGACAAAATCAAGTTGGAAGCAGAGGAGATGAAGCCTTCGGCTGAGAGAACCTTAGAGACTAGCCATGGAGGAGAGGAGAATGGTCCATGAGCTATGTTTCCAAAAGTACCCTTTGGAGATCAGCGGGTCCACAATCGCAATGATCTGGTGCCTAACTTAGTTGTAGTACATGACATTGACAAGTTGTTTGAAGCCTATGAGGTTGCTTTGGAGATGTATAGGGTCCCTGAGGAGGTTTGGTAGACCAGTCTCTGAAGGTGCATATCTAGTAAAGGAGGGATGTCCTGCTGGCCCTAGAGAAGGGGGACAGGATGAGATACCCCTGCTACCCCAAGATGGACACCCGTATCAGGAAGCCTGGTCTCACCCCAGAAAAGTACTAGCAGACGTTTAGGGGGCAGCCAGACGATGCCCCAGCCGTTCTGGGTGGATTTAGTGGATTACTTTTGCAAGGCAATGGATGACTGGGTAAAGGGCAATAATGTGAAGGATTGTAAGAAGATGTATAACCTATTTGCAAAAGAGCACATGTTCAGTAATCGTATTTCAGAGCTGCACCAACACCTCGTGGATATAAAGCTCATTGACCCCAAGGAACTTGCTAAGGAGGTGAACTGCTGGCTCAGCACCAGGGTACACAAGAAGGTATATGAGGGGACACCCATAAGGGTGTCAAGGAATCCCACTAGAAAAAAAGAGGTAGAAAATGTTAAAATAAGAAATTCTCTAAAGGCCTCCAAAATAATTCCCAAAGGAACAAGAATATCCAGTCTCAATCTGAACCAAAGAAGAAGGGGTTCTTTGACAAGCAGACAGATAAGTTAGTCCACCAGTTTACTTAGTGCTACAAGTATTGGTACTTCAAGGGAGACACCCAATGTCCCAAGACAGTACAGCCCCTGACCAGTGGGCAGACAACTGGTTTGGCCATTATAGTGCTGGAGAAGAAGGTGGCCCCAGGTAGCATGGGGGGGAGCAGAGGTTACATTATTGTGCTTAGGGGATAGAGAGTTGTTGCCAAAAGCCCATATGCCTTTAAATACTTTTAAGTATAGGCATTGGATCAGCATCAATGGGCACAGGGCGGAGACTCTGGGAGACCCAGGAGCCAGTATGACAACTGCTAATTGTTTCATGGTGTTTTCAGAGCAGGCCATCCCTAATAAATTCCACCAGGCCACAGTTGCTTGGCTCTGGTTCCCTTTGAGTGGGTAGGGGACTTAGAGTCTCAGAACGTACCCGTAAGCCCTGCTATGCCTGAAGATTGCCTGTTAGGCAGTCACCTAGAGCACACTGTCTCAAAGGAAGTGGAGCTCAGGTCACACCTGGAAATGTTAGGCTGGCATGAACGAGTCTGTATGATCGCAAGGTCCATGGCTGCTCAAGAGGGGAATCAAGGAAACCTCGAGCCCTGAAAAATGGCCCAGCAGCAGCCAAGAGGAGGAAGGGCAAAGGAAAACCACCCCTGAAGTTCACACAGTCCAGGATGTCAGGGCACATGAGAAAGCCACTCCTGAGTCCACCCATTCCTGCCCTAGGAGACCTAACTGAGATTATTTGATGGCAAGCTGAGGGTAGGTCCACCACAGAGGACTTCTGCAAGGCCCAGAAATTGCCCCACTCTAGAAGGCTTTAGGCAACAAGAGGGGACCCAGGCAGCCAGTGATACCTCTGGAGATTACCTTATCTATTGGGAAAATGAGCTTCTATACAGTGAGCCTAAGGTTTCTGGACTCAAGGCAGCCCAAGTGCTGGTGGTCCCTCAGTTTTTTCACGGAATGCCTACTGGTGTTGGCTCATGATATGCCCCTGGCAGGACATCTAGGACAGGACATGCTGGCACTCAGTAACCAGAAGCTGTTTTTCAGGAAAAAGACTAAATGCAATCCTGAGACCAGCCAAGAAGAAATTAAACTTTGGTATGACTGGGAAGCCACTCTGGTGGAATTTCAGCCTCGACAGAAGGTACAGGTCATCGACCCTACAGCGTCCAAAGCTCTCCAAGACTGTTGGAAAGCCCCATATGAGGTGAAGGAGTGAAAGAGGTATGTCACCTATCTGATGTCGCTCAACGGCCCTCAAGGGTGCTCCACATAAACTGCCTCAAACTACACTTCAAGAGGTCTTGGTGACTCTCCTGAACTCCTGTTTACTCTGGAGCATAATAAGTCAGTAGAGGGTGTTAACCACTCTTCTACTCTGACCCTAGAACAGCAGAGTGACTGTTGCCAGTTACCGGGGCAGTTTTCATCTCTGTTCTCCCCCACCCCAGGGGTTACACACTTGTGTACCCATGATGTTGATACTTGAGACAGTATGCTTGTCAAAAACAACATTTCAGATAAAGTGAGGGCCAGTATCAAAGAGGATGTCTCCAAGATGCTGGTGTAGGGGGTGATTTAGCCCACCAATAGACCCGGGTCCATTCCAGTTCTAAGGTACCCAAGGTCGTCCCACTAGGAAGCAGACCAGAACTTAAGTTCTGTGTGACCTACAGGGGATTCAATTCAGCCACCAAGACTGATGCTCACCCCATCACCCGAGTTGATGAGCACATAGACATACTGGGTGAGCCAAATTTCTCTTTACTTTTGATCTCACATCAGGGTACTGCCAGATTGCACTGACTTAGGGTTCAAAGGAGAGATCTGCTTTCTCTGCTGAAGAGTGCCACTTCTAGTTCAGGGTGATGCGCTTTCCTTAAAGAATGCCCCTGCCATCTTTCAGGGGTTGGTGAACAGGCTTCTGACTTGGAAGGAGGCATTTTATGCAGCCTACCTAGATGACATAGCTTTATTCAGCCCCACCTAGGAGGAGCACCTCTACCTGATCCAGGAGGTACTTCAGGCCCTACAGCAAGCAAGTGCCGGATAGGGCAGGTTGCAGTGGTATATCTGGGCCACACATTGGGTGGGGAAAGGTTCAGCCCCTCCAGGTCATGCTTGAAACTGTCCTGGCCTGGCCACCAGAGAAAACTCAGACTGAAGTGTGAGCCTTCCTGGGTCTCACAGGATATTACAGGAGGTTTGTTAAGAGATATGGCACCATTGTTGCCCCTTCACAAAGCTGACTTCTAAGAAGCATCCCAAAAAGATGATCTGGACAGAGACCTATCAGAAAGCTTTTGACTCCCTCAAGGAGTCATTATTTACAGCACCTGCTCTCAAGGCTGATGACTTCTCCAAGGAATTGATTGTCCAGGTGAACACTTCAGAGCATGGCATAGGGGCTGTCTTCGCACAACTAAATGAGGGCCTAGACCAACTTGTAGCCTTCACTAGCAGGAGCTTACATCTCCAGTAACAGAGGGGAAGTGCCATTGAGAGGGAGGCCAATTCTGTGATCTGGGCACTGAAGAAGCTGCAACCATCTTTTCTTGGGACTCACTACCGAGTTCTGACAGACCACAGGCCACCCAGATGGCTCATGTAAATGAGGGGGGAAATTTCCAAGCTGGTAACGTGCTCTATTTCCCTACAGGGAAGAGGTTTTACAGTACAACACTGCCCAGGGTCAGACCACACCAATGTTGTTGTTTACATTTGTTTATTGAGGTTTTACAATTCATAGATCGCAACACATACACAACACATAGGTTGACATGTGTATTTAAGTATGGCGCAGTCATGTGTTAACACACGTTCATAATCGCTTCAGACAACACCAATGTTGATGATCTCTCTAGGGTTTTCAACCTTAGTGCTGAGAACTCCCGAGACTTTGGGAATGTCTCCCCACTTTCAGCTGGGGCGACACATGTTAGACCTGTCTCCCCTAAGGTGGTCTTCCCCCAAACATTTTGCCTTCCTCCTCCATTTTTGCTGATCTTGTATTTGTTGGCCTTAGGACTCTGTGCACTTTACCACTGCTAACCTGCATGTGCTCACTCCCTAAAACATAGTAACATTGGCTTACACCCAATTGGTACATTTAATTTACTTCTAAGTCCTAGTAAAATGACACTACTTGTACCCAGGGCCTATAAATGAAATGCTGCTAGTGGGCTTGAAGCAGTGAATGTGCCACCCACTTACGCAGCATTTTAAAACATGTTGCTGTCTGTGTATTCAGTTTTAAACTGCCATTTAGGCCTGGCCAAATAAACATTTTATCAGGCTTAAACCTTCCTTTTCAATACACATAAGTCAACTATAGGGTAAGCCATAAATAGCCCATATGCTGGAGTGCATTGTATTTAAAAAGATGGACATATACTTTTAAGTTTTACATGTCCTGGTAGTTAAAAACTCATACATTGGTTTTTAACTACTGCAAGGCCTACCTTTCTCACCGGATAGCATTGGGTTCCCTTATTACATTTAATAAGTTATAACATTTGCTTGGGAGCAGGTAGGAAAATCATGTTTGATGTCTGAGTAATTTAAAATCCTCTTTACTGGTTAAGTCGGATTTTAAGTCAAAATTCTGAAACTACCACTTTTAGAAGCTGGTATTTTCTTGTCCCAACCATTTGGTGACAGTTGGCCTTTGTATATTCCTCCCAGACAGCATCTCATTAATGGGTCTAGTTGTTGGCAGGATGGGCCATCTCTGACAGGATTGGGGGGTGAAGCTGTCACCTACTTTACTTTTACTTCAAAGGCACTGGCTCAGATCACACAAGAAGAACTTCACAGTAACCTATTGTGCCCCAAGATAGACTGGGACCAGGGCAGGGAGACAGGACATTACAGACAGCTCTGTATGGGAAAACACCAGAAGCATCTCCGCCTTCAAAGTGGGGACCAGGTATAATAAGGGGACTCCTGGATCCACCCTGGACCTGTGGATACTGCAGAAGAAGGACTGCCCAACTGACCTGTTGCACTGGACCTGGCTGGACCTGCAACTAGCCCTGCCTGGACCTGCAACTAGCCCTGCCTGGAGCCTGTCCTGCTGACTGGGAAGGAAGACGGGATATACACCAGTCATAGTCTTGCTGCCACCTCGACTGTGAATTGAATTCTTCACTCTAAACTTTAGAAGGTAACTTTTTTGTGGACTAACCGAGTCCCTCTATCTGCCCCGCATTCTGTGATGGTCACCCGGGAACTTGTATACTTCACCCGGTTTCACACAACCAGAACACCGTGAGTGGCGCTTTGTACTTTCAGATGCTATACTCACCTGAAATCTTTAAAATTCCATATCTCCGGTTATACTAACTAGATTTTTATTGTTTTGGTTACAAATAATTTATTACAGTTTACTCTATTTTTCGCAATTGGCGTGACTTTTTTTCAGGCTGTTTTCACTTTATTATAGTTTGTGTTCTTCATAAATACCTTATACATGCCTCTCAGTTAAGCCTGCCTGCTTTTTTGCCAAGCAACCATAGGGTTAAGCACAGGCAAAGGTAGAGGCTGTTTATGGTTTATCCTGACAAGAATTGTGGCTGTTGCTTTAGTAGGTTTTCACCCCTCCTTAACTAAAACCAGTTTTTCACACTGCCACCACTGGGGCTATCCAGATTTTGACTGTAGACACTATTCCCAAGCCAACCTGTCACAATATATATCTCCATTAATTTCTACTTCTTAGATGTATTTCATTTTCTGTATTCATTTTGTCCCTAGTAACAGGTGCCAAACAAAATCCATACTGTGGTGTCACTACTTCAATAGCTGCATATCCGCAAGGATAGGTGCACAATGATTGGAAAGATAATTGGGGTTCAAGTGTAGGGTAGCCTTGGTGTGTGGCCAAAATAAACGAAACCCCATCTGTCCAGCCAATGTACCTACTACTTGATTCCTGCAGTTCACTTTAATTCTAGTTCTCCACTTATAGGACAGCAAGTAGAGATGCAATACAAAGGCAAATAAATTGTTTTTTCATTTGTGTGAAATAAATCAGTAAATACATTTGCCCAGTTACAAAACTGAAAGTTGTGCAAAATTACACAGAATTTAAACGTAACACAAAACAAAATTAATATGCAAAACTTCAGGGTCAGGGCAAATTTCCATATAAATAAAATGTTTCAAATACTGTATATAGAGAAATAAAAATGATCTAAAATATAGTTTCCACTCACCATTCAAGAAACGGTCTTCTATATATGGTACTGAGTGGAAAAAACCATAAAACAATACAAAGACAGCTTCTTCTCTTGATTCGTGATGCCTGGTCATAATGATGGGTGCATCAGAATAAAACTGATGGATATGAAAGCTACGCTCCTTACTATTTACAAAAACAAGTTACAGAGAGAAAGAAAGCAAAGGAAAGTGGTGCTTCAAGGTGGGCAATACATTTCAAGAACCCTGTCGAGAAAGGTAGTTGAGAGGTTGTAGTCTGTAGTCCATTTTGACGAGAAGAACTAAAACAAGAAGCCAATCAAGAGGACTTATTTACATCATCCATCTTCACAGGAAGTGACATCACTGCATTTTCGTTCAGCCATCTGCAAAGGAAGTGACATCACTGGATTTCCCATCATCCATCTGCACAGGAAGTAACATCACTCCTCTCTCCTCCTAGGACTTACTTAATTGCAGATGCGCAGTGGATGCACACAGAGAATGAGGTATGTCAAAGCCAAAGTTGGTCTGTGCCCATTCATGCCTGGACTATGCCCAGCAACAGGAACCCTGGTCCTACCCCCTCCTGTCACTACCCCGCTGCAACACTCTGCACCCTCAATGCAGGTGGCCGGTCCACATGCTGTAGTCTTGCTGCACTACACAACACTAAGGGAGCATTCTCCTGTACTTCCTGCACGTTTTAATGCATTTACGCACATCCAATACTCACTGCACCTGCATTGATAGCACTCAACTCCCCACTCTTTCACACTCACACAGTACTGTAACCATCCACACAATACTCCAATCTCACATGAATTTTCCTCAACTCCTGCTCACTCACCAAACACTCCACCTAGATCTGGGACCTGATGTATGACAATGCAGAGGACCTAAATTTCCTCAAGGAAATTTGGCTGAACCTCATATCAGCTCAATATCACCAAAACCAATCACCAGCTACAAGATTGCTGGGCAAGACAGACATTACAAGTGCTGAGGTAAAATCTCCTTCATCCACAAGAACGCCATCAACTGCACCACCTCTATGGACATGTCATCCTCCAACATTGAACACCTATTGTTCAAGCGCCACGTGACAGCCAACTTCACCCTAAGCTGCACTCTTGTGTGCAGACCACTGGGACCAAGCACCAACTTCGCGGACACTATCATGAACTTTGTTGCACCACTTGGCTTTGACTCGCAATACATCCTACTTGGAGATATGAACTTCCTCCTGGAAGAACACATGAACCCCAGTTCAAAAGCACTTATCAGAAATAAGTAAACTTCCCATGTCACTGGACCCCTACTGGACTTTATTGTCACCACCTTTGACAACATCTGAGTTGATGAACCCACGCCATTCTCCTGGACAGATCACGCCCTGGTTAAATTCATCATACCTATCACAGTCCAACGAACCATGCATCACTGCCAGCTCACCGTAACTGACAAGACTGGAACACTTCTCTCACTACCTGCTGACCTGAACACAGCAACAGTTTCCTCTTCAAGAATTTCAATAATTAGATCACCTCGTGCACCCCCTCAAAGAAAGTAATATAAAAAGATCTAGACCTAAGGGCAGTTGATACACAGAGGAACTCAGACTGATGGAACACCACTGAAAACATCTAGGGCACAAACGTAAAATGAGACAAGACTAAGCAGGCAGGTGCATGTTCAAATCCACACTGAGATGCTGCAACCAAATGACTGGACCACCCAACATGCCACTCTGGCAGACAGTATCAATTCCAGCACCAATAGAAGCAAAGAAACCTTTCCTATTGCAAAGGATTTCACATCAAGAGCCACCTCCTCCAACTCAATTGCCCCCTTTTAAAACCTCGGCAACAATCTCTTTCAATTCTTCAGTGACAAAATCGCCACAATTTACAGCAAGTTAAACGCACAACAATTGACCTGACAGAGCATATCAAACACTTCCTGATCTTATCCAAACAATCAATGCAAACTACATGGCCCATCATCACCCCAGAAGAAACTGCGATCACCATGTGTTCTACCTACTTAGGGCACCCTTGGACTACTGTCCTCACCACGCCTAATCCAGAGAACTGCAACCCATCAGCCCACTGCTCACACCCATTCTGGATGCCTCCACCTCATTGCAACTGTCCTCCCGTTGCTGATTAAACCCTCCCCAGCTCACCAACTAAAGACTAATCTCGCTGCTACCATTCCTGCCCAAGGTCTTAGAGAAAACCTTCACCAAATACCTCAGTAACCACCTTCTCCTCAACACTACTCTGTCTGGTTTCAGATCCAACCGCCGCACATAAACTGCCCTCATCGCCAATATGGATGACACCCACATGACTCTGGTGGGAAAAGACACTGCGGCTCTCATCCTCCTGGACTTCTCTGCTGTATTTAACACTGTCCCCAACTCATTGTCATGCAACGCCTACATGACATTGGAATCCAAGGATGCTCATTGTGATGGATCTGCTCCTTCCTGATTGGAAGGACCTAGTCAGTCAGTCTTCTCTGATGCCCACAATCTCATCTATGGAGATCCATAAGATTCCTTCCTGAGCCTAATCCTCTTCAATGAATACATGGTCCATCAAGCTAGCATCATCCTCTCTCAATGTCCTTTCTTATGCTGACAACATGCAACTCATTCTCGCCCTCATGGACAAGATGAGCAGGATCAAATTCAATGCATGCTTGACTTAAATCGCTCACTGGATAAAGACCAACTTTTTGAAACTGAATACCGACAAAACCAAAGTCATGACCTTCGGGAAGAGCACTTCACTATGGGACTTTACCTGGTGGCTGACAGAGCAAGGACTGACACCGAGCCATATTACCCACACCAAGAACCTCAGGATCGACAACAAACTCAACATGACCACCCAAGTTAACAGATTCACTGCCTCATACTCCAGTACCTTAAAGATGCTGAGCAAGATTTTCAAATGGTTCCCAATCAACAACCATAATATCATCACACACACCTTCGTCACAAGAAAGCTGTACTAAAGGAACACCCTCAATGCCAAGATCAACACAAAACTTACCAGAAGCCAGCGGAACATTCAGATTGCCAGTCAAGTTAATTCTCACCTCCCAAAGCCGCACTCACATCACACCACACCTGAAGGAGCTCCTCCAGCTCCCATACACAAATGAACACAATTCAAACCCCTCATAGACACCAGCAATATACAACACTGGCCAGGCATACCACAACCACCGCATCTGCGTTCATGAAACTTACACACACCTCCACTTGTCCAGACTCCTACTTGCACACATCCCATGCACACTGAAAGTCAACTCGGCAGTCAAGCCTTTTCCTACATCACTCCTAAAATGTGGAACGACCTGATGCTACACATAATAGCTTGACTTTCTCTCTTCTTTAATTCTGATAGAAGTGAAGACATGGCATTTCGAGTAGTCCCACTAGGCCGTAGGTTTCACACTAGCTCAGTGCCTGATATCCTCCAAGGTGGTGGTGTGCTCTACAAATCTATAAAGCATAACAATACCATGTTACCATTCAGTCACCCTAGTCAGTGTGTTGTACGTAGATATGACAAGTCACAAACTGCAAGTGGTTGGTGATTGTTAAGCATCAAAAAGCAATCATACCTTCTTCAGAGTAATTGTTGTTAGTTGATGCAAAATTACCCCTTTTTGGGTGATCACCCAAAGCTTTTCATTTTTTTTCTTTGGGTCTCACCTGCTGGTAATTTTGATCTCTAACACTGGGACACTGCTATCCTGTGCCCAATATATGTGCTATGTCCTTTAAAACAAAGTCAAAATTGGCTTAAACCCTATTTGGCACTGACAAAACCACTTTCAGAGAGCTACAGTAGTAGTGTGGGTTGAGCAGTCTAAGGGTTCTTGGGGGAGCTAGCTGCAGAGACAGTGGGGGGTGATTACCACAGGCTCACAGTAAAATACGGCATACGTAAACAATGCACTCAGTCCCCTGAGGTCAGAGCTCTAGTGTCCGATAGACAGGTCCCTGAGTTTAATTTCCCTCCTATTAAAGGTAGTGGTTATTCTCCATTCACAATAGATGGCATTCATGTTAAGCCCCATTATCAATTTATATTTCAGGAGTCCCACTTCAACTCTTCCAAAGTCAAAAGTGTTCCAGTTCCCAAATCAGTATGCACCAGAACAAGTTCACCCAGGGACTTTCGGCCTTGCAATAATTTGTACCTGCTCCTGTAGGGGTTAGGATACTGAACTCCCTGGGACAGCTTCACTCTCAGGTTGCAGAGGCTGCTGGTGGTGAGTAGCCCTTGTGGCTCAGTGGGGGCAGTGGCTTGTCTTCCATGGTGCTTTCTCCAGTGAGAAAGTAAGTTCCTCTGATCCTCCCACAGGTGAGGGGATGATCGCTGGGGAGTCGAATCCTCAGTCAGGTTCGGGCATGCACAGGCCACCACTGCCTCCTCACCTCTTAATGATGTTAGAACCAGGGAATATTCCTTGTTCTTCACAGTGGCTCCTTATGGCATACAGGGTCCCTGACCTTACTTCACACTTGAGCGATGGCCCAATCAGGCCAGCAGTAACGTCCATGATGACACCCCCTCTGGCATTTGGGTCATCAACTTCAGCCTACCCAGGATCTATGGTCCAATAGGCATATCAGTAATCTTCTTGGCAATCCCCCCTGGTACACTGGTTAGCTGACTTCACTCCACACATGGGCTTCAGTCCAATCAGCACAGCAGTAACCTTTACGGAGCCCTCCTCTGGCATATGGGGTTGCTGACTTCACTCTGCACACAGGCTACGGCCTGATTGGCATGGCGATAGTCATCACAGCAGCCCGCTCTAGCAAATGGGCTCACTGACTTTAACACTGCACCCAGTGATACCCCATCAGTGTAACAACAGCTAATTTCACAGCAGCTCCCTCTGGCCTGCAGGGTTGCTGACTTGAATCTGCCCATGGACAACACCCCAATTGGTGCATCAGCGGTCTCCTCACACCTCGCTATGGGGATCCACATGCCAGAATCCCCCACTGAACCTCACTCCCTCCAAGTGCCCTTGTCTTCCTCACTAGGCACACTGGTGTTGGCAAGGTGACAAGTACATGTGCTCCAAGCTCCAGGGGCATGTAGTTGTGGCTTTCCTTGGGTTATGCTCTCTCGCCCAGTTGGGACACTGGCAGACTGCAGTCCCAAGTCATAGTTACAGGCAGAAGTGTGCAGTGCTTCTAGTTCTCGACATATAGCCTGACTGGCGGCTTTACAGTTGACAACATTGGGGGGTCTTGAGCTCACCTTTTTATAGTCAATTTCCAGACAAGAAATGTGATTTAGGGTCTGAGTCTTTGAAGTTTGTATTAGGGGTATGCTTTCATTTGAAGTGACCAGTCCTCTTTCCTGCACTCCATCCAAAAAGCAGTCTGTCACAGTAGGAACACCTCACATCTGATAGCCCCGCAAAACAGGCCCTGTTAGTGACTAAAGGCTCTCACCTGAATGTCAGCCATGGTGATATGTGCATCAAAAGTTTACTTCAGGGTCCCAGACCTACTCTTTATGATTCTTCCTGAGATCTGCCCTGGACCTCTTCCAAAATCAAAGAGCACCCTTTGAAGTGTACTGATGAGTTTGGCTGTCCTCCCTCCTGTGTGTGTCCCACCCACCTAACAGGAATGCAGCAATCTGTAAACTGTCATGTGGGATTCCTCTACTTCCTCGTCCTCCTCCAGTCAGACCTGGGCCTCCTAAAATGGAACCCAGAGTCTTCCATGTATTGTACCATTCACAGGCAAACATACTCACACCACAAACATGCACCCAACACAAGCATTGCACAGCTCTACATAATATCTAGATGTAGGCCAATGGTGAGTTCAGCACACAGCAGAATCATTTTACATTAGTGAGCTTGTAGTCCTCAATCCAGTGAGTCGGGTAAAAAGGCCTTTTACTTCTGCTGATAACTACATGGTATGCTGCCACCACCTGGCTCATGCTACTTAATTCCTGGTAAAGGAAGTAGCCTTTCACTACTATGAAGGTAGTGATTTGGGCACCCTCCTAGTGTGCAACAATACCGTAATGCATGAGACAATTATTGTATATATTGTCTAGCTTTAGAAGGACCTACCTTTTTCTGATTAGACTTGGGTCTAATTTTTTGTTGTAGGGCAAGTGCCTGCATCAAGTTATTTATTGGATTTTAGTATTAGATGTGGGAGGACTCTAGTAATTTCCATAGTGCACTCCCCTATACATCCATCGGCTCTCATTGCCCAAGTTTAGAGTGGATGAATAGGTTGGCCTTCTTGGATTTGCCCTGACATATTGCATTTGGGTCTGTTTGCAGTAACCAAACATAAACTACTGAAAAGTAGGAAGACCAGGACCTGGGAACATTTGCTTCATTGGTCAGAGAGGAACTAGAAGTGTCTTATGATGTTCCCCACTGACACACTTCTGAACCCTAGAAAGCTGGGCCCTCCTTCAACTTTCTGCCGAATACTGTTAAAGGGTACCAGGCAGATTGAACCTGCTGCACTTGGCATCTGTGACCTGTGAGAATGCCATGAGGAGGCTGAACCCCCTTCCACCTGAAATCCATTTGAAATCCAATGACTGAAAGATATCTAAGGACCACAAGGCTGGTCCCTTGGGAGGCTCCAACAATATACAAAAGCTGAAGACAACATTGCTCTGAAAAATCACAGTGAGCCAATGGCAACTGGACTGGGACTGGACTTTGCTGTTGACCTGTGCTTGACACACTGACAGTATTTAAGCAGTAGCGGCCCGTGGTGGGAGTGCTGCCGGGCGCTGATGTGGGGCAGGGGAGGGGCAGGGTGTGGGGTAGTAAAATACGGAATATGGCCGAACAGAGGTAAGTAAACAAATAAATAAATAAAACAAATTTCGATGCGAGCGCTGCATCGCATTTGGCAATGCAGCGTGCACAATAAAATTTGTTTTATTTATTTATTTGTTTACTTACCTCTGTTCGGCCGTATTCCGGATTTTACTACACCCCACCCTGCCCCTCCCCTGACCCACGTCAGCGCCTGGCAGCACTCCCACCAAGGGCCGCTACTGTATTTGAGTGTCATTCCCTGAGGTTCTGGCGGCCTTAGGTGTGTACTCCTGCTGTTGGTTGGTCACCAGAAGAAAGTTAGGTTACTTTTTCCTCAGGAGGCAGAGCTTCAGCAGTACCCAATGGAAAAAGGTATTCGACCAGCAGTTCCTGGGCATTGGATTGGATCTTAGCTTTGTCCCACAGAGAGAACTCTGCACCTCTGAAAAAAGGACATATACTGAGTTGTCAATGTTTTTCTTCAAGAAAGTAACAAAGTCCATTTCTGTAGTAGGACTTTACATCTTTCTCAAACTTGTTGACTTCCTGACTTTCACTGGGACCAATCCACTTCGTGTATCCGAGCCAGGTTCAATTGTAATCAACTTGAAATTGCACCTTGGTCCCAGTCTACCTCGACCATTGACTAAATAGGGCGTTTTAATTTTCTTGATACTTTTTCGCTTCAAATCTTTTAAAAAATCATATCTTTTTTCCCTTATTGTATTTTTGTTGTTTTGGTTTTACTTTAAACATACAATTGTTTTCTTTATTGTAAAATTGGTAGTGGAGTTTTATTGTGTTTTGGATAACTTTTTCAACCGTTTAAGCACCGCTAAAGTACTTAACACATTGCCTTTGATTTAAGCCTGACTGTTTTGGTTCATCTTACTAGGGACTGACCAGAGCCTTATTTTATTTAATTTGTATGATATCTAGCATCTGGTATGCTTATGCTTAGAGGTAGACACTTGTCCACCCCAAATATTAATCCAATTTACTTTATTGGTTCACCATGTTTTGCAAAAATGTAACCATTATTTTGTGATACTGGTATGACCTACTACACTCTGGAAGACGTTAATGGTAGCAAGCGAGTGGCAAGTGGAATATGCTACCTAACTAATCTCACACTAACCAACCTCACACCATTGATGGTAATGGGTAGTTGTCAACTATATATGCTCTCATACTAATTTCACACTGCAAGAAAGATGAGCTGCATAGAAAATGTTTGAAAAATGACACATGCCCACATGTTTAGAGGATGGGCTCTTTTTGAAACAGTGTAGGTGGCCTACCAGGGCACAGTCAGAATGAGGTCGTGTGTGAAGCACCTTAAACTCTACTGCATTATAGCCAATGCATAAGTTGCTATACTAAGGGTAAGCAGCCTGCATGCACATAAATGGGTGGGAAGTGCTCATAAACCACATAGATTGTGCCTGCCCTTAGGAGGAAGCAAACTTGTTGTGGGCACCCTGGAGGCCATGAAAGGAGACAGTAATCCTCACTGGTCAAGGAAATCCTACCTGGCTTAGTGTCGCCAGTGTATAATGCCCACTACACAGCAAAGGATTTTGGGGGCAGTAGCTAAGTGGCTAACTGGCCTGTTCTTCTAAACCAGTCGCCTAAACACCAATACAGGGGAATTAGATCGGTTAAATACATTTTTCCTACTTCAAACGCGCAAAACTAAAAGCATGACGTGGCACAGCAATGTGAGAAATAAAGGATCTTATCTTCCTACCTGGTCCACAGTGATCATGTAGTCAGGACGTGAAAACCCTCGCCCACATACATGGCATGCTTCATCTGAGGGTTGTGGTCCTCATTTTGCCATCAGGTTATCCTGTCCATCCCAACTGGCTCCATATTACAGAGCTCTTGATGGAGTCCTTTCCAAGTATGCCCTTAATTTTATGGCTACGGCTGTGGGTTCCTCCTAATTGTATCAGATTAAAATGACCTGAAGGTGAACAAAGATTTCTATTTATTAATTCTCCCTGTGGAAATGTTTAAAACAAATGCAGGAAGTTAAGGGTCTCTGTTGTTCTTATAGTTTCTTCATCGGTTTAACATGTTTCTACCCAAATAAGATATCCACTAGGGTCAGAGGCAGTCATCAGCACCTAACAAGTTGCGTCTTAAACCAGTGCATCATGCAGCACACTCCCAATATGTTTAAGGCCCATAATGTGCCACATGCATATGAACCCAGACCTGCTGCTCAGGCCTCCCTCTCATGTAGGAGAGCATTAGTATGGGCAGTTTCATAAGAATGTAAGGGGCAGATTTAAAATAACTGTCGCATCCCTGCATATCAGCAGGGATGCGCCAGTTATTGTGCGTCACAGCAGACACCTCTTGCATCACCATGGTTGCGCCGCGGGCAAGAATAGACAGATGCGTGATGCATTTGCTGCCGTAAAGGTGACGCATTGCTGGAGTTGCATCGCAAGTGCGACGCAGCTCCAGCAAGGCTCGAGGTGCCCCTATGCCTAACATGCTGCGTCAATCCTTACGCCTGCTTCAAGAAAGCACAGGGTTTTGATGCAGCATGGCCGTAAAAGTGACTGAGTGAAATCTTGTAGATTTCACTCATCCACTTTTAGGAGGCATTCCTGTGCCGGAATGACCCCCCTCCTTTGCGCCGGAATGCCCTCATGTGGCACAGGGCTTTACAGCGTGACGCATCTCCCTAGATGCGTCACGTTGTAAATACCCCGCAGCATGGCGCTGGCTTTGCGCTGCTGCTGCGTCACAAAAGTGACGCAACGGCAGCGCAAATCTGGCGTACAGGGCTTGTAAATCTGCCCCTAAGCACCTAACGTTGAAGGGGAGGGCACTGGTGCTCAGATGGTGCTTGTAGTGAGAGGTAAGAAGGATTCGACCTTGGAATCGTTCTTGACACCATGTGGCCTAGTGCCCATCATCCCCCCTTACAGGAAGATATTGGGAGTGTCGGTCTCCAAGGCTGGGACCCATAAATGCGCCTCTTCCTATGCAGGCCGAGCAGCAGCAGGCTTTGCAGCAGCATGTGTGATCCTACCATCCGCTTATATACACAGCCAAGCTCCACTCCAAATGAGCTACCAAGATGCTCTATAAAGAAAGACACTAATACATTCTGACTGGCTACATTAGTGTGAATTATGCAGATTTCCTTCTGCAGTGAAAGGTACAGCTTGGAGGAGTTGTTTGCTCTGTGTGGGTCTTTGTCCTTTCCTTAGCACTCCAGCATAGAGGTTAAATTGACAGAGGCACCGGAGCCGAAGGAAGCAAAGATTAAGAGTAACAAAAACAAAACACAGCAAAGGATAATAACACTTCGAAGTGGGGGGTATAGAACATTGACTTGCATGTGTTTTCAATGTTGAACTCCTTAAAAGAGATTCAAGCATTTGAAAAGAAGCATTAGAGCTGGGCAGCAGACAAGAGGAAATAGGTCATGGAGGAAGGAGATGACTCAGACCCGCTGGCATAGCTATCTAGTGCCTCTCATTATACAGCGGACAAGAGACGATGTGCTCTGCTTGACTCCTGCAGCCAGTTTGGTTCTTTCAAATGAATATTCAGTCCTAGTGCAAGGAACTGGATGCTAAACAACAGGGCTTGCTGAAAATGTCACACGGGACCAGCTGGAAGCTATGCAATTTTGTGGTCAAACATCAAACACTCATTTATACCAAATTCTTAGGCTTAGAATTAATAACAAGCGTTTGTCAGAGTTAGAGCTATTGCCGCAGTGAATGACAATGGCTTTTGTCTATGTGTTTTGGGTTGGAGTGGAGTGGATGTACGAACAGAGACACAGCTGCAGCACTGTCTAGAGGACTCGGAATGAGGAATTACCACTGGGACCAGAGAAGAAGCTGCAGCACTGTCTAGACGAATTAGAATGAGGAATTACCACTGGGACCAGAGAAGCAGCTGCAGCACTGTCTAGAGGACTTAGAATGAGGAATTACCGATGAGACCAGAGAAGCAGGTAGCAGCACTGTCTGTTGGATTTAGAATGAGGAATTACCACTGGGACCAGAGCCATAGCTGCAGCGCTGCCTAGAGGATTTAGAATGGGGGAGTTACTGACGGGACCAGGGAAGCAGCTAGCAGCACTGTCTAGAGGACCAAGAATGAGGAATTACCACTGGGACCAGAGAAGCAGCTGCAGCACTGCCTCGAGGACTCAGAAAGGGGAATTACCACTGGGAACAGAGACACAGCTGCCACATTTGAGACCAGATAAAGAACCTTTGCAGCCCTGTTTACAGAAACAAGCAACGGAGCTCTGAGCGAGTGAGACATAATTAATGCTAAAACGAAAGATTAGGTTAAAGGAAGCTAGCAAGTAAAGTCAAATTTCCAACATTCTAACTTTGTGACTGCTCAACTTGATCTTCAGTGACGCAGAATCTGTAGATCATAAGATCATAAGTGAAAGCTAAGGTGCGAAGGGGAGAACACAAGGAGAAACGTTAGGTGGGGGGAAAGCAGTAGCACTGGTCAGCTGCTCACTTGTGCAACATTTCCTGAACACGAGGCAGGCGATCAGAAAATATAATGGGCCTTATTTATGAAGGCCTTGCGCCACCGGTGCGTCACTTTTAAAACGGGAAAAAGTGACGCACCGGTGGCGCAAGGCCTTCATAAATAAGGCCCAATGTGTGGAACGAACTGAAATAAATAGAAGCAAAAGGAGCCCTGTAACAGGGCCAGTTGCTATGGGAGGGAACGTGAGACAAAAAGGAGAGAGAAATGGGCTCGATTTTCTATTCAAAAGTAAGTAATTTAGAAAGGCACCAGGAAAAGCCAATGATAAGTGATGGGCTGGCTTGAAGCAGATGTACTGGATACACCATGCCTCGCAGAGAAGCGCATGCGTGCTGCTAGACACGACCTAAAAATAATTATCTAGGGGAGACACCCCCCTTTATTACTTTGGCTCAGAAAAAAATATGGTTTTTAACCTCACCACTTTCAGACTTCACTAGACATCAATGATCACGTTAAGTCCGAAACCGGGAGTGACACCTAAGAGCTAAACATAGGGACAGGCCAGGGAAGGAGCCTGAACTGCACACAGCTGAGAACCAGAGACAGCCGCAGAGGATCATAAACAAACCCCTATGCTGGGTATTGCTATGAGAGAGGGAGTCGGGACACTGCGGAGTAGCACATCAAGACCGCAACAGGGTCCAACTCCAGGGCTGATGGGCAGGCACAGGCCCATTAACTCAGTGCTGAGAATCATGGACATGACTCTAAACAGCTCTGGGCTGACTGGTAGGGACAACCCCCAGACCACCGCGGGTTTAGGGAGATACCTAAAGCACCTGGGTGAAGAGTCAAGAACACCTGAGCTCCTCGGGCTGACAGACGGATGACAGAGTGCATCAGAACAGAGGGACTGGCGCTTTTGAGGGTATACACCTGTTACAACGCATTTTTTACTCCGCACTACCATTACAACGCGACTTTTACAACGCATACCATTACAACGCATTGCGCTGGGGGGCGCTCTAGGATAGGGAATAAGTATAATTTACTATCCAACACCTTCCCTAGGGTCCACGGGGACGGGAGTTAGAATAGTAAATTAAACTTACCACTATCCAGCACCTCAAAGCGCTATGCGTTGTAATGGTATGCGTTGTAATGGTCGCGTTGTAATGGTAGGTAGTTGTAACGGTATGCGTTGTAACATGGTACATCCGCTTTTGAGCATGAGGTTGGAGCACCTGCGCTACGGTTCCTGATGGTTGAAGGACAGTAACAGAGCAAGCACGCTGGGTTCGATGAACAGGGCAATGCTCCTGGGTAATTAATGTTTTACTCTGGTAGTGATCATACATGTACCCGACGTTCACTGATCAACTGCTACAGATGGCCAATGTAAACATACTGTCATTATCGTCAAGCAACAGAAAACCGCGAGCAAAGGGCCTCTACTCACCTCCTGAGTTAGGGCGAGGGCGGGGTGAGGTCCTAATCAGTGCTTTAAATGAGCAGGTACTCACCGGTACTGAGTGCCGGCACTACTCAGTTTTTTCCCCCTTAGTACCAGAACTTCTCCTTAGACTAGGAGAGTACCGGTACTCCTAGTGGCAGCAGGGCGCAAGCTCTGGAGTGTAGGTACCTACAGTGTAAAAGCTGCTGAAATAAGGCTTTCCGACGGAGAATGTCTATGTGCCCCTTTGATAGGCAAGAGCTACTGAAAGAGGAGATGTGGCCAGGGCTGCCGACAGTGGAAGTGGGGGAATCAGGTTTAAATTCCTGCATCAGCTCATCATCGTGTGATTACAAGGATTTGAGTTATCCATCTGTACTTAAAAATATGCTTCAATATAAAACTTCTGATTGTCATGTAAAGAACTCAGATGCACTCAGGACAAATTTACTCTATTCAACCTGCACAAAATGAGGACCTACACAAATGACATAGAGGCTGATGCCTGCCAGGTATCACAACTCACACAAAATTCAAATGTAGGTGTTTGGAGGTGAGTGTTCTGTGGCCTGGATGAGCCAGGATGCAGTGAGTTGAGGCACATAACAAAATGTTGCTGCAAGTCCCGATTTGAATGTTCTCATATGTATATGTGTGTGACTTTCCCTGCTGTCAAAGGTTCACATGTAGTTGAACAGCTAGAAGAGACAAGCTGACACTTACTCCTTTAGAATTATTGATAAAAATACATTCTCTCAGCAATGCTTCACCTTTTTTTAAATTGTTCTATATGTTGCTTTATGGTTCCTTTTCAACATCTATTGAGAGAATATCTCTGTAAAAACGTTGCTGAAAATTCAGTACCTGGCTCAACGATTAGCAGCCTTGGATAAACACCGAAAACATGTTGATCTTGCTAAATGTCTGGCCCACAGCGACGCCCCTCAAGGCTCACCCAATTTAATTTAGTGAGTACCAGCACTACTTTTTAGGTTTAGCCTGGGCAGCGCATGCGCTTCTCTGCGAGGCATGCTGTATTGAAGTAGGGACTTGAAACTCCGCCCATGTCCTACCCCCCAACTTTTCAATTGGCTCCTGTTACTGTCCTTGCGAAAAGATTGATTTTTATTCCTGAATAGACTTGTTAGATCCTCCTTGGTACTGCCTTGTCTGCATTTGAAACCTCCCATTACGACTGTACCTTTTAGTTGTCTTGTTACATGGTCTGCTTTATCTTGGTTGTGAGCACTATTTTGTTCAATGATTTGCCACTATTCCACCCACTGAGTCGCAGCATGCTGCCCACTTTTATTTTAATTACTAATGGTGGTCACTTTAACGATAGCGGCCATGCTTCTCTATTTATTTATTTTAGCAGTGTGGTCCGGTTTAAGTATAGCAGCCAAGCTTATATATTTATTTATTTTTTGTTTACTATAGCTCCCATGTGGCGCTTTCATATTAATGGATACTGCGCCCCTTTCTTTAGACAAGGCGCGTCTAAAGAAAGGAGCTCGGCCGTTGTTGAAGTGAAGGCACCGCATGCTGCACAAATAAAACACATTTGTTTGTCAACTTGACAAACAGATTCTTTTTTTGCCAAATTGTCATGCCGCGGTTTCAATTTAATGTCAGACATGCCCTTTTCTTTAGACGTGGCTTGTCCAAAGAAAGAGGCTTGGTCTCCATTAATGTGAAAGCGCATCATGGGGCGCTTTGACACAAAAAATATCTGCAATGCAATAGGTCTCACTTTGCGAGAGTTTAAGATATTGGCATTATAAATGCCAATAGATCAAACTCCTGCAAATGTGAGACCTATTGCATTGCAAATGCTTGTTTCCATTTGGATCACTGGTCGTCACAGTGATCGAAAACCATGTGAGGGACTTGGACAGCATAAAAAACAGCCAAGATGGTCGATGGGTAAGGAGCTGCAGCCGGGAGCTCGCCAGTAAGGGATTGCCTTTTGGCATAAATCTCCGGGGAAAAAAACTATTGGACCACCTCCACCGGGGATCCCTGGACTGTGTTCCTGTGTGTTCCAGGGCCGATCCGCGGCTTTCGCTGATTCAGATTAGGCTGGCTACAGCAGCTAGCGAGAAGCCGGGAAAGACTGCTGCCAGTGGAGCCCAAGCACCTTGGCCAAAGCAAAGTTGAGCTGCTCAGGCAGCTGAGAGGAGATGGGCTGGGGATCACCCCTCCGAGCTGTTCACAGCGGTCACCTACCTTCCGGGCATGGCCATATTTGCTCAGTTTCCTGCTGCGACTTCCTCTTTTTCTATGCCTCCTGTGACTGCTGCTTTTTTTGCGGATATTGACTTCCTCCCCGATTGGTGTTTGGGTTTTGGTGGATGTTGGACTTGGGCCTTTTTGGCAGGTTCACTCCTAAACTTTTTGCCTTTAGCCTCTGGCATGGTGATAGGGATTTTAGGCCTCTGCACACTTTAGCACTGTGGCCCAGTGTAAAGTGTGTGCGCACTCTGAGTGCGTATGGTGAGCTGGCCTGTCCTCCCATAGGAATGCATGTAGGATATCTGTGCCTGTGGTAATTCCTGATATGTGGGGAGTGCAGGGTCGAGTTTGGTATGTGCAAACTCGTGATAATAAATGCTGCCCGATGGTGTGCGCAGATTTATTGTGTCTAGTGTAGAAGTGCCATTTTTAGAGTTGGCCTTTCTGTGTGCTGTGAGATGTGAATTGCCTGTCTGGCTTGCGAGTGTGCTTGGCTCCAGGAGCCAGGGTGAATCTGCCCGGTGGTTAATAGGGAGATCTGCATCTAGATGGGAGGGAGGACTTGCACCTGGGACCTGAATGGGGCTGTGCCTTCCCTCCACAATGCTGGCTCCACCCCCTGTGGTGCGTCTGATGTCCCTGGCCTGTTTTGTGAATAGGGAGAGGGGCTGAGCAAAACAAAGTGCTCCAGAACCAGTTGCATCTGGTTTTCCCCTTGCCTGCACCTTGTAGACAAAGGATTCTGTGTATAAAAAGAAGGGGCGGTGACCCCAAGTAAATGTTCTTGTTCTGGACTTGAATCTGCCAGGGGCGTGCTGCTGCTGGGACTCAGGGGAAGGCTTGCCACCCTGGGCTCTGCCCTGCCCCTGGATGCCTGTAGGACTTCTTTCTGGGGCCCTTCTGACTTGCCTAGGATGACTGGGGGACTTACTTTGCAGGGAGCTGTCTGCTCCATTTCCTTGCCCTAGGACTATTTTTGCGCTATTGTTTCCCTTTGGGCTGGGTGTCTGTACCTTTAGCGCCTGGGACGCTTTAACCCAATTTGCCCCGCTTATTCTAATGTTTAACCTTGCAGGTGCCCACCCTGCATTTTGTCCGCTTATTTTTGCGTACTTTATAGCAGGTGCCCATCCTGCATTGTGGCAGTGTTATGTTTATTTAAATTTCGGATGTCCACCCCGTGACTATGTTTCCCTTCGCGGGTGGCGCCACGCATCATGGCCACCTTCTATTTACAGTTATAATTTACGGGTGCCCACCCCACTTGCAAAGTATATTGTGCAGTTAGAGGGAGCCTACCCCTCGCTTTTGCTCCAGAGAAAAAGATTGCCGCCGTGGCCCCCGGAGAAAACAGAAGTCAGGCAGCATTGCGCCTGGCGGCAGGCGGGACTTCCGGTTTGCCGGAGGAAGTCCTGCGCACGCCGCCGCCGCCTGAGGACAGCCCGGTTGAAGAAGCAGAGCGGGTGAAGCAGGATTCCCAGCGGGACTCCGGTAACGAGGACAGAGCCCCCCATGCTGCCTCGGTGAAATCCCGGTGAGTGGTACTGAGGAGGGGGGCAGCCTTTCTGGAAGTCGGGAGTCCCCTTGGGAGGGAAGCTCCCTGTGCACAGCGCGGTGCCTTGTGAGGCACCGCGCCGGATTCCCTATGTCTGAGCAGGCCCGCCGTTGCGGGCCGCTCCAACCTGGTGGGCACATTTAACAAAAGGGCCCCAGTGGGGGTTCGGAGGGCCAGTGGTGCCCGTACCTTACCTGTATGGTGTCCCGCCTATCTCCTGAGCGGCACATTGTTGTTTAGAGGGCCAGAGGAGCCGTGGGCAAGTTCTTCTTTACTGGTGCATAGTTACTTCAGGAGCCCGTGCACTCCCTGGGGACATGTTTACTTTCACGGCCGGATGGCTCCCAAGTTTGGCACAGTTGTTTCAGGGCCCGTGTTTGCCCCATCACCTACAGAGCCAGCGTGGCTCAAACGCCCCCATTATTTCCAGAGCCTAGATGGCTCCAACGTTGGGCGCAATTTGTTCTGAGGGCCACTGAGAGCCCATGCCTCATTTTGAATGTTGCATAGCTGCCCAGCAAGTAGTGGGCATATGCACCGTTTAGGGCTTTTCTTTTAGGGGGACATGTCTTGTTAACCCAGGAGTGAGATGCACTCCTTCATCCCTACCTTGGCCTGCACAGCTGCACAGCACTTAGTGCCAGCTGCAACGTTTAGGCCTTCAGTTTAGTCTCCCAGCTGCCCAGCAAGTAATGGGCAGCTGCAACGTTTAGGTTTTGTGCATTGGCGCACCCTTGACCTTAGCTGCTTAGGCAGCAGCCCTGACTTTGTGGACAGACGCGTTTGAGCCCTTAGAGATGGCCAGTTGGCCCAGGGGACTGTTAGGTTTATAGTGCGCAAGGGCCTAATGTAATTTTTATAGGTGCTAGGAAATTTAATGTTTGTAGTATGATTTATGCACCTTGATTTATGCTCATAGATGTGCTTTTATGATTACTAGGTTTTCCCAACTTTTTTATTTCTCTACTGTGGTCTAGGTTTGATTTATTCCCTACTGCAGGTTATGTTATTAAGTGTATTTCCTGATGTTTAGGAGAAATATGGTTTATCCTATTTTAGCTTATGAGGTTGGCGCAGAATAGAGTTCTCGCCTTATGTGATACTGTACCTGTTCTAATTTATATTACAGGTTGAAGCTGAGTATAGTGTCTGCCAGTGATTACTGATTGTGTTCTAAGTTCCTGATGTGTTCTTACTTTTACTATTCTTTACCAAGTGCTAATTCTAACAGTGACCCACGTGGCTCTCTCATGTGTAAATAATCCCTTGTAAATATTGCCCGTGCATGTTGTCAAAGTGTATATTGTGTGATTACTATCTGATGTGTTTTTATTATAATACAAAGGCTATTTTTATATAACCTTGTGTGGAGTTCCTTTTGTGGTGTGCCTAGCGTGTTGTTACTGTGTGTGTTGTGCAAATGCTTTACACATCGCCACCGAGATAAGCCTAACTGCTCGTGCCAAGCTACCAAGGGGGACAGCAGGGGTTATCTCTGGCGTCTAACGCCCTTTCCCTGACCAGAGTGGTGGTCTCTGCCTAGCTTTGGCGCAAGCCTTAGCCAACCAGAGATCCCTATTTCTAACAGTGGATCTGAAATTCCTCCGTTTTGTGTTGGAGGTCGATGTGATGACTGCGACCTGAGACCTCCATCTTGGCGTTGTCGATTGGATTCTTAACTCTCCGCATGAGGCCGGTCTTTGATATTGTTTTCTCCAGCCTGACTTTCGTCACTCGATGACCCCGCCGTCATCTGGACGCCTACTCCCTATCGACAACGATGATCCGTTCGAGACCTCCTCTTCTCCCCCTTATTCTGGCCCTCTACACAGCCAGGGTGCAATGGCACTGTGAGCGAGGCCGGCCCCGGGTGCCGTGGATTCCGGGTCCCGACCGATCTAGTGGGTTTGTTGACATTGACTTTGGAGGGATTCCTGATATGCGACTGTCTTCTTTGCCAGTATACCTGACTTGGTCTGATATCCAGCTATGGGCTCAATTCCCCTCCCCCACCACATTCTATGTTCCTTTTTTGACTTGTTCTTGTATTTTTTGCTTTGTTCCCTAGTATCAGATGTAACAGGTGTAACTGTATATTTCACCCCACTTCTATGTAAAGCGCTCTGATACTATAGTGTAGTTCCAATATCCCTGATAGGCTCTGCGCATTAGAATAATATACCCTATAGTTGTGGCATAGAACTGAGGTCATTATGCCTCTATCAAGTACATTAAACGAATTACTTGTGTGTGCCAGCTAACTCAGAGGTCACTAGAAACTTCTCAAATAAACAAGAAGGGATTAGTTTCTGACAATCGCATAAACATGACAACTTTGTTTCCCTTTAGAATCGGAACAGTCTCAGGATTGTGGAAACAATAGATAACAGTTTTACTCAGTCAATTGTGCATGCTTCGTTTCTACAGAGTTTACACAGAAATAGGTAGACAGGCATTTCAATAACAAGCATTTGCAATGCAATTGGTCTCGCATTAGAAAAGTGTGAGCTATTGGTACTGTAAATGACACATTTTTTTAATATGTGTTGGCTTATATATATAATATATATAATATATAAATTAATAGCATCGTTATTCACAAAGCCAATAGCGTACACTTTCCTAATGCGAGTCCTATTGGCTATGGCAATGCTTGTTGGTAGCAAGCAAGGACAGAGCTGTTGTGGAGCTCAGTGATGATGTGGTTGGGCTGAGTGATGTGGTGGTGTATTAGAGTGATGTGGTGGTGTATTAGAGTGATTTGGTGATGTCCCAGAGTGATCTGGTGGTGTCCCAGAGTGATGTGGTGGTGTCCCCGAGTGATGTGGTGGTGTCCCCAAGTGATGTGGTGGTGTCCCCGAGTGATGTGGTGGTGCCCCTGAGTGGTGCTGTTGTGTCCCAAAGTGATGTGGTGGTGTCCCAGAGTGATGTGGTGGTGTCCCAGAGTGATGTGGTGGTGTCCCCGAGTGATGTGGTGGTGTCCCCGAGTGATGTGGTTGTGTCCCTGAGTGATGTGGTGGTGTCCCCGAGAGATGTGGTGGTGTCCCCGAGTGATGTGGTGGTGTCCCTGTGTGATGTGGTGGTGCCCCTGAGTGATGTGGTGGTGCCCCTGAGTGATGTGGTGGTGTCCCTGAGTGATGTGGGGGTGTTCCTGAGTGATGGAGGGTGGAGCTGGAGGGTGGAGTTAGAGGGTGGAGTTGGAGGGTGGAGTTGGAGTTGGAGGTTGGAGGATGGAATTGGAGTTAGAGGTTGGAGTTGGAGTTGGAGGGTGGAGTTGGAGGGTGGGGGGTGAAGTTGCAGAGTCGAGTAGGAGTTGGAGGGTGGAGTTGGAGGGTGGAGTTGGAGGGTGGAGGGTGGAGTTGGAGGGTGGAGTTGGAGTTGGTGGGTGGAGTTGGAGGGTGGAGTTGGAGTTGAAGGGTGGAGTTGGAGATGGAGTTGGAGAGTGGGGTTGGAGGGTGGACTTTTAGTTGGAGATGGAGTTGGAGGGTGGAGTTGGAGTTGGAGGGTGGAGTTGGAGGGTGGAGTTGGAGTTGAAGGGTGGAGTTGGAGGGTGGAGTTGGAGGGTGAAGTTGGAGAGTGGAGTTGGAGGGTAGAGCTGGAGGGTTGAGTTGGAGTTGGAGGGTGAAGTTGGAGGGTGGCATTGGAGGGTGGAGTTGGAGTTGGAGGGTGGAGTTGAAGGGTGGAGTTGGAGTTGGAGGGTGGAGTTGGAGTTGGAGGGTGGAGTTGGAGTTGGAGGGTGGAGTTGGAGTTGGAGGGTGGAGTTGGAGGGTGGAGTTGGAAGGTGGAGTTGGAGTTGGAGGGTGAAGTTGGAGGGTGAAGTTGGAGTTGGAGGGTGGAGTTGGAGGGTGGAGTTGGAGTTGGAGGGTGGAGTTGGAGTTGGAGGGTGGAGTTGGATTTGGAGGGTGAAGTTGGAGGGTGGAGTTAGAGGGTGGAGTTGGAGGGTGGAGATGGATGGTGGAGTTGGAGGGTGGAGTTGGAGGGTGGAGTTGGAATTGGAGGGTGGAGTTGGAGGGTGGAGTTGGAGTTGGAGGGTGGAGTTGGAGTTGGAGGGTGGAGTTAGAGAGTGGTGTTGGAGTTGGAGGGTGGAGTTGGAGGGTGAAGTTGGAGTTGGAGGGTGAAGTTGGAGGGTGGAGGTGGAGTTGGAGGGTGGAGTTGGAGCATGGAGTTGGAGTTGGAGGGTGGAGTTGGAGTTGGAGGCTGGAGTTGGAGGGTGGAGTTGGAGTTGGAGGGTGGAGTTGGAGGGTGGAGTTGGAAGGTGGAGTTGGAGTTGGAGGGTGAAGTTGGAGGGTGAAGTTGGAGTTGGAGGGTGGAGTTGGAGGGTGGAGTTGGAGTTGGAGGGTGGAGTTGGAGTTGGAGGGTGGAGTTGGATTTGGAGGGTGAAGTTGGAGGGTGGAGTTAGAGGGTGGAGTTGGAGGGTGGAGATGGATGGTGGAGTTGGAGGGTGGAGTTGGAGGGTGGAGTTGGAATTGGAGGGTGGAGTTGGAGGGTGGAGTTGGAGTTGGAGGGTGGAGTTGGAGTTGGAGGGTGGAGTTAGAGAGTGGTGTTGGAGTTGGAGGGTGGAGTTGGAGGGTGAAGTTGGAGTTGGAGGGTGAAGTTGGAGGGTGGAGGTGGAGTTGGAGGGTGGAGTTGGAGCATGGAGTTGGAGTTGGAGGGTGGAGTTGGAGTTGGAGGCTGGAGTTGGAGGGTGGAGTTGGAGTTGGAGTTGGAGTTGGAGGTTGGAGTTGGAGGGTGGAGTTGGATTTGGAGAGTGGAGTTTGAGGGTGGAGTTGGAGGGTGGAGTTAGAGTTGGAGGTTGGAGTTGGAGGGTGGAGTTCGAGTTGAAGGGTGGAGTTTTAGGATGGAGCTGGAGTTGGAGGGTAGAGTTGGAGGGTTGAGTTGGAGGGTGGAGTTGGAGGGTGGAGTATGAGTTTGAGGTTGGAGTTGCAGGGTGGAGTTGGAGGGTGGAGTTGGAGTTGGAGGGTGGAGTTGGAGTTGGAGGGTGGAGTTGGAGTTGGAGGGTGGAGTTGGAATTGGAAGGGGGAGTTGGAGGGTGGAGTTGGAGGGTGGAGTTGGAGTTGGAGGGTGGAGTTGGAGGGTGGAGTTGGAGGGTGGAGTTGGAGGTTGGAGTTGGAGGGTGGAGTTGGAGGTTGGAGTTGGAGTTGGAGGGTGGATTTGGAATTTGAGGGTGGAGTTGGAGTTGGATGGTGGAGTTGGAGGGTGGAGTTGGAGGGTGGAGTTGGAATTGGAGGGTGGATTTGGAGTTGGAGTTGGAGGGTGGAGTTGGAGGGTGGAGTTGGATGGTGGAGTTGATGTTGGAGTGTGGAGTTGGAGTGTGGAGTTGGAGGGTGGAGTTGGAGGGTGGATTTGGAGTTGGAGGGTGGAGTTGGAATTGGAGGTTGGAGCTGGAGTTGGAGGGTGGAGCTGGAATTGGAATTGGAGAGTGGAGTTGGAGTTGGAGGGGGGAGATGGAGGGTGGAGTTGGAGGGTGGAGTTGGAGGGTGGAGTTGGAGGGTGGAGTGAGAGGTTGGAGTTGGAGTTGGAGGGTGGAGTTTGAGTTGGAGGGTGGAGTTGGAGTTTGGGGGTGGAGTTGGAGGGTGGAGTTGGAGTTGGAGGTTAGAGCTGGAGGGTGGAGTTGGAGTTGGAGGGTGGAGTTGAAGGGTGGAGTTGGAGTTGGAGGTTGGAGTTCAAGGGTGGAGTTGGAGGTTGGAGTTGGAGGGTGGAGTTGGAGTTGGAGGTTGGAGTTGGAGGTTGGAGTTGGAGGTTGGAGTTGGAGGGTGGAGTTGGAGTTGGAGGTTGAGTTGGAGGGTGGAGTTGGAGGGTGTAGTTGGAGTTGGAGGTGGAGTTAGTGTTGGAGGGTGGAGTTAGAGGGTGGAGTTGGAGGGTGGAGTTGGAGGGTGGATTTAGAGTTTGAGGGTGGAGTTGGAGTTGGAGGGTGGAGCTGGAGTTGAAGGGTGAAGTTGAAGGGTGGAGGGTGGAGTTGGAGGGGGGTGGGTGGAGTTGGAGGGTGGAGTTAAAGGATGGAGTTGGAGGGTGGAGTTGGAGAATGGAGTTGTAGTTGGAGGGTGGAGTTGGAGTTGGAGGGTGGAGTTGGAGGGTGGAGTTGGAGGGTGGAGTTGGAGTTGGAGGGTGGAGTTGGAGGATGGAGTTGGAGTTGGAGGGTGGAGTTGGAGGGTGGAGTTGTTGGGTGGAGTTAGATTTGGAGGAAAGAAAGATTTTCCCCACATCAGGAGGAAGCTACTTATATCTGAGGGATTTTCTACATGCACGCAGGGGCTTATCAGTCTTATCTACCCTGCGAGGCACTAGCCATATGACCACATTAACGGCAAGACGTTTTGGGTTGCCCTACTTGCTATACGAGCTGTCTTATATCCGGCTCCTCATAATCAAATATCACAGATCATACCTAACCGGACTGACTAATTGAATAGCGAGTTTTGCTCTAAGACCCGTTAAGCTGCTAATCCATTGAACCCTCTTGTCAATAGGAAAGTACGTGCGAAGAAAGAATTCATTTAAGTCCAATTCCAAATATAACGACTTCATATAAAACACGGGGCTCCTCCAGAAGAAGGCGCTGGTCGCCGAAACGCGCTTCGAGACTTATTATGCCACTTTCTCATTTTATGTAGTAAACAAATGAATATTTGTGTGTTATATTGATTCGTAAACTTTTTTACTGTATATTGATTCTTTGATATGTGACGATACAATTTTTTTATATATATGAAATTTATGTCTTTTTTTAATAATACATGTTAATAAATACTAGAAACTGATTTCACTGGTAGCTCTCTTTCCTTAATATCTTTGTTCATTATTGTATTTTAGTTATGATTGCCTAGGTTGTTGTTTACCGATCAGTTATTTTCCCTGACCTAGGAATCTTGAATTCTATATAATCAGTGGGTCCTTGATACCTACACTTTATATATTCATAAAAATACAAACATAAATAACACAGGCTAAAATGTGAATACTCATCTGGTGCTTCTAGCTAGTTCTAACCCAGTGTACCTAACCTAAGTGTAGTACGCGGTAAAAAGTAGGTGCCGTTTTACAATAGTCTAGTTTAGCTATAGTTAGGATTGGTGTTGCCAAGATTTGCCAAAAGTCCTTCTAGGTTCTAGTCTGCTCCATACCCTAGTATGAGAGAGGTTGGAATCTCTTTCCCGGTCTCGATCTATAACACCCTGCAAGGGGAGCCGTAAACACTGGAGCTGGATTCTCTGCGAGGAGGTGACAGTGTCTGGTCAGTGCATCAGGTGGGGACTCAACTTCCTTCTGAACTTGCTGTGGCGAGCCTTCCAAGTATGCAGCTGTGACTTGCCATGGCAAGTTAGGGTATATTTTACCTTGAAGGTGTTTAGGAATGCCAGTATTGACGTAAAAGTCGGGCAGAGGAACATCAGGAATGAACCCCTAAGGAATAGATCTTCATGCATAATAAATGAGTTCTTGGAGAAATCAAGAATCCAAGCAAGGGAAATTCCTAAAGGCTTAAGAGTCTGGTTTTCCAAGAACTCGTTGTGACATGGATGGACGGATGTAGGTGGCCATACCTCATTTGGTTAGCATGGATATTGCCTAAATAAGGGCAGGATTTCTATGCCTAAAGAAAAGCAATGCAAATTGTGCCTATGTAAGGGCGTAAATCGGGAAACCTATATACGGTATCTAAATCGACACAAAACACCTACTTCAGTTTCGTATGAACGACATTACTAAATTCTAAACATGCTAAACATATCTAAAATATAGCTACATACGATTTGCTGAAAACATGTCTAAAAGCACATTGTAAAAAATGCTACAAAAATGTTGCTATGCATAAAAAAATGCAATGGTGCTGTACATATTAAAGCAATGTGTCATTCCAAGTAAGCATGGGCGAATTTTGCGAATCTCGCGTTCGCGAATTTTGCGGATTTGCGAACTCGCAATCCGCAAAATCCGCGAATTCCCGCGAATTTGCGGATTTTTTTTTTTGTGTTCGCCCGTGTTTCTGCCAGTTCGCGAGGGTTTTTACAATTTCGCAATTTGCGAACTTACCTGTCGGGTCGCAAGTTTTGCGAACTTGTTGTTTCTACGTGTCCAGCCTGTTTGGGACATTCTTCTTCATCACTGCCACTCTCTGTCACCACTGCCACTCTCTGACTACTCATGCCACCCTCTGGCCCACCCATGCCACCCTCTGTTTCATCACCACACCCTCTGGTTGTCCAGTGTACATTATTTTCGGCAAAGCAAAGCACACCTTCCCTGCCTCAAGTGACCTGAATTAATTTGGGGCTGATTAATGTGTCACAGAATATTTTTTTAGCTGGCACCTGCTTCCTTAGTGCGCCCTGATTAGTGATCTTTTGCACTTGCTAAGTGCTTTCATTGTTGCAAAATTAGTTACAACACCTGCCCTGCCCCAACTGACAATAATGAATTAGGGGCTGATTAATGGATTTTAACTTCCAGCCTGGCTCCTGCTTGTCTCCCTTAGCTGTAATTCAGGACCTTTGTGGCATATGTGTAACTATTCTGAGGCTCAGAGCAGGGTCACATAATAGTTGCAACTGGCAACTGAACTCTGGAGGGGCCCCTCAGGAAGCACTACAGGAAATGGCTACTAATGATGAGCCTGAACTTTTGAACCTGGTAAGTAGTTTCAGTTTTGCTAAGATCGTATTTCTGCAATTTAGCACTTATTCGCGGGGCGCGAAGTTGTACTGGGAAGCCGCGAACTCACGCGAACAGTGCGAGCAGTGCGAGCAAAATCCGCTGCTCGCGTATTTGCGGATTTTGCGGGAGATTCGCGAATCTCGCGGATTGCGAATTTCCCGAAAATCCGCAAAATCCGCGAGCGAAATGGATTTTCCGCCCCTACCTAATTCCAAGCATATATTTACAGTGAATACTAAATGAATGAACATACATATATATGCACATGATGAAATGTCTCGTAAATACAGAAGAAAAAGGTTGAAACCATTTAATTTCAAGTTACATAAAACAATTGTTATTGACAAGGTGGCATATTGTCTCTGAAAGTGTTTAAAAAAATTATGTTCTCTTTGAATAGTTCTAGTATAAGCAGATTACTTTGCCAAAAAAAGAAAAATACAAATTTGGAGAAAAAAAATTAATCGTAAGAAAAAGTTCCAAGTTTAGTCAAATTCAATTCAATTCAAAAGACCTTTATTCGAATTTCATAAAATTCATAAAAGTACAACAATAAAAACAAAGTTGAGATTCCTTGCAATTCAAAATACAATATTCATAATAGTTAAAAATATATTGCAACTCTCATAAGTCTATTTTCAGGGGTTTTCCATCATTTTACGTGCGTGTGTTATCAATCTCAAAAAAGTGCTAGTGCGAAAGGTTAATTCATCTGTGCCCAGGGACAGCAACATTAAATAAGACTCCCCCAGTGACAGGGGTCTTTGTTTTCTCAAATATGGGGTTAAGAACCAGTTAATATACTTTAAATAAAATTTACAGAAAAATAGGAAGTGTAAATCATTCTGTGTGATGGTACCATCACACGGACATGGGTTGTAATCTGTTGCATGGTGAAAACCCAAGGGAAAACCTAATAAAAATTTCACAGAGTCCACCCTATGGTGAAATAACAGTGATCTTTCCCAGTTGGTCATGGGTAAAGTGAGGTAGGATGGAAGTGGTTGCCTACACAATTCGTTCCCCATGTATGTCACAACAGTAGATTTGAGTGTTTCCCTTCCCATTGGTTCTGAATTATAAAGTGCATAAAGTGCTTGTTTGACCTCAATTTTGTCTTTGGGCTCGATCCTGGATGGGTCGGAAAAAGATCTCCTCTGTCCACGGCGTGCAGGGTTTTTGAGACTCCTGCGAGCCAGGGGATTGCTAAGCCATGGTTGGAGTTGGAGGTTGGAGTTGGAGGGTGGAGTTGGAGGGTGGAGTTGGAGGGTGGAGTATGAGTTTGAGGTTGGAGTTGGAGGGTGGAGTTGGAGGGTGGAGTTGGAGTTGGAGGGTGGAGTTGGAGTTGGAGGGTGGAGTTTGAGGGTAGAGTTGGAATTGGAAGGGGGAGTTGGAGGGTGGAGTTGGAGTTGGAGGGTGGAGTTGGAGTTGGAGGGTGGAGTTGGAGGGTGGAGTTGGAGGTTGGAGTTGGAGGGTGGAGTTGGAGGTTGGAGTTGAAGTTGGAGGTTGGACTTGGACGATTAAGTTGGAGGGTGGAGTTGGAGTTGAAGGGTGGAGTTGGAGGGTGGAGTTGGAGTTGGAGGGTGGAGTTGGAGGGTGTAGTTGGATGGTGGAGTTGGAGTTGGAGGGTGAAGTTGGAGGGTGGAGTTGGAGGTTGGAGTTGGAGGGTGGATTTGGAATTTGAGGGTGGAGTTGGAGTTGGATGGTCGAGTTGGAGGGTGGAGTTGGAGTTGAAGGGTGGAGTTGGAGGGTGGAGTTGGAGGGTGGAGTTGGAATTAGAGGGTGGATTTGGAGTTGGAGTTGGAGGGTGGAGTTGGATGGTGGAGTGTGGAGTTGGAGTGTGGAGTTGGAGTGTGGAGTTGGAGGGTGGAGTTGGAGGGTGGATTTGGAGTTGGAGGGTGGAGTTGGAATTGGAGGGTGGAGCTGGAGTTGGAGGGTGGAGCTGGAGTTGGAATTGGAGGGTGGAGTTGGAGTTGGAGGGTGGAGATGGAGGGTGGAGTTGGAGGGTGGAGTTGGAGGTTGGAGTTGGAGGGTGGAGTTGGAGGGTGGAGTTGGAGGGTGGAGTTGGAGGGTGGAGTGAGAGGTTGGAGTTGGAGGGTGGAGTTTGAGTTGGAGGGTGGAGTTGGAGTTTGGGGGTGGAGTTGGAGGGTGGAGTTGGAGTTGGAGGTTGGAGCTGGAGGGTGGAGTTGGAGTTGGAGGGTGGAGTTGAAGGGTGGAGTTGGAGCTGGAGGAGTTGGAGGGTGGAGTTGGAGTTGAAGTTGGAGTTGGAGGTTGGAGTTCAAGGGTGGAGTTGGAGGTTGGAGTTGGAGGGTGGAGTTGGAGGTTGGAGTTGGAGGTTGGAGTTGGAGGTTGGAGTTGGAGGATGGAGTTGGAGGTTGAATTGGAGGGTGGAGTTGGAGTTAGAGGTGGAGTTAGTGTTGGAGGGTGGAGTTAGAGGGTGGAGTTGGAGGGTGGAGTTGGAGGGTGGATTTAGAGTTTAAGGGTGGAGTTGGAGTTGGAGGGTGGAGCTGGAGTTGGAGGGTGATGTTGAAGGGTGGAGGGTGGAGTTGGAGGGTGGTGGGTGGAGTTTGAGGGTGGAGTTTGAGGGTGGAGTTGGAGTTGGAGGGTGGAGTTGGAGTTGGAGGGTGGAGTTGGAGGGTGGAGTTGGATTGTGAAGTTATAGGGTGGAGTTTGAGTTGGAGGGTGGAGTTCGAGTTGGACGGTGGAGTTGGAGGGTGGAGTTGGAGAATGGAGTTGTAGTTGGAGGGTGGAGTTGGAGTTGGAGGGTGGAGTTGGAGGGTGGAGTTGGAGGGTGGAGTTGGAGGGTGGAGTTGGAGTTGGAGGGTGGAGTTGGAGGATGGAGTTGGAGGGTGGAGTTGGAGGGTGGAGTTGTTGGGTGGAGTTAGATTTGGAGGAAAGAAAGATTTTCCCCACATCAGGAGGAAGCTACTTATATCTGAGGGATTTTCTACATGCAAGCAGGGGCTTATCAGTCGTATCTACCCTGCGAGGCACTAGCCATATGACCACATTAACGACGAGAAGTTTTGGGTTGCCCTACTTGCTATACCAGCTGTCTTAGATTCGGCTCCTCATAATCAAATATCACAGATCATACCTAACCGGACTGACTAATTGAATAGCGAGTTTTGCTCTAAGACCTGTTAAGCTGCTAATCCATTGAACCCTCTTGTCAATTGGAAAGTACGTGCGAAGAAAGAATTCATTTAAGTCCAATTCCAAATATAACGACTTCATATAAAACACAGGGCTCCTCCAGAAGAAGGCGCTGGTCGCCGAAACGCGCTTCGAGACTTATTATGTCACTTTCTCATTTTATATAGTAAACGAATGAATAATTGTGTGTTATATTGATTCGTAAACTTTTTTACTGTATATTGATTCTTTGATATGTGACGATACAATTTTTTTATATATATGAAATTTATGTCTTTTTTTAATAATACATGTTAATAAATACTAGAAACTGATTTCACTGGTAGCTCTCTTTCCTTAATATCTTTGTTCATTATTGTATTTTAATTATGATTGCCTAGGTTGTTGTTTACCGATCAGTTATTTTCCCTGACCTAGGAATCTTGAATTCTATATAATCAGGGGGTCCTTGATACCTACACTTTATATATTCATAAATATACATACATAAATAACACAGGCTAAAATGTGAATACTCATCTGGTGCTTCTAGCTAGTTCTACCCCAGTGTACCTAACCTAAGTGTAGTACGCGGTAAAAAGTAGGTGCCGTTTTACAATAGTCTAGTTTAGCTATAGTTAGGATTGGTGTTGCCAAGATTTGCCAAAAGTCCTTCTAGGTTCTAGTCTGCTCCATACCTTAGAATGAGAGAGGTTGGAATCTCTTTCCAGGTCTCGATCTCTAACACCCTGCAAGGGGAATCAGAAACACTGGAGCTGGATTCTCTGTGAGGAGATGACAGTGTCTCGTCAGTGCATCAGGTGGGGACTCAACTTCCTTCTGAACTTGCTGTGGTGAGCCTTCCAAGTATGCAGGTGTGACTTGCCATGGCAAGTTAGGGTATATTTTACCTTGAAGGTGTTTAGGAAAGCCATTATTGACATAAAAGTCGGGCAGAGGAACATCAGGAATGAACCCCTAAGGAATAGATCTTCATGCATAATAAATGAGTTCTTGGAGAAATCAAGAATCCAAGCAAGGGAAATTGCAAAAGGCTTAAGAGTCTGGTTTTCCAAGAACTCGTTGTGACATGGATGGACGGATGTAAGTGGCCATGCCTCATTTGGTTAGCATGGATAATGCCTAAATAAGGGCAGGATTTCTATGCCTAAAGAAAGCAATGCAAATTGTGCCTATGTAAGGGCGTAAATCTGGAAACCTATATACGGTATCTAAATCGACACAAAACACCTACTTCAGTTTCGTATGAACGACATTACTAAATTCTAAACATGCTAAACATATCTAAAATATAGCTACATACGAATTGCTGAAAACATGTCTAAAAGCACATTGTAAAAAATTCTACAAAAATGTTGCTATGCATAAAAAAATGCAATGGTGCTGTACATATTAAAGCAATGTGTCATTCCAAGCATATATTTACAGTGAATCCTAAATGAATGAACATACATATATATGCACATGATGAAATGTCTCGTAAATACAGAAGAAAAAGGTTGAAACCATTTAATTTCAAGTTACATAAAACAATTGTTATTGACAAGGTGGCATATTGTCTCTGAAAGTGTTTAAAAAAAGTCTGTTCTTTTTGAATAGTTCTAGTATAAGCAGATTACTTTGCCAAAAAAAGAAAAATACAAATCTGGAGAAAAAAAATTAATCGAAAGAAAAAGTTCCAAGTTTAGTCAAATTCAAATCAATTCAAAAGACCTTTTTTCGAATTTCATAAAATTCATAAAAGTACAACAATAAAAACACAGTTGAGATTCCTTGCAATTCAAAATACAACATTCATAATATTTAAAAATATATTGCAACTCTCATAAGTCTATTTTCAGGGGTTTTCCATCATTTTACGTGCGCGTGTTATCAATCTCAAAAAAGTGCTAGTGCGAAAGGTTAATTCATCTGTGTCCAGGGACAGCAACATTAAATAAGACTCCCCCGGTGACAGGGGTCTTTGTTTTCTAAAATATGGGGTTAAGAACCAGTTAATATACTTTAAATAAAATTTACAGAAAAATAGGAAGTGTAAATCATTCTGTGTGATGGTACCATCACACGGACATGGGTTGTAATCTGTTGCATGGTGAAAACCCAAGGGAAAACCCAATAAAAACTTCACATAGCCCGCCCTAAGGTGAAATAACAGTGATCTTTCCCAGTTGGTCATGGGTAAAGTGAGGTAGGATGGAAGTGGTTGCCTACACAATTCGTTCCCCATGTATGTCACAACAGTAGATTTGAGTGTTTCCCTTCCCATTGGTTCTGAATTATAAAGTGCATAAAGTGCTTGTTTGACCTCAATTTTGTCTTTGGGCTCGATCCTGGATGGGTCGGAAAAAAGATCTCCTCTGTCCACGGTGCGCAGGGTTTTTGAGACTTCTGCGAGCCAGGGGATTGCTAAGCCATGGTCACAATTGAGACAATCTTTTATAATATCTTGTGTTAAAGTGGCAGAATTATTCCTCCAGATCCTAATCCAGAATAGAGCTGGTCTGGCTCTAATAAAATCACATACATAGGGGAGGTTTAGTTCTTTGTGACAAATGAATTCAGAGGATGAGATTGGGGCGCCCAGTATTTTCCTGCAAAAGCAGCTTTCTTCTCGCTGAATGCTCGAACGTTTCCCCAATCCCCAAACCTCAGCCCCATATGTAGCTACTGGTATGCAATGTAATCTAAAAAATTCCGCCTATTTTCTTTGGGCGGGACAGACTCAGAATGGAATTGGTGGCTTTCGAGAACTTGCCCATGGTGTGGGCCAAAATCCCACTCCATGAGCCGTTCGCAGCGAAAACCAACCCTAAGTAAGGAAATGTGGTTACAGATTCTAATTTATCTGTCCCTATGTGTATAGTATTAAGCTTTCGTTTTCCAGGCCCACATGGCATATTAAAAGATTTTTTTAAGTGAACACGCAGATCAAGGCCCTCCATATATTGAACAAATGTTTTGACAAGTAGACAGAGGGCGATTGGGGTGCGGCCCATGAGGACCGCATCGTCTGCGTATGATAGGACTGGTAGTGGTTGCCCCTGGATTATTGGTACATCTCTAGTCACTTGTTTTAGAGCTTTGGCTAGACCATTGATATAGATAATGAACAGCAGGGGTGCTAAAACGCACCCCTGTCTTACCCCCTGCCAATTTTAATGGGTCCAGATACTTCTCCACCCATCCCAATCCCAACTTGTGCCTTAAGGTCCATATGGAGATAGGCTAAGAAATTGACGAGAGCCTCATCCAGTCCATAGTTCAAGAGGATGTCCCAGAGTTTAGATCTATTGACTAGATCGAAGGCGGATGAAAGATCCATGAATGCAAGGTAGATAGGGTACGATTTGGCAATGTTTTACTTGTCAATTATCAACTTTAGGTTCAGACATTGCTCCACCGTACCCACCTTGCTCCTGAATCCCATCTGACACGGGTCCAATAGATCTGTATCTTCAGTCCATTCTACCACCCTATTATAGAGGACTCGCCCCAGGATTTTTAAGGTGTTATCCAAAAGAGAAATCGGGCGATAGTTGACTGGGTCCGATCTCTCACCCTTTTTAAAAATTGGGACTATGCTACTGGTTGCCCAAGTATTGGGCATGAGTACTGTTGGCAAACTATTAAAAACATTAAGAAGAATTGGAGCCCATAGGTCCGGACTATGCTTAATAACATCTATGGGGAGTCCATCGGTACCAGGAGCCTTGTTGCCAAGGCTCTCTCTGATGGGTATTTCTACCTCATGGAGGTCAATATGTAGGCCACAGGGCTGTCCAGAGGCGAAGCTAGTTGTTTCCACAGGTGGTGCGGCATATATTTTGGAGAAATGGACCTCCCATACACTGCAGGTTATACTACAGCTAATTGGGGTTAGTTGTTTGCCCATATCTCGCATTTTTCTGACAGCTGACCAGAAGGGGCCGCTGCCCTTCAAATTTGCGCTTCCGACCAGCGACTCCCACTGTTCTGCCAGTAATGCAACCTTCCTTTCAGCTGCCTTAAGTTTATAATATTTCCTAGCTGCCTGTACCTCTACTAAGCACCTTGGGTTAGTTGCTAATGCCCTACAAAGTTCCCTGTTTGCCTGTTTGCTAATGAGCAGGCGGAATCAAACCATCTTGGCTCTTTCCCTTTCTTCGGCAGAGGAACTGACAAAGAAGTTTTTATGGCTAGGCATAATTTACCAAAGTCAGCGATTATCCTGTGGCTGTTCCCGTCTGCTAATAAACAGGAGTTGATTAACTGGGGGTATTCCTTTTTCACACTTTCTAGTATGGCCCCACTATCGACTCCCCTCCATTTGAATCACAGACCGTCACCCGAGGGTGTAATGTCTCTTGCACCATTTAAGTTAGCGTATACCGGGCTGGGGCCTAGGTGCAAAGTAACTGTGAGGGGGTTATGATCCCCAAACGAAGTTTCTATCACTGTGGATTTAATTACAGGATCTATTAGGTGGGAGGACATAAAAATAAAATCAATGGTTGAGAAGCAGTCCCTGCCTCTGAACGTAGGGGCGCAAAGCTTGCTGGAAGTATGCATAGCATTACTGAAAATGTGCTCAGTTAACAAGTTGTCTAATTCAATACCCCTTCGTTCGGCTTGGTCTAAATGATTTTTATCCTTATGCCAGCAATGCTTTGTAATTTTTGCATTGAAATCCCCCCCCGATTAGTATCCCTATCTTCTCCTCTATTTCTTAATTTGATTCCAAATTTCGTAAAATCTTAGAGAGTGCTAACAAATTCTTATTGGGTACAGAATAAAAATCATTATTGTAAAAATGTATTAAATAAATCCGGGTCTTTTGCTTAAATTCGAGAACCTGTATATTTGGGTTCCCTCATGATAAATCTCTAATTGTACCACCAGCTAATATTTTAATCCCAGTAAATAATCCACCCACTGCGCGTCCAAAGTCAGGCTTAGGTGCTGTCACACTGAAACAATGATTGCCCTCTATATGTAAATTCCCCACGGCCCGTGTCTCCTGAAACATAATAATGTCTTTGTCATCCAGCAGCTGGATCCATTGAAGGTCAGACAATCTTGGTTCTAACCCAGCAACGTTCCAGCTGAGGATTGACAGGTCAGAATGGCTAGGAGGGCTAACTGGCTTACTCCTAACACTTCTAACACTTTTAACTTTACTCCGCTTAGAGTTAGTTTGTGTAGGAGTTACAACCTCATGTGTGACTATAGGTGGGGCAGTGTGATCGTGCACTACTATTCCCGGAATTGTGTTGGCTTGTGTTAGAAATGAATGTCCCCTTTCATCGTTAGTTACCTTTTCACATTCAGTGTTACTTCCCCTGTTCCCCAGTCAATCCTGATCTTCTAGGTTTGAAAAAGCACATTCAAACCGATTATAAGTTGGGATGTTATATGTATACCTCACGTCATTCTGCGGCATAATTCGGTTTTGATTAGCCCTTAAATAGGGCCTCTCCCCTAGGTTATACTGGGGCAAAGTTGGAAAGTATGGATGTGGCATAGGATGTGCTGGAAATATGGTCTGATGACAGGGCAGAAGACCATTCCTAGCAGTGGGGATTTATTCTTAATACCAACATTTGGGTCTTGGTGATGCACTGAGGGATTATTCCCAAAATTAAAACTAGAATCTATTAGATGCTTGTAAAAGTAGCCCAGGGGGAGCAGAGTGGTATTGAATTCCATGGGTGAGGGCGGTGGGGCGTTGGTGAGGGTGTTTTGGGCCCATTGTGGGGACATAAAGTTTATAATTATACAGTCCCCTTCGAACTTTTTTCTCAACGGGCCCACCCACCCCACTCTTTGGGTGTGAATAATTTCCCTTGCTCCTTCCATTGGGAAGTTACAGTTACCAGATAACCAGTGGAGAATTCTATTTTTGAGGGTTATATCACTCTCCACCTGGTCCTTCCTCAGTTTGGGCACGTTAACTAGTCTTTGTTTTGAAAAATGAAGGCCAAATTCAGAGTCTTTCCGGTACACTGTGTGCTGAATCAAAAGTCAGTGTATGGGGATGAAGAAAACATGAAATCTTCTAATCCTGTAGACAAAAAAGCATCTACCATTGTAGGTGAAAGTTGGATTACCTTGTTTAGAAGACTAACCGCACATAGATGAGAAGCATCGCCTTCCGCATTGGTCCCATCAGCAATGTTCGTATCGTATGTTACCTGCGAGCCTGTTTTTTCCTCTCATACCTCAGCAGTAGCAATTTGAGTCTATCAGATGTCAATGAATGCCGTCATCAGGATTGGTAGCGGCTGGGGACAACACACAGCATGGGCCGTTACCGGATCCAGCAGAGTATCTATATCAGTAGGCATGACTGATGGAAGTGTTAGACAGATGTTTAGCACGCATTATTCACCGCAAAGCAGGCAGCGTAGAACAGGTAAGATGCAATCTTGTCAGATTGGTCTGAATGACAGAAACCATGTGGTATTTAATTCTCGTAGATGAGGTAAACCTAAAATTTGGACGATGCGCTCACAACACTTCCTCTCCAGCAGCGCTCTCTCTATGGTGCTTGGAGTGATGCTTGTGATTTGGCTTGCCAATATTGTAGCAGTAGGAGCAAAAACAGGATCCCTGCAACGAGTCCGCCAAACACAGAGTGCATGTAGTTGGGAATTATTCCAAGGACTGCTTGAAAAGGTGCTAACAGTCCTGAACACACGTTCTTAAATGCATGTACAATACCGCTCGTATCAGACATGTTTAAGATACGTTCCAACTTTACTGAGAAATGCATAGGGCAGTTTGTATTCAAAAGGGCTTCTATCTCGGCTGAAGTGCTTGCGGCTTGTAGATCATAGGTTTCTTTGGCTGAGGTCGGAGGCGCTGTTTGTTGTAAAAGAATGGCTTTTATTTTGCCTAGAGTATCAATTCGTATAGAAGAGATGTTCAGTGAAGGCCATAAAGGCTCCCTGGCTGTCTTGATCTGAGGGAACAAGACTTGCATACAGAAAGTGACCCTCAATGTAACCATAACTAGATATGAGATACCTGGCAACATGCCACAGCAGCTGTGATCATTCAACATAATGTAACTTCCATTCGAAAGTTGGCCAAAATTGGATTAATCACTACAGCTGGTGAACCTTGCAGGTGGCAGGATAAGTTTATAGTGGAACCATCACGTGCCCCGTGTAAGTTAATACTGTGGCATAGGAGAGAACAACTTAGTGCATTTTCACAATTTATACCTCTAAGAAACACTTCACGCCCCCCACTCTAACATCTGTGTGTGTAAGAAATCCCAGGATGTCTTGATGTATCCTTGATGTATCCTTCACCCAACTTTTCATATTTGCCTGCTGGTATATGTTTTAGGCAATACTGAAAATGGAAAGTTGTAACAGGCAGAGTAATTTTATCATGTATGATCCACTCAGTAGCTGCTTTTTCTACCACTGTGAATGGTAATTTTTCCAGTTTGTCAATGCTCAGCACCGTAAAGTCTGCTCCCCCTTGTGCCAGTTTGATTTGTTTATCAGTGAGATTGAATTCTGAAAACAGTGAAGTAGTGTTGATTAAACGCCAAGGCACATAGCCTGCACGCTGGTTTTCTAGCGTCCAGCCTATTAGCATGATAGAACGTAGCTTAGACTCACCATGTTGCAACATGACCAAGTCTTGTTCCATAATGTCTATGGCAGAGGATACAATGCTGTCCAATGAATATATCCTGGACGACAGAGTCGTTAAACCATTGTCTACTAGAGCAAGAGATTTCTCTAAATTAATACGATCATTTTCTTGTATTCTTTCTGCAGTTTCTGCTTGGGTAACCTTCCATATTTCATTATAAGTAGCGTAGATACCGGCATATATGAAATGTTTTTGATGCAGTCTTCTTAAACCTAACAAGAATTCCCTAAGGTCTGCGCCTTCTTGAAGTAAAGTTAAGTGTTGTTTCACATCTTCTAGTGTAGCTTCCTGTAGCCAATCAAGGCAAAGTTTCCCTACACTGTATGTTGTTATTACCCCTGGATGCTGTCTTTTAAGCATGGGGGGAAAATCCGTTCCGCTCGCGGATTTTCGGTAAATTCGCAATCCGCAAACGCTCGCGAATTTTACCGAAAATCCGCAAATTCGCACGCAGCGTATTTTTTTTTCTTGGTGATACAATTTTGCGACGTGCGGTGTAAATTCGCAATTGCGAACATGTAGGTGCGGCGGGCAGCAACAATCTCGTACTCGCGAAATTACAAAAATTGCAATTCTGCACAAGAAATCCACTAGCAAGCAACATAGACCTTCTGAAAATGATGATTTTTATCAGAATAACTCCTCAGGTTGACATTTGCCTGCACTTTTTTGGATTTGAGGCCTTTTGACTTTCTTTGGATCACTTTTGGATTAGAAATCAACTTTCACAAGTAAGCTTGTTTGGGGCATTACAGTTGCTGTAATGCTGTTCTGCAGAAAAACGAGTTTTGCAAAAGTGAAAGCATTCAGCAGGTGCAAAAGTTCAAACTCATCATTAGTAACCATTCCCTGTAGTGCTTCCTGACTGGGGCCCCTCCAGAGTTCAGTTGCTAGTTGCAACAAGTGTATGACCCTGCTCTGACCCTCACAGCAGGCTCATAGAATAGCTACAAGTAGGCCACAAAGGTCCTGGAAAAAAAAATTGCACTGCAACAGAAAGCAAATTACAGATAAGGAAGCAGGTGCCAGACTGGAATTTTAAAACAGTGACACATTAATAAATCAACCCCAAATTAATTCATGTCAGTTGAAGCAGGGCAGGTGTGCTTGCTTTTTCCCCCCCTAATCTACAGTGATGATGAACCAGAGGGTGGGATTGATGTACCAGAGGGTGGCATGGGTGAAACAGAGGGTGGCAGGGGTGAAACAGAGGGTGCTGGGAACCTGTGATGATGAACCAGACGTAGAAACAACATAATCGCGACTGTTGCGAGCCGACATGTAAGTTCGCAATTGCGAACTGGTACAAAACCCTTGCGAACTTGCAGAAATCCTGCGAACACAAAAAAAAAAAATCCGCAAATTCCCAGTTCAGTTGCTAGTTGCAACAATTGTATGACCCTGCTCTGACCCTCACAGCAGGCTCATAGAATAGCTACAAGTAGGCCACAAAGGTCCTGGGAAAAAAAATTGCACTGCAACAGAAAGCAAATTACAGATAAGGAAGCAGGTGCCAGACTGGAATTTTAAAACAGTGACACATTAATAAATCAAACCCAAATTAATTCATGTCAGTTGAAGGAGGGCAGGTGTGCTTGCTTTTTCCCCCCATAATCTACAGTGATGATGAACCAGAGGGTGGCATTGATGTACCAGAGGGTGGCATGGGTGAAACAGAGGGTGGCAGGGGTGAAACAGAGGGTGCTGGGAACCTGTGATGATGAACCAGACGTAGAAACAACATAATCGCGACCGTTGCGAGCCGACATGTAAGTTCGCAATTGCGAACTGGTACAAAACCCTCGTGAACTGGCAAAAATCCTTGCGAACATAAAAAAAATCCGCAAATTCGCGAAATTTCGCGGATTTTGCGGATTGCGAGTTCGCAAATTCGCAAAATTCGCGAACGCCAGATTCGCAACATTTGCCCATGCTTACTGTCTTTGAACATAGCGTGGGTCTGGCCTATTGACAGTGAAACCCTGTGTATTTTTCAGGAATCGATCTTGACAGTTGTTTGTATCTGTGGGCCAGAGCAACCATTTTTTTCATTCTGGATCTGATCTGTTGTGATGCAAAATAGTATGTACGTCGACCTCCCCCTGTGTAGTGCTATTACTTGAGGTGCAGGAATGGGCGGAGTGTTCATGTCTTTGATCTTGGTTATCCCAAGGCAAGAAGTTTGTTGGACAGTGTCTTTCAAAAACATAATTTGCTCAGGGATGATACAGGGTCTAAACAAAGCTTTTACCCCCTGCACTTACCAATCTTTTGTACTCCAGACAGATTTTGTCTCAATGTTGTCTTTCCAAAAGTTGAAACCCTGTCTAGATAATTGGGCAATAAAGGCTGCAGAATAAATCTGTTTTGTATTGGTTAACATATTTGTTGTTCCTGTCTTGTTCACATTTTTAAAGAAAAACGTTTCTGGATTTGACAAGTTGAATCCTGAAAAATCTGGAAATGTATTTGAAAAAGTTTTTGAGCTAACCTTTGGAGGCATAGGAAAATGTTCCCATTGGTTATACATAAATACATTTGTAGGTGGTGCAGTTTTATGCAAGAAATAATGACCATAGTGGTTATAACAATATATTTGTTCATAGTCTGATGAACCCTCTAAATATTCATGATTTGTGAATACTGCCGACATTTCTAGATCAGACATCATGTTATTAACAGTATACAAGTCCCAATCATCAGAAAAGGTACTGGAGATAATAAAGCCACTTAATGAAATTTTAAATAAGTGTAGAATCTTCAAAAGTTCTTACGGGCCAAAAATGTAATATTCGGTTTTGTCCCAAACTATACCATCTGGTATTGGGTAATGGAACGGCTGTGATGTTCACTGCTGACAAGTCCCTTGCTTCACGATGGGATCATTTGTGTGGCTGGAGAAGTAAGTTCACTCTTTTACTTGCTGTGTCAATTTGAATATATCTTCCATTTATCACAATACCCAGTGTTATTGCCAGAGCTAACCAAAGTAAAAAGAAGACTATTCCAAAAGCAATCCATAGTTCAATCCATGGTGAAACCAGACAAGTCTTTTTCAGGAGATGAAACAAATCTGTTGCTTGTTCTTTGAAAGCTCTTTGTGCTGGTGTTGTTCAGGGTTGCTGGGATCCACAGAAAACGTATCAAAGTTACTGAAATAGCCAGAGGCAGTTCTGTCAACGGTTGGAATTGCATCAGGATTCGTTGAAATAGCTGGAATCAGTTGATCACTTGTTACTTCGTTGTAGACAGGTGTATCAGGATGAACTGTTATTTGGGTTTCAAGAGGAATGAGTACCATAGCTTTGTTGCTTAGTCCTTCATTTCTCACTGCAGAATCTTCAAAGGTGATGTATTTCTCTCAGTTTGAACCTCTTGGATTGTAGCTAGAGGAGTGCTTCTCCTACATTGTCAGAGTACACTTGGCCTACTGCTCAGTATCGGCCACATAATGTGGTTTGATCAGGTCGATGGACACAAATCTTTTCTCATTTTTAACAGCAAGGGGCAGGAAAAGTACGGTTCTTGATCCATGGATTGCTAGGACAGGTACAGGTTGTCTGGAAGAAAGCCCAAATTCCTTCTTGTCCGCAGTCTTTTCTCTAACTAGATCACCAAGCTTTGGGATCCAGTCAGGCCTTGCTGGTACGGCTGGTTTTTCCCCAGTTGTCATTGGCTTCAGGAACACTTTGCTTTGTTTCAATCTTTTTTTTTTTTTTTTAATTTTTGAAAACCTTTATTGTGCTCAATAAACAGTACACATACGGGCCTACAACCATCCGGCCGGCCACGACACATCATGTAGCACTAGTGCACGCAATACGGCGCCAGGGAAATGCGGCATAGCAACAGTTACGATGAAAGGACAATATGTAAAGCGCCCTACTTCCCAGGCATAGGAGCAATGTAGGTTAAATTTAAGATTTTTTTTGCGCAAATAGTAAGAACAGGTCAAAGTGTTCCGCACAGTGACTACGAAATAAAGAAGCAAGGACCATGTAGGTGGGACTTGACAAGAAACATCAGTGCCTGGCGAAGCGCTTCACAACATGTAAGTCCCGACCAGAGGATGGCCACAAAATAGACAATCACCAGAAAGCTGCCTAAACAACCCATCTGCATATACACCACCACCCATCCCCCAGTATACCTAGCACGGGCCCGAAAGGAAAGAGAAAAATCATAAAAGAACAAAGAAAGGCACCATAGAAATAAAAACTCGAACTAAAAGTAACCCCCCACCCTACACACATGCAGAGGCTATGGCCTGCCCCCCCCCCTAGCAGAGTGTCTGTCGCCCCATAAACCCGAAATATAGCGAGTGAAGAGAAAAGAAGAGAAGAAGGAGAGAAAGCAATAGGGAAAGCGAAAAAGAAAAGGTATAATCTAATAACTCGGGGAGTAGGAACAGAAACCCGTCCCAGGACTCCCCATCGAGAAGATCCGGGAGGAGGGTCAATTAAACATACAGGCGAGCTCCACCGGCCCGTTAAGCAATACCCGCCCCAACAGCAACATCAGATAGAGCAACAGCAAGCAATCATGTGGGGAGAGTCATTGCACAGTCCGTGATAAAACAGGCCAAAATCGAGAACCACCCTACCTCCACCCACCCGCCCGGGTGCCAAACAATGAAAGTCACCTATCCCTGGCCTGATCTAGGACGTTGTCTCTCGCCCCCTCCGCTCGGCAATCCCTTGAATTGCAGGAGAAGAAGAGAAGATGGCCGCCCGGGGGAGAGGGGAGGTGCAAAAACTAGGAACAAATGGCGTCCGGTCCCAATAGAGGATTCCGCCGCAGCATCAGTTCCCCCTGGCATGGTCCAGCCGTGATATGCACCAAGCGAAACAAACAAAGTCCAAGGCAAACATGTTGGGAACGAAACAGGGGGACAAAGCACTGGCAGCCAAATCCCCGACATCTCCAGTGACTGCACACAAGAGAGCGCGGGGCAGGAGGGAAACCATGTATCAAAGACTGTAGTAGAAAGTGGCAACAGATCTCCGCCCGCCACAACAAGGGTTACAGTTTCGTCCTCAGCTGCTTCTCGAGACAATGTTGCGGCGGCAAGCTGTGGCAACCTCCGTCCGGAATGATGTGGGTAACCCTTCTCCTGCTTCTGGGTGGAATTCCGGGCACAGGCGTCTAGTCTCGCCCCCAGCGCGCTACAGCTGTGCTGCACCATCGAACGCAGCTCAGCCAGGGCTGCCAACACATCTGTCAGCGTCACATCAGACTGTGGGGTCCCCATCGTCTCAGGTCCTTGGAATGAATGAGCTCCGATCACATGCACACCGGAGTGGCCGTCGTTCCGTCGGACTGCCCTTCAGTGGCCAGCCGCTGGTATCGCCATCTTGTCTCCCTCTCGGGTCTGAAGCGCCGGGGGAGGTCAGGGAAAAGTAGCGGGACGCGACCCGGCAGCAGTGAAAAACCCCTGGCCAGTCGTATTCCTTCCGATGCAGGTAGCTGCCCAGAGCCGGCAATTACGTGGCGAGGTGTACAAAACCGGGCAGAGTGCACCGCCTCAGTACGGAGGGATCCGTAGAACAAAACAAGCATGGCGGCCAGGCACAAAAAACTCACTGGTCAGGCGCCTCTGCCCTCCGTCATCCATAGTCCGGGGAATGCACTCCGGTCCCCGCCAGCAGGCAGCACGCAGGTCGCGTCCCAGCAAAGATGCGTCGTCCAGTTCCACCGTCGCGGCACCAAGGTTGCTGCAGGTGGGGACGAGAGGTCCACAGAGCGGCTCGGAGCAGGCTGGGTCCCGGGCCAGGGCGTGTTAGCCCATAACTTCAGAATCCGGGCGGGTGGAGAGGCCGGCGGAACACCGATGACATCAGCTCCGTGGCCCGCACCTTTCAGGTCGAAAACTGACGAACATTGCAAGCAGGATCCAGGTGCGGGATTCCGGGGCCGGCGGAGCCGAAGGCTGTGCGTCCGCTCAGGTCGCCATCTTGGCTCCTCCCCGCTTTGTTTCAATCTTAGTTCATTTAAGTCCTGTAAAACAGCCAAACGATCTTTGATATCAAATTCTTAATTTTCCACCACTGTGCCTTTCATGTCAAGGTCCGGTACCAACATTATAGTCCCAAATAGGACCTCATGTGGAGAACTTCTTGGCAAATTGTTTAATGAGCGTTGGACCCCATAAAGATGTTTGACCCACCCATCACCCGAACCTAATACCCTAGCTGTTATAGACTGCTTTGTGTCCCCGTTTTTTCTTTCCACAACAGAATTTCCCTCAGGTTGGAATGGAGAAGAATACTGCAATGCTATGCCCAAACTTTCCATGGCTTCTTTGTAAGCTTGAGAGCTAAATGCAAGACCCTGGTCAGAGTGTAGTGTGCCATTGTATATGTGCCGATAAAGACTCGCAAATCTTTTATAACAGTTCGAGCCTCAGCCGAGCGCTGAGGCCACATCCATAGGAACCTCAACTTAGTATTTGTGGGACTGCATTTGTCCATAAGGACACCTGCATGTATAGTCTAATGCGGTCTAATAATGGTGTCTGAACTGGGCTGGCTATGTTGTAGTCAGGTGTCTAGTGTCATTCTTTACTACGATCTCTATTTCAGTCAATGCAGTTATTGATGAAAATGTGAATCAGTGTATTTATTCCTGGCCACCAGAACATCTCTTTAAATGTTAATATTGTTTTAGAGATCCCCTGATGTGTCAGACCCTCTCCCAAATGTGCTTCATAAATCAAAGCTGCTCTTCGTTCCATGTTTGGAATTACCCTATCTCCCACTCCAGGGATTCAAACAAACAGAAAGCTGTTTGCATCAATTATATACGAGTATTTGAGTGGAAACTTTTTAGGTAATCCTGCACCGCTGCCTTTGCTTGAAGCTTTGACAGCCAGTATTATCTCACTGGCTATTTTCGTTTTTGAACAAGTGATTGCAGCTTCGGAAGCCCTTTGCACAGCCCCCTTTGCGGCTTTATCAGCCAATGAATTCCCTTCAACGTGAACGTCATCATCGTTGATGACTCAGCCTGTGTATCACATGAGTGTTTTGTAGTCCGTTTCACAACTGAACTACTTTTTCCCAAAGCATTTTGTGCTTTATTGTGCCACCTTTTGCATCTTTGAAACCATTTTGAAGCCAACTCTGTAAATATTAATTATAGGATTGAACACAGTAAAAAGAATCGCAAACTATGAGTGTGGGGAATTCACAATCCGTATTTTCACATGCCATTTTGAATGCTTGCAGTTCAGCTCGCTGAGCTGTACAATCTCCTAGAGATTGTGTTTTTGTGACCATTGGTCTGAATTTGCCATCACGCATACGACCATTAACGATTGCGCATGCTGCACTATAAGCTTGTTTACCCCCCATAGCGCGTTGTGCAGATCCGTCGGTATAAATTATGAATTTGTACTGATCAAGAAGGAGAATCTCAGTAGGCAGAGGACATTTGTGTTCTTATTGCAGGAATGCTTGTGTTTTCAAATAAGGATCAAAAACATATTCAACATCAGTTGCAGCAAGTGAACTAACCCATTGTATCCATCTTGGATGTATTGTAAAGCATTTGTATTCGGAATGCTTGCTTTTGTAACTGCCACTAAGGCTGGTACAGGGGTTATGACCGTAATGCGTTTCCCCTGTGCTAGGGCTCTTCCTTTTGCTACAGGGGTTTGAACTGCTGTCAGAATTTTTTTGATGTAAATTTCATTTCTGCTTGTGTATACAAATGTGATTTGTATGCAATTGGTACTTTTTCACGTTCGTTAAAAGTTAAGTAGGTGAATCCGCATTGACCCGGAATGATTTCGACCACTAAGTTGAGTTCGTTTACGCGTGTTTCTAAGTGTTTTATTACTAACATATCTGTTTGAAGTGAACGCAAGATATCTGTGTGTTCCTGTGTCCAATGTGTTGAATTAGGTTTCATTAATTCGTAGAGAGGTTTAACCCTTTCTGCGTAGTTTAGAATGTATGTTCTTCCAAAATTCAGGAAACCTAGAATCGACTGTACGTTTTACAGCGTTTTTAGAGGTTGGAGCAGCGCACACTTTTCTAAAAAGTTGGCTGCCAGGCTTTTGCCTTCACTTAATAGTTTATATCCTAGGGAAAGGACGTTGAGATGGGCAATTCTTGATTTTTTAAAATTGAATTTATAACCCTCAGAGGTGAAGCCCGGTATAATGGTGTTCACCCTGCTCAAGTGCCTGTCCAGGTCATTGTCTGTCAGATAGATATCACCGACATATGACAATGCCTCATCATTATAAATTTGTAGTAACTCTGTTACCCTTGCTGAGAATAACCCTGGGTTGTTCTTGAACTCCTGTTGGAGTCGACAAAATTGACGCTGGGTCCCCATTATTGAGAAAGCTGTCAAATACCTGCTTTCAGGTGCTATGTTTTGACAAAAGAAACCGTTAGAAATATCTAATGTGGTTTTAAATTTTTTTGACGCACAATGTTATTCATTAATGCTGTACTGTGTGCATTTTGCACTGCAAACATTTTACAACAAGAGTTTAGGTGTCTGTAATCCAAAACTAGACAATATGTATTGTCTGGTTTGGAAACAGGAAACAAAGGATTGTTCATTGTTGAGGTGCATGTTTCAATCACCTCTTGGTATTCAAGTTGATCTAAGATCTCCCTGAACTGTTTTTTAGCTTCTTGCTTAATCGGGTACTGCCTTTGTGCTGTTGGTTTATTTTTTAACTGGATCTTATGGTGAGGTGAGTCCTCTTCCCATCCTACATGATTTTTGCATAATGCTGGGGCTTGAGCGACAGCCCAACATTAGGTAACATTTTTGGATGCCACAGATAACAACCAATGGTAATCTGTGGGTGTGCCAAAAGCCCACAGAAGAGATACAATAGGTCTTTCAGGCAGCGGAAGCTCTGTTGAGTCTCGACCTGACAAAGTGTTTGTTTTTATGATCCTCACAACATTCATAAGGTCCAGAACACTATTTAAGCAGATTAACCGGAGACATTAATGCTAGGCGCAGGTCTTTGCCAGCCAGACCTTGATCCATGAAAGATGAAAGACAGCCTGCAGGACTGGGTCTTTATGGTAACTTGCTGACTAGCGCTCCCTCTTCGGTGAGCAGAGATGTGGAATAGAAGAAAGAAGAGGTGGTCTCCAATGAGCAGGAAGGGAAATATTATTTTAATTGCACTAAATTGTATTGGCATTTATATAGCACTTATTTCAAAAGTTTGAGGCCCAAAGCATTTTTGAGGAGATTGAGTACCTACTCCATTTAATATGAAATGTTAATATAATGATGGCTGAAATGCTAATACCTAAAGAATACATTCCAGATCATAGGAAAATACTCCGCAAGACCTTCAAATGGATCCACCCCACTCCAGGAAGACCACAACCCACACACTCATCACCAGCAGACTGGACTACAGAAACGCGGTCTAAGCTGGCATCAACAAAACACTCCTTTACAAACTCCAGACGGTCCAGAACACCCCAGTCAGACTCGTCCACAGCATCCCGCAACAGGACCAAATCACCTATCACCTCCACGACCTCCACTGGCTCCTCGTCTAAAAAAGAATAACCTTCAAACTGCTCACACATGCCTACAAAGCCCTCCATAACACTAGACCCTAATACCACAACAAAAGAATCTCTTTCCACGCCCCCAAGAGAAACCTCCGCTTTGCCGACCTTGCCTTAGCCACGGTCCCCCATATCCACAGCACCAGAATGGGTGGCAGATCCTTTTCCTACATCGCTGCCAAAACCTGGAAGGAACTTCTCCCACAGCATCAGACGAAGCCCAATACTGCACCTATTCAGAAAGGATCTCAAACCTGGCTCTTCGGATAACCACGGAGTTGCCCACACCCCCACACTCCCCCTTAGCGCCTTGAGACTCTCACGGATGAGTAGTGCACAATATAAACCCCAGACTGATTGATTGATAGATTCAATCAATTTAAATATATCATGTAGAACAAATGAAAGAATGTGGTTGGTTTATTGCTTCAAAGTGCTTCTTTGATTCATATGAAATCTTCTGTTCCATGTTTGAGATACAACCAGTCTGTATAGAAGGTACAACCAGCACATGTTTGTCCACTATGGTGGGCAGGCTTGAGGCGTTCTCAAGGCAGATATATGTCATACATGTCTATCTGTAGAACTGGTTTGATAATGCAGTTGTCTGAGAGAAATACATCAACACAGCAGCTGTATGAGAAGTCTTTTATGCAGTCTGTAGATGTAAATTCCTTTGTAAGTTAGCGTTTCCTGCAGGGACATCTTAAGGATTTTAGGGGCCTTGGGCCAAACATAAAATTGGGCACCTAACTCTGAAAAACTCTGCATTTTTTATCCATTTTAGGCTCATTCAGACCCTCAGCAACTATGGTCAAATTATTAAGAACCCGCTTCCTTGACCATCCTGGAAAAGGGCCCAGTCCGGGGGGACATAGTCTCTCCCAGCACCGGAGACTAACAGCCTAAACAAGCCTGCTGCATATGGTGCATTGAATAGCTGTTTGTTTTCCTGTTTTGGCCTGTGGATACTGAGGGTGCTATTTTTGTTTACGGTACTTTAGCCAATGCTTCGTGAGGTAGAGAACCTGGCCCAGCCCACTTTGTCCATGCCTTTAATGTATGTATGTATGTATTGGTAATCTTTTATAGCGCATGTCTGTCACCCAACGGGTATCCTGACGCTTTGACTAGAAGGATCCTGCTGCGCACCCTGCTGATTTAACAACTAAAAAGATGCCGCCCTAGGAAAGAGATGTGTTTTTAAATTTTTCTTAAAGGAATCAAGATCATTCATACTTCTCAGTCCTAGCGGAAGAGTGTTCCATAGCCTGGCTGCCGTAAAGCTGAAAGATCGACCGCCCAACCGCGATCTCAGAACTTTAGGCACCACAGCAAGGTAGGCAGAAGCCGAACGAAGGGATCTGGACGGAGTGTACCAATGGAACATGTTCTGAAGTGGCACTGGGCCTTGTCCGTGAAGGGCCCTGAATACAATACATAAAGATTTAAAATCGATCCGTTGAAGGATCGGTAACCAATGAAGGTCTCTTAATGCCTGGGATGAGGAGTCGAGGCGGCGGCGAGCAAGCGCTAATTTGGCTGCAAGATTCTGCACCCGTTGCAGTTTTCCTATCAAGGTAGATGGTGCTCCAAGAAATAGAGCATTGCAGTAGTCCAGGCGACTTACAATGATGCTCCTCACCACCTCTGGCCTACTATCCATAGGAAGCATCGGGAGGACCTTTCTCAACATACGAAGCAGTCCCATGCAAGTGCTCACTGTTTTGTTGACGGCTGCATCCAGTTGGAGATTGGACCCAAACATCACTCCCAGATTACGGACCAAGGTGGTAGACACAGTCGTGCTCTGGAAGGAGGGTGGCCAAAAATCCGGCGGGAGAGGTCTAGGGACGCGGTCAGTGGTGCAGTGTAAGACTTCTGTCTTAGAGCTGTTGAACTGCAGCGAGTTCTGATTCAGCCAGTCCGCAGTTGCGAGCATACAGCGGTGGAAGGTGTCTAGTGCCACTGCTTCCTTGCCCTCAAGTGAGAAGACAAGTTGAGTGTCATCTGCGTAATTCGTCACCGCTATGCCGAAAGATCTAATCAGCGCAACCAGGGGCCGCAGGTACAGGTTGAAGAGGATAGGGCTGATGGCCGACCATTGTGGAACACCTTGCGCCACTCTTCTGATGTTAGATTTGAACGGTGGCAATACCTGGTGACGATTTCCAAGGTATGATGTCAGCCACTGCAGGGCAAGGCCTGTCACCCCTACTTCCTCTAGTCTGTTAATCAGAATTGCATGACTGACAGTATCGAACGCGGCCGACATATCGAGCAGCACTAAAAAGGCTGCTGTTCCATGGTAGGCTCGCGTCCTAAGGTCGTCCTTTAACCGTCTCTTGTCCCCTGCTGTCTGAATGTGATGTTTCCAAGTGTGTTTTAATCAAGTTGCAGGAGACACTTCTCAGGGTAATGGCACAATTACTTACCAGTAATCCTAATTACCCCGAATTGCAGTCCTCTGTGTCCCAGTCGTTACTAAATGAGGCAAATGCCTCAGACAGAGCTCTTGCCACATCTACAATCCAATGAGTTTCTTCTATTTTTACTAATCAGTCGTAGAAGACTGTCCCTCCTCCACCCCACCTCCAGCCGTGGTCCGCGCAGGTAACAGCGGTTTGGCTGAGGGGCTGCATGGGGGGATTTCGAGGGACGATGCCAAGGGAAAGCTAAATAAATAATTAATATTCCCTCTGCATCGTCCCTCGAAATGCCCCCACGCTGACACACCACTGTTACCTGCACGGACCGCGGCTGCCCACTTCCTGTATATTACATGACTCAGTGATTAGAGGTGTAACCACAGGAGTGTGGAAGGAAGAGATGTTGACAAGGACAAGGAAATGAAGATTATCAGGATGCAATGTTGCCATTATCCCCTCATCTTGTCCTCTTCGTCCCCATCCTTACTAAAAGAGGATTTTGCAAGCTTTGCAAACTTGCACTGGCAGTCCACTGATGCAGCAAATTATAGTGTATTTAATCAACAATTACCACATTGCCGATTTCAAAGCGGTGAAGCAAAATGATAATCATTTGTATAAGGGAACTCCAGCTTATAGTGCTTTATGAATGTCTGATGAGATTACCACTTAGCAGATCTATAAACCTCTTGCAGTGATGCTCCACCTAGCTCTGTGCAGGATGTTGATACAGAGATAGTGATCTTCCTTAAATAGTAGATGGAGGGGACTACCCTAGTGTCTTATATGACTGCGATTACCAGATAAAGCCATCTACTGATTGTGAGGCTACCCTCTTGCCCTTGTTCTCTGTACCATAGGAAATAAACAATGAGTTTAAAGAGTGCAAACTCTCCTATCTCACGTAATGACTTTTCTTTTCCTGATCTCCCAATGTTGCCCCCAAACCCACAAGCTGACTTCCATAGACGGAGTGCACCCCTTCTGACAGACTGTATTCCTCCACCCACAATACTTATGCCCGGTGTAGCTGTCAGGTTACTGGGATTAAGTGTTCGAAGTCCTGTAAGCTTGAGGAATAGTATTGAAAGTGATGTTTTATGAGAAATTTCGAATGAAAGCGTGCCCATGGCATTACTGCTGTGGCAACCGCCATTGATCTCTACACCTTTTGCCAACCCATGACCAACATCCATGGCTGACTCAACCGAAAAGAGAGATTGTTCTGAATTGTCATTATTGTGTTTTGGACAGGAACCATCTCTGTGTTAAACAGGGCTTGTATAATTGAGATTTCTGCAAACTGTTGATGAAACCCAATTTTCATGGGACTCGGGTTACTTTCTCCACATCCTCTTGTGACTTAAGAATACAAAAAAGCAGACACCAGCCAGTTGCCAAGACATGGAAAGATTGTAATCCCATCCAAATGTAGGTAGGTTATAAAGGGTTATAAAACCTTGATGAAGACTCTGGGTGACATTGCCAGATCGAAGGGGAGAGCATAGAAATGCTGATCTCCCATTAAAAAGTGTAGACATGCTTGGCTCTAAGGGTAGATAGGAACGTTGAAGGAGTCACCCTGCAAGTCCAGATCGCAAACAAGTCAAAGGGATGATTGACTGCAGTGAAACCACTTGAAATGTGTCCATCAGGACATATTTGTTTACTGCCTTGAGGTCTAGCACAGATTGATAACTGCTGTCTGTTTTCAGGACTAGAAACAGAGTTGATTCCGTTTTTCTTTGATACTCTAGAACTGGAATTGCAGCTTGCTTCTCCTGTAGAGCTTGGATTCCTAATAGCATTGAGTGTCTCTATAATTTGTCTTTCAATAATGTAGTTGGTAGAATTTGATATGACGGAAGTCTGTGAGAAAAGGGAATGAGACGTGTACAGGGCCAGACTGGGAACACAAACCAGCCCTGGCATTTCAGCTGGACCGGCCCCGGGAGGGGGGTGCTAGTGAGAAGCAATGCTGCCGCTTTAGCACTGCCGCTAGCCGCTTTAGCACTCTTGCTGCTTTTGTTACAGGGTGCTGATATTGCAGCCTTTTGGCCCATTCTGTTCAAATGGGAACTGAATATTTCTGGGCCTTTAAATAACAGTTTCTGAATAAGGGTTATTTGAGCAACATCCAGATGTTCTTCTTGAGCTGATTAGTAGAAATAGAAGACACACTTAGCATCAGAGATCTGCATTGTGGTAAGAGCTTGGTCTGAGGCGGGACACCTCAGTTAACAAGGACTGGGACCACGAGGACAAGATGAGAGTGAAATTGAGTAAGACAGTATGAAAGCCAGGACCCAGGTCGCAGACAAAGACCCGTACATGTTGGTGGTTCAGATGTAGGGAAAGAGTAGGAGAAAGGCTCAAGGTGAAATGAGTGGGGCATATGAATATTCTGTAGAGGGGTAAAGTTTGACTTCAGGGATGTCGACGAGGAAAAGGAGTAGAACAAGAGGCGACAAGCACATAATAGAGCCAGAAGGAAAAAATCTGGAAACAGAAGGCTTGAAATAGGAGGGAAGCAAACTGGAGGTTAAAAGTATGAGGAGAAATAAAAGGCGAGACAGCATAATTTCAGAGGAAAAGGTCAAGGAAAGACCATTTCAGGGAGAGCGATTTCATGAAGAGTGAGCAGCAAAAGTGAACCTCAGAAAGCTTTTCCTTGCAGTGTATCCTTCTGGGAAAATCCGTGCGGCCATTGAGATATCTGTATCTAGGGCACGTTTGATTTTAACAAGGAAATTACATTTCACTCAGTGCTGTCTCGTGAAACGGGTTACGAGGCATAATGCTCTGCCCCCGCCCCGAGGATGGAGGAGGAATGAACTACCGTCTAACGCGAGGGCCAGATTTATGGGCCATTATTTATGTGGCCTTGCGTCAGTTTTGCGTCGCCGGTGCGTCACTTTTTGTGACGCACCAGCGGTGTAAAATATGCGCCTTGTTGCGCCATATTTAAAAAGTGACGCATTTAGGTAGATGCGTCACTTTTTAAACCCCTGCGCCACATTATACCTGCGTCAGGTATATTGTATGCAGAGGGGGCGTTCCCCCGCAAAAAGCCTCGTAATAGTGACGCAGTGAAATCTATGAGATTTCACTACGTCACTTTTAGGATGCTGTTGCGTCAAAATCTTGCGCCTGCCTCACAGCAGGCGTAAGACTGACGCAAGCCCTTTCACATGGGGCTTTCCCCATGTGAAAGGACGCATTGCTGGAGTTGCGTCACTTTTGTGACACACTCCAGCAATGCGTCACTTTTGCGCTTACAGATACGTCAGAAATACTGACGTATCTGTAAGTCCTTGCGACATGATGCGTCATACATTAAATATGACGCATCATTGGTGTCGCCAGGAGTGCGCAGTGAAAAGTGACGCATCGCTGTTTTCACGCAGCGATGCGTCACTTTTCATAAATGAGGCCCCTGGTGTTTGTAATCAGGATCACAGAAACGGGGCATGGGTGTATGCCTCGCCTTCTGAAGCACAGAAGCCTCCGTTTCTTTGATGAAAATCTCTGTCCAAACAGTGGCTTTATATGTGGTTGTCTCAGAATAATAATGAACATCTATTTAACTAAGCGGGCGTCCGCAGTCCGAAATGAACTCTTTTGAAGAGGCGCTGTGTTTGCCGGCACACAGCGCGAAACCCCGAGGAGCTCAGAAGGTATATATACGCACAGTAGAGGGAAGTACGCAGACTAAGCACACGTTGACTCCCAGCAACTAATAACGAAGATATTTTCAGTGATAACGGGCCATATTATCAAGAAAGGGCGATACATTATCGCCGCTTTTATTGGCAGGAAACTGCTGCTAAAGCGACGATAATGGGCTTGATAATATGCCCTCGTGAATTCCCATAGAAGGCCAGGTTCTGGAGTTAACCTGGGCTTCTATGGGAATTCACAAGGGCATATTATCGAGCCCATTATCGCCGCTTTAGCGGCAGTTTCCTGCCGATAAAAGCGGCGATAATGTATCGCCCTTTCTTGATAATATGGCCCAACCTTTGTTAATGTCACTCGTCATAACCTCAAGAATGCATCATTTAGACCATTCACATTAATGACTATGGTGTATATATCTCAGAAGGTCACTTCGCGCGCACTAACTGCTAGCATTTCTTGTCGCTTCCATCCACAAAAACCACATTGCAGCATTGCTGAGACGTTCTGGTGACTTCATCGGCTCTCGCGGGATAATGCAGAAGCAGACACACTGTATGGCAGACCATTCTACAGACATAGCTTGTTGGCTGTCCCCTCATCCACCCCCCTCCCACCCCCAGCAGTCCCTGCCTTCCATCTGGTCACCGCCTCCTGTATTGTCACCAGGGGTTCGCTTTGATGTGAAAAGGCCAAACTCTCATAAATCTCTGGACTGTGTGATTGGCAGGCCATGAGCCAGTTTAGCGTAGACAGTCTGCAACTATTGGGTCCACCTGCCTACTGCCATCGTTTCCTGCTTTTACCCCGCGAAGTACACTTGCATTTTTTTAGTTTTAGGTGTGCTTTGAGTGATCCGGAATTTCAGAAGTCTTTCGAACATAAACTCTAGATATCCTTAATGGCACATTTGGTGTCTACTGAATCAGGGGAAATATCAGAATATATTCCTCTACTGTTTGCACTCAAGTTTGTACATCACTCCAAACCTTTCTGTTGTTTACTGGGTGGTGCCAGGATTTATTATTTTTACGTGGAGCGTAAGGGAATGACCTCTTGTATACTTTAGTATACTCTTGTGGGCTTAACCCCATCTGATTTGTTTGTTGCAGTGTCCTTCAAAAATCTTTCCTTGCTAGGGGTCAGTCCTGCCTCTTTGTCCCTCCTTGTCCCTTTTGTTCCTCCCAGCAGCAGGGACTAACTATGGTATCATTATGCTTTTTCTGTGTTTATCTGTTTCCCTAGTGACTTTTTTCCTTGATTTCCACCTCATTTTGGACGAAGGTTCCCTTTTCTCTTGCAGAGCATTTTGCTCTGAGCTTAGCCTAGCTGCAACGCTGTTTCTGTGAACAGGGCTGAACATCATGCTATTCTGTTTGTCACATTTACAATGCCCTTTCCTCACTTGTGTTTTTAGGTCGAGCCTAAGGCATTGCTTTAGCAATGCGTGTTAGGTCGAGCCTAAGGCATTGCTTTAGCACTACTTGTTGGCGAGATATTATGTAGGGGCTTTGAAAAATGCACCCAAAGGCTTTTCTAGGCGGATTGCCTACATTGCATGTGAGCCAGGTGCATGCACATTGCACACCATTTGACTTCAAAGGAAGCCGCTCCCCCGCCCCCACCACGCAATGCCGAGAGGTTGTTGTAGAACATATGGCTATGGTTTCCTCTCCAACCTACCCCCTCCCTTAGACCCAAGAACATTTACGTTTACTTTTCTGCCAGACACTGGCTGTTTAGTTAAGCACTGCTGTTGTAGAGGTCAAATAAAAGACAATATAATAAAACAGCCTTATTGTAAGAGTTAAGGATGTTTAGGAGGGCTGCAGAATGACATTTTTAAAAGATAATGGTAACTTAGCTTTACTTTATGGTTGCTGGATACTTTGCTTCATTTATTTTTATTGCGATCTGAAAGGGACCAACAAACATTAATGAGCAGCTCTGCTTGAAAAGGTACAGGATGTTTTGTTTGTGCTGAACATGTTGCTTTATTTTGACAATTCGAGCCGACATTGGCCTCTGTGGTCTGCTGTGCTCTGTGCGAGAAGGGGGATTCGATGGGGGTTCCAGACTCTCTTAATTGCTCACCCCTCCAGCGCTGCGGCTGTGCTATATGAGGGAAACATATGCACCGGCGTCCATATACAGGTTCATTTCCTCCTTCTTTCATCTTCCACTCTCTTTCGGAGTCTTGCTTTAGCACTTCTCTCTCTGCCTTTCTCTCTCCATCCTGTTTGTTTTTCTCTTCGCAAATCTTTCTTTCTCTCTCTCGTTGTTCCCACTTTCGTATTTCTTTTTCTTTCTCTTTTCCCCGCTATCATTCGTTCTTATTCTTCCTTGGTCTTATTCTGGCTCTCCCATGATTCTTTTCTCTCTCACTTTTCCTCTCCTTTGTTCCTCTTTTTCTTTGCATTTTCCTTTTTTCTCTCAATATTTCCATCCTTTGTTATTTCTCCTTTTCTTTCTCAGTCTCACTCCCTCCTTATCACTTTCTCTCTCACTCTCTCTTCATGCCAGTCTCATGTTGAGAAAATTAACAGGAATGACTTGGCCATTTCCACTGCACATGTCTCTCTGATCCTCCTGTTTCTAAGTATTACATTCTCTGACGTTCCTATAATTCTGCATGCTTTCTCACTGACTTGAGAATGTCAAAAAAAATTCTTAAAACCTGCCAGCAAAATTAACCTTGCTTCCGTGTTTGATTCCATACGAGGCCGCCTCCTATATTCTAGCTTTCGATGTCACCTCAAGGTAATGGTGTCCTCTGGGTGCTCTTCCGATTTCTGAAGAGCAAAAACGAAGTTGAAAGGTATTTGCCATCCTTATTTTGTAGCTATCTACCGCTTTGTGTGCTCAGATGCACCAACAAGGCATGCCTTGGCTACCCCATACCTCTCTCCCTAATGCAATTAATGGATGCCATTCTATCTTGTTCTGGTTCACCAGCAGATCCATACCCTCTTCAGATTTTCTAATTGGATTTCCATCTTATCGGATTTTCACGTTGGAGGAGCTTGAACCCCTCTATCGAATTGGCGAGGGTTCCGCCTTCTTAGCAACTGGCTCATGAACAGCCTTTATTATTACAAAAATAAATAAACTTTGACACTATCGTATCGCTCAATTACAGGCCTATGTCACTCTTTTGTTTCCTACTAAGATCTTGGAGAAAGCCATTGGTAGCCAACTGTCTGGCTTCTTGGAAGACCCCCCATGTTTAAGACGATTCTCAATCGATTTTTAGGTGAAACTATAGCACGGAGAGGACACTGTTAGCAGTCTATCTATCTATCTATCTATCTATCTATCTATCTATCTATCTATCTATCTATCTATCTATCTATCTATCTATCTATATATCTATCTATCTATCTTTCCCCCTCACCCTATCTATCTATCTATCTATCTATCTATCTATCTATCTATCTATCTATCTATCTATCTATCTATCTATCTATCTATCTATCTATCTATCTATCTATCTATCTATCTATCTATCTATCTATCTATCTATCTATCTATCTATCTATCTATCTATCTATCTATCTATCTATCTATCTATCTATCTATCTATCTATCTATCTATCGCCCTCACTCTAACACCGTCACTCTATCTATCGCCCTCACTCTATCTATCTATCGCCCTCACTCTATCTATCACCCTCACTCTATCTATCTATTGCCCTCACTCTATCTATCTATCTATCTATCTATCTATCTATCTATCTATCTATCTATCTATCTATCTATCTATCTATCTATCTATCTATCTATCTATCTATCTATCTATCTATCTATCTATCTATCTATCTATCTATCTATCTATCTATCTATCTATCTATCTATCAATCTATCTATCTATCTATCTATCTATCTATCTATCTATCTATCTATCTATCTATCTATCTATCTATCTATCTATCTATCTATCTCCCTCACTCTATCTATCTATATATCTATCGCCATCACTCTATCTATCGCCCTTACTCTATCTATCTATCGCCCTCACTCTATCTATCACCCTCACTCTATCTATCTATTGATCGCCCTCACTCTATCTATCTATCTATCTATCTATCTATCTATCTATCTATCTATCTATCTATCTATCTATCTATCTATCTATCTATCTATCTATCTATCTATCTATAGATTGCCCTCACTCTATCTATCT